>NC_068569.1:23750000-24375000 GCF_025698545.1 Gossypium raimondii
ATATACATAACTATATATTCGAACCTCACACATATGCATATATATAACATTCATACTCAACTAATTTTCAATACATATACTTTTAATTTTAGCTCATCAAATATACAATAGATGTACATTTATATATATATGTACATATTCGAACTTCATTTATGCATATATATATAACACTCATACTTAAAATTCATTACAAAAACATATACATATATGTAAGCATGCTTATTCAAATATAGCATATACATATAAATTACAATTCACATATACATATCTATTGAAACTTCTCATACAATCATGAGTTACATAACTTGAAATAAATCCAAGAGTTTATACATATATATACCTACATATATATATTCGCACCATATATATATTATACATTCCTTTGATTAAAATCAAGAATTTATACCTATGCAACATTCATATTTTAACTAATTTTAATAACTTTTATATATATGTATATATATATTCTAGCATATATATATACATATATATACATGCTTATTCGAATATCAATTATACTCTTATACATTTCTTACCTTTATTTCAACCCATAAATCTATACAAGATTATACTTGTATATTCGAACATGCTATATATGTAAATATCATCCATACTTCAAAATTTATTCAATCAATATACTTTTAATTATAGCTCAACACAAAATACAATTAGTATACATGTATAAATATTAACTTAATAAATTTTAATTGCTAATAGACTTACCTCGGATATCAACGGACACGATCGACTATTCGATTACTTTCGTTTTTCCCCGATCCAAATCCGCTCTCTTTGTTTCTTGATCTTGAATTTGAGCTTCCAAGTGACCGAATGTTCCTAAATTTTTTTCCTATTTCTTTTCTTTGAGTTTCGGCAATCACAAAGATGAACATGGCTTTCTTTTAGTTAAATTTTTAGCATATAATAATTTATTAACCTTTTACTAAAATAACCCTAAAAATAAACAAACAAAACAATATAATTTAAGGTCACTTTTGACCATTACCTTCCTCTATCCTTTAAAATAGACTAATTGCCCTTTAAGGACCTCATATTAAAAACCATTATCAAATAAACACTTTACACATTAATATGCAAATTTCACATTTTATGCAGTTAGATACTTTTGTTAAATTAAACACACAAACAACAAAATTAATTCACGAAATTTTCACAACATCAAATTTATATATAATAAACACGAAAATAATATTAAAATATTTTTTGACTCAATTTGTGGTCCCGAAACCACTATTCCGATTAGAGTCAAACCGGGTTGTTACATTTACGAATCATGTATAGTAAGATTTTACGATTTTTTAATTATATGTAATATTATAATTTAAATCTTAATCTTGTTAAATATTTCAACTATTTTATATGTACTGTTATTGTTGTAATTAGTTACTAATATTTCAACTATTTTATGTTTATTGCAGATAAAATGCCTAGAAGAATATTGTGAGATCTAAGTATTGTTCAAAATACTCCAAATTCGGAAGAAACAAATAGTAAACAACAAACTGCTATTGGATCTTCGAATGTTCCAAATACAGCTGACATAAATTCAAAGTAATGTTAACTTTAATTTACATGTGTGTTGACTTTTATTAATGTTTTCTGTTTCAAATTCTTATATTATATTATAATATACTATTTTTTCAGTTGAAAGTGGTGGGACGCGCAAAACTCGAAGACATACGCTATTAAAAGATTTGTACAAGTTAAATTCTGTCGAGCGTGTCGAAGTACCTAGAAACAGTCTTGGCCAGCCAATTGGATCAGAAGCTCGACTTTTAGCAGGATACTTGGGCATTATAGCACGAAATGCCAATCTGTTGCCTATCAACTACGAGTCATGGCATCATATGCCTGATAATAACAAAAATCAAGCTCTCGATAATATTGAGGTAATAACGTGAATGTAATTTATAATACTTTGGTTTAAGTTTCATTTATATTAACTTTCTAAACTTGTGTTATTTGCAGGAGAGATTTGCTTTAGAGGTCTCGGATAATTATGTGAAAAAGGTATTAGGAAAAAAATGGAGAGACCATAAAAGTGCTTTAAAGAAGGAATATTTTAAGAAAAATATAAGCCTCGAAAAGAAATTGCGGATGTCCCGCCAGGAATGCTGAGGTACCAATGGGAAGATGTAGTTACATTTTGGAATTCAAAAAAATGAGAGGTATTACGTACTTCTAAACTCTTATAATTATTTCGGTTTATAGTATTTACTATATACGTAATAATAATTTCATAATGTAGGATCGTGAGCGAGTTGGAACTACAAGTAGGCAAAAACAAAAATTCACGCACATAACTGGGTCGAAAAGTTTTGCTCGTGTAGCTGATGATGACAAGGTATTTTGAATTTATTAATTGTGTCAAATATTAATTACTTTCTACTAAATAATATTTTTCCTACTATATTGTAGGAATTGTCGTCTGGTCAAAAAGTTGGACGCCTTTAACTTTTTGACATTACACATAGAAAGAAAGATGAATATCCTATGTCTACTGAAGTTGTAGAAATTATGGTACATTTACTTAATAAAATTTGAATTATTTTAAATATTTATCATGTTTAATTATAATGATTTAATTCATCGTTTGTAATGCAAATAATGTTAAGTTATGTTGCATTTGTTTTGATTATATATTTCGTTTTTAATTTATTTATTAATTTATTAGGAGAAACTAAAGGATAAAAGGGCGAAGTATGATGCGATCGCTTCGAGTGATAGTTCTGTGAATCTTGACGACACTGATAACCGAATTATTACTAAAGTTTTGGGTCCTGAAAGGTATGGTCGGGTTCGATGTCAATGATCTTTTGTTAACCCAACCCAATATTTTGGATCTAGCTCGCAGCAATACATGCCTTTGGGGAGTCAGGCTCAAACTGAAGTTCAGAGGTTAAGAGATCAGATGGCTCAGATGCAAGCGAGCACAGTTGAGCAAATTGCTAAACTTAAAGCGGAGGCAGCATCGAAAGAAACAGAGGCTCAAAGAAAATATGAAGAACTCTAGCTACAACTTAAAGTGGAGGTAGCAGTGAGGGAAGCAGAGGCAAGTAGAAAATATGACGCACTCCAGCTACAGCTTTAGAATATGATGAAGATGTTTCAGTAGTCGCAGAATCCGCCATCTTAGACGTTTGTTTTCTTATTGTAAGAATATTTTTAACATTATAACTTTTGAATATAATAAAATTTGTTATTTCATTTATTAATTTAAATCATATACATATTTCTTTCGTTAGATTTGAAGTATCATTTAAATTTGCAGTTTTTGGTTGGATTTGATGTTACAGGAAATTATATTGACAATTCAGGTTCTATATGAATGAAAATGGGTTGTTAAAAATCTGCTAAAGTTAGTGGTGTTTTTAAGAAAAGCGCCTCTAAAAGTTATGTTCTTTAGCGGCGTTTGTGGGGAAAGTGCCACTAAAGGTCATGTTCTATAGCGGCGTTTGTGAAAAAAGCGTCGCTAAAGGTCATGTTCTATAGCGGCGTTTGTGGGAAAAGTGTCGCTATAGCGCCGCTAAATGTCATGTTCTATAGCGGCGTTTTTTGCGGCACTTATCAAAGCGCCACAAATAATTTTAGTGGTTCTTATAAGCGCCGCTATAGGCCCAAAAAAACGCCGCTAGAAACCTATTTTGCTGTAGTGACGTTAGTATCTTAATGGTTGATTCAACACTCTTTTAACAGTCACGTCAATATAGTAATGATCAACAACAAAAAATTATTTGTCAAAAAACGTAATTAATATATTTTTAATATCTAAAAGTTTAATTGAATATATTTTTCGTTTAGAGACGTAATTATTATTTTTAAGTTAGGTTTATTGAAATTTTAAGTCTAAAAATTAATATAATATTAACATTATTTATTTTATTGTTTATCAAGAAATTTTTTATTTCGTTATATGTATGTTCTTTTATATATTTTTCTAAGGTAAACAAGGTTGTTTCATTAAATTTAAGGAAAACTATATAAATATTGATTCAACTATTAATGTGTTTTGGTTACTCCAATTTAATTTTTTTATTTTTGTCACTATTTTTTAATTTAACGTTTTAGTTATCACCTTATAAATCACTAACAGTTTGTTGATGGGACGTTTTTATAGTATAATAACGGATTTGGCTCTCCAATATTCTGATTCTATTAATTTGGTCATAATTCTAAAAAATCAATAAATTTAACCCTTAACTTTATACATTTTGTCAAAATATAGTCTTGATTCTTAAAATTCTAAATTCAAAATTAAAAACTTTAAAAATAAAAATATTTAAAAGTTCATGTTTTGATGGCACGAAGACGAGGATATGAAAATCAAGACTTTTAAATAACTTTAATTTTAAAGTTTTTAATTTTGAATTTAGAATTTTAAGAATCAAACCTAAATTCACAGATGTGTAAAGTTGAAGGCTAAATTTATTGAATTTTTAGAATTAAGACCAAATTGATAAGATTTATACACATTAGAGGCTAAATTTGCTATTATGCTAATAAAAAAGGTCACGCCAACATTCCGTTTGTGATTTAAGAGAAGAGTGTCAAAATATTAAATTTCAATAACATTAATAACTAAAATAGAAACTTTTAAATTTGGGTGATAAAAACAAAAAAAAATATGCTATTAGTTGAATGACTATTTATATAGAGAGATGTCCATGGGTCGGGCCCAACAAAATTTTTTTGCCTACATGCTAGGCCCGGCCCGAAAAGTGGACCTAAAATTTTGCCCAAGCTCGGCTCAAATAAAAATGCTAAAACTCGAGCTTGGCCTGCCCGTATTAATTTTTTATATGATTTTTTAAATATATATAATACATTAAAATAAATGTTTCTCAATAAATTGAAAATAAATTTTAAAAAATATGTATACTTAAATAACACTAAGATAAATGCAACTTAATAAGCAAATGTAAAATGCCTCTAATATAGTAACAAAATTAACAATAAAACAATAGCTATACAATATCTAAATAATAATAACAAAATAGTAGCAACATAATTGTGAAATGGTAGAAAATAGTGGAAAAAAAAAACAAGAAAATAATAATAATAAACAAAAAAAGTAAAAAAAATATTTTCTTTTTTTGCATATTCGGGCCAGGCTCGGGCCAAAAGGCCTTACCTGATGCTCGACCCATTTTCTAAACCAGTCTTATTTTTTTTACACAAGCCCATTTTTCAGACCTATATTTTTACCAAAATCCTCCCACTTTTCGGCCGAGCTTTCGATCCGGCCGGGTGACTCGGCCTATGGACAGGTTTATTTATATAGTTTACCTTTGAATTAAATAGGGTAAACTATAGTAGAGGTCACGTAACTATGATTTTTTCCTTTTTTGGTCAACCAACTATGAAAATTTACAAAATTGTCACTCAATTATGTTTTTTTGTCAAATTTTGCTATTAGTGTAACAGCCTGATTTCGACCCTAATGGATATAGTGGTTTCGGGACCACAAATCTGAGTCAAAAAAATATTTTAATATTATTTTGTGTGTTTATTATGTGAGAATTTAATTGTGTGGAATTTTCGTGTTGTAATTTTGTCGTTTGAGTGATCGACTAAAGAAAAAGGGCTTAATCGCGTAAAAAAAGGCTGGTTAATGTGTAAAGTGTTAAATTGCTAATGCCTTTTTAATGTGGAGTCCTTAATAGGTTATTAGCCCACTATTAAGTGAATGGGTGGTAATGGTCAAGAATGACCTTGTATTATAAGGTATATAAATTTATAAACAAAGGTTAATTAAGTAAACTAGTAATATGTTAATATATGTTAAATTATATCAAAATATAATTCATTATTCTTCATCTTCTTATGACCGAAACTAAAGAAAACAAAAAGAGAAAAACATAAGCTAGGTTCGGCCAATTTACAAGCTTGATTCAAGGTTAGTTTTGTTTTGATTTTTGATAATTTTTACGTTTTTGAGATCGCTGATAAGTTATCTTTAAAGCCCATGCTTGAATTTTTGAATTGGTTGTGTATTTTGTGATATGCCATTGAAGAGAGCTTGTTGTTTTTGTTGTTAGATGATGAAAAATAAATATATGTTGTTAGATTTTCATGTTTTAAATAGTAATTTTTAATAAAAATGTGTATTAAGGACTAAATTAAGAAAAGTGTAAATTGAGGGACTAAAATGTGAAATATATGACATGCATGGACTTACATGAGCTTATTGAATATTCGGCTAAGCTATTGTGCAATGAAAGTTTGTTTATTTTGTATTTTGTGAAATAAGGACTAAATTGTAAAAAGTGTGAAATGTTAGGGCAAATTGGTAATTTGCCCATTTGTGTGTTTTTGGACTAAACTAAATGATTTATTGAATGAAAGAGTTAATTTTTAATATGTTTAGATCGAAAAATGAAGAAAACGGAATTGGATCGGGGGAAGTCGAAAGTAGTCGAGTAATCGACTGTGTCCGTCGATATCCGAGGTAAGTCTGTAAGCATATAAATGTTGTTAAATTTGATTATATACATAGGTTATATAATAAATGTAATATTATGAATTTTATTTGATGTTGGCCGAATATGATTAAGCTAGAAAGATGTATTTTTGAGTTTGATTTGAATAGGTTTAGTATTCGGAAACCTGTATGAGCCCTAGGAATAGATAGGATTTTCGATATGTGATTTCGTGTAAGACCACGTCTAGGACGTTGGCATCAACTTGTGTTTACGTGTAAGACCACATCTGGGACATTTGCATCGACTTATGTTTATGTGTAAGACCACATCTGGGACGTTGGCATCAACTTGTGTTTACGTGTAAGACCATGTCTAGGACAGTGGCATCGATTTGTAAATACATGTAAGACCACGTCTAGGACGTTGGCATTGTACGAGCTTTTCGCCTATTTGCATATCCTTTTCAATTCCGAACGGCTCAACGGGCAACGTTAATTTAAGAACAAATGTGAAAACAAATTTAAAAGTTCAGATATGTATTTATACCATGTTAAGAAATTAAGGTAAGTTTTATATTGAATTGATGATTCAAGATTATTTAGTAAATGTATAATGTGTAATACGTTTGAAATTATAAGTGATTTTGGTCTATTATCATAATTGTAAGATATATATATATATGATGAATATACTTGTATTCTAGTAGTAAAAAATTCGACTTACATATGCTAAATGTATAAATATATTTATTTGGTTTAGTTTGCTTGGAAAATTGGTTGTATTAATGATAGTGAGAAAAATATATATATATATATATACTTTTGACTTACTAAGCTTTAAATAGCTTACTGTGTACTTGTATTTGTTTACCTTTGTTTTATAGATTTTGAAGTCGTTACGAGCTCGGGGATTCGTCAGTAAAGCCTATCACACTATCGACTAATTACGGTATTTTATAAGCTGAAATTTATTTTGGGACTATGGCACGTATAGACTAGATTTGAAGTTTGGTTAATTCAAATATGTATATATTAAAGTCATGCGAAAATGGCTTAATTAGATTGTTGTGCTCGGTTTTGGGTGAATTATGGTTTAGGCGTATTTTGATTATGATTAAGCATTTTATGAATGGTATTATATATGTGAATGTTATGTGTGATTTGTTAGGATATGAAATTTCAAATGGTATGTTTAACTCATGGGAATTGATTTTAAATGGTAGTATAGGCACTACACCAGAACAAGTTTTTAGCGACGTTTTTTTAGGCCTTTAGCGGCGCTTTTTAACGCCACTAAAGGCATTTGCGGTGCTTTAGGAAGCGCCACAAAAAATGCCGCTAAGGATAACGTCGCTAACTTTTTGCGGCGCTTACAGAAAAAAACGCCGCTAAAGGTCATATTCTTTAGCGGCGCTTAGAAAAAACGCCACTAAAGATCATGTTCTTTAGCGGCGCTTAGAAAAAAATGCCGCTAAAGATCATGTTCTTTAGCGGCGCTAAGAAAAAAACGCCACTAAAGATCATGTTCTTTAACGGCGCTAAGAAAAAAATGCCACTAAAGATCATGTGCTTAGCGGCGCTTGTGAAAAAAACGCCACTAAAGATCGTGTTCTTTAGCGGCGCTTGGGAAAAAAAGCCACTAAAGATCATGTTCTTTAGCGGCGCTTTATCTACAAACGCCGCTAAAAGTAGTGTGCTTTAGCAGCGCTTATTTCAGAAACGCCACTATATGCTATAACTTTTAGCGGCGCTTTTTAAAAAAACGCCACTAATTTTGAGATTTTTTAAAATAAAATTTTCTGTTTTTTTCAGCCCTCCTGCAACAACAAATTAAAAGCAACCAGATCTAAACTAACCAAAAACAATAAATTTATATAATATTTCAAATTAAATGACTAAAATGATATTAATATCAATAAATAAAAGTGAATTCATACTTTTCTTTACAAAAACGTTAAAAGTTAGAATGATAAAAATATTTATGCAACATACATTATGTAGGCGGAAGTTGCGACTGCTGAAACATCTTCATCATAATCTGAAGTTGCTGTTGAAGTTCGTCGTACTTTTTGCTTTGCTCTGCTTGAAGTCGTTGCTGTAGTTCTTCATATTTCTTTTGAACCTCTGCTTTTCTCGCTGCTTCTCTCGCTGCGGCATATGCTTCTCTCGTTGCAGCCTCTGCTTCCCTCGCTGCCGCCTCTGTTTTAAGTTGTTACTGAAGTTCCTCATATTTCCTTTGAACCTCAAATGTGGTCGCTTGCATCTGAGCCATCTGGTCTTTTAACCTCTGAACTTCAGCTTGAGATTGACTCCCCGAAGCCATGTATTGGTGCGAGCTGGTTCCAAAATATTGGGTTGGGCTGATAAAAGATCCTTGAAATCGAACCCGACCATACCTTTCTGGACCCAAAACTTCAGTAATAACCGGTTGTCAATGTCTTCAAGATGAATAGAACTATCAGTAGAAGCAATCGCTTCGTACTCCGCCTTTTTATCCTTTAGTTTTTCCTAATAAATAAATCACATAGTTAGGAACACAATATATATTAAAAAAACAAATGCAATATAACAATAGTCGCATTAAAAGCAATAAATTAAACCATTAGAAAAGAAACACTATAAATAACTAAAACAAGTCAAATCGTATTAAGTAAACATACCATAATTTCAGCAGCTTCAAGAGTCATAGCAGATCCATCTTTCTTCTTATGTGTAATTTCAAAAAGTTGAAGGCGTCCAACTTTTTGACCGGACGCCCGTTCCTACAATATAGTAGTAAAAATATTATTTAATAGAAAGTTATACATATTGTAGAATATTAAAAAATTAAAAATACCTCCGCCTCAGCTACACATGCAAAACTTCTCGACCCGGCTGTGTGAGTGAATTTTTGTTGCTGCCGGCTGCTTTTTCCAACTCGTTCACGATCCTACATTATAAAATTTTTAGAACGTAAATAGTAAATAGTATAAACCAAAATAATTACAATAGTTTGGAAGTACGTCGTACCTCGCATTTCTTCGAATGCCAAAATCTAACCACATCTTCCCATTGGTACCTCAACATACCCGGCGGGACATTTTGCAATTTCTCATCGAGGGTTGTTTTTGTCTTATAATAATTTTTCTTCAACGTACTTTTATTGTCTCTCCATCTTTTTCCCAATGCCTTCTTTACATAAGCATCGGAGACCTCTAAAGCAAACCTCGCCTACAAAAAACACAAGTTAATAAAGTAAATATAAATGAAACTATTTCCCAAGCATTACAGATGACATTAACATTTTGTTACCTTAATATTATCGAGGGCTTGGTTTTGTTGCTATCGGGCATTTCACGCCATGACTCGTAGTTGATAGGCAACATATTCGCATTTCGTGCTAAAATGCCCATGTATCCTGCTAAAAGTCGAGCTTCGATCCAACAGTGACCAAAATCTGTTTACGCATACCTTGACACGCTCATTGGATCTAACTCGTACAACTCTTTAAGTAGCGTCGTCCTTGACCTCTCAAGCGTCCCACCATTTTAGCTACAAATGGTATATTATAATATAAGAATTTGAAAATAAATCAACTATAAGTTAACACGCATGTAAATTAAATGTAAAATTACTTTGAACTTCAGAGATCCTCACCGGAATCGGAACATTCAAGATCCGATTGTCATTCATTGTTCAAGACTATTTGTTTCACGAGTTTGGATCATTTTGAACAATGCTTCCCTTAGAATTTTTCTTCTAGGCATTTTATCGCAATACACATAAAATAGTTGAAAACTTAATAACTAATTACAACAATAACAGCACATATAAAACAGTTGATATGATATAATAAGACCAAGATTTAAATGATGATATTACATATAATTAAACAATCGTAAAATCTTACTACATCATTATTCGTAAATATCTTCATCTGTATCCTGACGAACCCATTGAAATTGTGCACTAGTACTAGGGATATTATCGTTTAAGTTTTGTTCTGGAAATGGCAAAGTTTCTAATCTGTCGTCGATGTTATCTCTACTTCCACTGCCCATGTCAAACAAGTCTCTAGGGATGTTACGGAGTACAACGTACCAACCCTCATCAGTTGGATCTTTTGAGTAAAAAACTTGTTTGACTTGACTTGAGAATACATACGGCTCATCTATCAGTTGTTTATGTAAGTTATGAATGTAACCCCGAACAAACCCATCAACAATTAGATGCTCGTATACAACCTCACGATAATGCCAGTTTATGTTGACACACTTCTTACACGGGCAAAGAATCATGTTCTCTTGGCTTGCATATTGAAATGTAAAATTTAGAAAATACTGTACTCCATTTCGATAACCATTGCTAACCCTTGACAAATTCATCCAAGACCGGTCCATTTCTTAATTCTTGAATTCTGACGTTCACAATAATTTGCACGGGTAAGTTAAAACGCCAGTTATAACCATAAATGAATTTCAGAAATTTGTGATATGATATATTTTTATGTATTATGTAAGTTATGTATGTAAGTTATGTAACTTACATAAGTTACCAAATTAATGTATGTTATGTAAGTTGTAAGTTATTATGTATTATGTAGGTTATGTAAGTTGTGTAAGATATTTAAGTTATGTAAGTTTTGCATTATGTAAGTTATGTATGCTATGTATAATGTAAGTTGTTATGTATAATGTAAGTTAATATGTAAGTAACGTATTATGTAAGTTTATATAAAATTTTATATAAGTTATGTATTATGTAAGGTAACATATAAGTTATGAATGTAAGTTATGTATTATGTAAGTTATTTAAATTATTTAAGTTGTGTATTATATAAGTCATGTTGCTATGTGTAATGTATGTAAATTATGATTTATAAACGCTTTAAAATTTTCAAATATATCAATATAATTTTAATAAATATATTAAAAGCGTATATAAATATATATATCAAAGATGTTTTAAAATATAACTTTGAATACATTTCATTTAAAATTTAATTTTGTAGCTATAATCTCCGGATAATTCAAAGATCGTTACGATATGATGTATATTTTGTAGCTTTTATTAATTCAAACAACAAATTATGTCAGTATTTATAAAAAACCATTGACTTGAATTACAAGATATAATTAATTTGTTTATATTTATGAAAACAATTTTGTTATTAAAGAAATAATACTTTGAATTGCCATTACAAAATAAATATATTTCAAAAAGTATATTTTTATTTTAATAGAAAATATAAATAAATATACAAATTTATTTGTATGTAAAAGATTATTAATCATTAACATAAAACCATTATGTAAGTTAAGATCGATAATTAATCATTAATTTGAAGTAAAATTTATAATTGCAACACATAATATCAGAAATCGATGATTTATAAACGCTAAACCGATTAAACGATTCGCCCATAATTTATTCAATTACTCAAATATATAAAGTTGTTTAAGAGTTGTATTCAATTTTAATAGTTTAAAACAATTGCCTTTGCCGAATATCTTGAGCAGAAAATTTAAACATCAAATAATGTAATAAGCTGCAAAGTCAAATGCAAATTTGGCTAAAATGGTAATTAAAACTCCCATCTAAAAATGAAAAATAATAATTAAACTATACAACTAAAATATAACAAAAAAAATTAACAATTTGACTTTTTTAATAAGAAACCTAAATAGAGAAAATAGGAATAAATACCTTAAATTGCCTCAATTCAAGCAAATCCTAGAAAAAAAAGCGAAATACATTAGTACCAAAAAATTAAAGCCAAAAACTAAAAAAAGCAGGAGTTTATACTCACAAAGTTAGCTAAACTAAAAAACTAAAATTGAACATATATATGATATATATATATATATATATATATATATATATGAATATATGTTGAAACATGACAATGAATTAGATGATATTAGAGGTTTAAAATTGAACTTATATAACTGTTCCGAAAATAACATGTTCCCAAAATTGAACATATATATATGTTCCCAAAATAACATTTGTCATATTTGCAAGTTATGCAAAGCTATTTATGGACAGAAACATACGCATTTTAAACATTTATAAATTTCATAGCTTTATTTTTTTATATATCTGATTGACCTCATGAACAACATGATAACAAAAATGAGTCTTATATATTTTGTAATCAATTTTTGCAGGCATTGAAGGCTAAATTGGCGAAAAATAGTGAACTTCAACTCATCTGCTTCAGCTTGTTTGATTTTCTGTTTTCATTTGCATCTTCTGTTTTCATTTGCAAATTGAATTCTCTGCAACATTTGTTCAGCAAATTGAATTTTCTGTTTTCATTTGCATCTTCTGTTTTCATTTGCATCTTCTAATTTCTAATTTCTAATTTCATTTATCCAAGTAGCATAGATTAAAACCGGTGTTTATTTCTTCTTTTCTAACAAAATCCTAACCAAATAACTGACATTTATATAAAAAAAATCATAACATAAATAAAATACCAATAAAACATAAAGCACAGCAATGTTATTGTCAACAGAACATAACTAAAGATTTAAAGAAAAAGAACAGGGAAATAAACAAAATGAAGGGAGAAACACGCAGAAATCCCCAAACCCTAGACATGCAGAAATCCCCAAATTCCCCAAATTCCCAATCCCAAAATCAAGATACAGTATTTCGAAAGGAAAAAACGCTTACCTTTTAACCACAAATTCCGCAGCTTTGATAGTATCCTGTGAAGATTGAATAAACCCTTGCTCCGTTTGCCTTGCTTCTGAGTTCTCCTCTTAATTTTTTTTCTTTGTATTTTTTCACGATTTCTGGGGAAAAGTTGGGGGGGCCTTTTTGGGGACGAAATACGTTTTTCGGCTAAGTGTTGGGATGAAATACAGAATGAACAATTGCGGCGTTTGTAATATAGCGCCACTAATACCGTTAATGTGGTAGATAAACGACAACGTTCTTTTAAAACTGTAAAGTAAATTTGCGGCATTTTCTCCTCGCGCTGCTAAAACATACCTTTACTGGCGCTTTTACAATTGCGCCGCAAAAGCCAGTAAATTCCCGAACAAAAACTACATCGTTTTGCCCAAACTATTCATAATTTTTTGCGGCGTTTACGAATAAAACGCCGCTAATGCCCATTTTTCTGGCGTTTTCTACAAAAACGCCACTAACAAATTAAATTCTTCTACTGAAACGACACCGTTTTTTAGATATTTTAAAACATTGTTTTTTTAATCATATTTAAAAACACAATATATAATTACAAATTGCGGCGTTTACGAATAAAACGCCGCTAATGCCGTTAATATGCAATAGAAAACGACAACGTTTTGATTAAAATACAGAGCAACTTTGCGGCGTTTTCTTCCTAGCGCTCTAATACCCAACCTTAGTGGCGTTTTTGCCCTTCTTGCCATTGAACGCCAAATCTCGCCAAAAACTACACCGCTTTTACCAAATTATTAATAACTTTTATGCGCGTTTTGCTCAAAACGCCGCTAAATCTCACATCTTTTACTTAGTATTATTTCTTTCTTTCTTTCTTCTATGTTTCATTAGAATTTTAATTAATTAATTATTAAAATTTTAAGTAATGTTTAAAACTATCGATAAAATTATAAATTTTAGTTTTTTTATTTCATTTTTATATTTTTTTTATTTTTTCATATATTTTGATCCTATCCAAATTAAATATAAGTAATTACTATATATATATATAATATCGAATTGTTAAAGTTAAATATTTTTAAATTTAAATTTTAGTAATTAAATGTATCATTTAACAAGCTGTCTAAAATAAACCAAAACCCTAATTAATGATCACTGAACCTCCACCAATTGTAGGATTCTTGACATGTGCTATCGGTGCCCTAGGAACATTGCCAAAATATCGAAAGGGGGCATCTGCTAGCTTCCAACCCTCCAAATCCCGTCGTTCATCAATAAATATTTTTAAAACGATCCTTTCTACTATAAATTAGAAGGCTGAACCAGATTTTGTAGAGTAGTGAAAAAGATTTGGAGAAACAAAACCGGACGGTCACTACTTAATATTAAATTTATTATTATATATTTTACAAACATATAAGAACATATTTAATATATAAATTAATAAAACTAATTAATCTAAGCAACCATGATCCCTAACTTGAGTAGTACCCTTAATTGACACCCTAAACCCTAAATCCCTAACCCCTAACCCCTAAATCTCCTAGCCCCCAAATTACTAACCCCTAACCCCTAACCCCTAAACCTTATATCCCAAACCCTAATAATCATATATACCCCCTATATATATACCTTCCAAAAAATTCCCTAAATCTTTAATAATTATATATATATATATATATATATATATATAGTTGACTATTGGTGAAGTGATAACAAAAGGAATGATAGCGAGTTAGGACGTATATATAGGAATATATTTTAATTAATTGAATGAGATCAATTCAAATTCACAATTTGATTTAAGTATTTAATTAAATGTTTGTCATGAAATATTATAATTAGTTGAGTATTACGTACTATTTCAACCTTGAATTTAAATTAAATAATATATATTATCCATCAAATTTTTAATCCTAATAAAAACATAATTTTAAAATTTTAACCTTTTTTGGATGTTGATCACATCCACAATATATAACCAGATCATTTGAATTTAACTTAATACTATATTAAATTAATAATCATATATATATATATATATATACCTTAAACCTAATTAAACCCTAAATTAACTATACTGATAATTAATTAATTCAATATTTTAAATTTAAAATCATACTATACTGCTTTTACGATTATATAAAAAATTTTACTATATATAATAATATAAAAATAAGCAGATTAATTCATGTATCCAAAATCTTAAAATTATTTTAAATAATAGTATTTTAATTTTTTCCATGTGATTTATTTCAAATTATTTTTATGTGTTATTTTTCTGAATATTTTAAATATTTAATTAGATTTAAGTTGAATTTTATTTAATTAATCTAAATAATAAACCAATTAAGATAAAATGTTTTTTTGCGGCGCTTCAACAAAAACGCCGCTAAAACCTTAACATTAGCGGCGTTTATCATAAAAACGCCGCTAAAAATCTTAACTTTAGCGTCGCTTACATAAAAACGCCGGCTAAGACCAAATATTCGCAGCGCTTCAAAGAAATCGCCGCTAAATACCTTAACTTTAGCGGCGGTTGATTAAAAACGCCACGAAAACCCCCGACCATTAGCGGCGAGATCCTAAAAATGCCGCTGAAAGTAAAAGCATTAGCGGCGCAAATACAAAAACGCCACTAAAGCCCTCCGAAGACCACCAAACGACGTCGTTGGGATTTTTTTGGCGGCGTTTTTGACGAAAACACCGCTAATGCATATTTTCAGCGGCGTTTTCTTAGTAACGCCGCGAAAGCTCATTTTTTAGCGGCGTTTTCTGTCAAGCGCCGCTAATTCCTAACTTTTACCGGCGTTTTTTATCGAAACGCCACTAAAAGTGCCGCTAAAACACTGTTTTGGTATAGTGAGGTGTATATGTTGGATTAATTAATGTAATTGCCGATAGTTATAATTTGATATTTGTTTTATAGCATATAATAATATGGGTATGGATTAAGATATATATATATAACTAGTAATGAAATGCTTAGTTTTGTAAGGTAACGTAATGAAATATATATTTTGGAAATGGTTTAAATATGAGCATTTATGTGCATGCATTTAAATAGATAGTTCAATTATATGTATTTAAACAGGTAAATGATATGTCTTATATGCTTTGGTATTGGATGATCAATTTGGTCAGATTGATGTTAGATTTAATTTAGGCATATTCTGCACTAGATGAATTGGTATTAGTTTGGCCACTTCAATTCAATTATTTAGTAAAGAAAATTTGCTATGCCTGAGTCTGCATTCGGTTTTAAATAGGACAAATTAGTTTGATCATATGATTTTATTATAAGCCATGTATATTCGGTTATGGGTTAAATTCATGTTAGTTATTATATTTATTAGTATAAGGACATAATTTGTTATTCAAGTTGTATTTATATTTGATTAATTTATGTAATATTTGAATAAGATTTTGAGATTTATTAAATAGGTAATAGGAAATATTGTATATACAAATAGATTATTTGGTTCATGTTTAATTCAAAAGGTGTGGTTGACTATGAAATTTGATTGAGTGTTATATTATCTTAGTGAATATATATAATGTTTCTTGGAAATGGTAAGATTATATATATTTGAATAAATATAGTGAAATATCAATTTTATTCAAATTGATAAAATGTACACCTTTACTATGTCTGTATTCCACTTGATTGTTAAGCATGCAAATTTGGTTTACTTGAATTTTATATTTGATTTTGCTAAGCTAAATATATATATAAAACATAGTGCATGATTCGTTTTATTTTGATTTTACCATTTATTAATTAAAATTAGAATTAAGTTTTGGTTCGGTAATGCCTCGTAAACCAATCCGGCGACGGTCACGGGTTAGGGGTGTTACAATTAGACCCTGTACTTTGTGTAAGTTGTGAATTTAGTACTTATACTTTAATTTGATCATTTTCCATCCTTGTACTTTTAGAATTTAAATATTTTAGTCCTAACCAAATGATAACCATTAAAATCATTAAGTTCAGTTATTTTTAAAATTTGATATGTCAAACATATTATCACATGTGTAATGCTATGTCTGTTGTTGTTTTCTCACAAAAAATCAGTTAATAGATTTAACGATTATAATTTGTATTAAGACTAAAATTTTGAATTTCAAAAATCTAGCCATTAAGAATGATCCAATTGATGAACATGGACTAAATCTATATTTTTACGCATAATACATGACTAATAGCATAGTTTAACCAAACAAATTTAATTGTTACCATTGGATCAGATTAAAATTTCAAAATTGAAAAGATAGGGACTAAAATTGATCAAATTAAAGTGCAAGCACTCAATCCACAATTTACACAAAGTACAATATCTAATACCAGAATTTGACCCTTTTTTTTTTTTAGTCACCCAACTATAAAAAGTTACAAAATAGCCATCCAACTATTCAATTTTATCTCTTTTGGTCACTAGCTGGCTAATTAACACAATTAGTATACTTTTTAATTAATAATGGTCAATTATAATTATTTTTAAATGTGTAATTATTACAAATTTTATTAACTTATAATTATTTTTAAATATTAATTTAGTAATATGATGGAAAATAAAGAGTATTCTTGCTAGTTCAAAAGTTTTTCCAAATTTGTGCTTTTATATATATTAGTTTCTAATATCACAAGTGATTTTACGTGTTGAATTTTTAATTATCTTTTAAATATTATATTTATAATTAATTAACATAAAATAGTATTTCTTTTTAAAATTTTTACATCAAAATTTTGTAACTAATCATTTAAATTATAATTATCACAATATTTTTAAATTAATAATTGTATATTAAATTATGATGTTTTTAAATGTATAATAATTATCACAATTTGAATTTAATAATATAATGAAGAATAAAAAATATTATTGTATTTAATTAATTTTTTATGAATATAAAATAATTTTAATTAATCGAGTTTTAATTTAGGCTAAACAATGAATAAATTTGTTTTTTTTCTTTAAAAGAAGGCCGTGAATGGATAAGAAAGAAATAAAAGCAAAATACCCTCTTGAAGGCTTCATAACCCGACATAAGTTGATGGGAATTTCAAAATCCAGACATGCTGTTCTCAGACAATTACATCACTCAAGTGTAATAAAACGTACCCCTCTCTCTCCCTACTCGTACCTTTACACGTTTCTCCCTGCTTTAATCATTAGTAAATCCCAGTGAGTCAACTCAGCCCCACCATTGATGCACTGCAACACCTTCATCCCTCAGCTTCCCATACAAAGCCAAGCATTCCCAGTAAGCCCTTCTACTCATATTCTTCCTTCCCCCATGTTTCCGAGGTTTACATTCCAAGAACAATTCATCAACCAACCTAATTGCTTTCGTTTTCACCATATCTTCCACCACCTCTGCCTCCGCTTTCATCACCACATACTCCGTCTCCTTCACGTTCTTCCTCAGCCAGTTCGACATCCCTGTCTCCGCCGCGGTCGCCGCCGAATCTTTCCTCGATGACTCCTTCGTCAGCGTCTCGATCTTGTATATATCAAACTTGAGGTTCCTCGTCGGGTAATTCTCCGCAAACCAGTTGGTCCCACTGCCACCTTCTGTCTCCAGTAATCCCACGTCGATGAAAACCCGCCGAGGGTAGCTTTCGAGTGTGTCGCCGAGCAAATCAGGCAAGTATTTGGTTCGTTTCATGAATATTTTCGACCTCCTCGAAGTCGATCTCGGTGGTTCGAGAAGAACATCTTCGAGGTTCTTCAATGCTTGTCTCCTTGCCTCGGATATGGACCCAAATAATTGCCTTTGAATGCCGTTAGAGCTTGTTCTAGCAATTTTTTTCATTACTAAAACATTGGATTTGAATTTCCTGAAGTAAACAATCCGGTAATTGTTCAACTTCTCAAACGAATACGAAGGCCGTTCACTTATATGAACGGCGACGAACCCACCGACTTTAAGTGTTCGATCAATGAACTCAAAGGCTGACGTGAAGTTTTGAGTGAAAATGAAGTCTAAAGATTCGTTAGGGAATAATCTTTGACGTTCCAAATCTGTGGCGGAACTGAATTCCATATCAGATATTCTCGAGAACAGAGAAGATTTAATGGCTTGTTCATCATCATTGCTCAACATTAATCCTTTTTCGCCTTGCTTCAATATGCCTTCCCTGTTTAAATCATGAAACAGCAATGGCAAAAGCTCGGGGTTGATGGGTTGGGGATCCGAAGTGAAATATTCAGGTTTGTTTGAAGTACCAATGGAGGAAGATCCAGTTCCCGACCAAGGAAGTAAAACAATGGTGGCGAAAACCAAAATCGCCATTAAACGAGCTAAAAGTTTTAAAAACCAAGAATTAACGGAAAAGTTAATGACACCACCACCATAACGAAACATAAGGGCCTCCATTGAGGACATTCTTGATTAGAAAAAAAGAAAAGAAAAGAAGAGTTCTAATAAAAAATAAAGAATTTAAATCACTATATATTGATCTCAACAGGGGTTCAATTCAAAAGGGTAGTAAATTGAAAAAAAAAAGAAAAAGGAAAATATATGAATAACATCAGAAAAATTAGGGTTTAACAACGTAAACGAGAGACGAGAAGGACGAGAAAAGCATTAAGAAAGAGGGCAAGTTTATCGAGTGCAAAATCGAGCGGCGGTGTGATTCCCACCCACGAGAGCGAAACGGGAAGATTGAAACCTTAAACAAAGTAAAAGCAGTTGGCTTAAGCGTTGAACCTCCATCAACGTCTAACCTTTTTCTTCCACTTCTTGAATGGATTGCATGCATCAAAAAGGACCCCAGATAAACAACTTTAAGTGTGAATTTTTCAACAAAAACTTCCCCATCTTTATTCTCAAGGAAACATATGAAAAAGGGAAATGGAGAGAGAGAGAGAGAGAGAGAGAAAAGATGGGGTATTTTTTTTTAAATGTATATATTGCTTTTTCCTTCTTCTTCTTCCTCCTCTCTTTCTCCCTTTTCCCTTTTCTTTTGATTTGCTGAAAATTGGGTCGATCAAACAGAGGTAAGAAAGTGGAATATATGGAAGAAATGTTTGAAAGGAAAAGAAAGGAAGTTTTTTACGTTGTTGTTATGGAAAAATTGGTAAAAATGGATGGTTTTTCACGAGAAATAAGTTTAACCATTGTTAACTAGCATTATCAACAGCTGTTTTGAGGATGCAATGATTGATTGATGGTGTTTAAATATTAACAATACATTAAAACTATTTTAAAACGAAAGAGAAATTAAATAAATTAATGAACTGGCTTCGTTTATTTTTACAAAAATATTAGAGTTTTATCATTAGTAGAAAAATACAGTAATAAATATATTTATATAATAAAATTAATTTTTAATTTTTTGTGTGAATTTAGTTTTTATTGTTAAATTTGACTCTTAATTTTTAAAAGAGTCGAATTTAGTATTAACTTTTAAAAAAGTTGAATTGTTATTTTAAACATGGTAACTCGCACTAAAATTCACGTGTACTTTATGCTTCTTCTTCTTTTGAATATTTTATATAAATTTTAAATTATTTGTTGATGTGATATATAAGACAAATAGTGTTATGTACATAAAGTACACGTTAATTGCCACGTGGTTTGTCACGCCAACATCGTAAAAAAATTAATGTTTTAGTCAACATTTCCATTCATATTTTTAAAGGTTAATGATAAATTTTAACTAAAAAAAGAGTCAAATTGACCAAAGATGTAATTGTTGAGAGCAAAATTTATTATTATGCTTATAAAACCAAATGAATATGGTAAAAGTTAAAGGTTTAAAATTCATTATCTAGCAAGTTTAAATCTCACTATAATCAATTTTTATTGATTTTATATAAGAATATAAACAACAAAACCAAAACCAAAACACTTTAATAATACAAGTAGTTTACCAAGTTTTTTTTAGAGAGGAATACCTTAGGTTGAGTTCATGATGATGTCAAATCACTAAACTAATTTGTGTTATGCATGTTAGGAGGAATGTGTGTAAAGTGTATGCAAACACCTCAACATCCATGAGTCTCTCAGCATCCATGTGTATTGAGTTCAAGGTTAAGAGATTTGATCGAGGTAATTATTTAGCTGTTGGCTTAAACAACTAAATTAAATACAATCAAAGTCAGACTCCCATGATTGT
Organism: Gossypium raimondii; assembly: GCF_025698545.1. Taxonomy (NCBI): domain Eukaryota; kingdom Viridiplantae; phylum Streptophyta; class Magnoliopsida; order Malvales; family Malvaceae; genus Gossypium; species Gossypium raimondii. Next base: position 23,771,204 of record NC_068569.1, read on the forward strand.
AGGTTTCCACCCTTTCTATAAAAAATATTTTCTAAGTTCTTGAACTCTTTTAACTCTTTAAAAAAAGAGGTTTTTTTTTTACTTGTTTTATTGGGAAAATGATGGAACATGTGACATCAATATGGTGAAATCTCCAACATAGTTCTTTCTAATTTTTAATTTTTTAATGAAATGCTTTTATGATTTCTAACTTTAATATTTTTTAACAAGTAGATAGATTTCTTCGGATCCAACACAATTTATAGTTTCTGGAACTTGATCATCATATCAAAGAACGCTTGAAGGTTGTCAATTATAGATGGCATTTAGAATGACACCTTAGTTAAAAGATGGAGGCCTAAAACATTTACATTCCATTTTTCATGTGGAAAGCAACTATTACGCTCAAATATGTCGTTTTAATAATCGACCTTCTAACCGTTGAAGAGGCGGTGATCGTGATTTGTCGTAATTTGATACGTCAAATTAGGCTCTCCATTACACTTAAAGAGCTTATTCTCAAGCAATTTATGTGTCTTTTCGTTACTTTTGTCAATTTTTAGTTTTTGTTAGTTTTATGTCATTTTTTAGACCCAAATTGGCCAAACGTGCCAGGTGGAACTAAAGATATGATTGAGTGATATAGGAAGTTGAAATGGCCCAAGCTTGAAGAAATCACCTTCAGAAGGTGAGGGGTATAGCAATATTGAACCATGGAGGTCGTGATACCCCTGATAGTGCTGAAGTAAAGAGAATTGAAACCAACTCATGTGATATCAAGGGTGGGTATCGTGATACTGAGATCCCATCTAATCCTTATTAATGGCTCGCTTACTAAATTTTTCAATCTAGGCAAAGGGCTACTTAGGGGGATTCTCTTTCCCTGTATCTTTACGTTATTTGCATGAACATTCTTTCTCTTATACTCCAAAGAGCAAGAATGGATGAATTCTTATAGGGTGTGAAAATTACTAAAAATGTCCCCCATTAATCACCTCCATTTTACTGATGACTGTCTTATCTTTTACAACGCCTCAGTCCAACCTTGCAGATTGCTAAAGATTTTGCTCAAGAATTTATGCTTCCTCTTTGTGCTCCAAATTAATTTTAACAAATTTGAGCTCTTTCTCAACCTTTCAACGAAGTCTCAAGCAAAGAGATGGTTAAATAGTATCTTAAACACCAAAAGCTAACCAACCTAGCAAATATCTAGGCCTTGAGCTTGATAAATTGCATAAGAAAAAAAAAAGAGTTCTTCCATAACATTATCGATAAGGTGAATAACAAACTCGCTTCATGGAAGTCAAAGTGTCTATTGACAAGCGAAAGGCTAACCCTCATCAAGTCCACTTTGGCATCTCTCCCCTTCCATTCACTTTTCATGTTTAAAGCTCCTAATAATGTTTAAGAAAGAATTGATAGAGTTATTCATGCTTTTTGGTAGGGTCATGAAGTTTATGAAAGGAAACTTCATCTTTGTCATTGGGATAAAATTTGTACATCGTTGTGTGAAGGGGGCTTGGGATTTCAGAAGACTAAACTTTTCAATAAAGCCATCCTTTTAAAGATTGCTTGTCATATTATGACCGATCATCATTGTCTCCTCCTAAGAGTTTGAAGGGAAAGTACTACAAGCAACACCTTCTCGAAACCGTCAAAACCAAGGCTTCTAACTCATAGATTGGGAATTTTACTTGAAAGAAATATTTACAATCAAGGAAAAGATGTTCAACTCTAGAGTGGAAGTAATTGTTGGATTAGCAAAAAGCCAAATTTCTCCCTCTTAGACAGTGTAAGATATACTGATTCTGACATTCAAGTTCACTAACATAAGCAACTAGAAGCAAAGTAGAGCTTTAGATCTTTTAGAACCCTCTCATGCCCATGACCTCCTCAACAAGACTCTCTCAATCCAAGGCGATAGGAATAAGATTGTTTGGAGACTAGATCATTATGGTATTTTTTTTGGTTTAAATATCTACTACCAGCTCTATTGAACATGCCCATTAACCCCGCTTTCTAATAATCTGCAAAAAAAAATAGATAAATCTCTAGCGCCTCAAACTTCCTTACAAAATCATTGTTTTTTTTAGAAGATCTTCAATAATTTCCTCCCTACTAAAGACCTCCTCTCGAGGTGATTGTCTTTGAATGATTACACTTGCCTCTTTTGTACCACACTACCACCCACAGGGAAACAATAAAGTACCTCTTCCTTGAATGTCATTTTGCATGAGCCATTTGGTTTGGTTCCCCCTTTTTCCGTCTAGACTCTCTCAATGCCCCTTGTATCTCCAATTGGATCCTCCAAATTTTTCAGGACTCTAAGAGATTTTATAACCTTGTTGCTTGCACTCTCTGGATAATTTGTAAATTAAGAAATAAACTTATTTTCAAAAAATTGATCCTAATCCGATGGGTACCGTTATAAGAATCAATGAGTTCTATCAATTTATTCTTCACTCTTTCAACTCTGATCCTCCCCCGACCACCCAACAAAAGATTTTAAGACCTATTGACATTAAAAGAAAAAAATCTCTATTGGACTCTTTGTAACACCACACACCCGATTCGATTATCGGATTCAAATATGTGAGGTCACATTACATTGCCTAAACACCTCAAACTAGCTCAAAACAATTTCATAGGTTGACCTTATAAAGATTATTCATAACAATCAACATTTATGAACAGATGCACGCACTATAAATGCAATTATCTTTAATTATCTAGTCTTAGGGTTATCCAGCTCCACATTCAAAGTTAGGATTCAAATCCAACTCAAAGTACTAACAGTATGTCTCGAGATATTGAGATCTTATTTTTAGACAGGTAGTCATTGTCTACCATTTTTACTTTGAAGTAATCATGTCTCAAGACATTGGGTACATGTCTTAAGACTAAACCTTTCGTGTCTCCAGACTGGGTCTTGAGACATATTTCCCTTGTTTTATTATTTTTACTTCGATGTTTGGATGTCTTGAGACAAAGGGTTGCAAGACTAAATTAGGTTTGATGTTTACTTGTCTTGAGACATGCTCATTTATTTTTAGTGTTTCGAGACATGCTCGTGATGTCTCGAGACCAAATGGTAATTTTCTTATACTATGCAACATTTTGACATGAATTCCAACTTAAAAACTCGCCTAACATTCAACACCTTAGATGCACCGTTGTAAGATGGAAACTCCAATTGACAACTGATGGCATTCAACACCTCCTCCACTCGGTCTTCATTCAACAATAGATCATGGACAACAAGCAACTCAGAAAATAGACGAAACAATGGACAACTTGCACTTCCAAAGTCTTTATTAGCTTCTTTTAGACGTAATTTTGTTCTTGTTTATTGCAATTGTACCAAATAAAAAAACCGAATTCAACTTAATCGTTATTTTCTTTGTCAAGCTTAATCAACTCAAAGAATTGACCTAGCTCAATTTTATATCATAATGCTTAAAGTAAACGCACCCAATGTCACTAAACTATTAGTAAATTTACGTTTTAGACAGTCAACTTCAAAAAGTTGCAAAATTGTTATTGAAATATTTGAAAGTTTTTATTTAAGTTTTTGGGCTATTAAAATTGTTGTTATATGACAGTCTTCGTTCGCAATGCCTACACCTACAATTTTAGCTTTTTTTTCATAGAACAACTTTGAACACCATGAATCTACAAACTAAAATCCAAACAACTTTCTTCTTCGATCTTCGACATTGACCGTAAGATTTACTTGGATCTAAGGTATGTTCTACTCATTGATGGATACCGATCCGTCGTACCAATCATTGAATTGTCAGGTGGAGCTCACTAGTCAAACATTTAAAATAAAAAACCTAACAACTTAGTGACATAAATAAATTTTTTTGTATATTTTAGTGACTTAAAATAAGAAATTTCAAATAGTTCAGTGACCATTTTGTAACTTTTTGAAATTGAGTGACTAAATTGTAAAATTACAAATAATTTAGTGACCTTTGATGTAGTTTAACCTAATGCTTGATTTTGCGAATTTAAATCAATGGCATAATGACAAATTTGACCTATAACATTTCCATCTTTTGTTAATTTTATCATTATTATTTTTTAAGCTAAATTTGGCCATCAACCTTTTAAAAAGGTCGGATTTGACCATCAACATTTCAAAAACAGTCCATTTGTTTTTTTAACCAAAATATTAACTAAAACGCTAAATTTTTAAATATGGCAACTTGCAAGACAATCCAAGTGTACTTCATTTTTCTTTTAAATTTTCATGAACTTTTTATAATTATTTTTTTGAATTTTGAATTTTTTATTTTTAAATATTTTTTAGTTATTTATTGATGTGACATGTAAGATAAATACTGGTATCTGAGGATAAAGTACATATAGATTGTCATGCAAGTTGTCATGTCAATATCGTTAAAAATTAATGTTTGTCATTTTTCCGTGAAAGGAAAGCAATTTGACTCATTTTGAAATGTTTAGATTTAGCTAAAAAAGAAAATAAGGACAATTATGATAAAAAATATAAATATGGAGGACTAAATTTAGGATTATGCCTAAATCAATTAAGCCAAAAATCCTGCATGTAGCTGCTCCAGAGATGACTCGGCGGCTATAAGCTCCTTCGCCGCCCCCTTCTTTCTTCACTATTTTTTTTCACCACCAGAAAGGCAAAAACAATAAAATTGTTTTTGGGTACCAAAATAGCAGAGAAAAGAAAAAAAATTTAAAAATAAAACACATGTCCTTCTTCAATCTTCACCATTGATTCTAAAAATAAAGTTTAATTGCCTTCTTTCCTCGGATTTTCGATTTCTAATTTCTTTACTGGACGATAACTCCAATTTTTTTCAAATTTGATCTGTTTTGTTTTAATTGGAGGGGGCTTAGGTGGAATTGTATTAGGTTGTTTTAGTAGGCGATACGAAGATAGAGGTATCAGGTTGGAGCGACGCATCATTGGCGATGGAAGCGGAGGAGATGAAGGGAAAGGTTGTGGAAGAGAAAGATCAGGTTCGTGTCAAGAGGAAGACTTTGCAAGCTGTGCTGGAAGAGTGCCAGAGAGCTCTCGAATTGCTTAGTAACTGCGAAGATGGAACCGAGGATGACGATGAAGACGGCGAAGGTAAAGATGAAGTGAACCATCAAGGAGAACTCAACGGCGTCGATCTTAGAAGAGATCAAGAAGCAGATGAGGTTTGTTTAAATCTTTTCCTTCATTTCTTTGTTGTTAGTATTCTTAGGGTCTGGTTCTGGATTTAGATCTGTGTTTCGATGCTAAGAGAAACGGAGGGAAACAGAAGCGAAGGAAATATAAGTGAGGCTCCTTTAAATTCATTTTCCTTTTTTTTTTTAGCTTATAAAAGCTATTATTGTTTATTTTGCTGAATTTGTTATGGTCTTTGTGAGGATTTAGTTTGTTTAAACTTATACTATGTTTCTTCATGGAGAATCCCATGTTCAGAGTAGAAATTTGATTTTTAAATTTATGATTTGATTCTGTGTTCTGTTTTCCGACCTTCTTTTGTGAATTGGAGTGTTGGACCCTTAGTTTTAGTAACCAAGGATCAAACCCGGCAATCTCAACTATCCAAAGAAGGAAGATGAATGGTCAGGATCTTAATTAAACTCAGCTTGATTAGGGAAAATGAACTTATATTATGGCTAATGGTAGTTCTCGTTTGTGTTGGACGCATGATGCATCGGTTGCCTATCTATGTCAAGTGGTTTTCTGCCTCTGCACGCTTCGAGGGTGTTATTTTGCAAGACAAAAGTTTCCGTTTGAGCCTTGATTTTCAATTGTTCTAGTTATTGAAAGGAGTTTGCAGGTTTACTGTGATGATTGTTTCATTCTTGAGTCTGGCTCCATATTCTTGATTAAAAAGCTAAGATGTTCTATATTTGCATTACTCAATATTGAATTGAAAAGAAACAGAAAAATGAAAAACGAAGAGGATGTAGAAGGCAGAGGGTCAAAGGCAGGAGTGAACCCTAAACAAATTGAATAGACAAAAACACCCATCACCTTGTACTATTCATTAAAATTATGGCTTTTGTTGGTTTAGAGTCCATTTGCCTCTTTTTATGTGTTCCTTTACTTCTCTATGTACAAATATATATCTTGAAGAAAAGAGATAAATGAGAACGATACAGAGAAGAGATTGCTACTTTTCCATCATAACATTTGCTTTATGAGGTAGTAGAGTTTTCTGTTCAAAGATAACATGTTAGGAACTAATCCAAAAATGATTCAAATTTTATAAATAGTTTGTTAAAACAGAGCCCGAACTTGTGAAAAAACTGGAACCTTCTTCCTCTTCATATAGAAGTTGATTTACCAATGAAGTGATGGTTGCAAAGAGATAAAAATTTGATTTTTTTCCCACTGATGGTTGTATAATACCTTGGAGAGTGATGTGTTAGTTTGTTGTTATCCATAGTATTCCACTTTGCAATCACCCGTTTTTCAGATCTCATTGATCAAAATTAAGATCATATTGCACTTCTTCTCTAGTCAGCCTGCATATTTTATTTGCAATAAATATTAAAATCCAACTTAAATACAGTGATCCTTTATGCTTGATTTGATATGCTCTAACCCCTCTGGCCTTATATTAAAAGAACATAGTGTAAATGGCTTTACAACTTATGTAGTAGAAATTAGCAACGTGATAGAAAGTAGATCCACTTAATTTGCAATACTTGATGAAGTTTGCACTTGCTTTCCTATCAAATATTTCGAAATAGCTTGGATATCTAATGTGTGTGCCTCCTTTATTTTAAAAAAATGCAGTTGTGTGATCTTCTCAAATCTAGAGTTCAATGCCCTGACTTTCTTGAAAAGCTAGAGTGTGCTCAGGTACCAGTTCCAGAAAACATTGGCGGTATGCATCCAAACACGGTCCACATTAGACTGTTAGCATGTATCATTTTTTATTCTTTAGCAGGCATATTTATTCACTATATGAAGTTCATGCTTTAGACTGTTTGCTTTAAAACGATCTTTGTTGCCTGGATGCTAAATAAATTCTTCTTTGGAACCAGAAGATGGTAGTTCTTGGGACATGGTCAACCCAAATGATCTTTGGGGAGATGAAAATGGTGATTTGGATCAAGAAGATTATGTTCTTGTCAGGCAGGATGATATAGTAGAAGGAATTGCATGTTTTATGGCTGCGTATTTGCTGTCCCTTAAACAGACTAAGGTTTGTGAAATTTGCACTCTTTATTGGTATTACTATCATTTCAGATCATTTCAGTCTTCAATTCTTCTCTTTGTAGTCATTCATACCTAATACACTTGAGCCTAAAGTTTTAGTATTTTATGTCTAAAGTTTTTCTATGGTCTTACTATTTAGCGGACTGAATAAGAACTGTGTTTGCATGTTCATCATCTTTTGTTGTTCCAATTCTTCATTTTGCTTAAATATCCTGTTTTACGCCTTTATCTCACACATATTTGAACATGGGTATGGGGATAATGACCCTCCAAATAGATGGGAAAACTCAGAAAAAACAAAATATACCCGTGTTGGACATATACCTGAATCTGACACATCCATGTCCTGAGTAACTTAGAACCATTCAGCTGTGGATGCTAATGAGGTTTTTTTTTTTTTTTTGTTTTCTTCCCAGGACTTGAGCCCCAATCAACTTCAGCAAGGTGAGTTTATTTGTCTTCGTTAATGAGTTTTAGCATCAAATTATATTCCTCTCTCAATGTTACTGAAACTTCTAAGATACAATGTCTGTGTTGAACTTATATTTTCCATCTCAATTATCTTTTGTTCTATTCTAAACATTAATTTGGAAGAGGAATTCTGAACCATCTTTTGGATTTTCTTGTAGCACTGAGCAAGACCTTCTCTGTGAAAAAGAAAAAGGGAAAGCTTCGAAAAGCTTGGGATGGAAGCAAAGTCGTTTATAATGTGGCATCTTGGGGGGCAACTGCAATTGGGTATGTTATAATTTTAACCTCGACAATTGAATTCAGTTCCTACATTTTCTCCTAAAAGTTCCCTCAGTCGGCTCTGCTTTGCTGCTTATTCCCATTGTCCTATTTTGTGTATATGATTCAAATCTAAGTTGCTTTGGCCTTTCAAAAAATAAAAAACTCATATCCTACACCCATGTCCTATACATATTCGTACATGGGTATGGAGATATAACCCTCTAAAGGTCTTCTAAAAAAAATAAAAATTAAACATGCCAATATCCAACACCCACATCTAGAATCTAAGAAACATAGATACAAATTATTGAACAGGTTGATGATGACAATACATTTATTTGTTTATTCTTAAACAGGATATACCAAAACCCCTTACTTATGAGAGCCGCCTCGAAAGCCTTCTGGACTTCTTGCGAGGTAATATCAAAGCTTCTCTGATTTCCTTGCAAAATAGTTGGAGAAACAAAGTGGTGATATTGAAGGAATTCACTGTTGTGTATATATATATATGCGTTCTCACTGTCGAATGGAGCTTGGTGTTTCGTAGGTTTGGTGAACATGAACAACATTCTTTTTTTTCTTTCTTCTATGAATCCGTTGATTGATATTTGTAAATTTGATCTCTTCTAAATATTTCTTCTTCAAGCATTTCCTATTTGCAATCCATATCCATTGTCATCATGTGATCAGCATATGCAAAATGCTTTAGGTACTAATTCTATATCTAATAGTATTTTCTTACTACCAAACTTTTTTGTTTTTATATCAAAAATTGTATTAACAGTAATATTAACGGAGCCGAGGTGATAAAATTCTCAAGTTATTTTGGTCATCGTTTTACAAAGTTTACACTGGTGATGTAACTTCTACAAATCAAGACTAGATGAGATGGGATGATGAGCGTGCTTATTCACTCTTACTCTATCATTTAATTGATTCAAATTATAACTATCATCAAATAACAACCCAAAGGTCCCAAATCACCTGGACTGTGCATGATTTCTATAGCTTGGTAGAATTAGGGGCGTATAAATGGTTGGTTTGGTTAATATTTGAATCGAATTACTTGAAATGTAAAATTTTTTAACCTGAACTAATTTTTTAAAAAATATATTAACTGAATCGAAATGTTTTGGATAATACAGTCAGCTAATTCAATTAACCGGATTTTATGTCTTTGTACATTGTTAATGTTCATTTTCTTTTATTTAATAGTTCAAAAAATTTTAAATGGAGATGAAAACAATAAATAAGACATTAGAAATACTACATAAGTTTTGAAAGTAATTAATTACCTAATTTTGAACTAAATTAACCCATAACCAAAATTTCAAAAAATCATTAACAGGCTTTCGATCAAATTAAATTCGACCATCGACTGATTAATCGAATTAGATCAATTTGGTCAATTAATTTAATTTTAACTGAGACGGGTAATTAATTACTTGCGACTTTTGTTCTTGCGGGATCGTCTGATCTCTTAATCAAGATCTTCAAAAACAGAATCTTGACATCCTTCACAAGAACAATTAATGTCCCAAGGACAATGTCCTGTATTGGGATCTTTGAAAAAATATACAGGCTTTCCATCAGACTTAAAGCTCTGTATAAGAGGTGCTTCTGGCCCTGGAACTATGTTGTCAGGCTCCAGGGGTTGTAACATCATCTGTGTGGAAAATACTGGCGGAGTAGGAAGCTGCTTCAGATGGCTATGATCAAATTTTATCTCACTCATCCCATCAGATCTGGTGATGATTTGACTTTTTGTGGAGCAGATTGGCTGGTCATGCTGGTGGATCTGTTCATAATTAGTAACCCATTTTTCTGGCAAGAGCTTAAGCAACTCCTGTTTTGGGATCCGTTTTGGCACATGTACTCAATGAGGTTCTTCTCTAGTATTGACTGAAATGAGAAGAGAATCGTCAGATCCTTGATTTGATAACTTAAAAGCATGATCTTGAACTTTGTATACAATCTGGTAATGCAAGGTCACCGTTACTGCTGATTCCACCATTTCTGCTCCAATGATCTGGATCTGGACTTTTAGAGCATCAAGGAGATTGAGATCTTAGAAAGACATGGTGAAATTTGGGAATAACGTCACCATGGCCATTCCTGAGCTTAGTGTTGCTTCCACTGTACCAATGCAAGCATCCTGGTATTTTTTGTATCTAGAATCAATGAGAGCAATTCTGGAAACAACTGGTTTCCCAACAGTTCCATGATAGTTGAGGGCTAATCTAACCGCACCAAAATGGATATGAGAATATCCATGTTGACTCCATTATTGCGGGAAATTCGAAAGAATTTCAAGAGTAACAAACTGTTCCTCTTGACCACCATAGATGAGATGTTTATCAAATTTTAACGACTGTACATACTCACGGACATTTTTCCTACTAGTATAAATAAGGGACTTTATACTTTTAATAAGAGAAAATGTGGGTTTCGGGTAGGTGGAGTAGGGATTTACAAGGGGTAGGTCTGTTGCCTTGACCTTTTCTTCTTCTGTAAAACATTCTATTTCATACAAAAAGGAAATTTTTTTTGCAGTATGAGACTTTAAAGGAAAACTAGGTAAAGTTACAGGAGCTGAGAATTCTTCTAATGGAGGAAAATCTTGTTCATAGGAAGAGGTTCTTTCATACATCTGTACCTCCGGAATCTTTGGTTCTGGAGGGATCACAATCTTCTTTTCTTGGGCACACTTCTAGAGTTGATTGTGTTTTTTGACCCATTTGTTGATCCTTTTGTAGCATGGCTGCTTTAAAGGCTTTACCAACCATCGCTGGTTTTCTGGATCTTCTTTGGGTGGCTGTGGTGGTTCTGGAAAAGGTTGATCCTGGATTTTTGGAGATTGCAGCTTTGGTCTTTGGGCAGAATAGTCTACAAGGTAGACAAATTTGCCATTATCTTCTCCTAACGGACCAATATTTGGATCTCCATCCATCCATCTTTTGTACAATTCTGACTGGCTTGATTTCTTGCGGCTTTTGTTCCTGCGGGATCGTCTGATCTCTTCATCAAAATCTTCAAAAACAGAATCTTGACATCCTTCACAAAAACAATTAATGTCCCAAGGACAATGTCCTGTATTGGGATCTTTGAAAAAATATAAAGGCTTTCCATCAGACTTAAAGGTCTGACACTGGAGCAGCAGAAACAATCATGAATCCTGAAATTTTACCAACAGAATGGTGGGAACTTTATACCAGATACTTTCAGTCAGCAGCAAACAAAGTTTTTGCGACATACTTGAGAAGCAAACCTATCAGAATCCAGTTTTTCCCTGGATGTTCAGTCACTACTACAATCATTGGATCAAACCTTCCAGGAAAAGATCTCATTGTTGGTTTTGATCTTTACACCAAAGCTAGACAATTGAGGATTCTACCAGAAGGGATAAAGTTTAAACAAATACCAAATATGCAAGGGAGCTTGAAGATGGGATATCTATAATTAATGGATCATAACAGCAGGTATGCTATGCCAAAACTTAGGCCATTTTTCCTCTTTTGGTCGTTCAACAGGCACTGCCTTTTAGCTGTTAATATCATTAACCCAGAATACTTCTCCAAACTCACTTGGATTTAGCATCCCTGTCTAAGCTTATTTTCTGATGTGCAGGATCCATTGAATGGCAAGCACAGAGCATACTTCTAAACCTCTCTATTCCTCTTTTTCTCTAATAAGGGAATATCAATGAAAGAAAATCTCCAGTAAGTTTAGAAGTATGCTCTGTGCTTGTCATTCATAGGAAGAGGTTCTTTCATACATCTGTACCTCCGGAATCTTTGGTTTTGGAGGGATCACAATTTTCTCTTCTTAGGCACACTTCTGGAGTTGATTGTGCTTTTTGACCCATTTGTTAATCCTTTTGTAGCATGGCTGCTTTAAAGGCTTTAGCAACTATTGCTGGTTTTCTAGATCTTCTTTGGGTGGCTGTGGTGGTTCTGGAAAAGGTTGATCCTAGATTTTTGGATATTGCAGCTTTGGTCTTTGGGCAGAATAGTCTACGGTGGGCAGAATGGTTCTCTAGGTATTGTTTTGATGCTAAACACATTCAAGGAAAAACCAATGTCTTAGCTGATATCCTCTTAAGACCAACCATTAAACTAGCAGAAAGTTTCATGTTCCAACATTCATCCTCATCCAAAACCAATGTCTTAGCTGGATTTCTCCCATGGTTAGATTGAGAATGTTTCTGTTTTGCCTGTAGAGATTCTGGTTGATGGCTACTTGTAATGGATCTGGAATAGATGCAACCACTGCTTGCTTTAGACTGGAATCCAATCCAAGGGCACAAAAAAGTTTTGTCATTGCATAAAAATACTTAGACAAATCTTTCTTTCTGTAGGAACAACATCTTCTTTTGAAAAATTCTCTTCTCTTGAGAGTTAACAGATCATCAGGATTTCCAATAAAATGGGTATGAATAATCTTAATTGCTTAGGATAAATCTGTCAACACCAAGAACTGCATTTGATCACCTTGACTATGAACACAATGAACAGTCACTATGTGCAATTCAGAGCATTGAGTTCAGTGACTCTGAGTCATCATCATCAGAAATATTTATGCTTCAAACACAGAAGTCAATCCATTCTCTGCTATTAAACTCTCAAATTCTATCTCAGATTCCCATACCACATGTTCCAGTCTCAATCTGTTTAGAAAAATATGGTAAGTTGATCACTATTATTGCCTTTATTGACACTGGAGCAGCAGAAACAATCATGAATCCTAAAGCTTTACCAACAGAATGGTGGGAACCTTATACCAGATACTTTCAGTCAGTAGCAAACAAAGTTTTTACGACATACTTGAAAAGCAAACTTATCAGAATCTAGTTTTTCCCTGGATGTTCAGTCACTACTACAGTCCTTGGATCAAACCTTCCAGGAAAAGATCTCATTGTTAGTTTTGATCTTTACACCAAAGCTAGACAAGAGGATTCTACCAGAAGGGATAAAGTTTAAATAAATGTTTAAACCTTTTGTTCAAACCCCCAAGCTATTCTCAGTTGATGCATTAAAAATTCAACAGATAGTAGAAGAATTAAAAGAAAGATATTGTGCTGAATCTCATTCGGAGTTTTTGAAAAAATACAAAAATCCTTTATGGAAAAATCTAAATTTTTCATTAAACTGCCATTCAAGAAGAATGAAGATATCAACCCCACAAAATCCAGTCATATGGGTATGAATCCAGAACATATCAGACTAGCAGAAGAAGCATGTCAACAACTACTGGATCAAAGGTTGATAGAGGCCTCAGATTCACAATGGGCTTGTGAAGCATTTTATGTCAACAAAAGATCAGAACAGGCTAGCGGAAAGTTAAGACTAGTAATTAATTATCAGCCTCTTAACTATTTTCTTCAAGATGATAAATTTCCTTTGCCCAACAGAAATACTTTATTCTCAAGCCTTGCAAAAGCCCGAGTGTTTTCCAAGTTTGACCTAAACGCAGGTTTTTGGCAATTGGGGATAAGCTCAGAAGACAGGCCTAAAACGGGATTTTGTATCCCAAACAAACATTTTCAATGGACAGTGATGCCCTTTGGGCTTAAAACAGCCCCATCACTATTCCAGAAAGCCATGATAAAGATTTTCCAACCCATAATAGATAAGGCCCTGGTCTACATAGACGCTATTCTCCTTTACAGTCCAGATCAGGAAAGCCATGCAGCTCTTATTGAAGAATTTCAACAAATCATATTCAAATATGGAATCATGCTCTCTAAAAGGAAGATGCAGACTGATAAAAAAGAAATAAAATTCCTTGGTATGATCATCAAAGAAGGGAGATATCAACCCTATCCTAGTATTGCTAAGGAATTGAAGAAGTTTCCAACTAAGAACTTTGTCTTTCACTTTGTAAAAGTAGATTCCCTCTTATCTGCTCGTTTAACTTTATGTCTTTCACTTTGTAAAAGCAGATTCCCTCTTATCTGCTCGTTTAGCTTTATGTCTTTCACTTTGTAAAAGCAGATTCCCTCTTATCTGCTCGTTTAGCTTTTATCCCCTATATAAGGGACTTAGGTTCTCAGTTGTAAAAGTAAGTTTGGCAAAGAAATAAAAAATATCAGTGTGTTTTGAAAATCATGTCTTTCTAAACCTCTCTATTCCTCTTCCTCTCTGATAAGGGAATATCAATGAAAGAAAATCTCCCGTGAGTTTAGAAGTATGCTCTGTGCTTGCCATTCAATGGATCTTGCACATCAGAAACTAAGCTTAAACAGGGATGCTAAATCCAGGTGAGTTTGGAGAAGTATTCTGGGTTAATGGTATTAACAGCTAAAAGGCAGTTCCTGTTGAACGGCCAAAAGAGGAAAAGGGCCTAAGTTTTGGCATAGCATACCTGCTGTTATAATCCATTAATTCTGGATATCCCGTCTTCAAGCTCCCCTGCATATTTGGTATCAGAGTCATCAACTCCTAGATTTTCTTTCATTTGAAAAGCCCAAACTTAGAAGGAATGGAAGTGTGCAAAACATTATTACTCCCAGAACCTCTACTTCAAAAGCTCCTGTAACTTTACCTAGTTTTCCTTTAAAGTATCATACTGCAAAAAAGATTTCCTCTTTGTATGAAGTAGAATATTTTACAGAAGAAGATAAGGTCAAGGCAACAGACCTACCCCTTGTAAATCCCTACTCTACATACCAGAAACCCACCTTTTCTCCTATTAAAAGTATAAAGTCTCTTATTTATACTAGTAGGAAAAATGTCTGTGAGTATGTACAGTCGTCAAAATTTGATAAACATCTCATCTATGGTGGCCAAGAGGAACAATTTGTTACTCTTAAAATTCCTTCAAATTTCCCGCAAGAATGGAGTCAGCATGGATATTCTCATATCCATTTTGGTGCGGTTAGATTAGCCCTCAACTATCATGGAATTGCTCGGAAACCAGTTGTTTTTTATTTTCAAAACACACTAATATTTTTTATTTCTTTACCAAACTTACTTTTATAACTGAAAACTTTAGTCCCTTATGTAATCACTGAATTTTGTCCGGCTCGATTTCATTTTTTTAAAAAAATTTCAAAAAAAATACAAAAATAAAAAATTACATTTTGACCCCTAAAATTTTTGAAATTTCACTTTAACCCCTCAAATTTTTAAAATTACATTTTAACCCTAAAATTTTCTCAAAATTACACTTTGGCCCTAGAAGTTTTACGATGTTTGCAATTTGGTCTGTCTGCATCCGACAAGGCAAGTTCTTGACCTACATCTGACAATGACCTAAAGCATGGCCTCTCTCTCCCTAGCCACCGCTACTGCAAAAAGAAGAAAATCAACAATTTAAAAGGGTTTTCGAACCCCCAATTCAGCAGCCAAGAAGATGAGAGCAAAGAAAAAAAAACCAAAATTTTTTAAGTAAAAAAGAAGCAAAAACAGCAGCGAAAGGAGGTCACCATGTCGTGGTGCAGCGTCACCGCACTCATGCCACGCCCAATACCTAGCAAAGCAAAGCAATAATACAAAAAAGTAAAAAAAAATAGCAAACAAAGAAGAAAAAAAGCAAAGAAAGAAAAGAAAAGAAGAAAATAGGGAGAGGTGAGCTCCTCATGCCGACAAACAGATCGGGTGGGAGGAGCACTGTCGAAATGATCGGCAAAGAAAGAAAGGAAGGAAAGAAGAAGAAAGAAAGAAGAAAGAAGAAAGAAAGAAGAAAAGGGGAAGAAGGAAGAAAAAAAAAAGAAAATATTTTTTTAAATCGGGCTGACCCGACCCGACCTGGCCGACCCGAGAACCCGACCCGCAGCAGCAGCCCAAAAAAAAGCAACAAACCCAGAAAAAAAAAAGAAGAGCAGCAGAAATAAAAGCAGGCCACATCAGCAGGCCCAATAGCAGCAGCAGCCCAGACCAGTTTCAGCAGGTAGGCCAGCAGCAGGCTCCAGGCCCAGCTCCAGCAGCAGGCCTGTAGCAGCCCAGTCCCCAGCAGCCCAGCAGGCCCAGTTCGCCCATTAGCCCAGCAAAAAAAAAGGAGAGAAAAAAAAGAAGAAAAAGAAAAGAAAAAAGAAAAAAAAAGAGGTTCAATTCGTGTAACTCGTTCGGTGAAGCTCGTGTTTTGGATTTTTCGGTAATTTCGCTTATTTCACTTTTAATTTAATGTTCGTATTTTTATGCTATTTCATTTTAATATTATTAGTACTTCATACATTTTTATATTTTTTGTATTTATATATTTTAATTTTATTTTATTTTATTTTAAATAATTTTAATAAATAAAGCAACGAATCGATTTAACGTAAAATCGTTGATTTCATCGCTATGTTGGGTGAATATCACCGGCTTGTGTTAAACTCGATACGCCCTTTTAAAAATAAAAAAATATTCAAAAATTATATTTTCAAAAAAAAATCATCGGGTTTTGAAATTTTCGTGTCTTCAAAAAAATTTCTCGTGTTTTCAAAAATAAGGTAACGAGTCGATTGACACTAATTCGTTGATTTCATTGCTATGTTGAGTGAATATCACCGATTAGTGTTAAATACGATACGTGCTTAATATAAAATCGGAAAATTTTTCGTGTTTTCAAAATTCTCGTGTTTCAAAAAGTTTCATGTTTTCAAAAATTCTCGTGTTTTAAAAAAAATTCGTGTTTCAAAAATCCTCATGATTTTCTAAAAAGTTCTGTGTTTCAAAAATTTCGGTGTTTTGAAAATTTTCGTGTTTTCAAAAAAAATCACGTGTTTCATAAATTTTCGTTTTTTTTGTAAAAAAAATTGTGTTTCTAAAATTCTCGTGTTTTAAAAATTCTCGTGTTTTAATCGGATCACGATTAAATATTAAATTGAACTCGTATTTTTGAAAATTAAGACAACACGCGTTTAACGAGATACCAATTTTGGGCGTCGCGAGGGTGCTAATACCTTCCTTGCGCGTAACCGACTCTCGAACCCTAATTTTCTCTGGATTTTGACGTGGACCTAAAATTGCCTCTTTTTTAGAATTTTTTTTTTAAAAAAATTCTTCTAAAAAGAGATTTTTGAAGGTGTCCGATCACACCTAGACAAAAGATCGGTGGCGACTCCTTTTTTTTAAAGAAAATCAAAACTCAATTTTTTAAATTTTCAATAATCACTTCGACTAGCGCCCTTGCCCAAAATTTTAGGTCGCTACACCTTATATAGGGGATAAAAGCTAAACAAGCAGATAAGAGGGAATCTGCTTTTACAAAGTGAAAGACATAAAGCTAAACGAGCAGATAAGAAGGAATCTACTTTTACAAAGTGAAAGACAATTATTCATATAAAACAAACTACTTTATGCTTCTTTAGTCAGTGTCATAATCTGTACTGGCATCAGAGGTGAGATTTAACTCTTTAATTCTTCGTTTCTTTTCCTCTCTTGCTCTGTAGCATTTCAGTTCCAGCTGTTCAATTCTCTGTTCCAAATCATCTAGTGGTGTCACTTCATGAATGTCTTTCCAAAGAGATGAGTCTTCATGCTTATTCATCAATGATGGCGTGTCTCGAATCGCTTGCTACAATACATTGGATACTCTTGAGACCATTCTTTAGGATTTGGGATGTTTGTCTGGTATTCCACCAAAGCTTTCATCAATTGTTCTTGGTAAAGTGTCGGTGGATTATTGTGAATACGCCATGGTGCAGATGTGTCTTGTAAAGGCCAAATTTCAGAGTGGATGGTTCTATTAATCTGTATTTTATTTATATATTATATGGCAGCCCATTTCTGGTACGGTAGTAGAAAATCTGTGACAGGCAAACTCGCAACTACTCCAAAGCTAATAACCATCATATCACTTTGGCTGTATTAGTAAGATCCCTCCATATCCCGTAACTCACGTTCAATCCTTTAATAAAAAGTGGAATCAAGTTGAAGCTGAAACAGGAAAAAGGTGAAGGTAACATTCGGATCCAAGATCTGGCCACCCAATACAATATGCTTTGATATAGCTTTCTATGTTGATCTTTTGCCTTTCTCCCTTCCTTCCATTTTCTTGTACTCACTAAAAGCGACGGAATCGGATGAGCAAGGTCTACTTATCACTCTCCAGAATCACAATAAAAATACGAGCAAAAGAAATTTATGAAAATATTAAAGAATAAAGTTTAAGCGTCGAAAGAAATAAATGAAATTCGAAAGCACGCCACTGGCGGCTACGCGTCCGCATGATGGAAAATCCAAAACAACGTACACGTGTCTTCCATCAATCACAGTCGTCTTAAATCTCTCCGTACACTCGGCTGTCAGCTTAACCACCCGCGTGCATGGGATTTGGTAGGCCATTAAACAATACTTTGACCCAAAATAGTGTAAATTTCTTTTCAACCAAAAAACAATTATCGAAGCGCGAGCCAGAGCGTGCACAAATCCTTGCACTTTTTAATTAAGTCTCCATGTTTATTAATTAGGGAATTTTTCAAATTTAAAATTTATAAAAAGGTAATGTTTAAAAATGATTATAATGTACAATTAAATAGATTGAACTTCGAATTTAATAGTATTTATTTTTAAAATAATAATAATAATAATGAAAATGACAAATACATATGATTTATGATTTAAAATTATAATTATAAAATGTAAAATTTTCGAGGGTTTGTTTTGATATACCATTAGTATGGATTTATATTAAACACATTAAAAACAAATATAAATTAATAGTTGATATCACATCATTCACCGCGAATTAATAAGGTGATTAGATTGGACTTCAATAGAATTTTAGGCCCATTTTTTAGATTTGGACTTCGTTCAGTTTAAAAAATGGGCTTAAAATTTTACCGAGCTCGGTTTAGATAAAAATGTTAAAATTTGAGTTTGGCCCAGCTCGCCTGTATTAATTTTTTTATATTATCATTTTTATAAAAATAAATTTAGAAAATATAATAAATCAAATACGCTAAAAACATAAATATTTCCTAAGAAATTGAAAATAAACAAACATATTATTTATACTTAAATAACACTGAGATAGATGCAATCTAGCAAGCAGATACATCTAAGATAGTAGCAAAATTAATAATAAAATAAGAGTTATATAATATCCAAATAATAACAAATAATTAGTAGCAATATAATAGCGAAACGACACCAAAACAATGATAAAACAACAGTAAAAAGCAACAGTTTTTTTTTATAAATTCGGATCCGGTCGGCCCGAATCAGAAAAACTTGCTCGATAGTCAAGACCCAGTCCATTTAAAAAATGAGCTTCAATTTTTATCCAAACTCTCTCACTTTTAGGTTAGTCTTCGGACCGAGTCAGATGTCAAGACTTATGATGAGGTTTACTATCAAGGGACTAAATAAGAATATTTATTTATTTTGGAGGTGATGAATATTTATATAAAATTACTGATATAGACCTGTTTATAAAATTTTATTTCAAATTTGAGACACAACGCTATGATCGTGCGGCACAGAAGGAGAGAGCGCAAGCGGAGGAGCGTGGACATGTTGGGAAAAGATAGGACGGGCTTTGTAGTTTACTGTTCCATTACCGTGTCGTAAAGATTTTGGTGACGGAATTCATGGTTTTCTTTTCTTATCCGCAAAACTCTTTCCATTTTTAATTTCTCCAGATTTTAAAACATTTATTTAACATTCATTTCCCATTCAGTATTACAATGTCTAATCAACAAGCTTACCATTTTCAAATAAGCTGCTTGGACAAGCAAAAGAGCATGCGTTGGGGACATGACAAGACCACAAAGGTTTTCACATTACACGTTTAAAAATAAACTTAATTGATGAGTTGTTATATTGAGGGAAGGTAAAAGAAAAAGTGAGGAGCATTTGTTTTCCTTTCATGGAACAAACCTCGATTATAACCCAGTGCTAGAAACAAGTTGATTGCTCTTCCTTTACTAACTTCAGTCCAACTTATGCACTAAACCCATCTCATTATTCTTATGTGGGAATAAGGGTTACTAATCAAAGTCAACATCATAATTACTTAACTGTTATAAGTGGATAATTTTGACCTTAATCACACTACTTTAACGCAATTAAAAGAGGAATTCCATTTTCAAAACCCTGTGAATTTTATGATTGTCTTCATCCCTAAAATTTTAACCTCTAAGATTAAAATTCCATGCTCAAAGTTCGATATAGTTTTCTTCTTCTTTTTTTTTTTGGTAAATTACCTAGCTGGTCATTCAACTTTTACAATGCTTCCATTTTGGGTGAGCAAAATGAAATCCTTACAATTTGATCATCTAACTTTTAGGGCACCTTCATTTTAGTCACCCAAGCGTGGTTAATTATATACACCACATCATGTTTACACTTTCATATTCGTAACCAAAAAATATTGTTTAGGATAAAAAACTCAAGGATTAAAGCGAAAAAGCAGTCGAAACTAAAATAATACACAAAAATTGTTAAATTGTAGTTGTTTATTTCATGGCTGAAAATTCTAAATTTACGTTTTAAATATTAATATTCAAAATTATGGTAGCAACCAACAATTTATTTAATTTATTTTGATATTTTAAAATTATTTTCAAAACCATCAATGAAATTTGTTGATTTTAATAGTTGTTCACGAAACTCAAATTTCTTTTGATTATATGATTTTGATTCTTACATGCTAAGCAATTAATTAAATTAATTAATTTTATCTCCAATTCAAATAAAACTCATAATTTTCATCACTTCTCTACCCAAATAAAGAACAAGCAATTAATTTAATTAATTGCAAGTATTTTTTCCCTTTAATTTTAGTTTAGCATAGAAAATTTAAGATTATATAAATAAAAAATTTAAGTTTCATAGACAATCATGAAATATGAGTTATTTGAGTTTATTTCATTAAGGATAATCCGAAACATCAAATAAAAGTGTAAAATTTAAAAGAGATTAATTTAATTATTAATTGAGGATAGAAAAAATTATTTTGATGTTTTGAAATTTAAAATTTCAATATTAAAAGAAATTAAAATTTCAACAATGGGATAAATAAGTATAATTTAACAATTATTGTGTATTAAACTAATAAAAATAAGGAGGAGGAAATGGTAGAAAGAGTAATGTAGAAGCAGGGAGTGATTTGTGGGAATAATGTTATAAGATTCAAAACTCTTAGTTTTTTATAGGAGAGAGTAAGGAGGAAGGAGGAAGTTTAAATGTAGTAATGGAGAAATTATGTAATCCTCCCTAAGATTCCAACATTTGCACGTGTGGGATGATGGAAGCCATCCAACCCCTATTTAACAAATTTAATAAAATGAAATGTTTAATGTTTGTAGTGCGGGTTTGGAGTGGTAATGTTGAAAGCTTTATAGGCGTGGATGTTTTGTTGGAGAATCCACAACCAAAATGGCTCATTCATGTCCCCACCAAATAAAGATTGAATTTCTTTTAAAAGGGATTTGCTTTGGAGGGAAATAAAGTAAACAAAAGCATGGTCTTGTTAATTATAATTATTTTTGTATTGTTAATACCAAATTTTGTAGAAAAGAAGAGGGCGCTCTTTCTTTTTGTAAACAAAATGTTGTGGGCTTTGATTAAACAAGTTTGAGTGGCAGAAAACATGGAGATTTTGTTTTGTTCTGTTTTCTCCTCTTAATTCAAGATTTGGCTTAGAGTTGAATTTTCTTAAAAATAATTCGGAATTGGAATCAACAAAATCCAGTAGCATAGTGAAATTAATGTTACGTGGGTGGGTTACACAAATCATCCATCTTTTGCTTGCTTGGTAAACCTAATTGCCTCTTTAATTTGTATCCAAAAATAAAAAATGGGAGACTTTGGGTTAAGTGGTCAATCCACAACAACCCAATCTCTCAAGGCATTATTTGATAATTAATGCATAAGATAATTTATTAGATTATTGAACCCATAAAAAATTTAAATGTTAAAATTTTTCAATAATTTAACTCTAAAAACTTATAATAAAAAAAAAGTACTGAATTTGAAGGTGATGATTATATGAAAAAGAAAAGAGGTGTGGGGGATGAAGAGGAATCCTTTGCTTTACATCTCATTTAAATGTAATGGGAGAGTGGTTTTAGTGCTACCAAAAGGGAAGACCCAATGGGAAGGATAAAGCTTGATTGGGCTTAGTGATTGTTCCCTCCACTCCTGACAACATGGCATCATGAATATTTATACCAATTTCTTAATTAATTTTTAATATTTTTTTTATTTAATATGTTACTCATATTCTCATAAATTAACATATCAATTAATCTTTACAAATAATTCCAAACATCATTTAATGCACTATTTTACAGTAGTTTAGGGAGCCATCATCCTTTGTAATTAATTTATTGTTGACCTTTCAGGGTTTAATGCAATCTAAACTTCTGAAATATTTATAAGTGTGGACCCCTGGATCTTCTTATCTGTGCATAAGATCTCTTTTCAGGTGAGAAAATCATGGGTCTTTCCTCCCTATATAATTTATTCTTTTTTTTTTTGAGTGCAAACCATGCCTTCCCTCACTTCCTTTATTATTATGTTATAATTAAATTGTTGTTATTATATTTAATTTTTATTGAATCCCATCATTTTAATTATATTTGTTTTTGAATAAAATATATTTAAACTTTTTCCCATTTTAATACCAGAGTTATAATTTTAAATTTTGATACACAAACTAATAATATTAAAAACATGTGACATCTCAATAAAAACATGTCACATTACATTCTGTTACTTTATGTATAGTATTTAACGACAAAATAAATAAATATATATAAATTCAATACATATTCATATATATATAATTAAAAAATTCCTCAAATTCTTTTTACAATATATAAATGGTAAAAAATAAAAGATGATAAAAACATTATAAATATAAATAATTCAATAAAAGGAAAATAATAAAATGAAATTAAATGTTTTAAATATATATATATATAAAATCTAAGAAAAATCTGTTTTTTTAATCTAAAATATATGTAAAAGTTTCTAAAATTTTCCAAAAGTTTAGAAAATTATAAAAAATTTAAAAATATGTGTTTAAATTTTTAAAAGTTGATTTTTTTCAAAATTCAACAATTTATGTAACAATTAAAAATTTCAAAACTAAAGTATGACAAACAAAATCTAGAAAAACTTCCAAAAAATACTCAAAAAATTAAAATGTAATTTTAGAAAATTCTGAAATTTCTAAAAGATTTTGAAAGTTTCAGACTAAAAGTTGGTTGACCAACAATTGGTCAACGACTATGTCACATGTGAAAAACGAAACATGTGACACATTTTCATTGATTGAGTGTCTCACTAATTTTTTATACCATGAACTTGTAGATTGAAAATATACAATAAATAAGTAATTTTGGTACAAAAATGGGCCAAAGAAGTGTCGAAGTGAACATATTTATAATTTAGAGATCAATATAAACCTTATATATATATATATTATAAATGTGTGTGAGTGTCACATATTGAACATAAGAGAAGGAGATACAAATGTTAGGATTAAAATTCGAGATTGATGTAATATCATTTTTAAAAATAATTGTATAAAGTAATTCAACCTTTTATATATATAAGTTAAAAGCACAATCACAATTGTAATTATAAATAATATATTTAAATAATTATAATAAAGCACAATTGGTTTGGTAATTATAATGTATACAAACTTTTATATAGGGTGGAACTTGAATTGCATCTCAAAATTCATATACTTCAATCTTATTCGACAAGCTCTCATATTTCATATATTTTGAACCTCTATTAATTTACTTTTTATTGTTCCATGAGTGAAATATTGTGTTTTAGTTTTGTTTGTGCATTTAGTGTTGTTTATGCATGTTTTGCTATTTTTCTCTATTTTTAGTTTGATTTTATATTACCTTACAAGTGATTGTTTCGAGTGTTTCCGTGACTTAAATTAAGTACATACGAGCTTGGAAGGAAAGCTTGCAAGTCATCGAGGATGGAATGAGCATCTTAAAAAGAAGGCCTAAGCAAAGACAAGTGGGTCGTGGCCTCACAACCCAGTGTCACGATGCTAGCTCGATGCAGCAACTGGCGCCCCAACCTAGCATCTAGCGCCCTGAGCCTCGTGCTGTAGTGCTATTTCACCAAGCCGTGGCGTCGCTATCCGTGTCTTGTGTGTCCATTTGTTGTTTTAAAATCGAGATGTAAGGCTACTTTCGTCTTTACAAGTATTTAAGTCTAAGTCAAATTTGTGACCCTAGTTTGAAATCAATTAAAACTCCATAACTCTATAAATAGGATCGTAGAAGAGATACGAATTTTCTCCACTCTTAATTTTAATTCAATTTGCTTTTTATTTTTCTATGGATCACTTAACTTTTCTTTTTAGTAGAAGTAATATTTGAAGCTTGATTCTATAAGTTTGTGAGATCGAATTACTCTTAATTTTGTTTGCTCTTTAGCATTTGCGTGTTTTTGATTTAATTATAATTGTTCAGGTTTGTTAAATATGTGGCTAATATTTGATAACTTAGAATAATTGCTTTGTTAATTAGATAATTAGTCGATCGATTGATTTCTAATATTTGTGATGACTGCGTGATTATTTATGTATTGTGGACATGCGACCACTTAAATAAACTTTGATTGTGCGTTTGGTAGTTAGAATTGAATCTCTTTCGTTCTTGAGGCTATTAATAAATTAAATTTCTAAACTATTATTATGGGGTTGTTTGTCAATAAAAGAAGTAATTAATGACAATTGTCTTGATTATCGAGAAGGTAAGAAGAGATTAGGTTGCTTGACAATCGTCAATAATTATAACAAGTTCATTAAAAAACATTAAAATTTACCTTTGTATCAATGATTAAACCTTTGAATCAAAGGTAAAATTTATTTTGACTAGAAACTTCAACTCATTAATTTTCCCCAAATTTTTTATTATTTCTCTCTTTGCTTTTTTTTTCTAAATTCTTGATTTTAATTTTGAGTTTTCTTTAAATAAACTCCCTTTCTTTATTTTATTTGTTTTAGTTGAAGGAGTAAAATTTCAACCGATCTATGTGGATTCGACCCTACTTGTTATTTCTATTAATTATTTTTCTTGAAGTAGGTTTTATTTTTTTCAACTTCAACAACTATACACCATTAAACTAAAATCTCAATGACACTAACTAAATTAAAATATGAATCATGTAAATTTATAACGAGTTAATGTGCAAATTTAAAATTGATATTATATTTTATTTTGATTGGTATTGGTCATTAAACTTTTGAGATAAAGATAAATTGACCATTAAAATTTAATTTTATACTGAATGTTTTTCATTTAATTGAAATTTATCACTAAAGTTTGATTTTTATTGAATTTTACTATTCAATTTTAATTTAAAATAAATTGAAGACAAATTTTAATAAACAAAATTTTAATATTTAATTTAATACTTAAAAATAACAAATTATTGGCTTAATGGTGCAAAAACTCTCAAACTTTTTCAAAATGAGCAATTAAGCTCTGCTTTTTTTTCCACTCATTTGAATACTTAAACTTTCAAAATGCATAAAAAACCCTCAAACCTTAAAAAAAAAAGCAATTAAGCCCTTACTTTTTTTGCACTCATTTGGGTACTTGAACTTTCAAAATGCATTAAAAGACTCTCAAACTTTAAAAAAAGAAAAGAAATTAAGTCCTTTATTTTATTAAAATTAGAAAAAAATTATAAAATTAAAATCAATAAAAGCTATAAATATTATTAAGTTTTAATAGAAAATTAAAATATTAAAAGATTAGAAAAATATAAAAATATAAAAAATCGTAAAAAATTATAAAATATATAGATATATAAAAATTATAAAATTTTATAAAGTCATAAGAAAATTATACAAAATGTAAAGAAATATAAATTTTGTAAAAAATTATAAAATTATCGTACCAAAAGAAGTATTTTATAAAATTTTCTATAACTTTTATTGATTTTATTTTTTATCATTTTTGTCACATGTCATGTCAGTATTATGACATGTGATGACTTTAATTGGAAAAAACTAGAGGTCATTAATTTTTTATGATTTTTATAAAATTTTAAAATTTTTATTTCTTTTACGATTTTTATAAAAATTATAATTTTAGTAAATTTATATTTTTATATTTTTATTAAAATTTAATAAATTTTCTAACATTTATTATTTATTTATATATATTTCTAATTTTTAATAAGAGCAGGGGCTTAATTGCTTTTTTTGAAAAATTTTGAGGGTCTTTTTGATGCATTTTGAAAGTTCAAGTACCCAGTTGAGTGAAAAAACAGGGGCTTAAGTGCTTTTTTTAAGAAATTTGAGGGCCTTTTTTATGCATTTTGAAAGTTCAAGTGTTCAATTGAGTGCAAAAAAAGAGAGGAGTTTAATTGATTTTTTTAAAAAAATTTGATAACTTTTTATACCCTTAAGCCTAAATTATTTGATATAGCATGAACAATTAATAAAAAACAATATTTATAAAAGTAAACTTATTTTTGTTTCTTATAAACTTATTGTTAATTATTAAACTGAAATATTTGAAATATCTTTTTTTTTGTTACATTTTACCTTCAAATCATTAAAATCAATATTAAGTGGTTGGGGACAAAATCAGAAATTTTTTTTGAGGGCTAGAATGAAGTTGTATATTTTTACGAAAGTAAAATGTAATTTCACAAAGTTAATAGCTTGTGCTTTATAATTGTTAAAGAACTAAATCAAAATTTCTTATTCTTAAGATAACATTTTACCATTACTAATTTAAAATTTTATAAATTATAAAAGAATTAAAAAATATAAAAAATTATTTTAGAGGATAGACCAGACCCTTGTCAGTCCCGGACCCCACCTTTTAAGTGGTAAATTTGAATATTCACCTTTAAAGTGGTGACAAAATTATATTTTAACTCATTTTTTAAAAATATTTCAATTTTATTATTTTTAACCATACAATTAAAATATAACAATAAGTTTAATATTAAATCATAAAATAGTAACAAAGTTTTAAAAACGACCATCACAATGAAGTAATTAAAAACTTAAATCCAAAAATCCATTTGATGGGTGGGAGATGGGGTCCTATCATCTTTCTATGATTCGTGCTTTGAATGGTCAAGATTCAAATAATTGGTCTTCATGTTTAACATTGGATGCCCTCTCTTTTCAGTTCTTATTTGTATTATTCACCGTTTATCTTAATTATTTTGGTTTTAAAATTTTTTTATTTAATTCCTTTATATATATATCATCACCATTTTATTTTCTTTTTTATATGATGTCTAGAATTATTTATAGTCCTTCCCTAACTTTTAAATAAACGGATATTACATTTCAACACACTCAAATCCAGGTCACGTTCTCTTCTTTTAAATCCACATTTTGATTTTTTATTTTTAAATCTCTTACAAATTTCTGAACATGCTTTTTTTTCTCTTACCCTTTTATGGGAGTGCACTCAATTTTTAGTGATTTTGCACGACTTGTTCTTCTTTTAACATTTTTCCTTTCAAAATTCACTTAAGAGTTAAATCAAATTACTTTTTGTCTTGGGATGATGTGATGGTTTGGTCTCTTTTATTGGTTGTTTCATTTCATCCTTAAATGACCAAAAACAGTCTAAAAAATCCTATATATATGAGAAATTATTTTATAGATTCTTTTACCACATTAGTCATAATATTTTTAAATTATTAAATAATATTTTAATTATTTTTCATGTCGTTGATATATAATTTTGATAATTTTTTATCCCGAATTTTGAGCCATACCTTTGAACCCTGAACCTCGATTTCAAGCCCAAGATTCAAGGGTCGGTTTCAGAATTCATGATTCAAAATTTGGAATTCAGGATTTAGGATTTAGGATGAAAAAATTATTGAAATGTCAGTAAATAATTGATAAGGGACATAGATGATGTGGTGAGAAAAGCCCATAAAATAATTATAAAGGATATGGATTTTTTATTATAAATTTCTACATAAAAATAGTAATTTCTAGTCAAAATAATAAGCACAACTTACAAGTTAATTAATTAAAAAAATTATAATAACAATGGAATTCAATAAGCAACGAATTTAATTACAAATAGAAAAACACAGTAGATCAACGAAAATCAAGTTCGAAATGATATAACTGGAACTGCCAATTCCCATTTTTCTTATGCTTCCATTTGTATGCCCATCATCACGAAGTAAAAGGATTTATTAAACTATTGCATGCCGCATCCATCATGAAAAATTCATAAGGGGGATATAAACTGTAATGCTAGACACCATTAGATATGTATTATTTTTATTCATTGTTAATAATTATATCTTAACTTTGTCACTATCAAATTACAATAAACCATGACGATGATGTTAGAAATATGCAATTTTTTTTTCCGTATCTGTAACGTACAAAATCAATCCCTAAATAATCTAATTTTCTTTATCTTTTTGCAAGAATGAAATTAAGGGTGAGTTTGGATAGGCGATTGGATGCAGTGCGGTTAGCTTATTTTTTTCTCACATTACAGCACCTAATCTCACCGCCATCGTTATTTTTACACTAACAGCAGATAAACGTACCACCCATCCAAACCCACCTTAAAAGTACTAATAACACGTTAGGTTATTTTAGATTACATGTATTGGCATTGTTGGTCAAAACAGAGGTTCTGGGTCTTTGAGTATTCAGTTTTGAGTTTCCAAGCACATCATGCGCGTATGCTATGTACGAGCTTTGTCCGATTCTTTGTTTGTTATATTTTATAATGATTTGATTTTACGTTATAGTTGCTTAGATATATATTTGTACTTGTATTTGTGTATATTTTATTTATAATAGTAACACATTCAAAAAAATATAGGCATAATATTTTATTTTATTATTTTAATTAATTTCATATTTTTCCCAAATAAAATTCAAGACTAATTAAAATAAAAATCTTCTAGATGCTATATTTTAAAATTTTAAATATAAATTTTAAATAACTAGAGATGTAATCACTTTTAATTAATTATTATAATTATGATTAATAAATTTATTTCAAAATAATAAATTTATTAATATATAAAATTGTAATTAAAACCAGAGTGATCATTATTTATCATAAATTTAAGAAAAACGAGATTAAAATATATTAAATTTTTTATAAAAGTATAATTTAATAAAATGTGTTTCTAAATAAACACAAAAATCATAAATGATAGAAATTGAATCTATAAATATTATTCTTCAAAATAAGTTTATATTTTAAAAAGTAAAAATGGTGAGACTCAGAATCCGAAATGGGTAATGATAAAACCACCAGCAAGGGCCCCAACGGCACCCAACACCCACCCCACCGGCTGGAACTGTGCTTCATTATTGTTCACTAATACCTTGCGTGCACTCCTCAAGCACGCACGCACGTATCAAACCTTTAATCACTCTCTCTCTCTTTTCTTGCTTTTGTTTTTTAATCTTTAATTTTCTTTAATATAATTTTTATTATTTTTGGTGTGACAATCTAATTTTCTTTATAAATAATCTTAATCGTAGCTTCCGTGCTTTACATAAATTTCCATCGTTTGACTCTAAGACTCCATTTTCCCAGTGTTTCTCATTCTCAAGCTGCTTAAGGATTGAAGCAATTTGAATTTGGTTCTTTTGTTTTATCGATTTGGGATTTTGGGTTTTTTTCTTTGTTCTTCCTTCTCCCCGCTTTGTTCATAGCTGTAAGTTGTCTCATGCTTTTCGTTCTTCTTTTAAAGTTTATTTGCTTTAATCTTTTCCTTCTTTTAGCAAGCGTTTGATTTTCTTGCTGGGTTTTTTTCCTTTTCTTTTTCACCCCATTTGTTTTTTCTGCTATTTTTATATAGCTTTGGATAGTTTATTTTTATAAATTTCTCTTATTGGATTTGATGAAATATTGAATTTTTGAATACTGGAAGAAACGCTAATTAGATCCAATCTTAAAGCTTTAGAAAGCTCATACCTTATCTCAACAGCTACAGTTATCAACAGAATGAACTATTTTACTAGTTCACTATCGTCTTCTTCTTCTTCTTCTTCTTCTTCTTCTTCTTCTTCTTTACATTCGTTTAATACTATGATTTTCACTTAGATATTATGTTATATGATGTAAAAATAATGAATATGTTTGGCCATTGCAGGGTTCTTGAATAGGTTGTTTTAGAAGAAAAAGGGAAGTGTGGCGATTTTCATTGAAGAAAGAACACTATGCGGTGGTGGTTGAGTCTTTCCGTAGATGTGTTTCGAAAATTTATCTCTTTGAACTTATATTGTAGAGTGATTCTGTAATTGCATAATCTAGATTAGCAAGAACCCTATTTTTGTACTCCCTTTCTTTTTATTATTCTTCCATGGGATCCACCTTTTTCGTTGTTGTTCCGTGTTATGTTCGACAGATTAGTTGAAAACCTTCAAACCCTTCCTCAAATTCCTAAATCTAGAGTTAGTCTTTTATTTTGATAGGGATAGTTTTTGTAGTGACATTTTGAGTTTTTGATTGATTGTGGATTTTTGCCGATTTTAAACACGTCGTCGTGCGGAAGATATCTCGTTTTCTGTCATAT
This sequence comes from Gossypium raimondii, assembly GCF_025698545.1. Lineage (NCBI taxonomy): Eukaryota > Viridiplantae > Streptophyta > Magnoliopsida > Malvales > Malvaceae > Gossypium > Gossypium raimondii. The sequence continues at coordinate 23,801,585 of NC_068569.1, forward strand.
TGAAGGGTTGGAACGTAGTTATGGTGTGCCAAGCAGCTAGCCAAACAAGATTCCGGGCATTGAAGTACGAAAATGGTATTGCAGGGAGTGCCACCATTGTAGTTAGAGTCATTGCATGCTTTCAACCTCTTCAGGATTGCCAGGTTCGATTTTTGTTCAGTTGTCCTTGTATTCATGAAAGAACTATATACACTTACGTAGTTAAGTTATTTTACAGTTATTTTCTTAATGCATGAGATCTCTTGTCCTTTATCTTATTGGTGATTGGAAAGAATGTTTGTGCAAAGCTTTTACTGAATTCCCTTTATTGGGTTTTTGCCAGGCTGAATATTTCCGTCATTTGCTTAAGCCCGTTACGTAGATTAGTTTTACGTTCCCGCATTCAAGTTAAGCTGGAGTTTTTAGTTTTTTCGCTTGTTTTTGAGAGAAACTTCAAGTAAACAGCTATTTCTACTGCTACAGCATTTGAATTCTGGTACGTATTGCTTGTACTTGGTTTTAGGAATATCTACTTTTTATTCTCTGGAATACCCTTTTTCAAGTTGATTTCGATGTTTTTGTAGGCAATTGTTCTGGTTAGATGGGAGAAGGCTGTGGATCCTGGTTTCCTTTGGCTTGGCAATCACACAACATGAATCCTTTGGCCGCTCCACCTCCTTTGGGGCAGCAAAATGCTAATCCTCTGTTCATAAACTCTGGCACTAAGATGGTCTCCACCAGGGGGACTTTGCCGGTTTATGGATATCATGATTTACCTCACTTGCGGATTGGCCAAGTTAATGAACCCCAGGGCTGGTTTCACTGTTCACCACGCTTTCAACAGGTCTTTGCACCTTCTTCAAACACTTTTTTGAAAGAACAACTCCCAGCTAACCCTTATGAGAATCTTACGGAAAACATTGTCCCAAAGGCAGGATCTGGGTGTCCTCAGAAGAGATTCCTTGTTTTTGACCAATCTGGTGGTCAAACTACCCTGATCTTTAGTTCTGCTTTTGGGACTCCTATCAAGTGCAGTTCTTTGGGTCCCAATTTGCCTTTTGGTTGTAACTTGAATAAGGAGGATCCCATGGCTACAGTGAACCCGAATCTTCACCCTGGACCAATATCTAAAGATGTATTTGATGACAATGAGACTGACGTGCAAAGTGAAATGCATGAGGACACTGAAGAACTCAATGCTCTGCTTTACTCCGATGATGATAGTGATTATACGGAGGATGAAGAAGTGACAAGCACGGGTCACTCTCCTAGCACAATGACAGCTCACTGTGAGCAATTTGAGGGAGGTGCTGAAGGGGTTGCTAGCTCGAGTGGTCTAACCAAAAAGCGAAAACTGCTCGATGGCAGTAATGATGATACGCCATTGCTTATGGACAATACTAGTTCGTTGAATCATTGCAGATGTTCCGAGCAAGAGGATGATGCAGATTCCAGTTTTGCCAATGGCCAAAATCTAAGATCCGATGGTATGCATTTATCTTCAGGCAACAAGAGAATGAGAATGGATAAAATTCGTGAGACTGTGAGTGTATTACAAAGCTTAATTCCTGGTGTAGAGGGCAAGGATGCAATCGTGGTTCTTGACGAAGCCATTGATTACTTAAAATTCCTGAAACGCAAAGCAGAAACCTTGGGACTTAGTAGTCCATGAGTTGCCACTATTCATATTAGCAGTGTTAGTTATAGCATCTGTCATTATTAGTCATTGTTAACGGAGGGAACTAAATAAATGAAGTTTACGCAGTCGTGGTTGGAGTTGCATGCATTACACATAATCCAGAGATGAATATCCGAAGATAGTCGAGAGGGAACTCAAACCCCATTGTATATTTCATGAATGATTTGAGCTGGAAACCATTACTTTTGGTTTGAAATCTCTCAATATCTGTAGAAAGCAGGATAGTGAAGGATTGTGAATGATTAGTCTTGGGGTTTAGAGAAAGCAGCAGCACTCACCTGGGTGAGAAGATTGGGTTGTTGAAGAGGGGACCCTCATAAAGGGTGGGCTAAATGCACGCTTCTTAAATGGTTTGGGTCCCAATAATCACTTTGTTCACCCTTTATTGTAGTGATTGTCAAGTTTTAATCCTTGTGGCTTTCCCTTTTTCTTTGATGTAGAAAACTGCACGAGCCAATCTCCCATTTCATCATCCAACAACTTGTCTGATGGGGCCCCTAGATATTGTGAGTTGTGTTGCTTCGGCTTTTGAACATGGGTATGAAAATATGATCTCGAACGCCCTTTGATAAATCTAAACATGCTCATGTTCAATATATACGGATGCAGCTGAGTACGGAGTAACATTCACGGATTACTTGTATTTGTTGTTGTGGTATGCTGCGTGTATCATATGGGTGCTGTTCAACTTTGAGATCGTAAATTGTAATGCTTGGATGGGTTTAAGCAATGGTTGGATGTAATATAAATTTATAAAATGGGTGTGGTGTGATGTTATCAATTTATTTTGTAATTGCGTTGCATGCACGTATCTATGCATGGGACAAGGATTGTGTTAAGGCCGAGACTCTTGGCTTAGGTCCTTGCAACGCCCCTCCCCTCTGGAATAGTGCGAACATTTCCTGTTTTATTCCCAGTTTTATCTACGCAATTTTAGTACAACGATAATTTAAAATTTAACTATTTTTAAAGTAAATGAATATCTGATCAACACACCACAACTTGAGATTTATATGCATGTTAACATAGTAAAAGAATTATTGTTCCATTATAATGAAAGAGAGGCCAATTCTGGACAAACCAAGACAAGACAGGCCCTGCTTCGCGAATCATCATTCCGCCAAACATCTGAGCTTCGATCATCTCTTAACTTCGCCACCTGACACTGCTTTCAACAAGCTTCAATAAACCTTCTTCATTCACTACAATTATTCTTAAAACCTGTTAGGTATATATATAATCTGGTTAACTGAATTGGTATAACAAGTTAACTCGACATCACCTCAGCTGTGAAATTACTTAAATACCCTTACTTTATAAGAGTAGTTTTATATTTTCATACTTTCATATAATCTTCAAATAAAACAATTGAAAAACATTGTTATTTGAAAATGGATCACAAGACCAACACATTTATATAAAAAACCTTCACTAATCTACTAATAATCATTAATTCACTTATAAGTCAAATTGTAAATACTATAATTTTTGAAGTATCTATTGCAAGATTGCCAAATGTCGTATGGTAGAATTTATAATGAACCTGATAAAACATATATATTTTAAATTATATTTTTCAACAAGACAAAAGTAGTATAATGGGTTTAACCTCAGCAACCTTATACCCTACCCTAATTATTAAGATATAACATTAATGAAAAATGGAGCTTGATCCAATTGGGTGAAGGAGAAGCCACCCTTAGACTGAATAAATAGGCCGACTCCATAGTTCATGTCCATGGTTTTGTAATTCTGACCAAATCAATCCAACTCCAAATTTGAACCCTACCTGTGACAAGTTTCAACCGTGGATTGGGAAACTCACATGTGATTATAGGATATAGTAACAATTAGAAAACAAAAAAACTTAAATATATTAAAGGCTTAAATTTTAAAAAAGCTTTTATAAAATAAACGAAAATTACACTTAATTAAATTTTTAATTGAAAGTTAACAATTAATAAAGTTTTCGTTGAAACCATTACGGGTTGTTAAATGATGGCATGGTGTATTGATTAATTTATTAATTATTTTTACAATGATTTGATTGGTTTTTTAAATATTTTACAAAGATTTTTAGTTTTAAGCCTGAAAATTATTAAAATATTAAAATATAAATATTCTAAATATTATAACATTATTATGAATAAATGAAGATGTTATTAAAATATTATAAAATGAGAAACTATAGAAAGTTATAAAAAATATTAAATGATAAAATGTTAAAAGTTATTTAAAAATTATAAAATTGGTTATTTTAATTTAAAATATAATTTTATAATTTTCTAAAATTATTATAATATTATAATATTTTCTAATCATTTAAAAAATAACTCCTTAATAATTTTTTTTAAAATCTATATTTTTTTATTTAAAATATAGAAAATCGTAGAAAAATTATTAAGTATTATAATAACTACTCAATTTTGTTTTCTTGACACACCTTATCAACCTCCCTCACATAACCTCTCGTCAGCCAAAATCATTATTCATCATTCACCTTAAGCCACCAACAAATTCATTGTTACTCAAACCTTCACTCGATACGCATAGAAGCTCAACCACCATCACACTTCAAGTTTCTCTTTTTATTATTATCAAAATCAAAGATTTCAAACCTTCAAAATAACAATTTTTATATTATAAATAATTTTATAACTTTTTAATAAATTTTGTATTATTTTCTATAACCTTTTTAGAGTTTTTTAATCATTTTTAATAAATTTTCTATGTTATCTATTTTTATAATATTTTAATAACTTCTCATATTTTCATTTTATTTTAATAATATTTATAATTTTTCTATACTTTTATATAATTTTTATAGTTTTTAATGTTTCTAAATTTTTTTACAATTTTTAGTTTAAATGTCGAAAATCTCTCGTAAAATAATTTAAAAAGCAATTAAGCCATCATAAAATAATTTGAAAATCAACTAAGCCACCACATTAGCGTCTTTCCATCTCAAACAGGAGTGAAGCAAAAAATATATATTTTTAGAGGGAATGGGATTATGTTATATATTTTATGGGAGCTAAAATAATATTTCACCATTGTATTACAATTTTTATGCAACTCGAACCGAAGCCACACCTGGAGCGATGAATATCCTTTACCATCAGGCCATCACATGAGGTTCATTATATAAGTTTTTTTAGCTTATATAAAAAGAACAAAGCACATGACAATTTTTTAACTCCACTCGTGGAGATAAAAAAATGCTTTATCAATTAAGAACGAAGCCAATAATTTTGTTTTAGGGGGTAAGATGATATTATATGATTGACCACCCACGCGCGTGTGTGCTAAAACAAACAGTTTTAGAAAATTATTTTTTTGAAGAGCGGGTTTTAACTGCAAGCGGACAATGTCAGTTATAATATTTATAGTGTCAGATGGAACACCAGAGTATTCAAGGATTGCTAAGTGGGTAAATGTCTTTATCAAGTCAAATACAAGTTAAGCAATTACTAATCTAATCGAGTCGGAAATTATTAGTGCAAATCCAAATCAAATGGTTTATAAAATAAAATTAAACTATTAATTAAACTAACTAAGCTAAGTTTTCTTCTTAATGTTTTAGATAATGTAAATGATTAAACGATGGTCGATTGATTAGTTGAGTACTAATTAAAATAATGAACCAATACCGAGTAAGTTGGTTGCCGCTCTTAGTTAGGAATCTCCTCTCGATCTCATCCTAGACTAAAAGATACCGTCTAAGATTACCTCTTGATCTCACTCTTAGTTAGGGGGTAAGATAATATTATATAATTAGGTGAGGCCAAAGCAAAAAAAGAAAAAAAAAGCATTAAAAAGACCTAAAATAATTTATTATTTCTTTATAGGGTCAAATTTTTATTTAATTAAAGGTTAAAATTATTTAAATTGTGTGAAACCCCACACCTAACCTGATCCCTCGATCCGAATATGTGATGTAACATTACTTTACCGAAGCAACTCAGACTATCTTATTACATAATCATAAAATTTAAATCATAATTATCATTCAAATCAATTTAACCATAAATTATATTCATAATTATACATTCATAATGTCTAAGTTTCAAATTCATAATTTTATAGAGTTAGGACTCGAATCCAAACTTAACTATCAAGTTTCAATGTTATGTCTCGAGACAACGAACTTCTTTTCTCAAGACAGACCTCAATTTATTTGAGGTATTGTTGCTTTGAAGTTAAATTATCTCGAGACATTAGAAATTGTGTCTCGAGACTGAGTCTCTAGGCCAACTTCCCATGTTTTCTTATTTTAGCTTCAATGTTTGAATGCCTAGACATATCTCGAGACAAGGGGCTCTTATCTCGAGACCTGGAATAGGGCAAAACTTAATCAGCTTCGATGTTTCCTTGTCTCGAGACAAAGGGCACATTATCTTAAGACCTAATTGAAATTGTCTCGAGACTATTTAGACAATATCTCGAGATATTAAACATTTAGATAAACAATAAGGTAAATTTTGTTTTTGTGGTCTCGAGACACGTTCATGCGGTCTCAAGATTCAATGGTAAAATGACCTAAAATGCACATTTTCAAGTGAACAAAATATACCTTAAGCATACCTATACTTTACCTTAATGTAGGATCATCAATTTAACACATACAAACACAATTAAACATTATTAAATGATAATCATCAATGCATCATTATCTAACCAACTAATACACATATTCAAACACATATAATCTAACATAATTATATACTAATTCAAGGATGAAATTCACTTTTATAACTCTTTTAGATCAATTACTAAACATATCAAAATGCAAACTCAACAGCAAGTCACAAAACCCTAAGTACATGCCATGTAACTCAAAACTCATATATACATACAAAAGAGGTAATAAAGCGTGTTTTGAGTTGAGTTGTTAAGTTGGATGCTTGACCACTTTAAGTCTACGTCTACTCATGTCCAAGGCTTGCACACAAAAACAAAAATAACCATACGCTAAGTATTAAATACTCAATAATGCTAATATAATTCAAATTCAATATATATAATTCGATTAAGCAAACAAATAAACATAACACTAGCTATTTTACTTTATCACAAGTTCAACAATCGCATCATTTCCCAACTTCCTCATTCACTACATATTTCAATATTTCATACTTACATATGCTTATGTACTCAATAATTCAACATATCATTCAATGTTATTTTCATTACTTACTCATTTTAGCCCCTTAATAACTGGCGATAGTCATTAGGACGAATACTCACATCTATATAATGGTTAAGTCCACAACTATCTAGGAATTTGAACAATCTTATTCTACCATTTTGGGTTGCCCGACAATGATGGTTTTTAGTTTTTGTCTAGATTATTTTGTTCTACCATCACGAGTTGCCAACAACGATGGTTTTAATATTTTCTCACGACCCTCAAGGAATTAAAGCTAGTAAATCACTATATCGATGACCCTATGGCATGCCTGTAACACCCCTTACCCAATACCGTTGCCAGAGTCGAGCATGAGGCGTTATTTGACTTAACTTAAAAGTTCGGGGCATAAAAATTTACTTTCAAATTTAATTTCATCATTCATAATAAAGCTGTCCACCTGTACAACAGTCACTAAAATAATTATAATTCAAGCTACGAAACTCGAAATTTAGATCCGTAAATTTTCCCTGAAACTAGATCATATATCTATTCACCATAAATTTTTCAGAATTTTTGCTTTAGCCAATTAGTACAGTTTATTAGTTGAAGTCTCCCCTGTTTCACTAATCGACTATCCTGACCACTCATCACTAAAATTTAATTATCTCTTATTAAAGGCTTCATATGGTGATTAAACTTATTTCTACTGAAAATAGACTCATTAAGGAATCTATACATATAAATTATAACTCATAATTCCTTCTATACAATTTTTTAATGAATTTCTAAAGTCAGAACAGGGGACTTCAAAAACATTCTTGCACTGTTTCACTAAAATTCAAATATCTAAAAGTATATAATTCTTTTGCTTACTCACTTCTTTCATATGAAAGTAGACTCTTTCAGCTTTAATTTCATATCTCACTCAACTTCTAATTCTATTTCCACTATTTTTGGTGATTTTTAAAAGTTACATCAATGCTGTTGTCCAAGAACTGCTCCATTGCAATTTTTAAAAAAAAATCAATATAACCCCTTTATAATTGTCTAACCTTCCCTGCAAATTTCAAATCACAACCAATTCCAGTATTTCATCTACTTCATTTAAATACTAATGAAGTTCAACCAATCAACCATTTCAAACTAAAAACATGTATATATTTCGATATCTAACGCAACCATAACATTCAAATTTACTTTTTACTTCAATTCCCTATACATGCCATATAAATCCAAAAAGTTGCTTAACATAATCTACCGGAGTATATCTGGATAGTGTGATTCTTGATGTAGATCCGATCCTCCGAATGTATAAATACGTTAATCTACAAAAACAAGAAACACACACATGTAAGCTTATAGAAAAGCTTAGTAAGTTCATAGGCATAAAACATAAATCTTACCAAACACTTGTACACTTATACAATATACACCATTACTAAATTTACCTGTCAACCACAATCTTTGGTGAGTTCCTTGGTATAAACTCACTACTACTTATTCTTTTACCATAATTCCTTTGGGCCCATTTGTCACTTACCATCCTTGATCAAAATTAAGGAACGGTTACGGAAAATTGAGTACTTCACTTTCACTTTGACATATGACCTCTTATCACTTGTCCTTGATCAGATAAGTGTATCTAGGCTACCACTTATCACTTTGCCACTTGATCGATAAGTGTAGCTGAAGCTACCACTTATCACTTTATCACTTGATCGATAAGTGTAGCCACTTATCACTTTGTCTCTTGATCGATAAGTGTAACCACTTATCACTTTGTTTCTTGATCGATAAGTGTAACCACTTATCACTTTGTTTCTTGATCAGATAAGTGTAGCCACTTATCACTTTGTCACTTGATCGATAAGTGTAGCTAAAACTACCACTTATCACTTTGTCACTTGATCGAAGTACTCAAATCCAAGCGCTCCACTTAATTTGATCATTTATTCGATTTTCACATTTTATTTTATTCTCATTTCAACAATAAATACATTTCATCATACATTGTATAATTCATGAAATTAACATTTAATCATTAAATTTCAGCCATATGAACTTACCTAGGTCGATTTGCAGAATTTGCAAAAGTTCAGGGACTAATCAACTACTTTTTATTTTCCTCGGCTTGCTTCGGGTTCTCGATCTAAAATACAAATTTATTCATTCATCAGCATATAATTCTATTCTAATCCATTTCACAATTTATGCCCTTAAATTTTCGAAATTACACTTTTACCCCAAACTTTACAGTTTTTACAATTTGGTCCCTACTCAATTAACCCCTCAATTGATCTAATTTTTCTCAATTAACACCTTTTCCAACTATTTTAAACTACTAAATAGCCTTTCATACTCAAAACCGCAACACCAAACCTTAATTCCCAACTTTTTCACAATTAAGTCCCTAAAATCAATTTCTATCAAAATTACTTAATAAAATCATCATATAACAAAATTAAAGCTTTAATTCCATGTTAATTCATCATATACTTCCAGCATGTATTCATAGAAACTTTCAAAATTAGCCATGAAATCAAAAACTAATTAAATAATTAGTAGGGCCTAATTGTAAAAGTATCAAAATCACAAAAATTAGAAGAAATAATCAAGAATTAAACTTACATGATTCAAATATATGAAAAACCAGCTTGTTTCAGACCTCCTATGGCGTTTTTGCTGATAAATTGTGAAGAGATCTCTAGATTTTTCACTTTTGTCTTTGTTTTAAATGTTTAATTTGTTAAGTTTCCAATTTTGCCCCTATTTCTACTTACATTCTGCTGATTTTTCTTACCCAACCGTCCAGCCCATAAAATTTGGGCCTAATGGCCTTTTAAATCCCTCCTCATTAGTCACTTAAGCTATTTAATCACAATTTAACAAATTTTACACTGTTTTCAATTTAGTTCTTTTTAGTTAATTAACTATCCAAACGTTAAAATTTTCTAACGAAACTTTAATACCAACTCAATGACACTCTATAAATATTTCTAAAAATATTTATGGCTCGGTTTAAAATCTTTGAGGTCTCGATACCTCGTTTTTTATTTTAATTATTTTAATATTTATTCCTAGTACACTATTCACTATTTCAAAAATTTTTCTAACTTCACATTTAACTTATACTTACTAAATTTATAATATTTTCTACTCGTTTGTCAGATTTAGTGATCTCGAATCACCATTCCGACACCACTGAATATTCAGGCTATTACAATGCCAATTATACTCGGATTAAGTCTAACATCATTTAATGGGCCATGATCATTATTATCACTATTGTAACACGATCATCATAATACCAAGATCTCAATATAACATATATATATAAATCACAATTCAAGCATTCAAGGTTGATTTAAGCAATCACAACATCAAATTCATCATTTTCCTAGTTTGGAAAAATATACGATTTGTAACACTCCTTACCCGAGACCGTCACCGGAATCTAGTACGAGATGTTATCCAATTTAACTTATCAATTCGGAGTATAAAAAAAATTGCTTTTAAAATTAAATTCACTGTTCACAACAAAACTATCTACCTGCGTGACTTTCACTAATTTAATTATAACTCGAGTTACAGAACTCAAAATTTAAATCCGTAAATTTTCCTGAAACTAGACTCATATTACTACTTACCATAAAATTTTCAGAATTTTGACTTGGCCAATTAGTACAGTTTATTCATTAAAGTATCCCTGTTTCACAGCTCGACAGATCTGACCTCTCGGCACTAAAATTAATTATCTCTTTGTACAGAATACATATAAGGTTATCGTTTGTTTCTTTTGAAAATAGACTCACTAAGAAATCTACACATATAAATTATGACCCATAATTCTTTCTGTACAATTTATAATGATTTTCAAAGTCAGAACAGGGGACTTCAAAAACCATTCTGACCCTGTCTCACTAAAATTAAAATATCTCAAAATACAGAATTCCTTTGCCTACACCGTTTCTTTCATATAAAAATAGACTTGATAAGATTTAATTCCATATATAATTCACTCTCTAATTCCATTTCTACTATTTATGGTGATTTTCACATTCACGTCACTGCTGCTGTCAAAGAAACTGCTTCTTTGAATTAGTTACCATTTTAACATACATAACACCAAAACATATTCTTTAATAGCTACTTCAATAGCTAATATTAGCTATATCATTTGAACATGCTCAAAATGATCAAGACTCCATACATGCCATAGTTTAAACATTTTGAAAAGCACATAATACCGAGATGATTATGATAGTGTGATACGAGCTCCGACGATCCCCACTTGATCAAGTTCAAATCACTATATAACAAAGGAAAAGAAGAAATGTGTAAGCTATAAATAGCTTAGTAAGTTACATGTAAACAATAATTACTCATTTAATAATTAACACTTTTAACATATAACTAATCAAAACATTTCTTAGCAATTTCAATCACTTACACATGCACAATCTTACCAATTCACTTGCATATACATTTTCACACTTAACATTTCATATTCACTTTAATTCATTATTAATCCCGTTGAACAGTTGGAATATACACGGATACGTAGAGATTTAGCACATAAGTGCCACAATCGATATGTAGCCGGTTACCACGATATGTAGCCGGCTACCACCGAAATGTAGCCAAGCTACCACCGATCAATAACACTGGAATGTCCACGGCCTGCTCACACAAGTCTGTCAGTGTCTCGCAACACATGCTAGATCACCCAAGACCCGAGACTCACTGTAACACTGTAACACTGTAACATCGGTCTCTAGTGACATGTCACTTGTATCCAATTCTATTCCTAAGTTCAACCGAATTTACACTTAACACTTTATTACTTGAATAATTCATGAACAATTTTCCTTCCACATTCAATATTAATTCACATATCAAATATAATTCACAATTTATACAAATATAACTATTATTTACATATAACTTACCTCGGATGCAAAACGACTATTTTTTGTAATTTAGTCGATAACTTTCTCTTTCCCGATCACTTCCACTATTTCTTCTTTCTTGATCTATATTAACACAATTTAATACATTTTATCAACATTTCATTCAAATACAATTCATACACAACATTTTGGCAAATTTACATTTTCCCCGAAACTTTTCAAAATTTCACTTTTGTCCCTAAGCTCGTAAAAATAAAATTCACTAAATTTTTAAATTTCAAACTTCACTAAATCATATTTCATGCTCATAACAGCCCTCAATTTCACAAAATCACAACTTTATGCACACTTTACCATCTTTCACAATTTAGCCCTTTTCAACATTTCCATCAAAATTCATCTAGTAAAACTTGTAATTAACACTTCAAACATTCATTATCTAACATCACTAATCAATTTACAATTATATCATGAATGGGTAAATTTTCAAACTTTAATTTCATTTAAATTAAATAGTAGAAACATGAAATTCAAGCTTCAATAAGCATAAAAATACAAAATAATTAAAAGCGGGCAAGAAATCACTTACAATTGAGCTTAGGAAGTTCAAGAACCCTAGCTATGGTGACATGAATTTTTTGGCAGGAAACGTCTGATTTTAAGAAGATGAACACTTGTTTTCATCTTTATTTTGTCTTTATTCAATTTGGACAAAATGCCCTTGACCCATTACATAGATATTTTTCTAGAAATACCCTTTTGTGTCCATAACACTAATTCATGGTCTAATTGCGACATAAACACTTCCAATTTCATGCAATAATTCAATTAAGTCATTTAATCACTAATTAGACACACTTTGCATTTTCTCAATTTAGTCCTAAAATTCAATTAAGCACTAAAGCATTAAAATTTTCTATCCATATTTTCACACAATATTTCAATCAATCAGTAACTAATAAAATTTATAAAATTAAACTATTTCACTTGGATTTGTGGTTACGAAACCACTATTCCGATTAGGCCCTATTTCTGCTATCACAATTCTCCCCTTAGGGATTTTCGTCCCCAAAATCTTACCAGTGAATAAGTTGGGATCTGTTTCCTCATAGCCTCCTCGGTTTCCCATGTTGCCTCTTCCATCCCATGCCGTTGCCATAACACTTTCACTAAAGCAATTACTTTGTTTCTCAACTGTTTCACTTCTCGTGCCAAGATTCGAATCGGCTCTTCTTCAGTATGTCATATCCGATCAATTTCCACTTCATCGGTGAAATCACATGCGATGGGTCCGATCGATATCGCCTCAACATAGAAACATGAAACACATTATGAATTCTTTCCAATTCGGTGGTAAAGACAATCGGTAAGCCATCGGACCAATTCTTTCTATCACTTCATACGGCCAATAAATCTTGGACTTAATTTACCTTACGGCCAAATCTCAAAATTTTCTTCCATGGAGACACTTTCAAAAATACTTTATCACCCACTTGAAACTCAATCTCTTTTCTTTTCAAATCAGATACGACTTCGCGATCCGATGCGACTTTCAAACAATCACGGATTATCTTCACTTTTCTTCGCTTTTTTACCAAATCGACTCCATGTAACGATTTTCATTAAGTTCACCAATATAATGGAGTCCGACACTTTCGTCCATACAACGCTTCATAAGGTGCCATTTTATGCTCGATTGATAACTATTATTATATGCAAACTCCACCAAAGGTAGATATCTTTCCCAATTACCTTCAAATTCCAATACACAACATCTCAACATATCTTCGAGCACTTGAATTACTCTTTCAGACTGTCCATCGGTTTGGGGATGAAATGCTGTACTAAAATTCAATTTAGTACCCAATGCCTCTTGTAATTTCTTCCAAAACCTTGAAGTAAACCGTGGATCTCTATCAGATATAATAGACACAGGCACACCATGTAATCGAACTATCTCAGCAATATACAATTCAGCTAACTTGTCAAGTGAAAAACTCATTCGCACAGGAATGAAATGAGCTGACTTAGTCAATCGATCAACTATTACCCAAATTGAGTCTTTCTTTTTGGTGACAATGGCAATCCGAAACAAAATCCATAGTAATTCTATCCCACTTCCACTCGGGCACCATAATAGGTTGAAGTAACCTCAAGGTACTTGGTGTTCACTTTTACTTGTTGGCACACAAAACACTTTGTCACATACTCGAGATATCCCGTTTCATACCCGCCACCAATATAATTTCTTTAAATCATTGTACATTTTACACTACCGGGTGAATCGCTAAGCGACTATCATGTGCTTCCCGCAAAATTTTCTCAATTAAATCAACATTTTCTAACACATATTCGTCATGAAACATTAAACATCCATCCGAATCAATCCAAAAATCGAATTATCGCCTAATCGCACAATCGAGTCTTTTTCTTTGTAATTCATTATCCACTTTCGAGCCTCATAAATTTCTTGAAGAAACAATGGACTAGCTTTTAACTCGCAAGCAATGATCCATCTTCATCAATGTTAATCTTGTATTCAAAGCTCTCAAAGCAAAGAGAGACTTTCGCTCAAAGCATCAAGAACTATATTGGCTTTTCCGGATGATAATCTATTACAAGTTCATAATCTTTCATCAATTCCAACCATCTTCGCATAAATTCAGATCTTTTGTGTCATAACATATTTCAAACTTTTATGATCTGTAAAAACATGACATTTCTCACCATATAAATAATGACGCCAAATCTTCAAAGCAAAGACAATAGCAGCCAACTCTAAATCATGGGTAGGATAATTTCGTTCATGCGGTTTCAATTGTCGAGAAGCATACGCTATCACTTTTCCTTCTTGCATCAATACACATCCAAGCCCATTTAACGACGCGTCACTATAAACAACAAATTCCTTTCCTGACTCGGGTTGCACTAACACTGGTGCCTCAGTTAAACACTTCTTTAATTTCTCAAAACTTTGTTGACACTCCTCAGTCCATTCGAACTTAACATCTTTTTGCAACAATTTTGTCATCGGTGAAGCTATCATCGAAAAACCTTCTACGAATCGACGGTAATATTCGGCTAAGCCCAGAAAACTCCTAACTTCAGATACATTTCTTAGAGGCTTCCATTCAACTATTGCCGATATCTTATTCGGATCCACTCGAATGCCATCTCCCGAGACAACATGTCCCAAAAATCCAACTTCACTGAGCCAAAATTCACTTTTACTAAATTTAGCAAATAATTTCTTTTCTCGCAGAATCTGTAGCACAATTCTTAAATGTTCGGCGTGCTCACTTCACTTGAGAATAAATAAGAATATCATCTATAAACACCACCACAAATTTATCCAAATAGGTAGGAAAATCCGATTCATCAAATCCATAAAATAGTGGAGCATTAGTCGGACAAAAGGCATTACAAGAAACTCATAGTGACCATACCGGTTCGAAAGCGTCTTTGGCACATCGACTCTTTAACCCTCAATTGGTAATATCCGGATCTCAAATCAATTTTGGAAAACATTGTGGCATCCTTTAACCGATCAAACAAGTCATCTATTCGGGCAATGGATATTTATTCTTTCTTGTCACTTTATTAAGTTGACGATAATCAATACACAATCTCAATGTCCCATCCTTTTTCTTCACAAATAGCACGGGAGCACCCCACGGAGAATAACTTGGTCTGACAAATCCTTTATTCGTCAACTCTTGCAATTGCACTTTTAATTCTTTTAATTCATTGGTGCCATTCTCATGAGGAGCAATCGATATTGGAGCGAAGACTGCATTACTTCAATACCAAACTCTACTTCTCTAATCGGAGGCAAACCTGGCAACTCTTCTGGGAACACATCTAAATATTCACATACCACTGGCACTGATTCGATCTTTGTTTCAGACACTTTTGTATTCAACACATAAGCAAGATATGCTTCACAACCATTTTTCAAACATTTCTGAGCAGACATGGCAGAAATCACAATTGGCATCACATTTGACTTATCTGTTTCAACCCGAAGAACTGTACCACTACTACACTTCAACTCAAGAATTTTCTGACTACAATCTATCTTGGCCTTATGCAATGTCAACCAATCTATCCCCAAAATAACATCAAATTCATCAAATGGCAACAACATCAAGTTGGCGGAAACACCGACCTTGTATCATCAAAGGACAATTTTGCATATTTTATCAACTATCACATGCTTGCCTAAAGGATTCGACACTTTAATCACATACTCAGTCAATTCAACACACAAATTCTTATCAGACACTAAATTCATACATACATACGAGTGAGTAGAACCAGGATCAATCAATGCAAGAACATTAGTGTCGTAAAGAGAAAATATACCAGTGATCACATCGGGGGAAGATGTTTCCTCTCTAGCTCGGATGGCATAAGCTCTTGCTGGAGCTCCCACTTCAGATCTTACTGATCGTGTCTTTTGTTACACCTTTACCACTAGTTCCAGTCCCCACATTTCTCGATGGTCTTCCTCTAGTAGTCACACTGCTCGATCTCACATTTTGAAACTTTTCTATCTCTTCTCTTTCTGGACAATCTTTCACAAAATGATCTTGAGATCCACATTTAAAACATGCTCGGCTGATTAAATAACATTCCCCTAAATGTCGTTTTCCACAATGTTGACATTCCAGTCTAGTAGGTTTAACACTACCTACACTTGCCATAGAAGTCGCCTGAGCTTTGGAACCTAAATATTGTCTTCCTCGATCTCTTTGAAAATTCACACTAGAAACATTCGATCGAGTATTCATTTCTCTAGACTTCTTCGTTTGAAATTGAAATGACTTGCCCATTGATCTTTTCTTGCATCTCTTGCTTCACTTTCCACCTTTCTTTTCTCTTTGCTCAATTCTTCACCTTGATAGCTCTTTCAACTAGTACCACTAACTCTTTAATTTCAAGAATTCCCACTAGCAATCGGATATCCTCGTTTAATCCATCTTCAAACCTTTTGCACAATGTAGCTTCATTAGATACACACTCTTGGGCATACTTGCTTAATTTGACAAATTCTCGTTCATATTCGCTACATATGCGCCTTGTTTCAATTCAAGAAACTCTTTTCTTTTGATCAATGAAACGCTGACTCACATACTTCTTTCGAATTCTTCTTGAAAGAAATCCCATGTAACTTTCTCTTTAGGCACCATCGACACTAAAGTTTTCCACCAATTATAAGTGAATCCTCAACAATGAGATAGCACATTTGAGACTTTCTTCGGAGTACAAGATAATTCATCCAACACTCGATGGTATTATCAAGCCGAACTCGCTCTTCAGGATCATCATTTACATTAGCTCGAACTCTTGGCTCCATACTTTCAATTTTGTCCACTGGAGGCTTTGACAATCTTAACACTTCGGTTTGTTGAGGAGCTATGGGAACAACTTGAGGAATAGGAGGGGCGGAGGAGGTTGAGCATTAGGATTAGTTCTAACAAACTCGATGTACCAATTGTTCATCATTTGGAGAAAAGCTTCGAGCCTCATCTCCTTGACCACGAGTCTCAAATCGACTTTCAACAGGCACATTACTTTGAGCATCATCACCGTATCTCGGTTAGAATCCATTACTATAAAAAAATATTTTAAGATGTCAGGAGTCGTCACACTATCATTATTCAATTATGGCATGTATAGATAGTCTATTACACTCGCTACGTTAGTCCGAGAATCGACTAAACCGTAGCTCTGATACCACTAAATGTAACATCTCTTACTCGATTCCGGCGACGGTCTCGGGTAAGGGGTGTTACACGATTACCTCGACAAGTACTTTATATTCAATTATAATGACTTACTAGGCTACAAACAAGTTATTGACATTTAATTATTAAAGTACAAATTGCAAAAGCTATTCGATGTTCGCATTTTCCTTTCCTTTCACCTTTGACGTTCCAACGTCGTCTTTGGCTACTTTTGATAATAAAATTACAAAAACATCGTTAATCAAACAATTCAACACGAAGCTAACAAAATCAAACATGAATGCATTTAATTCAATTTAGTCTTTTACAACCCTAAAATTTGAAACATTCAAATTGCATAATCTATCCAATCAATTTAGATATGAATTAATAACTATAGTACAAGGACCTCTAACTTCCCATTCATACCATAAATTTCTAAAAGCTTTTAATTTATTCAATTTAATCCCTATTATATAACAATAATTAAAGTTTTCAAACCTGAATTTGAGCTTAAATCAACATCCTATATCACATTTAACTTATTCTTATCATGATTTTATCTAATTTTTAGTATGCATGGATTGAATCTTTCCTCAAGTTTCTTAACAATAGAAAGCCAAACCTAAACTTACTAAATCACTAAACTAAATCACTAAATTAAGTAGTTGATCATTACTATCTATCATATTTTAATAAAATTTCAACAAAAATTTATGAAAATAACTCACCTACACCCTTGTTTGAAGAACGCAAAGAAGGAGAGAATGAAAAGGTTCTTAGTTTCTTTTCACCACTACCATATTTTAATACATTAAACTTTATTAATTAAAATTATTATAATATGTCTAAATTTAAATAAATAAATATATACATATCCACTTGAGAAATCATTAATTTTACGGATGATAATGATGATGTTCCTCCATTAACATATTATCTTTATGATTTATTTATTCAAAAGTCCTTACTATAACACCCAACTAGTCCTTTAAATAAAAATTTAATAGCGATTCTACTTCTACGATTTAGTTTTTGTATTATAATTATCAATCCATTTATGCTAATTGTATTAAATAATTTAATTTATCACTATTGTAGACGATAGATGAATTTTCACTTTCGGAACTAATCATTTCGTTTTAACAATTTAACTCCAAAATCAAAATTTCTTAACACCATTGGAAAATGAATCGTTACAAATTAAATGTTTCCATTTTTGGAGAGCCTAAAAAGTATTTCATCCATTTGATCCAAAGGACCAAGGCTCCTATCTTCCCTTTCTTACTACTCCCCTAAAAAGTAATTCATCCATTTAACCCATGATTGAGTTGGTGTCACAAGTCAACCGAGCACTAATTCGGTTAGGGAAATTACAAAAATATCCTTCAATATTTAAAATATTTTATATTTTTCTAGGGTACTTTAGTCTTTTTATTTTTTTAAAAAGCCGCTAAATAATTTGCATACGGTAGGATTTGAACTTATGGCATTTGGTCAACAAAAGTTTAATTTTACCACTCAACTAATACTTTATCAAGAAATATTTTATATATTTTAATTTTATCATGCACACTTTATTACCTCTATCAATTGTATATATAAATATATTATTAATGTTATTAATTGAGTTAGTGTCACAAATTAACTTGACATCAACTCAAGATTGATGACAACATTTAGATAAACAATTTTAGTGCATTTAATATTCTTAATATGATGTATTTTCATGTTTAAATTTTATTTTCTTTACAATTTAATCTATTTTTTCATTTTAATATCGCACATATTGTGTAATAGCCCTTTTTTAGTGGTACCAAAACGATGGTTTGAAACCCAATTTTCAATGATCGAGTCTATAAACATTATTATTAATATTTACGAGTATAATATAGTGTTATATTGAATTATAATCTGGTAATTTTATTGATCGTTAGTAATTAAAGTACAAGGACTAAATTGTAATAATCGTATAAATTAATCGCAATTGATTTTTATTAGTTAAAAAGGCTTAAATGGTATTTATTCAGGGATTTAAGTGGAAAATAACCACTTTTCAAGAATAGTGGACGGTTGGGGCATTTATTTAAGTGAAAAATAATGTTAAAATTAAAATGAAAATTTGTTAAAACATTAGTGAAAGTTGTCATCTTCATTTTTTCTTCTTTCATAAATTTTATGTTTTTGATATCGTGGTAGCTCAATTTACTAACCTAGGTACTGTTTTGCAAAACTGTTAAAGTTTATAAAATCCATCATTGTTGTTTCTTGAAGCTTTTGATGTTAAATGGTAGGATTTGAAGCTTAGATATGAAAAGGACTAATTTTGAACATAGGGACTAAAATGCATAAAATTTGAAATTTGATACTATACTGTAAATTTTTTTTAAGAGGGCTATAGAAGGATGAGATTGAAATCAGTTTCGAAATCGAAGCTTAAATTTGAAAGTTAGCGCAATTTTGGTTTTAGGGGCTAAATTGAATAAAATGCAAAATTTTAGGGGATTTTTGTAAAACAAAATCTAACTAGCATGTGCATAAAAAATTTGTTATAAGGTATTTGAAACTGATATATTGAAATGAATTACCGTATAGATCAAGATTTAAATCAATCGGTAGATAATCGAAGAAAAGAATAATTGTAGATTAGTCCCCGACATTGCACTTATTATAGTTTTGGTCTGGTAAGTTCATATGGTGTGTATATATATATGTAAATGTAATGTATGTGTTTGAATTATGAATTTATATTGTGTGAATGTATTTTGGATTGTATACAAATTGGTACAAAAAGGTGAGAAATGGACTGAATTGTAATGAATTGATCGAAAGTATTAAATGTGTCTGGTTAAATGTATGAAAGGATAGGATACGATTGACATGCCAATAGGGTTGATTGCGCGTTGTACTGGTTATGTAAAAGAGATGATACAATGTATACTGAGGTATGGAGAATTCACTGACTGTGCCGGAATCTAACATTTGTTGCGACCTATCGAGTTATGTCTCTACGGAGACCTTGGTGTAGTGGAGGGATGTACTATTATCTGATATATGTACTTACGGGCTTTGCACTTCGGTGCGCTGGTGTGGTGTAGTTATTGCTCTGATGAGCAATCTGGTGTGGTGTAGTTACCCGATATCCATATCTGTTCATTATAGTTCATCGGACTAATCAGCAAATGAAAAAGGGAAATGATAAAATGATGATATATATTGTGATTGAAAATGTCTATATGTGATTGGACTGATATAAATGATATTTATATATATATATTTAATGATTCTGATAGAGTAGCACTGAATTGAATTATATTGTACAGATTGAAATGTTATAAGACTCACATTTGATGAACTCACCTTATTGTTGTTAAATGTGAAAATAGGAAAATCGTATAGTTAGCTAATTTGTTACGTTAATTGTGAATTGAGGTGAGTTTACTGTTTTAAAACCTATGAACTTGCTAAGCATTCAAAATGCTTACACTGTTTTGTTTTCTATTTCTGTAGTGGTCATTTTTCGAAACACATCAATTGAATCACCTTAGAGCTCACTCTATCCAACTTCTAACTTGGTAGACTTTTAAACATTATGGATTAGGTTATGTGGAATGTATATAGGCAATGTTATATATAAGTGTATACCTTGAATGATGGTGTTTTGAATATCAAATGTGGCTTAACTTTGAATGGCTCTCTTTTATGTGCTCAAGTGTGAATGATGGTAATGTGTTAGGCTTTAGTTGAGGTATATGAATGGTAAAGTTAATGATGATGCTTTAGTACTTATTGATAGTGAATGGTATTCTCTATGTGAGTAACGGTTGACGATTTCATAGGATGATATGTCTAGCAAAGTACCTATTTGATGGTCATTGGTATGCTTGGTTGGTATATGAAATTGCCATGCATGGAATAAGTGTTTAATTCAAATGGTATGAATTGCTTAGGTAGAAATTAAATTGTTGTGATGTAAATGCCAAATATGACATGTTAGAATTATGGATTGAGGAATGGTTGAATTGTGATACATTGGTATGGTTTGAATTGATTTGTGCAAGTAGTAATGTGTGCTCAAAAGCACCATATGAGTTTAAGTCTTGTTTTGGCATGAAATGGGACCAAAATGTGATATGCTTGGACTTTTGGCAAAAAGTATCAATACTATAGGTTGGAGTGTTGGTACTTTACCAAATGAATAGTATTGTAAAATGACAGAATGCCAATTTAGTATTGATACCAGCATACATTATTGATATACGGATTGACTTATGTCCAAAATTTTGAAAATGGCAAAATGCCAAAACGGTATCAATACATCCTATCAGGAGCATCGGTACCTTATTCCAAATATCGATATTTATTATTTTTTAACTTGATTTTAGAAAAATCAAAGTTATGGATGGTATCGGTACCTGACTTGGGTATCGATACCTATGCTCACAGTTTGAAAAGTTTGCAATTTGGTCCTCATTCATGGTCGGGTCAACTTTAGAGCTTTCGTAAGCTCGATTGAGTTCGATTTTGCTTTTATACTATGATGTGCATGCAATTATGATAAGAATTGATGATTGAAAGAATTATTGTTGAGATTTGAATGTGAATTGATCATGTAACAGTAATAGCATCCCGTAGCTCAAGTCCAATGACTGGGCAGGGTGAGGGTGTTACATATTGCATGTGTTATTATTAATTAGTTTCAAACCACATGTTTAATTATTTATTGTACATTATTTTTAAGCACACTCTTATATTATAAATATGTAGTTTCACACATGTATACGTATGATAGAATTTCTAGTAATTATATTATGGGTGTAACATTGTAGGTCAAAGTTAAAGGTGGGCAGAGAGATGCAAAAGTCAAACTTGAAGAAAGCTCCTACGAGTGTAATCAAGCTGAGTCGAGCCCGAATACTACTATGCTCGACTAGAAATTTGGAGCTCGATACTCAGCTCAAGCTTAACACATGATATAATTGAGCTACAGTGCTTGAGCTCGACTTAATAATTAAGTTTAGGGTTAATAATATATATTAAAGGCAATAAGATAATTTAGTAATATAAAAATATGAAAAGCTCGATAAGATTTATAAGCCGTTCGATATAAGATTACTAAGCTCGAATTCTAACTTGATAAATACCAAATCAAATTTACTTTTTTTCAAATCGAACTCAAATAATTTACAAACACCAATATTTTATTTACATCCTTAAAACCTCGCACATCACACACACTCTGTCACTGTTGATTACGAAAGTGAAGCAACACCCACAACCATCTGAAGTATGGTTAAAGCGAACTTAGATACTGACTGGTCAGGCCGGCCTGTCGTGCTCACCGGCCCATCTTATATTCTCTATTTGTCTTTGCTTTCATATAGGCGGTGGCCTATCACTTCAAATTAATACCCACCTTAACCCTCTGATTTCTTAATAGTTCACACCATACCATTGCATTACATAAATTTTTATACCAAATAATAATTAAAACATAATAAATTTGATGTAAATTTTAAATATCTTAAATACGGTGTCAAATTTGTCAATGCATCAATAAAATAAGGGAAAGTTTCCTAAAATTTATATAAACAATAGTATCTTAAATACGATGATCTTGTGATAAAATGAAATTTAAATGTCAAATTTGTCGATATATAAATAAAATAAAGGGAAATTTTTAAAATTTTATTAAATACGAAAATCTTGTTACAAAATGAGATTTAAATGTGAAATCTGTGTATGCATTGTTTTCTAAAATTTTAGGACATTTCTTTTATCTCTTGAACCACTCCTATAGCTTGCTGGGTGCAAGAAAAGGACACACACCACACCAAATCATTCATATATTTTCACCCTTTTGTCGATATATAAACTATTTTTTATTTGCAATAAGTGAGTTGTATGTTTTAATTAAATTACTTTTAGTTTCTTTAAGAAATACAAGATTGAAAATTTTGATTTTATGAGAAGCAGATGAGAATGCAA
Organism: Gossypium raimondii; assembly: GCF_025698545.1. Taxonomy (NCBI): domain Eukaryota; kingdom Viridiplantae; phylum Streptophyta; class Magnoliopsida; order Malvales; family Malvaceae; genus Gossypium; species Gossypium raimondii. The sequence goes on from NC_068569.1 coordinate 23,825,021, forward strand.
ATTCAAAACCTATAAAATATAAAAATAGTCAATAAACCCTAATATAATTGGTTTCAAAACTGAAAAATAATGAAATATGATTGATTTTAACATTAAATCTTATTTTCTTATTTTAATAGTAAAATCCCTCTAAGATTGTTTCCTACCATCATTGCATTTTGACTTTAGATTTGCACTAAAATAATTTAGATTGTACAAGGAAAATTCAAGATCTGGGATTTGAAATTCTTGATCAAGTTTACCTAAACCATGGAACCCTTAATCAATGGAAGATTTTACTCCTTTTACCCAATTTCAATTGATTATAGAAAATTATATCTCTTTACCTATCATCCGTCTACGAGAACGAATTTAGTAATTAATTTTCCGCATATATATTTAATCCTCAAGAGCAATCAATATTGGTAAGATTCTATACCGACTTAGACTTGGACTTGATAGATTTTATTTCATTCAGAGGAGTAGGATTTTGGACAGTAATTCCATGAATTCGAGTTGACACAAATGTATATTTGATAATAAAAATTTTATATTTAGATTTAATTTTAAAATTATTTTAAATTTTAATGGACAAATTTCAAATTACACATGAAATTTAGTTTAATATGTAACGTTATAGTGAACTTTGGTTTTCTGTAATTTTATACATGAAATTTTGATTTGTTTTAATTTTCACAAACTACTAACACAATGATCAATATAGCATCATTTTAAATTTACATATTTCGACACAAATAATTAAATTTATCCAATATAAAGATAGATCAATGCAATTGTTTCTTTAAATGTGTAAAACTGAATTATAATTAAACTTTCACGTATACATTTAAACTATGATTAAAATTTCATCTCGTATAACTGTACCAATAAGTCAAAATTCATGTATCAAATTGCACATTTAATTAAAATTTATGTGTACCTTTGAGATTTATCCCGATATTGAATTAGATCAAAGTGTCTCGGTTAAAATTCAATATATTAGTTTTGTTTTGGGTAAACTACACTTGGGGTCGCTAAACTATTAGTAAGTTTGCACTTTTATCATTCAACTTAAAAAAGTTACAAAATAGTCATTAAACTATTCAAAAGTTTTCATTTAAGTCACTCTATTATTCAAAGCTTTTATTTAAGTTAATGGGTTATTAAGTTTTTTTTTTTTTTAAAAGTCTGGCTAGTGAGCTTTAAGCAACGATTTGACAACCGGTACAATGAATCAATACCCATCGACAAGTAGAACAAACTTTAGATTCAAGTCAATTTGATGGTTAGTGTCAAAGATCAAAAAAGAAAGTTGTTTGCATTTTGATTTGCATATTCATGTTTAAAGTTGTTTCATAAAAAAAAAAAGAATTGTAGAAGAGAAAGGCTTTCTATGGTGCGAACGTAGAAGGTCCTATAGTCAAGGGTGTAGCTAGGTAGGGCCCCCTAAAATAGAAATGTTTTCTTTTAACCCCTTTAGAATTTATAAAATTTTAAATTAGAAATAGTAAAATTACACTTTGGTCCTCAAAAATGATAAAAAAATTGATTTAATCTTTTAAAAATTTAAAGATAAAATTATTAAAACGGTGAAATTATATTTTTACTATCATTAAAATATACAACTTAATTCTGCCCACCCTCAAAAAAATTTTCTGACTTCGCCCAGCCATACAACAAGTTTAACAATCTGGTGACTTAAATGAAAATTTCTGAATAATTAAATGATCATTTTGTAATCTTTTGAAGTTGATTGACTAAAATATAGTTTAATAATGTTAGGGTAAAATTTATCCTTCTATTTTTTTATTGCTAATTTAGGTAACAATAATTTATTAATTATAAAAAGAACATACCTATAAGAAAACAAACATGCACCTATCTTTAAATTTCAAAACTAAAAACAAAAAATGTTTATAAAAACGAGCACAAAACGCCGAAAGAGAAGTCGTATCAATCGCCAAATGTTGGAGAGAGAATCGCTTTTAGAATGACAACCTCTAAATTGGCATTGTTTTGTGTTAATTTCACAAAATATCCTCAAACTATTATTTTTATTTTAAATTAGTCTTCAAACTCTAAAATATTTTAATTACATCTTTTAATTATCGTATTATATCAATAAAATCTTTTTATTATCAACCATTAAACAAGACATTAGATCTTATTTAACATAATTTAAAATAAAATTAAATCTAATATTTTATATTTTCTTAAAAACTTTTAAATCGATTTTAAAAGTCTTATTTTGAATAATTTAAGTAAGTGTGTTTCGGCTTGGATCCCACTTCTGTAAACCTTCGCCCGAGAAATTCCTCCCAAAGTCTCCTACTTTTTTTACTTTTTGCATGGCAAGATCAATAATCAATTCAAATAAATACTACTAATTTTTTCTAAAGTTTCAAACTTTGATCGCTTTTGCTTCTCAAAAAGCTGCAAATGAGTACACACTTTAAACCCACACTCTTATTTCTTCCCAACTAATGGCCTTTTCGATCTCCCTTCTATTTCCCTCTCACCATACGGCGCTGTTTCCCACTTCTCTATCTGAATGGGTTACCTCTCTTCTTGCAATGCTGAGTCCGCCATTGCTGTCTGCGACCCTTACAACTGTGGTTTTCATCGCAGAAAGAAACCCCACAAAACCAAAAACAATGGCGCAATCAGGGAGTTTGCTTACGCTGATCTCGTTTCCGCTACCAGTGGTTTCTCTTCCGGCAAGTTCCTCGGTAAAGGGAGTCACGGATCTGTCTACAGAGCTGTTCTCGATAATGGCAAGTTAGTCGCCGCTGTTAAAAAAACGAAGATGAACTGTAACATTCCGGCGGACAACGAGATTGAGATTCTCTCCCGAGTTTATCATCCTCGTCTCGTCAATCTCATTGGCTACAGCTCCGATACCCTTTGTGAGAATCAATTCATCGTCGTGGAATATATGCCGAACGGTTCTCTATACGATCTTTTACATTCTGCTTCTTATAAATCGCCAGGTTGGCACATGCGCGTTCGGTTCGCTTTACAGGTTGCGAAAGCGGTTCGGGCTTTACATTCGAGTAACCCGCCGGTGATCCACAGGGATATAAAATCCTCCAATGTTTTGATCGATCAAAACTGGAACGCCAGGTTGGGTGATTTCGGGCTTGCTTTAAGAGGACACGTGGAGGATGTACGGTTCAACTGTACGCCACCGGCGGGGACATTAGGGTACCTCGACCCGGCTTATTTGGAGCCGGCTGACGTCAGCACTAAAAGTGACGTATTCAGCTACGGCATTTTGTTACTGGAGATTATTAGCGGAAGACGTGCCATTGACATGAATCATAGTCCGTCGTCCGTCGTTGACTGGGCGGTTCCGCTGATCGGGGCCGGAGATTTCGCCGCGATTTGTGACGTCCGCGTCGGTTCTCCGAAGGATAAGGAGGTGGTGAGGAGTTTGACGGCGTTGGCTGCTAGGTGCGTGAGGTCCGATGCGGGGGAACGCCCCGGGATAGTCGAGGTGGTAGAGTGTTTGACGGCGGTGAGGAAGAGTTTTCATGCGAGACCTGTTTGGAGTAATGGATGGCGGTGCGTGAAAGGCGTGGATAAGTCATTGGTGAGGAACAGCCGAAAAGTATCGAGTGTGACGAGTGTAGTCGATCACGACGTTGAAGCTACCAGTGATGGGATGGCGAGAACCAAATTGATCACGGAGGCATCAGCGGCGTCGGTGGTGGTAGACACGGGCCCCGATGAGATCGAGTTGGACGATGATCACATGGCGTTGGTAAGAGGAAACCGTGGAGTAGAGACGAAAACGCCATTAATGAAGCTGAGGAAGTCGAGATCCATGGGATTTCTGCAAAGTCCGAGACCAATGAACCAAAACAGCAAAAATTACGTATCTGGAATCGTGAAACGAAGGAATTTGAGTGAATTCGATATGTCAAAATTGGGTATTGGATTTGATGATGAGAAATCCGAAAGAAAAACATCGGAAAAGGCATTAGTTTTGTCTCAGATTAACGTTTGAAAAACAGAAATATGGACGTGCTGCTGTTTGATTTCATAGAAAATAAGGAAAACTACAAAAAGGTATGTTTTAGATTATTGCTCCTTTTGATTATTTATATTATAAGAACTACATTTGTTCATTCATATGGAGGTTTTGCAGGCGCTGCTATGGCTATTATTTCATGCTTCCCGGCTTGAAACTGAAATTGCAAACTTTGAATAATATGATCTTAATTATGGTTAACGAGATAAAGTTTTTGCAATCATTAATATGCAATTTATACCTCAACTTATATTTTGTTTACCAAGCTAGTACCTAAACACACTAACCTCCTTAATTTTTACTTACATCGAATGTAATAGCTTCTCAAATTTTAAAAAATTAAAAAACTTTAAAAATAAATTAATTAATAAAAAAACATAAATTTTTGTCTCAATTCGTTCTTTCTGTGGCAAAAAGTATACAAAACTTCTTTCTAATTTTTGAAATTTAAGCCAAAATCTTGTAGTCCAATGAAAAAAACATTAAGAGCCTGAGATCGATTCCAAATAACCCCATTTCTCTTCCCCGATTATCCAAAATAAATTAAAATTTATATATGCCACATGATACATTGAGAGATTACCACATGTCATTATTAGATTGATTATAAATGCCACATCAATAAAAGGTATCAATGTTAATATAAAAGTATCAACCTAAGTGACGGAATAAAAGTTAAAAATACTAAGTCAATTAAGTATTTTTGGACAAATTAAGAGGATAAACTACGATAAAATAAAATAATGACCGGAAACTTTGATAGCAAAATAACGACCATCACATCACTTATAAAAAATTCTGAAAAAAATGATAAGTTTGTTATCATAACTTCTACTAATTGATATAACTCTGCCAAGTATTCCAAAAAACATGACAATGCAGTGACTGACCTTCTGTCTCCTTGAATCTGTTTGATGGTGTGTGGCTACTATCAATAAAAACGACCCCTCCCTCACAGACTGTTATTAATGTTTTGTGGATGTAGTGTTCTGTTTTTTAAATGCTTTTTGGTTCTCCTGTATGACTTGTTTTTTTCTTAAGACATAGGGCCACACCGTATCTATTGCATGATACAATGTTTTCATATGACGACAACATCCTTAAAGGACCCTTTAAATGCATTAAAAAAACTGAAACGCATAATATGATGTTTGATATGACGTCATCATCATGAAAACCTTATAGAAAAACATAATACAAGTAACATAGACGCAGACCAACAAGAAGTTAAAATTTGAAGATAAAAACGGTAGCTAGGCTTTAAATTATAAGCAAAGCAATAGGTAAGAACACAAATAAATTTGAAGTAAATTTACTACTCTTGTGTTTTCAGGATCTTTTTTCCCTCATTCATGATTCAATCTCCATGTAAGAGATCCTGAACCATGCCATTCACTCGCATCTTTCAAACCCGAGCTAAACTTTGATCCTTTGCGGTATTTAAGAGTCAAGGATGTACAATTCTTATGGTAAAATGTCATGCACACCCCCCTGCCCCTCAATGCCACAGAAAATACATACTTGCAAGTTAGAAGGTTTGTGAAAACCACAGGCTAACTTGACAGTGAAGAAGCTGAAGATACGAACTCAGGGGGCCAACCGAACAATTTTCCAAACTCGTTTTCCGTCGGTCTCTTGAGGGGAATATTCCAACCTGCCAAATAGCACACACATTATCATTAACTGAACCAACTTTCATCTGAATTTTAACCATACAATAGTTTGAAATGAGAGGTAGATCATAATAGGCTTCTGTTTTTCCTACTGGCATTTTTTGAGAGATGCGAGTGTTGTACGTTACATTACTTAAACTCTGGTGCAAGGATTGGATATGCGTCCATAGGTATATTCAATTTTTTATAAGTTTTTCTAGTATTTCGAGGGACCTTTTGAGGATCATATTCCCAACATACCCATGTCTGGATATGGATTGAATAGGGGTGTTGGACAAGGAAAATGAAGTGTCGGAACAACATAAGTTGTGATTGGGTTGGGTCGGGGGTCGGATTGCAGGGAGCAGATGGTGAGAGAGACGGCACAGAAGGGTAAGAAGAGCTTTGAGTGACTTGGACTTGCTTGATTCACTGTTTAATGCAAATTAAACATAGAAAGCATTGTCAACCGTAAACTACTTCAGGAATTAACCTAATTATCAGCTCAGAACAGAAATAACATTTATCTGAACAAGGATCCAAATCCAATGGTTCGATTATTAATCGGATTCTATTTCAATCCAATATAGAAAGGTTTTGATCTTAGGATAGAATTTGGGTAAAATCCTCTTTATATTCATTATAGCAAAAGACAATGGAAGTAAACAACCTGTCATGTAAACGGGATGGCTGTCCTTGCCAAAACTCGAAACGTTCTGGTTTAAGTCTATATCCTCCCCAGTATTTAGGCTTTGGAATTAAACTCCTGCATAAAGAAAAACGTAAGGAAATTTTTCTTGATTTTTAACCATCTGAATCTCAAGATTTTTCATATTGCTGATCATTTGAGATGATGAACACCTTTGATCGAGATTCTATATCATGATTGAACATAGAAGTAAATAGAACAAAATTGTTATCGAAGATAGAAGTAAATAGAAGAAGCACTTATCAAATCAAGCCAATAAATCCATGCCAAGCACAAATGCTTATAGAAGAATATTGGCACAAAATCAAATTATTATGATCAAACATTAAAAACCCGAAAACTTACTCCTTGGAGTATTTTTCTTCTAGTTCTTTGTATTGCTGGTGCAGTACATGGCGTCCAGGAACTACAGTACTCTGAAGCAAGAAAATAAATACGTTAATTTTTTATCAAACTGATCATTTTTACTTCTAATGGAAATTAATTTTTGAAAAAATGCCATGGACATATATTCCATGTTTCCACCACATTCTAACTGAATCTTAAATAACAGACCTGCTTGCTTACGATTGCTCCGAGTTGACTGCCTCGAGGACGACTGTGAAAGTATTGCTCGGATTCCTCATCAGAAACTTTCTCAACAGATCCTTCCACTCTTACCTGGAAATTACAGTTCATTATAGCCCATGGATCTTCATCATGGAAACATATCAACATGCTATAGATTTGCAACATTTAATCAGATTTTGTTTCACGCTGCAGTAAACTTTCAATTAATATAGGAAATTCAAAGTTCAATAAATCAAGTTATAAGTCTACAGATCCAAAACAACTTTCCACATAAAACTGGAACATTTCAATTCATTGGACCCTCTGGAGCATACATAACTACAAGTAGCAACCACCATGTATCAGCAGGATTTCAGATAGTTCAACACCGTTCACTCTGTTAGTTATGTCTTTTGGTTAACATGCATAACTACAAGTAGCAACCACCATGCATCAGCAGGATTTCAGATAGTTCAACAACTTTTCGCTTTCGCACCCTTGGGAAGGCATCCATGCATGACTGGAAAACTGGCATTATCTAACTCGCCATCATTGGACTTCTCTGTTTCTCTCTCTCAATTTCGCACTCATACATACACACAGAGACACAGAGGAAAGTCTCATTCATAAGCATTGAACCGTTATCTTAAGTCACCATCTACCATATTTATGCTGAAGCATGGTGGTTGCTGCTTGTAGTTCTACATGTTAACTGAAAAGCATCCATGCATGAGTGAAAAACTGGCATCATCTAACTCACCATCACTGGACTTCCTTCTCACTCTCTCACTCATACATACAGAGACACAGAGGAAAGCCTCATTCATAAGTATTGAACCATTTTATCTAAAGTCACCATCTACCATATTATTTTGATGATTATGTCTGCTCCAAATCACTTCCAACAGCCTAAAGAATCAACAGCTGGAATACAAGGTTGGTCACTAAGCTAACTCAAGCCAGAAAAGCAGTTATTCCATCCCTTCAATCCAACTTTACACTTGTCAATTGTTCCTATTTTACTACAACAGGGATGTGAGTATCAGACATGGATGTGTACTTGGAGGGTCTTTGAATGGTCATACCTTTACATACCTATGTCCGCCTATGCATCAGACATGGATGTTGGATACTTCAAAAGAAAATGAAGAGTCAAAAGTAACATAGAATTGTTCTACTTCTTGAAAATTGCAGCTGGTAGCAAACAGGGATAAAACACCCAATATTTATAACAGAAAAAGTTCCAGTATTCAAAATAAAGCAAAACATATATAAAGGAGTTCAACAGTTGGCATGAACCACACTGAATCCTAACGTCCGTTACCTTAGAAGGAACCTTAAACATTTGGGATGTTTCCCATCAAACAAAACAAGCTTAGAAAGGGAAATGATAAAGAATTGGGATAACAGAAAAAGTTCCAGTATTCAAAATAAAGCAAAACATATATAAAGGAGTTGAACAGTTGGCATGAACCACACTGAATCCTAATGTCCGTTACCTTAGAAGGAACCTTAAACATTTGGGATGTTTCCCATCAAACAAAACAAGCTTAGAAAGGGAAATGATAAAGAATTGGGACTAGAATCGGTAATCTTAAATCAATAATTTGAGTCTTAGCATGCAGATGTTAGCCATATATTCTAATATGAACCATGCTTTTGAGAAGAATCATCCTATAATTTTCACGTCAACTATAGTTGATTTACTTTGACATTTTTCAGAATGGACAAGCAAAAGCCAGAATCCAATGTACTACCTGTCGATTAAGCCCATCCCAGTAGAAAAGAAGTGCTGCATGAGGATTTTCTGATAATTGACGTGCCTTCTGACTTTCATAATTGGTGAACCTGCATAAAGTAAAAAACATAAGAAATATAACGAATAATATGTAACAACATGATTTCACGACAGTAACAAAGGAACACTAACCAGACGAAACCATCCTTGTCAACCCCTTTTAGCAATACCATTCTCGATGAGCTGCAGCAGATGGTAAGATGGTAAAGAAAGATGCATAAAAGGTCAATCAATAAACATTAAAATGTAAGTACTGAAATAACGCAATTAAAGTCTAAACTAAGCTGCTAACAGTCATCATCACCATATCTATTTCATTAAGAACTTATAGAAGTGACGGTATATGAATTACTTTCAAGATGAAACCTGACAAGGCAGTCATTGGTTTAAACCAAATGTATAATGGCAGAGGTCGATGAAGAGTACTAACAGTCTAGCAACCATAAATTTGCATGAACTAATTTTGGGCACAAAAAATTTCAATCAAAATGTAGATGGAAGAAGCAACAACCACTCACAACCTAAAGGCTACTCATTCACAGTTTTATCAGAAATAAAAATATATTAAAAGAATTTTACTAAAATTATGAAAACATCAGGTATAAGATCAACCAAGCGCATATTTTATATAAACAAACTCCTCCACACTTGCTTTCAACATAATTTTATAATGTTAAATGCATAAAATTTTCATTATTAAAACATGACAAACATTTTCTTACCGCGTAGTGCCATGACTATTCATTCTAAACAGTTCACTCAGTTAGGGTGGCAAATCTTCATTACTGAAGTAATTTTTGTAATTTTAAAAACTTTAGTCAATATATTTATAAGTGCAAAATTTACTTTCTTAGTTCATTTTTACCACAATTTGGGCAGTTTAAAATGTGTGATTCTTCCAGAAGAGATGCTGCATGGAATTCACATTAGCATTTAAAATACATGTATGGCTAATAACAATCAACTTTCTACCGAGTATTTTATAATTACCTAAAATAACAAGCATGATTATCATATTTAGTAGAAGGAAAAGCAAAGTTCTTCAAAAAGTTTAGCCACAATTTAAATAGTTCCCAAATTTTCTTAAGGATCCCATTGAGAGCAGTTGCCCGCAATGCTCTTATTTCGAATCCATGCCTGAAGTGGAAATGAGAGTGCTTCCATTAGATAAGAGAGAGAATCTTATGAACATGTGCTTATTTCTTCATAATATTTACCCTTAGGATAGCAGAATGAATCCAAATTGACATGTTTTATGGCTTAAAAAATCAAGGTTCAAAAAAAGAGAAAAGAAGTATGAATGAAGCAGAAAGATTGAGCAAACCAAAGAAGCATACGGTTTTCCATCTTTTCCAGTGGTTGACAATGCCATAGCATTTGGTTCCTTTAAGTTGGCAGCCATCGCATCATCAAACCATTTGCGGAACTGCAAGACAGTTTACATTTAGAAAGAAATAAATACCATAAATTATTGTGAGAAAATACAAATGAAAACAAAAGGTTTTTCAAATAAAGTAAAATGAAGGAGCAGCATGTTTGTCTTGCATCCGTACCTGATCCAAAGGATCAGCCTCCACCTGCTCCTCAAGGAACTCTGGAGATATATAATTCTCTCTAAGGGCTGATATGTCAATTTGTGGAGGCTTTCCAATTCGAACACACATAGACATGCCTGGATATTGGGGAAGTTGAAGCTTATACTTTTCAGCTATAGCTGGCGGGACAAATCTACCACCTAGAAAGTGGTGAGGCCCGGAAAATTTCTTTGCACACAGTTTTGGAGCAGTCAAAGAAACCTTTCAAATTAGAAAATTTTAGTAGTTAGATATTTAATCTAAAGGGGTGCATAAGTGTTAAACAGAAAAAATGTTTCCAAAGAATCTAAGGCAGCAAAAAAGACATACCAACATGTCAGGTTTAATTCCATCACCACCAACATCACCCTCTTCAACATGCCATCCAGATGGAATATCTACAGACACAATAACAGGGGACTTTCGTTGCGCTTGTTCATAATAATGTAAGTTAATAAGCTTCTTAATCAGATCATCAAAAGGTGGCCTTGGTGCACCTGTAAGGTTAGAAATGAATTTAGAGGCAGAATTCCGTAGTTCACAAAATTATCAAAAATAGAACTAGGATCATGAAAGATACATAAACCAAAAATGAGTGAACAAAAAGTAACCAAGAGGCACTATATGATTTAATGACATAATCTGATGGAACCGGTAAAAATTAGCGATAAAACCAGAGCAGAGATTGTATAGCTTTGCTTATTTATTAAATAAAATTGAGATATGTACATATCGATTTCGCATTAAAAAAAGCACGAAATTTCTGGTAGCAGTGATACAAAATAAGATCTTAAACTATAAGACATATTAATGGGGATGAATAAGATAACCATATCAGCATGACATCAAAATATTTTTTTTGCATCACAAAGAACAGACATAAACATGAAGTTGAAAGAAATATAATAGAAAAAATAGTATGGGTATTAACTATTAAGTATTTACCATGAAATGAAAAGCCGAACATAGCATCCACTAGAATGTCAAAGTCCTTTGACAAGTCCATAGGTAACTCATCAACTGAAAGGAAAGGGATTGACAGAGATTCCAGCTACGGTACCAATAGATTGAATAACAACTCAGATAAACCATATTGTTTATTGTTCAATGTTCAATAACATTACACTTACAGCTCTAGCTAGTATCATACCTGAGTGACAAGACCAGAATAAAGTGGTTTCTGAGTTCGCTTAGGATAACACACAAATGGCTTATACCCAAAGTGATACAAATGACGAGCAGCAACCAGACCATCACCTCCATTGTTTCCCGGACCACAAATAGCAAGAACACGGTTATACTCACTTGGTTTATAAACCTGTAACAAGAAAAGATCCTTTTGCAGTTGCAAACTGAAAAAAAGAAGGTATAATCTTATATAACCTCAGAGCATAATTGTCAACTGAACTATAAATACTTGTCTAATACATCCTAGGAGAAGCCAAATCAATATGTCATGTAGGAAACTTGTTATAGCAAACTTAGATAAACTTAAAAACATGTGAAATTCGTAACAAGAAAAACTCCTTTTGTTGTTCCGCACTGAAATAAGGTATAATCTTACAAAACCTGGAGTTGTCAACTGAACAATATATTTGAGTATTTGACATTCTAGGAGAAACCAATTCAATGTTGTGCCGGAAACATGCTCAGAAAACTCAGATAAACTTAAAAACATGGGAATTTTGCATGAATTCAATTAGTAGATAGAAACCAGCAAAATTCAGCAAAACGGAATGAAAACTGGTAATAGTCATTATTACCTCAGCAATCGATGTGGCAACGCTTAAACCAGCCAATTCCTGATAATTCACATAAACTCAAACCACTGAAGCTTTAAAACAAAACCCCAAAAGAAAGAAATAGAAAAATAAAACAATGTAAATTTAAGAATTAAAAAAAAAAAAGAAAAGGAACTTAACTAACCATGAGCTGATCAACACTAAAACCAAGAGGGCCCATGAGAGTTTCATCAACCTCAGCAGCCTCTCGTTGGGTTAGGTAGGAAATAGAACCCTGATTTTGAACGGAAGAAGCCATTAATCCTCCCACCTCACCGGGCTTCGAACAAAACACTCGGATAGCAGGGCTGGGGATTGGAGCCAGAAAACCCTGTAAAATCAAAACAAAACTTGGGTTTTAAACTGGGGGAAGAAGGAGATGTAAAGAGAGAGAGATAGAAAAAATGACGAGGTTTAACCCAAGAGAAGCGATTCGATGGTTTGGGTTTGTAAATGGAAGGAGAGCTCCTATAATAATTAGCGGGAGAGACCGGTGCTTGGCTGAGAAGCGAGCATATCATTTTTCTGCTTTTGCCCAACACTCCCCTCATTCTTGTTTATTTTTCCAATTTTTTTTTAAATTATCTGCTTTTTATTTACGAGTTTGATCAATAATAATAATAATAATAATAATAAATCAAATATAAGTTTTATAATTTGAGATTTTTTTAAAAATATATTATGCAAAATCAAGTTGTTTGGATAAATTACTCTTTGAATTTGGGTTGATTCAAATCAATTAAATTATTTTTTGAATATTAATCTCATTACATGTTGTTATCATATATGTTCTTATTTGTTTTTGATAGAAGGATAATGCACTTCAACGCATTTAAACCCACATTTTCCTGCACTGGTAACAATGTGGATGTCATCGAGCTAAGACTCAATTGATAATTCAGTTAATTATTAACTTTTTTTTAAATATCATTATAAGTTATGATCATATTTGTCCTTTTTAACACAATATCTAAAATTACTCATAATCCATCCCAACTCATAAATAGAAGATAATCATACATATATATTATCTATGATAGCATATTTTGTTTTTTTACAAAAGCTTGAAATATTAATAGATTAAGGGTGAGTTTGGATGGGCGGTGCGTTTACCTGCGGTTAGTGTAAAAACAGCGGTGGCGGTGAGATTAGATACTGTAGCGTGAGACAAAAAGTAAGCTAAACGCGCCGCGCCGCACCGCACTCAATCGCTCATCCAAACCCACCCTAAATATATGATATTTTTAAATATTTTACTTTGGTATTTTTATTAAAAATTTAGATACATCTATGTTTATAATTCTATATTATCTTTATAAATAATTAAAGATAGTTTTTTTTACTTTATGTTATAATTAAATTGTTTGGTATTAAGTTAATTAATAGAAAATATCTGTTTCGTTTTAATAATATTTATTTTAACAATTTTTTACGATATATTTGTTTAGAAAATAGTTTAAAGATAATATTTAAACAGACATATATTATAAAAATTTTAAGATAACGTTGAAAAATGTTTAAAATATTAAAATATTTTAAAATAAATCAATTGTAAAAACATATTTTGAAATATAAAATTTATTTAGGAATAACAGATTGAAAACCGAGTGTTTAAAATTTTGAATTATATATATTCTTATCTCTTTGGTGTATATTTTAAATAGTTAAAAGCTTATTTTAATTTTTTATCTTAATTTATATTGATCATAAATATAAACTTTTATGTATGCTATTTCAAGAAAGTATACAGCATTGACAATTTGTTTTTTTTAATTATATACATATTATTCGAGTTTTTATACACATTATCGAAACATTAGAAATTTTGTACCAAAATTTTATCAAATAAATACACACAATTAACCATGCACCATATATAAGAAAACTAGCAAAATATATATTTTACGTATTACTAATATAAATGTTTATTAATATTCAATTATTTTTAATAATAAAATGAATTACTGTATTTGAGTATAAATTTTTTTACTTTTGATAAGGGAAAAGGATTGGATTTCAATCAAATCCAACAAATCAATCTCTAAATGATTAAATACCAGATAATAATAATTATATATATTATTAATTTGATATTTTTCCTTTTGAGGCATTTAGATGATTTTGATAAATTTAAAAATTAAATACTAAATTTAATTAGACTATTTGATAATTTTAAAATATTTAAAGGATAATATTAAAAAGTTGAAAAAATTCTACATTAAATAATAGTTATCTATTTACTTATCATTTTCTTATTTTTCCATTAATTAATGGGAGAAGCCTTTTAAGTCCAACATTGGAAAGTGAAAGTAAAAGTGAAGAAAATTCTGAAATTAATTTAAAAGTATTATTCTTGTTATAATGATAACATATGTATTTGTTGGCCCGGTAATAAGTATATCCATTTCTTTAAGCTTCTACGACATTCTCTTCCTCTTTATAGCATACATCCTTTTCTTGTTCAGACAAAATATCCTTTTCAATCCTCTCCAGGAAGCTCAGCATCATCTTTAAGCCACTTTCATCTGAAAATTTAAAAGAAAGGGAATGAGATTCTATCAATCAAATCAGTATAAGCAATAACCAATTGCATATATATAGCAATGTAAAAGACAGATGAGCAAGTTAAATTCAAAGTTATTATTTCGTGAGGGTAACTTGTACATATTTTTCTGATTCAAGTGAGGAGATTGAAGAAAAAAAGGGATGAAAGTAGGTACCAAATCGGGGAATAGTGTGGCCCTTTGGGTGATGGATGACAACAGGATCTACACACGATTCCAACAGCTCCAATCCATATGGTTTCAGGAAATCATTCTCTCCTGCATACATTTATTTTATTACGTCAAAATAAATATCTTATTTTTCCGGACATGTTTGTAGGCTGGGTCTTAATAAAATTTTAAGCTTGATACTTAGCTCCATTAAAAAAATAGCCTAAATGATCCATATTAATTTTTAAAATTTTATTTTTATATATAATTTTGAAAAAATATAATACACCAAATATATTAAAAATATTAAAAATAAATATTTCCTAAAAAATTGAAAATAAATTTTAAAAAGGCTTTATACTTAAATAAAGTTATCAACAAAAATAATAGCAAAAATAATAATAAAATAGTAGCAAAATAGTGGCAAAAACTGAAAAAAAAAAACAGCAGCAAAATAGCAAAAATTTTTTATTGCAAATTCGGGTTGGATCGAATTGGGCTCAAGTCGAAAAACCTTACCCGAGGCTTTACTTATTTTCTAAACAGACTTTTTTTTATTCAATCCCACTTCTCATACCTATATTTTTACACAAACTCTCGTATTTTTCGGGCACACCTTTCTAAGTCAAGTCTACCAAAATTTATTAATTATATTACCGAAAAAAAAGATTAGAATTTCGGTAAGATTAATCAAATTAAAAACACAGCCACCACAAAAAACAAACCTAACTTTCAAAGATTCAATCCAACGTTTAAAACAAGACAGATCACGTGCTGCACATGAAAACTACGCTAGTCCCACTATATGTTATTTTATAAACTTATCAGGGTCCGTTGTTTTTTATTGAATTACTTAATTACAATTTAATATAATTGAAAGAAACGATTATATTATATGTGGATTCCAAACTTTTGGGAAATAAGAAAGAAATTAAAAAGGGAAATTATACCTAAAAAGTGAAGAGATGGGCAGTGGATGGGAGAAGAATAAGCGTTTTCTGCCACTGTTACGTTCTTGAATTTAGCCCCTCCAATTATTATCAAATTCTTTATTTGGGGAACTTTTGTAAGCGCCATACCCTGAAATAATGGCCAAATTCCCTTATTTGCGGCCCTAAAAAAAGGGTTTAAATATAATAAAATGAAACCGAAAACAGAAGCGCAATTTTATACGCACCTTCGCCTGCAATCCGGGCAACCCACCCGATAAGATTGCTCCCTGTATGATTACTCAATAGTTTAAAATGAGTTTGTTGTTTGGATGAGTAGAAAATAAATTGAAAATCGTAAAAAGTTTCCTTCAAATTCTCGCCAAACAAACAGGAAAACAAACCTGTGAAAAACCTAGAAGGCCATCGAAAGGTCCTTGTTTAATTATAATATCTTCAATATAAGCAAGACATTCGTCAAAATTTGTGTAAGTCGTAAATTCCTACAATATAAAATAGATAAAAAAAAAAGTAAATCAATGTTTGTAGTGATTTGGAAAAACTGACGGAAATAACAAAAAATAAGGAAAGAAAAACGTGGGATTGTTATTTTTTTTTTTTACCTTATTGAATTGAAACCACTCGTAATAAGGAGGATCGAAGATCCCTTCGACATCGGATTTCCCCTGAGCTGGAAACGGCGCATCTGGGTAAACGATATCGATCTTTTCCAATACCGATTTAGGCCATTTGGTCTCTATCTGTGTCTTGAGAATCGCTCCACTTGTTCTAAATCCATGGAGGCCAAGAAATCTGGGTTTCCTCACAATCCCAGCTTCACTTCCCATTTTCCCTTTACCAAATTTTTCAAAAAGAAAGAAAAATCTAAAGTGTAGCCTAAGTTACTTTTCTTTTGACGAGGATTTTCAAATTTGGGCTGCTGGAATTTATAGGGCGAAGGTCGAGGAGGTAAGAATGCACGCGTCAAGCCGAGTGGAGACGACGACTAAAAACCACTAATCTTGTGTTTCACACCATAATTTGGAAGTCAGAGAGAAAGTGGGGTTGTGGAATATAAAGTTGGTATATATATATACGGAAGCTTCGTTTTTATAAATTGGTTTATCGAGTTAATTGAGGTAAGAGTTAAAAGATTACTCAGTGCAATTGGACTACTATAATTAGAATAATTTCTTTTGCAATTGGATTATAGTTCATAATTTATGGCTCATTGTAGTAGTTGGTTTGATCAGTTAATTTTATTAATTATTTATTTAAATAAACATATTTCTTAAGTTTCTTATTTGTAAATATTAACCTTATGGAAATTGATAAATATTAGTAGTGTATCGTAAACTATATTCTTAGTAATAATTATGTCATGTTCTTAGTATGTAAATTTATCAAGTAGCATATTTTAATTAATATAAAGTTGCATAATAAATCATTTTACACAAGTAAATTGAACATAAATTAAGAGTACATAAATATTCAAGGATGAACGGGCTTGATTGAAAATTTATTATGGCAGTGTTGATTTTTGTAGATTCACAGTGGAGGTTTTTTTTTTTTTTTTTTGAGATTTACTTTAGACTTTGGAGGTAAAAGTGAAAATGAGAGAATGGAAGCTACTGATATATTGGCACCCTATTAGGTTTGAGAGCATGTGGCAAAAGGGAGTAATTTTTTAACAAGCATGGTTAGGTATATCATTCCACATATATCTCATTCCTAATTAGTTGTTGAAAAAAATTACCCATCAAAGCGTTTTTTGTTTTGGAGGTTTTAGCTCAATAAGCTCTTACAAACCTCCATTCACCAAATACTATAATGAGAGGGTTTGACTACCCAATCATTCATTTGTGTCCAAATCAGTTAAAAAATGCTGAAGCTCTGTTTACCAAACACACCCAATAATCTAAAAAAAAGAAATCCATCTTATATTAGAATAAATTTTGACTGAAATAATTTTTGGATCTTATATCTAATGAGATTTGGAGCTCAAAAGTTGTCCAAAACTCAAACTTCATGATCCTTCGACTTTGTATTAATAATTAGATGTGTTCATGAGCCGAGTTTAAGTATGATATTACATGCTTTACACTTGTCCAAACTTGGATCGGGCCAGCCCGAAATATGAGTCTAAAATTTTCTAATAACAATAGGGACTCAAGTTTGGGACTTTTGCCACTGTTTCAAACTTAATTAAGATTTCTCTTGTTTAACTTTAATAACTCAATTTTTCTCTCTCTCGTTTTGATTCGAAACTGATAAACAACAATAAATTTTTTTTGGGGTTGGAAAGTGAGTTCAAAATGCAAATTTGATGCCGCCATTTTGTGAGGCAACACTTCCCCTGATATGACTACTCAATTATGGCACCCCAACATTTCCATTTTTTTTTGAATTTGAATCGGTGCAGCTAATGTGTTAAGTAACATCACAATAAAAAAATTATTTTTTTAGCATTCTTACCGTGTTTGTTTAGAATTTAAAGGAAACCCTTATTTTTTTGGTGTTGCCTGACAATGTGTAACACCCCTAACCCGTATCCGTCACTTGATTAGGGTTACAAGGCATTACCAAACAAAACATAGTTCATCACGATCATTTATTACAATTCATGCACAAAATTATAATGACTTATTTACAATAGTTATCAAATTCAAATAGCAACCATTCTCTCAGTCATATAAGTCAAATACATATATATAAAGCACATAACCAATTAATTCAAACATGCATTATTAATCATATTACAAATACGAACCATGCTTCAAATTCAATCATATCAATATCCTCCATTCAATCAAATTTATAACCAACTAACATGCATAAAAGTTATACAACACGTGCTTTATAAATATAATTTTGAACCATATGAACATCACATTCATGGTATTCAACTACCTAAATTAAAACCAAGTATGTATCATTTCATATGTGGTACCTAGCACATAGATTATGATATTCAATTTTATAAATCTATTTCATTAGCAAATTGTCAAACGTACATTTTACATATATATGCACATTTGAATTATTAAGTCAAAACAAGACACACCATACGACTTAAATAACATCCATACATGAGACATCATCAAATATTACCAAACGATTAAATATGATCTTGCACTTTACTAATTCATGAGCAATTTACCATTCATGCCCATACTTAGATAACCATCCAATAAATTATAAAATATATTCGTACTTTGCCATCACAAACCGTACTTAAACAACCAATATGCAAGCAATCACTTATACATAACTTAGCTTATGGGAACATATGCATTATAGTAAAAACACATCCATCAACTAAATCGTTACTCAACCAAAACATATAACCAATACACCATACATATATACCATGAAACATACTTCCCAAAATGAGCTTATACCATGACCGAATATACACAAACATTAGCATAATTATCAAGCCATTTTCGCATGGCTACATATATACATATCAAAATGAACCATATCGAAACTAGCCTATACATGCCATATATCAAGAGTACAAAATTTTAAAGTACCTAAACAACACTCAATAGTGTGACGATGTTCCTTGACGATCCCCGAATTCGAGCTAGCTTTATATAACTATAAAACAGAAAAAAAATGCATAAAGTAAGCTTTGAAAGCTTAGTAAGTCATAAGCAAATAATTCATCACGAGAACATATATAATTCAATTCGAAATAAGCCAAAATTTAGCTAATCTCATACACATATATACAGTCATTTTTCTCATATAATCTAATTACCACATTAAGTAACTTCACTTACCTTATTTTTTTCAATGAACATATTAACCTCATACGTACCTGAGTCATTTAGCTCAAATTCACATTCGGACTCGTTTTGACATTGCCCGTTGAACCATTCGGAATCGTTAAGGATATTCGGAAACACATATATCACATACAATGTCATATCCCATATATGGTCTTACATGTTATAATCATGTACGATGCCAATGTCCCAGACATGGTCTTACACGAAATCTCATATCGATGCCAATGTCCCAAACATGGTCTTACACGAAATCATACCTCAGAAGTCCTAATGTCATGACATATGTATCCTATACTATTTCTATGGTTTGTACGGGGCTTTCGGACGTCGTAATTCAATCAATTCAAGCTCGAAACAGATCATCCCATGCTCAGTTCAATTCGACAACATATATATTTGTATATACAATTGAATTTAAGAACATTTACTTACTTATGAACTTACCTCGTTCAAAAATGAACGGATCGAAACGACTATTCAACAACTTTCGACTTCCCTCGATCCAAATTCGATTTCTTCCTTTTTTGATCTAAATCAATTCAAATTTAACTTATTTAAAGACATATTCATTCAATTTCATCCAAAAACACACAAATGAGAATTTTGCACTTTAGCCCCTAACATTTCACATTTTCATAATTTAGTCCCTATTTCAAAACAACACAAAATACTCAAAATTTTATTTAACCCATGTTTGGCTAAATATTCCTTAGGTCCCTAGCAGCTCATTTATTCCATTTATTTCACATTTTAACCCCTCAATTTACAAATTTGACAATTTAATCCTTAATAAGCATTTTTATCAAAAATCACTTAGTAAAACATGATAATCTAACATCAAATATTTATTTTTCATCATCAAACAACAAAAACATCAAGCTATCATCAATGACAACTCACAAATTCATCAACCAATCTAAAAATTAAGGCATGGGCTAGCTAGAATACGAAACAACGATCTCAAAAACATAAAAATCATCAAAAAAATCAAGCTCAAAACATACCTAAATCAAGCTCCCAAGTGTGCCGAACCTTAAAACTTTCAATGTTTTCTTTTTCTTTGAGTTTCGGCCAAACAAGATGAATATGCATGTGTTTTTACTTTATGTTTTATTTTATTAACCATTTATTAATCATTTACCAAATTAACCTTTATAATTTAATTTGAAAACCATATAATGCATGCCCAATACCGTCCACTCATATATTCAATGGCCTAATTTCATTTTAAGGACTTTAAAATCAAGAAACCATAGAAAATAAGTACTTTAACAACTAGAAAGCCACTTTTGCATTTTATGTGATTTAGTCCTTTTATCAAATTAACTAACCAATCGGTAAAATTAAATCACAAAATTTTCACACATATCAAATAACATACTGTAAATACCAAAAATAATATTAAAATAATTTTACGATCTTAAATTTGTGGTTTCAAAATCACTGTTCTCATTTAGCTAAAATCGGGCTGTTACACAATGTGACAACACCACTTAAAAAATAGTTTTTTTCACCTAGAATGATTGAGTGATGATGGGTTTCATTGGGGGCTGGTGTTGCTTGACACATTGGCAATACTTAAATTTATTATAGAAAACATACCATTTACGTAAATAATCTACAACATTTTCTTAATTATTCTTTTGCATTATTCATGTAAAAAACTCATTTCCTCACATTTTCTCATTTCCATACGAGGAAAAGGCGCATGGGAATCTATAGAACATCATCACCTAAAAATTGTTGTTCGGCTTCATAATTTTTAATAAAAGAAAATTATTTCTCTCTCCCTTGGTTTTTATTCTTTTTAAAATCACCATTGAATCATGTGATTCACGTCACGCAACATAAGTTGGGATTATTTTACTAACATGCCACTACCAATTTGATAATTGGTAAAAGTATCATGGAAACCCTTACATTAAGAGCCAGATTGTATTTTGCCCCATTTACTTAAAAATGGACAAATTAGTCATTGTATGCTAGACCAAAGAGCAAATTAGTCATTTTGTTAAAAGTTCCATCCATTTCTACTGTTAAAAATTGGTCATGTATGCCGACATGAGATACATGTGATGCATCACGTGTAACTGTCTAGTTATTATGTTAGTTACACTAGTTTTTTAATAGTAGAAATGGATGCAAATTTTAACAGAAAGGACCGATTTGCTCTTTAATCTAACGTATAAGGATTAGTTTGCTCACTTTTGAGTAAATAAAGCAAAATGCAATCTGACTCCTAGTACAAGGGCTTTCATAATACTTTTACCATATTAATTTAAAATAATAGTTAAAATTTGCTTTTAGTTCCTGTGCTTTACAAAAGTTATTGATTTAGTCTCTGTACTTTAAATTGATCAATTTTAGTCATTGCACAGTTGTACTTTTTGAATTGCTCAATTTTATTCCTTGTACTTTTTAAATTTGGAATTACTAGTCTTGTATTACGTGTATAGTTGTATATTTAGCCCATATTTTCTAGTTAGATCCTTCTAAGTCTCTATACTTTTTGAATTTTAAAATTTCAGTCTTGTGCAAATGAAAGTTGCTAATGATTGGATTTTTAGTGACTAATGTGTGGAAATAGCAAGTTGACATGATATTACACATATGATAAAATATTTGTCACATTAGATTTCAGAAACAACATAATGAAATTAAAAATTATCGTTTGGTAAGGGCTAAAATTTTAAATTTGGAAAAGGACATGGAGAAAAAATGACCAAATTAAAGTATAAGGACTAAATCCACAACTTACGTAAAATACAGGAACTAATAGCAAAATTTAACCTAAAATAATTATTATTTGATACACGAATTTTTAACTTTACAAACGAGGTTAATAGACCACCATATGTCTGATTTATATAGTTTTACTTTTTATATCAATTAAGGACATTATTAGCCTCTTAACCTCGTCTGTAAAATTAAAAAACTTTCAACTTTTGTATCAAATAATTACCAAATTTAAAATGAGTAATTAGTTGTTACAAAAGTAATGAAAATTTTTACGAAAAGGTTTCTGAGTTAAATTGATTTAAACTTTATCAATATCTTTCTTAGAAGATAGCATTAAAATTGTATCAAACTCTAAAAATGAAATATTTCACTGCAATTTTGTTCATAATTTAATTTTTATTGTGATTGAACTAAAAAGAAAATGAAAAGTATTTGATTATTTTTCGACAGTCAGGATGGAAATTTACGTTAATCAAAATATTTTTGAAAAGGGTGACCATATTTTTTTTTCTAAATACCAATGGCTCCCACCCCCTTGTATCAGCCATTGTAACTGACCTTTTCAGTTTTTTCTATAAAATATCTTAAAATTTTGATTAATTATAAAAATAACTCATTTTTTTAATTATACACATAAATGATTTTAAATTTTTAATAAAAATTGGTGGAATCAAAGAGTTTGACACCACCAACATGCTATATTAGCAAACTAAAAAATATATTTTTTTTTTGTGGAGCCATGTAGAATGGCGCTACCTATATATATACCAGAAAAATACTACTATTTTTAAAAAATTGAGGGTTTAAAAAAATAATATTTTTTGATGGAGCCACAAAATTTGGTGCCACTAAAAAAAAAACCCGAAATTTTCTTTTCTACTACATTTTTAAAAAAAAATTTCGTCTACCATGACTTTCTACAGAAAACATGAAAATTCTACGGACTTTTTTCGTCATTTAGGATGTCACCAAAAGAAAAGTATGAAGTTGCGCAATTTTTATGTTTTGTTTTGACCGTCGTTATGCAAATTCTCCTTTTTTCAGTCAATCGGATGGAGTCAAAATAATAATAAAATATGTGATTGGATTCAAAATGAAAAATAATTATTAAAGATATTAAACTAAAATTTATATATAAAATAAGTTTAAAATTATATTGTTTTTATGGAATTATTAAAAATATATTAATAAAAAATATGTATAATAATTTTTTATGATTATTGATGTAATAAAAACCTTCCATACGTGGTTTTTGTTTTATGGATACAAGCTAATCCTTGTGATGGAAGGCATGGAAAAGAGCAAGACTTTTATAAATGTTAGAATGATGAAAATTCAAAATCCACTTTCAAAGAAAAACGGTTCACTCTTTGACTATGAATGTTAACAAATAGCATGCAAGAACAATCTCAATCAGCCAACTGGAGCTAAAAGCTTCAGTGGAAAATGATACATTCAGTTGCCAAAACGCACCACTGAGGTGTGCCAAAGGGAGATTCTACTTTTTTAGCTAATCTAAAGACGTTTTATATAATTACATTTCAGTTCGGTGTCGTCAATATGTCTCGCGGCACGATAAACACTATAAAAACATGATTTTAATGTTGACTCATTTTCGTCTTTTAAAAAGAAAAGCCCAGCATAAGAATGTCTTTTGAGATTTTATTTTGGTTATTTTAAATATTTAATTAGATATGGAGTAGATGGGTACGTGTGGATAGAAAACAAAAGGTGTTCTTTTGTTTTTAAAGAATGGTAGAAAAGAAAAGTAGGTTTGGGATTATGAGTATGATTTTTTTGGGTTAATAGTTAGGTTTTAAATTAATTTTTAGACTAAGATTTTCAAATTCAGTCATCAGGTTCTTTTATTATATTTGAATATGACATATTTTTTAAACCAATATGAAGCATACACGTTTTAGGTTAATTGTATCCACGAAATTTAAATTTATCCTTAAACTTTAAGATATTCTAATTGAGTCATCAAATTGTTTTGTTGGTTTAGTCATCAAATTTACGTTAAATGTCTATTTGAGCTTAACGTGGAACATATTTAAAACACGTTGATAAAATTGTAAACATATGTGTACCTGCCACATGAACAACTTGAATATGTAAAACAAACGATATTAATAAAATTTAAGAGGATTATTTCTTTTTTTTAGCACACACATACATCAAATTTAAATTATCCATGCATTAGTTATATAAATGTTTACAATTTAATCTGTATACTTTAAATAGGCTCATATTTAAGCTAACGTTTAACACCTAGGTTAATGGATAGGTCGATAGAATGATTATATCAATATTATATTGATATTTTATTAACTCAATTAAAATTGGGGCCATATTTTTTTTGGTGAAAAGAAAAATTACAAAACAAATGAACTAGACCTTCAAAGGAGGGTCCTCAATCAATCTTAAATCTAGTCGTTTAGAATGAACTGACTTGGCCAGACTATCAGCGATTGAGTTATCTTCCCAAGGTATATGTTGAATAATCTTCTACTACTTTACCATGTCCAAAATTTGAAGAATTCTTCTCACTATAGCAGAAATAGAGTTTCCTGAAGAATCATATTAGATAACGTTTACATCCTCTAAACTGTCAATTTGAATTGAGACATTTTCAAAATGCCTATCCAAAATAAGGTTTAAACCATTTAAGATCCCCAAGCTTAGCCTCCAAAATCGAGCAGTTACCCAAATAACTACAAAACCCGATGATCCATCTATCATTATTTGTATTATATATCCATCATTGCATTATTTGATCACATCACCCTACTTAAACCAACATCTCCTTATCAATATCCATATTCAATTCTAACCTTGTATTAATTAAATCATTTAAGGCATCATAGGTGGGGTTCATCTCCTTCAACCTTTCAAGTCTCCTGTTTAATTGGGAACAAGTTCGTTAACAGCCTGTCAATCCTTAAGGAAATGACGAACAATAGTAGCTTATAAAAGTTGAAGCGAAAATATATTCTTTCATTTTCGTACCCATTTTCTTTTTGGCGCAATTTGCAGAGGCGACTCTCCTTGGCCCCAAAAACATCACTTCAGTCCTTTTAAAAATAATAAAATTACAAATTAATCCATAATAAAAAAAATTTAACCCCCTAAATTCGAAAAAAAATCTATTTAATCCTTTAAAAAATAATGGGATTATAAATTAATACATAACAAAATTACATCTCGATCGTTCAAAAATTTTATAATTCAATTCCGACATCCCTAAAAAACTTTTTAATTCCGTTTCTACTAATTTGGTACCTAAAGTATATATCTGTTATGTTTTTTAGTCCAGAACACTTGAAGGGCTATGTACGTGAATCCCATTTTTGTTGAACCACATCGATAGCTTTCAAAGCTCTTCAAGTGCTTCAGCTATTGTCGGATTATGTGGCTACTTGGTTTTGGTTACGTCCCTTGGCAAAGCCCTTCAAGGTTGTATCTAAGCTGAAATGTATGCAGAATGCATGGTATAATTAAATGATTAAACATTAATAACATTATTACTCGCCCCTTTCAACATAAGAAGGTGGCATCAAGGGTATTGCGAGCTACTCATTCATTTGTTCCACGCCAATACTAATTATATGTTTCATTCTTTGGTTCTCTACCTCTTCTTCCTTCTTGTAACGAGTTTACTGTTTGTTGTTGTCATTATTGCTGGTATTCTGTGAGTATTATGTAAAAATAATAAATTGACATAATATATTTGCAACATAAAATTTTAAAAATACAAAGATCTAACTTAATGAACTTAATGGCTACTATTTGATTAATATTAAAATTTTAAAAATTTAAAGATATGAAGAATAAATTTGTAATTTATGCATAGTAAAAAACTAAAAAAAATTTACCTTTATTTGGAGGGAAAAAGAACCTATCCAAGATAGATGGCCCAATTGTGTGTAATTGGGCCATATAGCTTTGGGCTGCAAAATGATATATGGCCCTTAAAAGGTATTTAAAAAATTATAATAATAAAATTCAAGATAGAGTTTTTTAATAATTAACCATGTAACTAATATTTAAGTAAATTATGTTATTACTAAACTTAAGTAGGTAAATTTTCTCAAACCTATTGATATGCACCACTCATTTCGAATTAAACATATCATTATCTGATCCTTGTACTCAAGTCTGGGTAAACATAGATGCACTTCGCATAGAATGTTTGTTTTAAGAAGTAAAAAATATTCGCTTGATTCTCTTTCAGACAAACAAGCGAAAATCAAGCTCGAAGACAATCAGTCCGATTAAGAAGATTGAGTTTACTGATATAGATTCAGCAACGAAGCCTCTGTCACCCTTGCGATATGATAATACTCCCTGACTCCAGGATTGCTAACATTCTAACTTCTTTTTCAGCGATTATTCTTAGCATCAATGATGGGGTTAGAAGTGGATTTACAGAGAGCTTTTCTGAAGCAATAGTGCCCGTGGTTTGTGTACTGACTTGTGAGTAGCAATATCCTAGTTTCAAACAGCGAGTTGGATCCTATAATCAATTGGGCTAAACCATATGAACCCCATTAACCCAACCACCTCCTAATCATGCCAAATTTATTTGCGCTTTGGGTGATTTTGGCTGTTTTGTTGTTTTGGTAAATAATGAAATGACTCTTGTTTTGAGTTAAATCATGGCCATAGTCAATGTAACTATAAATCATGCCCATGAAGACCATTAGTCTCAGGTTAGGTGGAATGTTTAGATCACTACATCTTTCTCTTAAGCCTTTTGTTTTTTGTTTTTTTGTTTTAATCTTTTATCTCGTTTTTTCAAGAGTTATATGTATTTGATGAATCTTTGAAAAAAATTATATATATTGAATTCAAAAATAAAAATAAAAATAAAAATAAAAATATATTTATTTTAAAATGAACAAATAAGAGCAAAATCCCATATCTTATTTTTAGACGAATGCAATAAAGATGGGGTTGTTGGATGATAGACTTAAATTTTCTGAAAGAGGCCTTAGTCTCTTTTAAAATGGATGGCTAGGTTTTGTTTTGAGTAGGCTTCAAGCAAAACTACCATTTTTTTGCATTCCCTTGTTGCTTTCATGGTGATTGAAACCTTCCTTCATCTGTTTGACAATAACATCTTACAGAACACCCACATTATGATCACAATAACTGATGTCTTCAAAAAACGAATTAAAACAAAACATTCAAGCTTTTCTTCATTCGCAATCCACCCATTCAATTGGTCAAAACCTCACTTCAAATATACTAAAACATATATAAATCAATGGAGTTACTTTATATTGAATGAATAATTGATGACTTTTTGGACTACCTTCATTCTACAACTATCCGATTGGACACTATCTTTTGTAATTAGGACTAATTCCAAATATGAATTATTATTTGATAATAAAAATATAAAGGAAATGCAAAAAAAATTTGAGCGAAAGTTCATCAGCATCTGGAGTTCATAAATTTCAACGCATTTAAACGCATATAATTATCTTTTATTTACGGTTTTGGAGATTATGGGTAGTAGTAGAAATTGTATAAAAGATTTGTAATTATAATTATATTTCAATATCATATTTATTCTATTGTAAGCTTAAGGGGTTGATAACGGTATTTTTTTTTTGAAGTTTTACAAGTACATATATGTTCGAGTTATCAAACTATTATAGCACAAACAGACTAAGATCTAGTACAATCCAGACTAAAACCAATGAACTAGGTTAAAACCCACATATAATAATTGCACATGATGGGGGTTCGGAGACCCACGCATATAATTATGTATAGTAAGCTTCAAATTTAAATACTCAAGACCCAGAATCTCCGCCGTAACCAAATATTAGCAAGAAAAAGAATTGAATCCATAAAATAATGATTGTAATCATGCTATTTAAAATAAAAATTGCAGGAAAAAGAAAATCATAGTCACCATGAGGATCATGATTAGAGACCCACAATCCTTTGCATTTGGTATATGAACTGCCCTAAAGTTATATCCTTTGGGAATGAATTGCTTTTCACAAATATTGGTCTTTATGGAAATTATTAAGTGGACCAAAGTTTACACCTTCCATTGCCCCCTTTCATTGGCATTATATAAAGGAACTCCATTTCAGAAAATTATTATCACAAAAAAAAACTTGTTTATTTTTTTTTATTTCTCTGTAATTTTTATAGTGAAATGGCAAGCTTAAGTGTGGGAGTGGCTTGTGTTTTGCTAGTTTTGTGCATGGTTGTGCCTAGTTTGGCCGCAGTTTACACTGTTGGTGACACCTCTGGGTGGACTACTGGTATTGATTATAGCACATGGACTCAAGGCAAGACCTTCAAAGTTGGTGATACCCTTGGTGAGGTTCTTAAATCCCCATCTCATAAATCTATTTTATCTATATAGATTTTTCTTCTTTTTTATTTATAAATGAGTTTGTAGTTCAGAAATAAGAAAGAAGTTGTAGATATCGAGATTTGATTATTAAAATGTCAAATATCATCTCTTAAAGGTGATTGCATGAATCAACTGAATTAAACTCTGATTCTATCTAAGCATTTTATATTCATATTTGATCCATGAAACTTCAAATTTTCGGTTTTCAAAGTCTAGTAGTTTCATAAACTCTAATTCCATTAAGCCTATTTTATACATCTTTCTTTTTTTTATATATATACAAACGAGTTTATAATAAGAAAATAATAAAAAAAAGATTGCAGATGTTAAAATTGAATATCAAATATGACGATTAAAATATTTTATGAATAACTACATGTACAAATCGAATTAAACTCAGATTTCTATTTAAACCTTTCATGATACTTAAATTTTGATCCATCAATTAACAAAATGGAAATTTAATTTGGGTTGTGTAGTTTTCAAGTACCCAACATTTCATACAGTGGACGAAGTAAGTTCTAGTGATTACAGTACATGCACTGTGGGCAATGCAATAAGGTCAGATAACAGTGGATCCACCACTGTCACTCTCAAAGCTGCCGGAACTCATTACTTCATTTGTGGTGTTGTTGGCCATTGCGGCAACGGCATGAAGCTCGCTGTCAAAGTCGAGTCCAGCAGCTCAACAACAGGAACAACAACGACAACAAACCCAGATTTTTCATATTCTTCATCGAATCGTTCCTCATTTGCGGCTTATTTCATAACTTGTGTTGCATTGATTGTGATTTTGGTCATAAATGTAAGCTTATGGCAAGAGTTCTAGCCATCGTTCAGGATAGAGGCAGTGCTGATTTTATTGAGGATTATATATATATATATATATATATATACACACTTTGTTTTTATTGAGGATCATCATAATAGTTATCTTTATTATGAATGAGATGGTTGCTTTTCTCATGGCTTTAAGTGCATTAAGTAAGTTACTTTGTTCATTTTATCATGTTCAATGTGGACATTCATTGACATTTTAATTACATATATAAAGCAAGTTTCAAGCATCCGCAATCATACAGAAATAAATAGGTTTAAAGATGTAAAAGTCCTCAAACTTTTTCAAAAAAAGCAATTAAGTCCCTATTTTTGTTTCATTTAATTAGGTACTTAACTTTTAAAATGCATCAAAAAGGCCCTTAGACTTTTTAAAATAAAACAATTAAGCCCCTGTTTTTTTTTGCACCCAATTGGGTACTTGAACAAAGGCCCCTCAAACTTTTTCAAACAAAGCAATTAAACTGTTGCCTTTTTTTTTGCACTCAATTGGGTACTTGAATTGTTAAAATACATCAAAAAGGCCCTTTAAATGTTAAAATTAACCACCCCTAATTTTTTTTAGTTAAAGCCACCACGTGTCACAACTATGATATGACATTGGGCAAAAAATAATAAAAATAAAAATAAAAATCAATAAAAGTTATAAAAATTTTAATTTTAATTTTAATAAAAAATTAAAATTAGAAAAAATTAAAAAATTGTAAAAATATAAAAGATATAGAAATATAGAAATTTTTATAAAATCATAAGAAAATTATGAAAATGTAAAGAAATATAAAATTAAGTAAAAAATTATAAAATTATCGTACCAAAAAATATTTTATAATTTTTCCATAAATTTTATTGATTTTTAGTTTTTATCATTTTTCACCACATATCACGCTGTGTTGCGACATATGATGGCTTTAATTGGAAAAAGTTGGGGGTCATTAACTTTAATGGTCAACGGTTAAATTTAATGGTTAAAGGGCCTTTTGATACATTTTTATAATTTTTTATTCTAATTTTTAATATTTTTTATTTTTTATAATTTTTTGCCACATGTCACGCTATGGTTGTGACACGGGGTGACTTTAACTAGAAAAAAATTAAGGGCAGTTAACTTTAATGGTCAAATGTTAAAATTAACGGTCAAAAGGCCTTTTTGATGCATTTTAACAATTCAAATATTCAATTGAGTGCAAAAAAAAAAAAGGGGCTTCATTGCTTTTTTTAAAAAAGTTTGAGGGCTTTTGAACCATTATGCCAAATAAAAAAACTGATTGAGTCTTAGCTCGATTGGCATCAACATTGTTGTCAATGCAGAGGACGTGAGTTCGAGTACGCTGAAGCATATTATCCTCCTATTTATGGGTTGAGGAGGGACTATGAACTAGACATTATGTCAAAAAAGAGCAGATATGATCATAATCTATAATAAGATTAATCAAAAACAAAATTAATGTTGATCACTAAAAGGTTACAATTTGATATTTTTTGGGTATACTAACTAGTTGGTCACCCAACTATTTGGATACTTTCATTTTGGTCACCCAAATAAAAATATTTACAATTTGATCATTATTATTAGAATAATTTTTTATTTTAATCACCCGAAAATTAAATCCTAATCATGATTGATTGTGCATGTCACATCATCATTTTTGACTTTTTTTTACCCCATTATTGTTCATCATTTTCTTCCTCTCTATGCTACCCTTGCTTTCACCATTCTTCTTCTTCCTTTCTTTTTTTATTTTCAGTCACCGCACCATCTCTTCCTTTACCCATTGCCATCATCATCGAGGGCATTGATTCTCAATTAATTAAAATTTATTGAATTTGTTCCAAAGACTAAAAAACTGGGGCACGCATAACGCCATGAATTATTACTTTGATGTATTTGTCGTCAGAGGTGAATCTAGGGGGGTGACAGGGGCCCCAACCCCCCTAAAATGGAAAAATACTATTTAGGCCCTTTAATTTTTTTAAAATTTAAATTAGTAAATGTAAAATTGCACTTTACCCTCCTAAAATTATAAAAATTTGATTTATTCCTTTAAAAATTATAAAGATATAGACTATAAAAAATTAAAATTTCATTCGGCCCCCTAAAAAATTATTTTGGCTTCACTCCTATCTGTTGTATCATTTTCTATACTATTTGCCACATCTTACGGACATTGAAAATAGGTTTAAAAATATGCAACATTTTCTCAACCACATTTGCTCTATTCTTCTTCTTCAAAAATGCTAAATAACTTTTATTTTAACAATGACAACTAAAGCATATGATGATGCAAACTTGCAAATAGTGTGAAAATTATCTTGTTTAAGTAAACCAGAATAATTAGTAGGGAGGAGTAGCAGATAACTAGTGTTTGTTTATTGGAGCTCAAATATATAGATATTCAAACAATGTCTGGTTTATATATTTTGTTAGAATTGTGTGACCTAAATTCTTGTGAAAATAAAATATAACTGACAAGATTGGGGGATATACAAGTGGCACATGTATAGAAGTTTACTTCATTTATTTGATGTTGATTCAAATAAGGTGTTTTAACTTTATTGTGTTACTTTTATTTGAATTTGATTAGAATATGATTTTACAAACCTACAAATAGACGTAGTCGTCACTCCTTTTGTATTTTTTCCCATGGTTTTACAAACCTATAAATTCTGTGTGTTCTTCTTCTTCTCTTTTCGATTCTTAGCCATTATTGACGATCTATTTTTTACAAACTGGTTTAGAGCTTTCAGGTTGTTCATCTCGATCACGGTAATGAAGTCTTTGAAGTATGAAATTCCGCTATTGGTTCACAACACTAGATTCGCGTTGTGGCAGATAAAGATGCAGGCATTTCTTACACAGATAGACTTGGAGAATACCCTGCTTGGGGTAGATAAAATGCCTTCAAAATTGACAGAGAAAGAGAAAATGCGTAAAGATCGAAAGGCATTAACACAGTTACATATACATTTGTCTAACAAAATTTTACAGGATGTGATGAATGAGAAGACCGTCGCTGCATTATGGAAGAGGTTGGAGCAGCTATGTATGTCAAAAACTCTAACCAGCAAGCTACATATGAAGCTGCGTCTTTATGCTCATCATTTGGAAGAAGGTTCTTCTAAGCACGAATATTTAACAATGTTTAAAGAAATTCTCTTGGATCTTGAGGCCATGTAGGTTCAATATGATAAAGAAGATCTAGGGTTGATTCTACTTTGTTCGTTGCCCCAGTCTTATTCAACCTTTGAAGGCACGATTTTGTATAGTCACGAGCCTATCACAGTTGATGAGGTTTTTGATTCTTTAACCTTGTATGATAAGATGAAACATCTTGTGGTTAAACCCGACTCTTAGGGAGAGGGTCTCTTTGTTTGTGAGAGACAAAATCGAAATATTGATGATGATCGTGGAAGGACACAAGAACGAAATCCTCACGGTAAATCTAAGGGGAGATTGAAGTCTTCAAACAGAGGTAAAACTTGTAACTTCTATAAGAAGAAGAGACAGATTAAATCTGAGTGTTTTAAAATGCAGAATAATATCAAAGCGGAGGATACGAATTAAAAAGACAAACAACCAGAAAAATCTGGTGAAGTTGATGTTGTAGAAGACTATAGTGATGGTGAACTTCTAGTCACTTCTGTCAATAATTGTAAAGTGAGCGAAGAGTGGATCCTTGATTCAGGCTGCACCTTCCACATGTGTCCCAATCGGGATTGGTTTACAACTGGATTGGTTTACAAACAACCAGAAAAATCTGGTGAAGCTGATGTTGTAGAAGACTATAGTGATGGTGAACTTCTAGTCACTTCTGTCAATAATTGTAAAGTGAGCGAAGAGTGGATCCTTGATTCAGGCTGCACCTTCCACATGTGTCCCAATCGGGATTGGTTTACAACTTACGAAACAATGTTTGAATGTGTTGTTTTGATGAGAAATAATGTTTCGTGTAAAATCGCAGATGTTGGAACGATTAAAGTTAAGATGTTTGATGAAGTTGTCAGAACACTTAGTGACATGCAACATATTCCAAAATTGAAGAGAAATTTCGTTAAGTACTCTTGAATCAAAAGGGTACAAATACACAGCTGAAAGTGGGGCTTTGAAGATTTCCAAAGGTTTTCTCGTTGTGATGAAAGGGCAGAGAAAGACTACCAAGTTATATGTTTTACAGGGTTTTACTATTACTGGTGATGCAATTGTCGCTTCCCCATCCTTATCAGATGATGATGTTACTAGACTTTAGCATATGCGTTTAGGGCATATGAGTGAGAATGACATGACAAAATTGAATAAAAGAGGACTTCTTAATGGGCAAGGGATTTGCAAACTGAAGTCCTGTGAGCACTGCGTTTTTGGGAAGCAAAAGAGAGTTTGATTCATCAGAGGAATCCATAATACAAAGGGAACATTGGAGTATATTCATTCTGATATGTGGAGGCCATCTAGAGTGCCTTCAAGAGGTGAAGCTAATTACATACTCATACTTATTGATGATTTTTTTAGAAAAGTTTGAGCGTTTTTCTTGAAGCAGAAAAGCCATGTGTTTTTCACATTTAAGTCTTGGAAAACTATGATTGAAGAAAAGACAAGAAAACAAATAAAACACCTCCATACAGATAATGGCTTAGAGTTTTGTTCTGATAAATGTAATAAACTGTGCAAGTCAGAAGGAATCATGAGACACTTGACAATTGTCATACTCCTCATCAAAATGGCGTTGCAAAATGAATGAATAGAATGATCATGAAGAATGTTCAATGTATGTTGTCGAATGCCAACTTACTGAAGTAATTTTGGGCCAAAGCGACCTCTACTGCATGTTTTTTGATCAACTGATCTCTATCTGTTGCCATTGAGAAAAAGACTCTACAAGAGGTATGGTTTGGTAATCATACTATTATTCTGATTTAAAGATTTTTAGATGTCGTGCGTATGCTGATGTAGATAATGGAAATTAGAACCAAGATCAGTTAAATGTGTTTTTCTTGGTTATAAAGCTGGTGTAAAAGGGTATAAGTTATGGTGTCCTGAAAATAGAAAAGTTGTGATTAGTAGAAATGTTTTTTTATGAAATTGCTATGATGCCTAATTTATCTTTTAAAGACTCTTCCAATAAAGAACAAAAAAATCAAGTGGGGGCATCAAATTGATCCAGAATCTACAACAAAGTTGACTTCTCAAGCTAGTACAGAAAGTTAAAATAGATTTGTTTCTTCACCACAATACTCTATCGCAAAAAATAGAATTAGAAGAGAGATTAAACCTCCAAAAAGTATGCTGAGGCTGATCTAGTTGCTTATGCTTTAAATGTTGTAACACCCCCTAACCCGAACCGTCGCCAGAACAGGGTTACAAGGCATTACCGAACATATCAGACAACTTACGAATAATTCATAAATAAAATGACATTCATAGTATAATTGAATAACTAAGTCCTTATAATGAACTCTCGAAGTCTAAAACATGTATTAAAAGTGAAATGGGACTTGTTCAAGTACTCCGAATTTTTTTTCGACAACACCTCTGCTTATTTTCACATAAAACCCCCTGTAATTAAAACCGTATCCATTTCCAAACATAACCAATTCAATCAATTCAATATAATATCAATTTTAAATTTATCAATGTACTAATTAAATTGAAACGGATAAACTTCTTTCATTATAATTCTTAGACTTGTACTATTAACATTTTTAACCATTTATATTCAAAACATAATAACCTTTATATACATCCTATGTACATGCCATATTACCAAAAGAAAATGTACATCACCAAAAGTTTGTTGAAGTCGGGTCTGGCTTTGGATCTTTGGTTCAAGATTTGACTTCTACAACTCAAGACTGAAACAACCGTCTGTGAGTATGCAGATACTCAGTGGTATCACTATAACTCAATTTATATTTAAATACACTAAATCACACACATATACTTTTACATTACAATTATCATCACTTAATGAACAATTCAATCTTTTATAATATAATTTGATTATATATATACCATTCTTATTTCTTTATTTCAATTCTCACCTTTCACATATGTCATATCAAATTTAGTTTTATCAGTAAATTTATTTCATTTGCCCCTATTAACTTGACTCAGACTCGGCGGATACACAGATTCCAACCAACACACCAGTACTACACATTGTACCTTAACGGTACACAGCACTTAAACAGTAATTAGTAACGGTAGCAGTAACAGTAACAGTATTCAACACACAAAGTGCTGAATCTGTAATAGTAACGTTAATAGTATTCGACACACAAACTGTCGAATCTGTAACAGTAACAGTAGTTGGCATATAAATGCCTGATCAGTAAGCCGGCAAAAATCCATACTTTTCTATATCCTATGGCATGCCAACTATATCCGACTAGTTAATAGGGTATTTAATTCACTTTTCAATACAATTTCCATCTTAGTTCAGTATCAATTATAATTCCTTATTTCAATCAGTTTCTCAATATTACAGTAATTCATTACTTTAGTAATTTCACAGTTCAATGCAGTACACATAGCAATATTCAATAACTTCACAATTCAATTTAGTACTCAAAAACAACATTCAGTATTCCATAATGCAGTTCGGTATCAATCTCACTTTCAATACCCAATCATAAATTTTCATTTTACTAAACACTTACCTTAAAATACTTACCACACATAATTAGTAAATTAAACGCATAATAATGATAAAGTTTGAATTGTAGTGATACAAACCAGAATTCTCTTCGGATTTAATCCTCGACGATCTTTTCTTTTCCTTTTTGGGCTGATGCTTCAGGCTCGATATTAGCTATGAACAATTAAAATAATTTCACAATCATTAGCACAACACAGTTTAATTGCTGAAATTTTTATCTAACTTTTACTTTAATTCCAATTTGAATCCTAACTAAACCTATATATTATTCTTTCTCAATTCATACCCTTTTGCTACTCAATTTCTTGCCAAACTCACATTTAACTATCTAATTTTTATCATATTTTCATAATTTCGAATTTATTTCAATTTAATCCCTACTCAAAACTTATAGCTTAGTTTACAATTCAATCCTTTATTCAATTCCAATCAAAATTTCTATCAAATAAACCCTCAATTTCATCATTTTTTTCAACATAAACCCTACTAAAAATCTATTAACTTTCAAAATTTCAACTTAAATTCAAGAGTATTTCACTCTAGGATTCCAAAACATCAAATTTATAAGAAAAGGACTTGATTAAACTTACCAATTAAATTTCAAGCTTTAAAACCCAAATTTTCCCTTTCTTCTTTCTTTCCTTTTCTTTCTTGCTCTGTTTCGAAATGGCCTCTTTTACTTTTAGCTTTGGTTCTTTTGTTTTATGTTTTCTTTTCTTTTTATTCATTTACTTTATTTTATATTTAAGTTAATTAATAATTATAAAATATCTATTTTAATAACAAATATAATTAATACATTTGTATTATATCATAACCTTACATTTGTCTTAATCTAACTAATTTATCAAATAAATAAAATCTTTTAATATAATAATTTAATTAATAAATTTCTTTTACTTAAAATTTAAGAAAATATAAAATTATATTACAAATATACAAATACATATATTACGCATGTATTTATCATATCATACAATTGGCATATTTTGATTTATTTAATAATATAATATCATTATAATTTAATTATCATTAATTATATAATTAAAACAAATAAAATATTAGATTTTATTCCTTTATACCGCCTCAACTATGCTAAATGGCTTAATTACCATTTTAGTCCTTTTACTTTCTTTTAATCTATAATTAGACTTTCACTCTTTATTCAATTTGATCCTTTTCCTAATTACTTTAAATTAAACTAACTTCACTAAAAAAAATCTAATTAAACACACTATCAGAATCATAATTTTAATTACTCCTAATAATTATTTACTAACTCGATTTACTAAGACGGAGGCCTGATAACACACTTTTTCGGTGCCCACGGATTTTGGGTCGTTACGAATGTGGTTGAAGATATATATGCGAACCAGGAGCCATCTACTTATTCTGAGGCAGTTAGCTGTGAAGGCTTAGAAAAGTGGATGATTGTCATGCAAGAGGTGATAGAATAACTCCATAAAAATAGAACATGGAATCTTATGAAGCTTCCTAAGGGCAAAAAGATTGTTCGTTGTAAATGGGTGTTTAAAAAGAAAGAAGGGACTTCAGGAGTTGAAGAACCTAGATATAAAGCAAGGCTTATTGCAAAGGGTTACAGTCAAATTCTAGGTGTGGACTTCACAGATGTGTTCTCTCTAGTTGTAAAACATAGTTCGATTCGAGTTTTACTTGATATTGTGACCATGTATGATTTAGAGCTTGAGCAGTTAGATGTAAAAACTGCATTTTTGCATGGAAAACTTGAGGATGATATCTACATGCAACAACCAGAGAGATTTATAGCCTCGAAAAAAGAGGACTACGTTTGCTTGTTGAAAAAGTCTCTTTATGGTTTGAAATAGTCACCAAGACAGTGCTATAAGAGGTTTGACTCCTTTATGACTTCTCATTATTTCAAAAGAAGTAGCTTTGACAGTTTTGTTAATTTTAAGAAAAACAGTGATGGTTGTTTTTTGTATCTACTCCTCTATGTTGATGACATGTTGATAGTATCAAAAGATAAATGAGAGATAAGAAAGGTCAAAGCCTAGTTTAGTGAAGAATTTGAGATGAAAGATTTGGGACTAGCAAAGAAGATACTTGCTATGAAGATTCTCATAGATAGAAAAGTAAGTAAATTGTACCTCAGTCAGAAAACGTACATTGAGAAAGTTCTTTGCAGGTTCAATATGCATAATCCTAAGCCTGTTAGTACTCCTTTAGCAGCCCATTTCAGACTTTCATCGTCTTTGTCTCCACAATCAGATGATGAGATTGAGTACAAGTCACATGTTCAATATTCTAGTGCAGTGGGATCCCTCATGTATGCTATGATTTGTTCATGTTTAGATTTATCATATGTAGTCAGTACAGTTAGCAGATACATGACGAATCCCGGTAAAGAACACTAGAAAGTAGTTTAGTGGATTTTGAGATACTTACGAGGTACTACTGATGTTTACTTATAGTTTGGAAGAACTAGAGATGGAGTCATTGGGTATGTAGATGCTGAGTTTGCTGGAGACCTTAATAGAAGAAGATCTCTCACAGGTTATGTTTTTATAATTGGGGGTTGTGCAATCAGTTGAAAAGTCATTTTGCAAACTACTGCCGCTTTGTCTACCACTGAAGCTAAGTACATGGCGACTACTGAGGCTTGTAAAGAAGCTATTTGGTTAAAGGGGCTCTTTAGTGAACTTAATGAAGACTTTCAAATCAGTACAATATTTTGTGACAGTCAGAGTGCTGTCTTCCTTACGAATGACCAAATGGATCATGAGAGAACAAAGCACATTGATGTTCGGTATCATTTTGTTCGTGATATTATTACTCGTAGTGATATTGTTGTAAGCAAAATTAATACTTATGATAATCCTGCAGATATGGTGACTGAGTCACTTCCTATAATCAAGTTTGAGCATTGCTTAGACTTGATTGGTGTTCATTGTTGAAGATAAACTTTTAAGGGGTTTCATGGGAGAGGTAGAGAACTTGTTTGTTGAGAGTTCGTGAAGAAGAACTTGTCCGTTGAGAATTCGTGTCAAGATGGAGATTGTTAGAATTGTGTGCCCAAATTCTTGTGAAAATAAAATATAAGTGGCAAGATAGTAGAATTTACAAGTGGCATCCGTATAGAAGTATACTTTCTCTATTTGATGTTGATAAGAATAAGATGTTTTAACCTTATTGTATTACTTCTATTTTACTTTGAATAGAATATTGTTTTACAAACCTATAAATAGACGTAGTCGTCTTTCCTTTTGTATTATTTGAATTCGACATAGTAAATTATTTTCTCTCTACTTGTAGTTTTTTTCCAAAAGGGTTTTCACGTAAAATTTTCCCAAAAGGGTTTTCACGTAAAATTTTGTGTCTTCTTCTTCTTCTTCTCTTTTCGATTTTTAGCCATTATTGACAATCTATTTTTTACATATTTGAAGTTATTTATCATGCTGTCGATTTAGGACAGGTTAGCCAGGATACAGTCTTTTGTCTGAAAGTTTTGTTTGACATTGTTCTATCAAGTTCGTTGTTGAACATCATATATGAGATAGTAAAGAAACTAAGCTTTTTTTTCTTTCTATTTTGGCTATAGATTGAAGGATCTTATGTTCAAGGAATTGTGTTCTTTTTACTTGAGGAATACACCACAAATTCAGATGGATTAGTGATTACAAGATCCCTAAAATGGACACCATTCCCAAACAATTCAATGTTGAAATCCTCAACAATGGGAATCATAAAAACCATATTCTTTCTTCCAAAGGCAAGTTTCGATTCTTTTTCTCCATGTTCCAAAGTTAATTGTAGTAAATATCTAACTCAACTGAATAGATTGACGATTATTTCTCTGAGAATGACCAAAAATGCATATCTAATTGCAAGACATCGTGCTTAACTATAACTTTGTACTGGTTTCCTTCTTTTCCCTTGCAACTTCTGCTGAAGTGCCATTAATGCTAGCAATTTCATTTGTTTTATTCTCAAGCTGTGGCCCACTTCCCAACAGCAGGTGAAGAGATGGTGTGGTGGCTAGAAGCAGGGAGCCAAGAAAAAGAATGATGGAGGCAGGGGTGGCATAGTGGGGAAGAAGATGATGAACAATAGTGGTAGGATAAAAAAGGATGATATCGCATGAACGGTCAATTACTTTAGAGATTTAATATTTTGCTGACTAAAATGAACAAAATGAAAACATTTAAAAAATTGAGTGAATCCAGTGATTGTACTGATTACAAATATCCACAATCAAAACTAACCTATTTTTTTTAAAGTATTTAAAAAACTGATCCAAAACCTTAAATATTTTATAAAATTCGCATATAAATCAAATTTACCCGAATAATAATAAATAGATAACTATAATAATAATCGAATAACTCTCAGCCGTCAAAATGACAAAAAGTCATGAGCACCATTAAAATATATGTGTATATATATAAGAAAACCTGATAAAATTTCTACTAAAATTAATTTTTTATTCAATCTAAAACACTTCTCTAAAGTCAAATCTTGGTCAACAAATGAAGAGCTGCCAAAATAACTGCAACGGCCAATCCAATGGTGACGTTCAAAAGAGGAGCTGCAGATAAATTTGGTGTCTGACTGATGGAGGAAGCGGGAGTAACAATGCTAGGAATAGTAGTGGGAGCCA
The DNA here is from genome assembly GCF_025698545.1 of Gossypium raimondii. NCBI lineage: Eukaryota > Viridiplantae > Streptophyta > Magnoliopsida > Malvales > Malvaceae > Gossypium > Gossypium raimondii. The sequence goes on from NC_068569.1 coordinate 23,865,783, forward strand.
AAGGAGGAATTGAAGGAGAACTGGTAGGAGAGGAAGTCAGAGAAGATTCATGGGATGAAGGAGAAGGAGAAGGAGTGGCGGTTGACGGCGGAGAAGCTGGTGGCGAAGCGGTGGAAGCGGTGGTTGGAGAGGGAAATGACGGTGACTTGGTTGGCGTATTGCTGTGAGCTTTGCCGAGAGCGCAGGTGGCTACTAGAGTCAAAAGAACCAAGCAAACGAAGGATTTCGACATTTTCAAGCTTTAAAAAAAAAATCGGAACAGTCCAGAGGCGAACGAGAAGAGGAGATGAAAGCTGATATATATATATATATATATATATATATATATATATATATATATATATATAGGTGGAATCTCTTTTGAACTAACTAAAATGGATTATTATCATTTTAAATTTCAAAATCTAATAAAATTGAAAAACTTTGATTAAATAAATTTATTTATAAAAATATTTTGTCACATTTAAAATTTCCATTAACGCACAATTTATATTAATTAAATTTAAATTATGTATATAATAAATAATTATATATTCAAAGTATAAATTTTATAAAAAAAATTAGGGGTTGAGGCGAGAAATGGCTCGATGAACTGTAGATTTATTTTACTTTTGTTTATGATTTTGTATTTGGTAAGTTAATATTTGATACATTATTGTAAAATATTTTAATTCCTAAGTATACTTCAAATATTGTAGTATATTCTAATACTTTATTTTTTATAGTATTTTTGTGCGAAGTTTTAAAAATCCAAATTAAATAAGAGTAAACTATAAAAATAGTTACTTTTGTTTGCCTCGTATTACATTTTAGTTATTTATGTTTGAAATGTTACGTTTTAGTCATTTACGTTATCGTTTTGCTACGAAGTAGTCAATCAGCCATTCCGTTACCTCTATAATGACAACCCTACGTGGCAGTCCAAATAGGTTTTAAATGTCAACTTGGATGCCCAACTGGGATGAGAACAATTTTATTAGTCAAAATGGAAAAGAAAACTAAAAGAAAAATGAGACTAATGATTTTTCAAACATAAATAACTAAAATGTAATCTGAAACAAACAAAAATGACTATTTTTATAGTTTACCCATTAAATAAATTTTGTTATTTGATAGATTGGTAGTAAGATGTTTTAATTTTACAAACATTGTCTAATTGTTGTTTAAAAAATCAGATATCTGACAGATGATAGTTTTTAACGTACTTATGGAGTTAACAAAATCTCCACCACTAATGTGTCCATAATAATCTTATTATTTATCGTTGAAATTTTAATATCATAATATTTTTCTTAAAAAATTATAAGAATATTTTAGATAATATTTTAATAATTAATTATTTGTTAAAGTTAATTAAATATTATCAAAATATAACTATAAATTAGAATTGAAAGTAGGCAACTTATTCTGATACCAATGCGGCATCATCAAGCATTAACATAAGTATTGACACAAGCAGACATAAAAAAGAAGAAGAAGAATAAACACGTAAAGTTAGTTACATAATTCGAGCTTAACGAATTCTGTTACTAAGCTCGCGATACGAGCATTGATTTAAATCTAATTTTGGATAATTACAATGTAATAAAACGATTTTAACTCTCAACTTACCAACTATAAGTCGACAATAATCAATGCATTTAATAATAGTATAATAATTCCTCACTTTTCTAACCTTTTACTTACCAAAATACACAAAATAAAACCTTTTATATATGCGATCTTTGTCGTGTTAAAGAACTAGATTTTGTAAATATAGGTTGCAAAATCTCTTGATCAAGCTCAAGATACTCGAGATAATAAGTTTATCAACACTATATTATAATAATTTATATTTATATTTGTTTGCTATGGAATCTAGAATGAAAACTAATAATGTGAGAATAATATTTTAATATGACAAGCGTTTTATATAAAATGATTTTATATGACAATAATCCCTATTATATTTTTGTTTAAATTCATTATTGTCAATCGGTCCAAAAGCTACTATCAAACATCAGCAATTATCATATTTTATATATAATATAATGGGTCATATTTTTAATTTTACAGTTTCTGTGAAATTATCATACTTTTCAGTTAAAATTGTAGTCATTGAAGGAAAAATAATAATCAACCTGGATAGTTATTTTCCATCTTTAAATAAATTTGTTACTGATGCATAAAAAAAACCCAAATTAATTCCCATGAACCCTTGAATTAATTAAAATTACATTTTTTCCCTTCCTTCTAAGAATGAAGATAATTCAATGTCCAAATTTAAAAAAGTAAATCAAATTGCATATATATATTGGTGAAAATAAAATAGAATTATTACAAAATATTAGAAAATCTCAAGAGGAGAAGTTTCATATAACTGTAGACCCTCCTTCCTGCCAAAGGCCATCTTGGTATTACTATTAGCTTCTCCGTTCTTGTCTCTAGGAACATTTTCAATCAACCAATTTTCCTTATTTTGTAAAAGCTATAAGATACACCAGGTTAATGCAGAATTATTGATCTCTTCCATATTGTCTATCTGTATCACAATTCTATCATGTATTCTATTTTGTGTCAACGTCACACCATCGAGAATGCCCCACAATTCAGCTTCAAAAACAGAACATTTACCCAACCTGCAATTGAACCCGAGTAACCATTTGCCACAGAATCACAACATATACACTAAAACTATTAAAAAAACATAATTTAATACAATTCCCTCATTCTTAATTGTGGCAATAAATCATGTTATTGAAGAAAAAAAACTCTACAACATGTAATGTAATACATACCAAATTTAAATTATATTTTACAATCAATTATAATTAAGACAAGACTCATGATCAATTATAATATTTATTTGACTTTTTTATTTTTTTATTAGATATCATTTTATATAAAGCTGTTAGTTATTGTTGAAATAAGCTACTCAAATTCTGAGTATTATAAACTCTTTCTCTATACATGTAATTATGTGTAGCACCCTAATTCCTAATGTAATTTATTACTTTGTTTTACATTATCTACAAATGGAATGCAAATGGCGTAGGGATTTCTTTTTAATATTTTTATTAGATTTTAGTTTGATTTCGGGAAAGACAGATATGAAATCGAAAAGAGAAGTAAAGTTAATGTCGATGGAAGACATTGCTAGTCAAAGGTGATGATTTACAGTAGTGATTATTCTTTTTTAGGAGATGAATAGTTTTAGAGGAAATAAGGATTTTTTTTCTAAAAAAAAGTGAAAATAAAAAAATAGAGTCAACGTCATTAAAGGCTCTCGAGTAAGGATGAAACTTCCCGTAGGAGTAGATCTCGAAATATAGATTTTGAGTTAATTTCATTTTAGGTCTAATTATTTTTATGATATTTTTTAATTAATAAATAATCAATTTATTGATATATAATATTTTGGTATAAGACCTCTAATTGAGCTCAAAATGGAGTTAAATTAAGAAATGCAAATTCGCTTAATATTTTATTTGGTTTTTGGTGAATGTAGGCGCCACCGACGTAGGACATGTTATTTTTTAAATCAAAACTCAACCAGGCTGGCCAAGAAATTTGGGGAACCAACATTACAGACTGCAACATCATCTTAACCCCACTCCTAGCTTCCAAATATTTTATATTTTTATATATTTAAAATTTTATGTTTCAAATTTTGGAGAAGCGTGAGAGAGCACTTATTTCGTTTATTGTTAGGAACCTTTTTTAGTACAGATTTTACCGTAAACAAACATGTAATGTTCATTTTTGTAACTTGGGAGAAAAATTATCTTACCCTGATTAACTAAAATTAATAATATAATTTTATTTTGCAGTAAACAGATTCATGTTCAATTTATAACTAAGCTTTTTAAAAAAAAGTTTAATCATAAATTTAGTCACTAGCGTTTGCATATTTTGTCAAAATGGCCCTAATTGTATTTATTAGCCTTTTTTGGCCATCAACCTTTATTCTTTTTTTTTCCTCAATCGGCTTTTTCTAACAGATTTAATGAATAAATTCAAGGTTTCAAAATTTTTTTTCTTTCAAAAGGTTTACAATCTTTTATGCGTTTGTTTACTGAGAAGTTTTTCTACCGAGTTAATTTTTTTTAGATAATTACATTTATTTTATTTAAATTAAGATTTATTTTAAATTTAATGTATTATTTATTTTATTATTTTCCGCATGTAATTATCTTATTAGGTTATCTAAGTAATAAATTACATCTCATTAAAAATATTTCACATATGAAATTTCACATCATCCCAGTTAAATTTTTAATGGTACTTTCATTAAATCTGTTAAAAAAAACAGATTAAAAAAAAGAATAAAAGTTGATGGCCAAAAAAGACTCAAAAATATAATTAGGACCATTTTGACAAAATATACAAACATTAATGGCTAAATTTATCATTAAACCTTTAAAAAAACTGCATAACCAATTTCCGTGTACATCTCCAACTTTTACAATCAATTGCAAGGAAAACATGCAAAATGCAAAAGGTAGGCAAATTCAACAAAATTTTAGAATTATCATCAACTTCTTTCAAAGCCGTTGAAAGAAAAAGTTAAATGGAATTCCATTTTTCAACTTTTTTTTTTGTCGGTGTAAACAACAATTGTTACTTATTTGTACAATTAGTTTTGCGTATTTTTTGTTGACATTTTTGTGTAATTTCAAGGATATTTTCGGACTTTATTATCGTTAAGGTAGTGTTTGAAAAGTTATTAGGTTATTAAATTTGAGTGTAATTACTCATAATTATTGATTATTGTGAAAGCTCAATTTCGTCCAAGCCTAAATAAAAAAACCAAACAGAAAAAAATAAGTAAAACAAAATTAATTAGAGTCCAGAGTCCACTTATAACAGATTACTGGCCCAAAATTACAAGCCCAAACGACCCAAAATTAAAAAAAAACCCTAACTGCCCAAATGGCCCAAACACCTAAACTGTTTCAGACTAAACAAAAACCCTACCCTAGCTCGCATCGCACCCTAGACTGCACCGCCACCGCTCCTAGCCTCTGCCACCATCAACTGCTCTTCAATCACCACCTGCAAAAAACAACAAACAACACGCAAATAACAGTAGCCAAGCAGGGATAAAAAAAAAGAAAAAGAAGAGAGATTTTAATCTAAAAACGACTATAAAAGCCAAATCTTTGTAATGTTTTAGGGGGTCTTTTTTTCTGAAATAGAAATCGAAATAAAAAAAACACAAACAAAGCAATCAAAATACAAAATCGAAAAAAAACTTCAAAAGTAATCTTTTTTTATTTTTCTTTTTTTGTATCTGTTATTATATATATAAATAAAATTAAAAAAACTCACTTGGTGTTCGTTTTCTGCCGTTGTTCTTTGCATTTTTGGAGATTTTTTGGCTAGTTTCTAAAAAACGACCCTAGATTTGGCTTAAGGAGCCAAAATGATCAAAAATGAGGTTTCTTTTGTATATGTGAATTGTATATATGCCATATGTATGAAATTGATCACATATCCGATAATGCCCAATAAATAATAAGTTCCATTTGGATAAATGAGATTCGATGGATACAGGGTTCCCGAATTGGTTATGGTCCTCCATATGTTGTGGTCCTCCATATGTTGTGGACACACCATAGCTTGAAAGAGTGTCATGTTATTAGCTCTTATGAGCATCCCGATATATGACTCTCTTGAGCTTCCCGTTATATGGTTCTTGCGAGCTTCCCATTAATAGCTCTTCGGAGCATCCTGATTGGTTGTGATCCTGCATGTGTTGTGGACACACCACAGCTCTTATGAGCATCCCAATATATGGCTCTCCGGAGCTTCCCGATATAGCTCTCTTGAACTGCCCGATATATGGCTATCTGGAGCTTCCTAATTAATGGCTCTTCGGAGCTACCCATTATTGCCTCGCATGAGCTTCCCGATTATGGCTTTTATGAGCTTCCCATTATACAACCCAGATAAGCTTCCCGTTACATGGCACACATGAGCTTCATGTTATATGGCTCGAGAGAGGGCTTTCTGATTAAGTGCTCACCCGAATATGAATTGACGGATTTTAGATTCGTACACTTCATGTGTACTACCCTTGTATCCATCGATATTTTTAATTATTCAACGGGTAAAGTTCTGATGTGAGATGATATGAATTCAAGATGAATTACTATGATAAATACTTGAAATACAAAGATATGATATGTACATGTTCATGGACACTTGAAGTGATAAATACATGTATGTGGAAATTGAATATTGATGAGCTCATTCATGTTTCTTGGTATTTATGTGAATTACTTGACTAACATGCTTGATGAGGATATGTGCTAGGCAATTGACCAAATTGGTTTCAACATGTTTATTTGGTTACCTTAAATGTGAATTTAATTGGTAAGTTAAATTCCTGTTATACGAACTTACTAAGGTTTAAAACTTACTCTGTTTTTATTTCCCCAGTTTAATAGTAATTCAGAAGCTCAATTTGGTTGGAAGCTGGTTGGAGCAACATCACACTATCCCTCGGCTCATTTCGGTATAATTCGTAAATTACTTTTGGTTATAATGGCATGTAGAGATTGAATTGGGCCATTAATGGTATGTATGGGATTTGGTTGTAACTAACCTTTAGAATGGCTTGTGATAGATATGTTTTGAAAAGTATATAAGAGTTTAGACATAGTTGATATGTGTTTGAAATGGATGAGTGGTGGAAATCATATGGATAAATTGATAAATGGATGAAATGGCATATTTAGTACAAAGATGTTTTTATATGTATTAGATTAACTTGATAAAAATGAAAACTTGGTCATATGTGTTAACATGTCATATTTGATACTTGATATTGGCTTGATTTGGATGTATTGTATTGACTTGAGAATATGTTTAAGTGTTTATATAGGTGGAAAACAAATTTGGGTAAGAAATATGGCTTGAAAATAGCCCTATTTCGTCCACAGAGGCAGAGACACGAGCGTGTGTCTCAACCGCGTGTGACACACGGCCTAGAACATAGGCGTGTGTTTTGGCCGTGTGTTCCCTGCATCTTAAAAATTTCAAAACAGAATGCTCAAAGTTGATCACACAACCTGGCATACGGGTGTATGGCTTGGCCGTGTGACCCCTGAACCTATTTAATGAAAATTATTATGTTCACACGGCCTAGCACACGAGCGTGTGACTTGGCCGTGTGACCTAAGTCAGAGAGTTACACAAGTATGAACACTGGTTGGGACATGGCCATGTGCCTTACTTCGAATGCCCACACGGCTTGAGACATGGACGTGTCTCTTGGCTGTGTGAACCATACCGCCTGACCACACGGGCGTGTGCCCTCTGCACCTTGATAAAATTTTGAGATTTTACGAAAAATTCTCTGAGTTCCCAATTTAGTCCTGACTTGATTCGAAGGTGTATTTTGAGCCTCGATGGCTCATATAAGGGACAATATGATTGATTTATGATTGATTTCTGATATGAATGTGAAATGATATAAAATGTCTGTATTTGATCTGTAAATTCTGGTAATACTCTGTAACCTTATTTCAGCGATTGATATGGGTTAGAAGTGTTACAGGAAAAGTCTTGAAAATCGAAGGATTGGCAGTGAAATATACCATGGAAATTTCAAAGACCTCAAAGGGGTAAATTCTTTACATGGCTCGTTCTTAAATAAAAGCTGATGACTGACGTGGAGCTTGTTAAGCAGGGAACATGGTATAATAGCTTGTGTGGTATATGTGGTTATCATTCTGAAGATATTTTGCATGTTTTCCGAGAGCGTCTGATAGCTAAAAAAATTTAGAGGCAAGTTATCCTGATGAAACCAATGAGAGCTTTTTTACAAGAGACCTTCTTCAATGGTTAAAGTCTAATTTGCAGAGCCTTACGAAACTAGTCGTCGGTAAGGTAAATTGGTTATGTTTATCTGGTTTATTAACCTGGCGAATTTGGAAGAATCAGAACCTTTTTCTTTTTCAGGGCGTCTCCTGGAACACATGTGAGGTTATTAAGATTTCACATATATGGGCAAAACAGTTTGTTTCTTTTCCCAGAAAGGACGTATCTAGACAGAAGAAACAAATTTCAATAGCCGAGATGTCGAGAAGTTGGATCAATCTCTGCATTGATGTGGCAGTCCAGATAGTTTCAGGTGGTGCTGCAACGGGGGGAGTCATAAGGAATGGAAATGGGAGTGGATTATGGGATATAATAGATATTTGGGCAAATGCTCAGTCTTTGACGCTGAACTGTAGGATATTCTTGACAGTTTAGCTCTCATTCAAAACAGGTGCTATGATGGTGTGCTAATACAAATAGATAGCTTGGAGGTGGTTAAGGCCATTCAAGATTCGTTTTTGTCAAGTTCGAACTCTGCCCTCATTAGAGGTATTCATCATCTGCTGTTGAATGCAAACTCGTGGGGTATTCAACATTTTCCAAGGGATTGCAATAAAACTGCTGGCTGCTTGGCCAAGATAGCCATTGATACAAACCAAAAATTGAAGATTTTTTATGAGATTTTGAGAGAGGTGCTCGCACTTTCTCTTATAACTCAAACAAGTGGCAACTCTATTCAAAGAATTATTATGTAATTAAAGTATTTTATCTGTGTTACTTTAACAAAAGAATATATGTGTTATTGTTTAATTTCAAATGTTTTAACATTTATTATTATAGTACGAGGATAGCATAGATATACTTCGATAAGAGCTTTTACATATTTTAATAATTAAACTATTAAGCTTATCAATTTATAAATATAATTATTATTATCATATGAGTAAAGTTTCGAATCGATTCAACATTTTTTTAATTGTTTTTATTGATAAATATTGAATTTTATATCAAATAATAAACATTTTTAATTTATTAAAACTCAAATGTGCATAATATAAATATTAATATATTAATATATAAAAAAAAAAGAACTCTCACTTTATCGAGGATGGAGCCCTATTTATTAATTTGTGTGATTTTCTACGCCGACCTCACAGAAAGCTTGTTCCATTCCACACTCCACCGGTTTATACACAAACCATCTTAACCACCGACTCAGCAATCATGTGGACCCTTTCCACCTACCTATCAATCACAGCCGTTCATTTATTCCATATCAAACCTTTTCCATCACCCGCTTAAAGTAACACACAAATAAAACATAAATACTTCTATATAATAAATAAATAGCACACAGCAGTCAAACCTCCTCAATATCCTTCACCCATGATGAAACCTCTAGGAAACCTCACCCAAACCCAAGTTTTGGTTCCATAAATACATAGTTTAGGCATCATTGCCAAGAAGACCCTAAGAAAAATGAAGTTATTAAGAAGATCATCATCAAAGGGTGGGCGATCCAAGCCCAATGAAGGTTGCAAAAGACACCCAAAGCATCGCCAATCTCCGGGGGTTTGTTCACTTTGTTTAGTCGACAAACTCTCTAAGTTACCATCACCACCTCATTGCACTTCCACTATTCGTACTGCTACTAAACTTGCAGATTCCAATTGTTCTCCATCATCATCATCTTCTTCTTTGTCATCTCCCTGTTCGTCAGCTTCAGATTCAGCTTTATATTCTTCTTCTTCATCTCCCATGCATCGTTATCGTTTTGGTAAAGATCGGGGTGCGGGCTCTTCGTTTTCTTTGTTATGGTTCAGTGGGAAGAATTTACTCACTAAAAGCAGATCAGTAGCTTTTGTTTCGAGAATCGAAAACAATGGTTATGATGATAAGAAGAAGAAGAAGAAGAAGAAGATCAATGGTGGGTTCTTGTCAAAGTTGATACATTAATGGTGGTGGGTTTTTTTATTTGTTTTCATGCACCAGTTTTCTTGATAAATTACAGTAGTAAGAAGAGATTATATTAAAGCAGAAGATCAATTACAATATATTAGATATAGTTTTGCATATATTGATTCTCGTATTTTGATTCATCTTAGCATATTATATGTAAGGTATTCTACTTTCCCAAACATTTATTTCACTAATGTTTTATTATCCCCATTTGTTGTTCTTTTCATGTGAAGGAAAACGTTGTTTTATTCTATAGGTTTCGAGTTTTTGTTTTAAGTTTTCTCTATACGTATCAGCTTTAAAATTCGTGACTAGCATATATCTCTTAATTAACTTATAAAATACGAAAGTTAGATAATATTATAGTATCTTGCATGTCTAGTTGAAAATTAGGAAAGAATCTGAAATATTTGATATGAAACATAAATATATATATATATACATATGGAAAAAACCTTATAAAAATCAAAGAACATAAATACAGGCAAGGAATTTCATGGGGTTCGCTAAAATTCAAAAGAAGGAATGCAGCATGGTTTGACGTAATGGAACAGGGCCTACAAAGTAAATATAAAAATCAAATAAAATAGGAAAGCCTATATTGACAGCTTGGTAAAATTAATACCACATGCATGTCTCCAGCTTCTTAGCAACTTCCTCCATATGATGATCATCAGCCAGTTCAACCTTTTTGAATCTGCCTCTCTCTCTACAAAATTATTAACAGCTGGCCATAAACCCTAAAAATTCAGATCAAATACATGTAAATTCAACATTTTTATTTAAAATGAGTAACTCAACTCATAGATAGAATATATTTCTACTAATAAAACAAAGAAGAAGAAGAAGAAGAAGAAGATGCCAAAGATAGATTAGCTAATGTTATCTTAACTGACCATAGAATTTAAAATTAGCTTAAACTAATATCTTGGAACCAAACTTTTATTCTATTAACCTACCACTCTACACTATGGAAGGCATAACATGACACCTGTTCATTGCCTTTTTCTTCTTTTAGCATAATAAGGTGGTAGTTAATTTTGAGTGTTTAATTTTAATTTATATAAAAATAGTTTTAGATTTAATTTTTATTTTGACTTGACATTTCAATTTTTATAATGTCAATTAACATAGATATTTTATTATGATAAAAATGTTGATGTGAATTCTTAAAATTGTTAACATACAATTAATAACTATACCTAAATTTTTATATTTGAAAAGTAAAGATATTAAATTCTTGAAAATTAAAATGTGAAAATTAAAATATTTGTGGTTAGATATTGTTGGAGATCGACCTGTATAAATAACGAAATAGAAAAGCAGAGAAGATTGATTACAAAAATCTTACGTGAAAAACCCTTAGGAGAGGATAAAAAATCACGGTCAAATGAAGGCTTCGGCTTTTCACTCAACAAGCAAACGAATGAGAGTACAAGATGGAGAAAACAACCCAAAAAAAGCAAAACCCAAACCCAAATACAAAACTCTCACAAAAACTCTTCATCAAATCTCATATAAGAGATATTCTATAAACTCTCTAAAACAGGGTTACAAAACCCTTTACATAGGCTAATATTAAAGTCCTAAAATGACTAAAATATTTCTAGAGTAAACAGGGTGTAACTGGGAAAAAGAAATCCTATTGAACTGTCAAAACGCGACTACATAAGTTGGGAAAACGTCGTGACGTTTATGCTCTCCTCGTCACGGCATTGATGCCATGTTCAACTTGGGGTTTCATCACGTCGGGTCTGTTTTGGGCCTTCTTCAATTGCTCGTCGATCGTCTTTTTAATAGTTTACAAAAAATTCGATAAATATTGTGAGACACACTCCAAAGACAAAAAAAAGTGTGTGAAAACTAAAATGTTTGTGATTACAAAGTAGTAAAGTTTAATTTAAAAAAATTCAAACAAGCCGAACAATTTCAATTATTGACGGAACCGAGCTTGGACCGCAAAATATAAATTCCAGCTTGAGTCTAGAATTACAATGAATATGATTTTTAAATGGAACCAAATTTTGCAAAACCATATTATTGGGAAAATGGTGATAAGTAAACACATCGGGAAGGTTACGTAAGATATTAAATTCATAATTTGTGACAGATTCATTTCATCATGTGATCATCAGAGGTGACACCAAAGCATCAGAATTTTGAACTCCATGGACCATGGTTTTGATCGTTGCAAATCACTGTCTTTCCTTGGTTGTTGTCTGGTTTTTCTTTTTTTCTTGTTTTTTTCTCTGAAGTATCTGAACAATAATAGATTGGAATGGAAATGAATTTCATATACATGATGGTTACGTTTTAATTTAATCATCGAATTAAAGCTTTTTTAATTAAGCCAGATTTTTAATATTTTTTAAATATTATAGAAAAGTATGGTGAAAAATTATAATTTATTAATTTTAAGTGTTCGTATTATTGTCAAAATTGAAATTAAAAGTTAAAACGTTTATTTTAGACGTTACCTTTGAAAAAGTAATAACTCCATATAATAACAATTATACAAACAATACTTTAAGTTAGTTAATTGAAATAATATTTTAAGTAATTTAAATTAAATATATAAGTCATATATTAGATATTAATAATATAATAACAATTACTATTACTTTGATAATAACAATTAATATTACAAATATAATACAATATAGTGTATCTAAGTTGAAATGAATTCATTAAACTACAAGCAACGGCATCCCTTATAGCTTCCATTTCAAAACCATATGAATTGTCAAATTTACTGTCAGCACCGCTTTCTCCATCATGTATATCTTCTAGCTCAGTAACGTTTTCATATGTTCTATCATTAGTTTCAAATTCCATAAAACCCACTTCATCTAAATTTTCATGTTTTTGGATAAAATTGTTATCCTCATTGTAGCAACAATAATCAACCTTTGTTTTTTAAAACTATAACTTGGCATAATATCCCTTAAAATGGTCCATTTTTTTGAAGTACACCAAAAGTTCTCTCAATCACTACCAAATAATGAATACAAAAATCAGGTAAACGATACTACTCTCCTCCATAGGTCTAAGGAACCCTTTCATTTGGGGATATCCAGAATCATCAACATAATATTTTCATACATGTCATAAGATGATAACCATTCAATTAAAGAACTTATACTTTTTATAAATGAATGAATGAAATAATTTACCATTCAGTGGGTGTGGATTTTGAGTTTTGGATCTCAAATTGCATCAAGAAATATTCTAGTGTCATGTGTTGATATTTTCCATCTAGCCACTACAAATGCAAAGCACGTATTAAAATCACATACAACCATAACATTTTGAGTTGGGACACATTTTCTTTCGATGTAAGGAATTTGTTCATTTGGTGGAAGAATTGCCACAACATACGTACCATCAATTGCACCTATACAATCCTAAATAAATAATCATATTTAGTACACAGGTGTATTCAATAATAATAAGTATATTAAAATAAAATATGATACTTTGAATATGTTACCTTAAAATGCAACTTGTATCTTGAATCATTACATATTTGTTCAGGTATTGTACTAAAAGTTTAATCATTTGGTGCAATTATTATCAACAGTCAACTTTCAAACTTTATCAACAATTGTGAAGTACTGACTTATAGTTGATCTAGATCTTTGAAATCTCTCTATTCCTTGAACTAACTCTCTATTCCTTTCTAAACTAGCCTCGAAGACTTTTTCTAACACCTCACTCACCATCCGAGTTAATGCCTCGGTACCAACCTCTGGGTTATCGCTACCCGAAACTGGCGGAACCGCATTGACTTTTGACTCCTGAACAAATACATGTCCCAGAGAAGCAAACGACTCTTCGAGAGTCTCACCAGATTGACCCTCATGATCTTGCTTACAATCAGAATCCAGATCGGTCTTGTGACTAACTTAAAGTATTTACGTTTTCAGAAAACAAACACAAAATAAATATAAAAATCTACATTTCTAATCTTACAGTTTTGAATTTCCACCCTAGACCAGCATCAGAGTCTCAGACATTTTATCTCCTTAAAATAAGTAAAACACATATCATTTCAAAATACTGTGGTACGGTTTATCAAAACTTTAAAAAAAAAACAAATACGTGTGCACACGGATACGTAAAAACACAGGCCGAGTTTTTGCAAATCTGACTCTACCACTAAATGTAACGATCTAAAACCTGACCTAGAAGTTTAGACCAAATCCCAGAGGTTACATTAATCACCAAAGTGATCTGAAACAATTTTACAAACGAGTTATTAAAATCTTATACGAACACAGTTATTAAAATCGAACTAAACTGTTTAACCTTTTTAGGATTCAAAACAGAGAATTCAAGTCACGTCGAAAGCGTTCGGAAGTAAAGTTTTGAGTTTCTAAAATTCAAAACAAAACTATTTACGAAAATCTAAAATTTGATTATACCACAATCTTTATAGATGTTTACAGTCCTAAACAATTCACAATTTAAAAAGTCTGAAAAGTCATTTTATTAGTCAGTGTAAAACACATCACTCCGAGACCTCCGGCATACCAAGTCCAACTACAAAAAATGAAGGTACCCACAAAGGAATAAACTAAGGGAGGTGAGCTACACGGGCTCAATGTGAGTTCGAAAATGACAGGAAAACAAACACCAAAGTGTCACAATAAAAAAAAATATCAATGGCAATCCGATATACGAATAGTCTACACAAACATATCAGTACTGAAACACCTCGATCTATAAATAGCTAGTCTTGCAATTAGATAAATAGACAGAATGCAGAATGAATGCAACAAGTAATACGTAGGACCTTGAAACACACCACCGTCTCCCAATCACACTCCAAAAGAGCTGTTTAAGCTCATCCAACCAAACACACCACATAGGACCTTGAAAGGCCCATCCAGCCCTATACACCATGTATGTGGACTAAGCCACTCAGATAATAATACGTAGCAAGGCTGGCGTATATGCAGTACAGTGCATTCCGATAAATCGTTGTACTAATAAGTTGCAGTTAAACTACCAGATCAAAATCAGTCTTCCTTCTCTTTACAACCCAACCCGAAAAGATTAATGCAAATGCAAAATGCACACCATTCGTAGACAAACTTACAAAAATAGAATATGAAGTCAGAAATGCACACATTCAAACGCCCAAAATCAAAATAAGATATAACATAACATCAATTAACACTCAATCGAATTGCTTAATTAGAGCTATGATTGCGAATAACGCACAAGTCTAGGCTGAAAAAAAGTTCCGACCACCCTTACTAAGACCTAGCCAAGGGTCAAAACACATAGAATCATAATCAGAACAAAAATAGACACAATAAAAAAATTGGCGAAATAGGGCTACACGGTCGTGTGGAAGTGCCAAGGCCGTGTGGGGGGTCTAAACACCCATGTGAAGGCCACACATGCCCATGTGGAGGGGACACACGCCCGTGTGAGTAGCCCGTATAACTCACTATCTAAAAGTGCTAAAATTAAATACAGAGTAGACACGGCCGTGTGAAAATCTCACACGCCCATTGAAAATCGACAAAATCTTCATATCGTACCCACACGGATGTGTGGCACCAAAAGTCACCCTAAAACCTTAATTCTCAATTTCACACGATCGTATGGGTCTCCTGTGTGTGGCACATGCCCGTATGGCCACCCGTGTGGTCACGAAACCACGCCAAAACAGGCTAAAAATCATGGTTTTGACATCAAAACGGCCCCCAACTAATGGTGACTCAAAACTATACCAGAATTTATAGAATAGCATGCAATCCAATACCCAAAATCAACAGTTTCAGGAACATACAAGAAGTTTTCGAATTCCATAGAATCCAACAGCAATTCGATACTGAAATTGAACAGTTTCAGAACATGTACCTTAGAATGCGATAACAAGCACCGAGATCTGCTCGATTTGCTCCACCAAACCATTCGAAAACCTCAATTATACACACAACTAAACTATTAGAATTCAATCCAACAACGTAAACGAAATCAAAGCAATTCTTCCTTTAATTCCAAAGATAAAACTTACCCAATTTCGCACCCAATCAAACGTAGCACACAAGGACAATCAGCCAACAACTTCGATACTAAAACCCAGAATTTGTTTGGAGAACAAAAATACGGCGGTAATTAATTCGCCAACAATGAAAGAGAGAAAGGTAGAAGAACCAAAAAGAATAGCAAGAATGTGGAAAAAGAGAGGAAACTAAAAAAAATAGGGAAAGAAAACATGCAAAAGAATTTTAGAAACAACTTCATTTTTTTCCAAAAATAAAATTACAATAAAATGAATAACATAAATAAATAAATATATATATAACTTAAAAAACAAAATTCATTCCTTAAACACACATGAGGATTTGAACCCAAAACCCAAAGGTAAACTAACATACATCCAACCACTAAACCAGCAAGCTCATTCTAATTTTAAAATGTGAAAATTCAACAACCTACTCACTGACCCTAAACACAAATCTCAAAACTTCTAACCCTAAATTTTGGGATGTTACAGCCAAAATAACAAAAAAAAAACAAGGGTCAAAATGACAAAATAAAGAAATATTAGGGGCTAAATTTATCTTTAAGTTTTTTTTAAAGCTTTATTTTATATTTTAGGGCAAATGCTCGAATTAGGCCTCAGCCTTTTAGAGGATGCTTACATAAAGGTCAAAACTTTCGAAATGATTAATAAGGGTTTAACATTTACAAAAATGCTTAAATAACGAGTTTTCACGCACTTCAATTGAACTTGTAAAAAAAAAGGTAAATATTAATGTATTTAGAATAAAACACATAACACCTAAATTAAATATTACTTTAAAAAACAGTTAAAATATAATTTAAAATTTGATATACGACAGTTGAAAAAGCCCTTTTGAACACTTTTAAAAAAATTCGACCTTTATTTAAACTCTTTCAAAAAGATTAAGCCCCTATTTAACTATTTTGAAAATTTACGAGAGCAATCACCAAAAGCTTAAGCGCATATATTTTAACCAAAATTTTGTATAAAACTTTTATATAAATTTTTATAAATATAGATATAGTCTGTGGATAATCCAAAAATAGGTAGCGACAAAAATAGAAAACAAAAAAATAACTGTAGCCTATTGCTGTATCTTTCTCTCGATATCACAGAGACAACGAGAAACAGAAAAAAAAAATGAAAATGAGCGAGAGGTGAGATTTTGTTCAATGCGATTGCTTCCTTTAATAATGGCGGTGTATGTACATTGTTTCTCGGCCTTTCCGTTTTAAAGATAGAAAAAAAAAAGGAGAACGGTGTTTCTTGTTTTGTTTGTACTATTCGGAGAGGAAGAAAATGATACAGCGGCGGAGGCGGAGGATGGTGGCGGTTGATAAGCCACGGAAGATACTAGTGTGCACCGCATGCGTCATAGCATTGGTGGGACTGCTTACGGGATACGTGCGCGTCTTCCCTTCTCCCCGAGCATCTAATTCATCTGATCCTCATAAGCTCCCTACGGTCACTCAACTCTCTCTCTCTCTCTCTCTCTCTCTCTCTATATATATATATATATATATCATTTATTTGATTTACGGTTTTTTTCTTTGTTCTTCAATTGCCCGCCTTATTTGTTTTGAGTTAAGGTATAAGTTGTGGAAATTTATTATTATTTTTTTAATTTTTGTAGCAACATGAATTTAATTACCAGAAGTTAAGTGCAGAGAACAAGTGGACGGAGGAGGTGGCTCCGCCTCATTTATCAGAACAGCAATCTTCGCCGCATCTTCCCAAGGCTCCTGTTTCATTGCACAAGGTTTTTGTGTTTATCTTAATTGATTCATTTATCTGTTTGGTTGCTGAGAAAATGAAACATTAAGAGAGAGAGAAAAAAGAAAGAAATGTTATTACATTATTGGATTATATTCCTTCACATTGTGCCTTGCTTGTTTTCTATAAGCCGTTTTAGGAGAAAGTTGATTGGTGGTTGTAAAATTCTACTGTTATTTACTGTCTATTTTGCTTGCTAGCTTCTTGCTGTTGTTGTCGTGAGAATTGCGGCTCAAATGAAGTATACACCTTTACCTACATTACTTAAGACTCGAGTGTAAGTTTTGGATATAGTATATCATACATGCCCAACACGGGTATTATCAGATTTTTTTCTGAACTTTTATATGTATATGGAGAATTATTGGAGGTCATATCTCCGTATCCATGTGTCAGACTTGAGTGTTAGATATGAGTACTTCAACAAAAATGAAGAGTCGGAGCAGCATAGACCTCTATTGATGCGAAGCCGTCATGCGTCTTTCATGTTTTTCACTCCTTTAGATTTGACAGTTCAATGGTGCCGGTGGAAATCTGGATTCCGAGAAGTTGTGGAAGCTACCGGAAGCTCGTGATTTTGTGCCCTGCATACAGCCTAGTTCTAATTATACAAGTACAAAAGTTGTTAACCTTGAAATTACTCTTTCAAAGTATCGACAAAATACTTGTAAATTGATTCTTCAATTTCTCATTTTTTTTATTCAGCTCCTGATAAGACAAGAGGTTATCTTCTAGTTCGTACAAATGGCGGTCTCAGCCAAATGAGAACTGGGGTATATCTCTTCTTTTCTTTTCATGGTTGAAATTCTAGTTTGATAATATTGGTCCCAGCCATATCTGTTAATTTTGGGTGCCAATGCTTGGGAACATGAAACTTGATATCATACTAGTTACATGCTTTTTCACTACCTCTTGTTGGGATCTTGATCTCACTTGATTTCCTCATTCTATGATGGAATTTTGAAGATTATAGTATTGTCAAAATTAAAATTCCTGAATCTGATGTATTCCTTCATCAGACATGTTCCCTGATGGAGATGAATACATTGAGAAACCTATTCTCAACAGATACAGACATGGTTCTAAACACAATATTGATTAAAATTTTTATGGCTATGGGTTGATACTAAAAGATTAAAATGTTACATGTATTGGCAAGCAAGCCATTGTAATATGTTCTCCAATACGAGTGTCACTTTTTCTTGATCATTTAGCTGACTGGGTTCTCATTCTTGAATTGTAGATATGTGACATGGTAGCTGTAGCCCGCATAATAAATGCTACACTTGTAGTTCCAGAACTTGATAAACGATCATTTTGGAGAGATACTAGGTAGCCTCTCCTAAATTCTATCCTTTGCAAAAAGTAGTACGACTTTACTACTTTCTATCTCTGGCTGAGTTTCCCTGTGATTAATATTATTTTTGCTTTTTTGTTGACTTGCAGCAATTTCTCTGATGTTTTTGATGAGGACCACTTTATTAATGCTCTGGCAAACGATGTTAAAGTTGTGAAAAAACTTCCTAAGGAATTATCTTCTGCTACCAAAATCGTTAAGCATTTTAAAAGCATGTCTAGTTTCAAGTACTATCGGGATGTGATAGGTAGCCTGTGGGAAGAATATCGGGTTTGTTTGTTGACATCTTTATTGTGATTAATGGATTTGTTTGTTGACATCTTTATTGTGATTAATGGATTAAATAACTGGTTTATTTTATTTACCTGATGGAAGACCTCTCTCACGTGTATTTCCTGTTTTTTACCAGGTTATTCGAGCTGCTAAATTTGATTCTCGCCTGACGAATAACGATCTGCCTTCAGATATACAAAAGCTTCGTTGCCGTGCTTGCTATGAAGCACTTCGTTTTGCACCCCAAATTGAAGCAATGGGAAAAGTGATCAGTTTGACCTTGATATCAATTCATTTCTTAGCATCTTCAGCATGTTTTTCTCTATTCATCGTACTTATTAAGTTCCCGATATTGCAGTTGTTGGTGGACCGGATGAGGTCTTATGGTCATTTCATCGCATTGCATTTACGATTCGAGAAAGACATGCTTGCCTATAGTGGATGCACGCATGGTTTATCTAATGCTGAAGCTAAAGAGCTGGAGACAATTAGGTATAAACGTCACCTTGCTTTATACTGTCCAGTGGAAGTTGAAAGAAAATCAAAAGATAACGTAGGAGAAAATTGTTTTTAATGCACATCATATGATCATAGAGAAAAAAGGAAGCGTCACCGAGTTGTATACGAGATTAACTATTTGTTATACCACTTTTCATTTTGAATGTGCAGAGATGAAACTGCCAATTGGAAAGTCAAAGAGATTGATGCCACGGAACAGAGATATAGAGGACAATGCCCCTTAACCCCAAAAGAGGTTGGAATTTTTCTCAATGCTCTCGGATTCCCGTCAGAGACCCCCATATACATTGCTGCAGGAGAGATATATGGGGGGGTTACTCATATGGCTGATCTACGATCTCGCTATCCCTTGTTAATGAGCAAGGTAGAATATGATACTCATTTGGGTGACATTTAAACATTTCCAGGATTGAAGAAACAAAGATTTGAACATTTGGAACTTAATATAGAACTTGGTGAAATTTTTATGACAATGTTGAATTTTATGGAATAAGGACGAGCATGGAGTTAGAATGTAATCTCTTATAACGTGTGATGATTTTGAAGGAAAATTTGGCTTCTGTTGCGGAGCTCGAACCATTCACCAACCATTCATCTCAAATGGCTGCTCTTGACTACATTGTATCTGTTGAAAGTGATGTCTTCATTCCATCCTACTCCGGAAACATGGCGAGAGCAGTTGAAGGACATCGCCGTTTTCTGGGACATAGGAAAACTATTTCTCCTGACAGGTGAGCTGATTCATTTTCTAAGACTCCTACCCATTTTGAGTTACTTATCTATATTCCTATTCTAATATTTTGTTTCGTACTGAGGTTGTCACTGAAATTTCTCCTTTAGGAGAGGGCTCGTTCATCTATTTGGACAAATCGAGAAGGGTTTATTGAAGGAAGGCAGCAAGCTTTCGAACCGGATCATCGAAATACACAAAAATTTGTATGTCATTCTTGTCTTAGTTAATTATATGCTGAAGATAATAATGGCTTGTGCAAAGAGGGGACTCCATTATCATGGAATAATCAAGTACTATATTACTCTTTAACTCTTCATTTTTCTTGAACTTCTCGTCCAATGCCTCGCCAAATACGTAGAAGAACTTTGAAAAATTGAACATGTCAAACATGTGCTTGTGTCAGGCACTCACATTAGCTCATCTAAACTTATGAATTGTTTCATGGATTTTACAGGCAAGGATCACCTCGGAGGAGAGGAGGCTCTGTTCCAGGAACAAAGAGCATGGAGAGTACTCATTCCGAAGAAGCGTTTTACACGAATCCGTTACCCGATTGTTTGTGCCGGAGGGCATCGCAGAATGTAAATACATCTATCAGAGAATCAAATAGAAAGGTAGATAGGTCGATGCAAAAAGAGCAATTGAAGGTCCTCTAAATTGTTTAATGGTACACGAATGGGGATTGCGGAGTATGTATATCTCGAGTTTTAGGAAATTGATTCCATTTCAACACATAAGACGCCTGATTGTGTCGTCCCGGATAAGTATAACATAGGATAAAACTGAAGCTGGGAAATTCATATTGCCTCGGGCTATGATTTGTCCCCATTCTCGTTTATCTATTGATTTTTAATTTGGCATTTGTATAGCGACATCGTTTCTATTTCATTCTTTCAATTTCTTCCATTTTTGCACTATTTATAAGCACGATCATCATTTTGTAAAGGATGAAGATAATAATAAAACTGATTGTTGGCCATAAAATACATTTATTAACATGATTATATACATATTCATATTATTATAACATAAAAAGCTATATATATATATATAATATTGTAAAGATTCCTGATTTTCTTAATTTCTTTAATTTGCTGGAAGAACTTGTATATCCATGTTAGACACATCTGAACATGAACAAAAACATAGGGCATAGCTCTCAAAAAGAAATTAAACTTATTGGTGTCGGACAGATATCAATATCCAACACTTGACCAGTTGAACCCATGTAACATAGGCCATATATAACTCCATTTTATCAATCATGATCCAGTCAAAACGGGTACATGCCAAAATTTCTTATTTCCTGAAAATGCCGTTTCTCATTTGACAACTACACTGGATTTCCCGAAAAGTACCATCTTACAGAGGACCTGGAAAAGTACCGTTCTCCCTTTGCTCGTTCCATCGATCTATCTGCAGGACAAAAGAGTAACCAATCATTCACAAAAGGAACAAGATTAAATGACAGCATTGGTTCACAAATTACACAAACAAATTAATCGAATTTGATTCATGTTTTTAAGACCCATACAACACTAACCAAAACATTCGAATAATTTAGACCAAGTCTGGATGAATGGATTAATCAAGCATTACATTTCAACTCACTCAATCCCTATTAGATATTTTTGTTTGACCGCTCTTCAATATCAGATCATCTATAACTAATACGGATAAATCTAAAAATTACAAAATTTATAAATGAAAATTTGATTTGATCCAATTCTCACAAATTATTAATACAATTATTGATATAGCATCTTTTATGTTTATATATTGCATATACAAATAATTATATTTATCCATATAAAATAAATTAATCTATATATTTATTTAAATGTGTATGGTTGAATCAAAATTAAAGTTTCATGTATATAATTGCACCAAATCAAAGTTTATGTATCGAATTGCACAATGACTCAAAATCCATGTATAATTTTGATATTTTTCCCCAACTAATATTCACATTCTAGAGTTAATTTAGCAACTGATCTCTCAAAATGACGTGGGGCCATATGGAATTCCTTGATTTATGCATGTAGAGCAACAAAAAGAACTAATCCGATCTTAGTTCTTGAAAGAAAATACGCACCCATTCTCCCGGACATAGGGCACGATAGTACTTGGCAAACTTATCACACTCTGAAGCATCTTCTCCTTTTGCAGCTACACAACTACATAAGACGAAAAGATTTTTTTTTAAAATGTCAAGAGCCATTGCTGGAAGAAACAAACCCTATTATGTTCATAAGATACAATATAATTCATAAACAAAGTTTAACTCACCGATGGTACTCGATATATCGGGTGAAGCAATGCCTTGTTTGGTTTGTAGTTGGGAAGCGAAAATCTGCAGGAGCAGTCTCAAGCTGAATGCCGAGCATGCACCATAGTATGTAAGTGAAGCAATCTAACAGGCAACATTGATTAAGTTCTTAATGAACGTTGAGAACGCTACCTTTATCTCCGGTGTTTCTTCAGCATCACCTGAGCTCTCTTTGGTACGTTCATTACTTTCTTCCGCAGCAACTTGAGCATCTTCAACACTGTTCTCAGCAACAGGATTGGCTTCGGTGTTTTCTTCAGCAACAGCAGGAGGAACCTCAGTACTTTCCACAAGAGGAGCAGGAGTCTCAACTTCCTCGGTCACCACTTCCTTGGAAGAAGTACTAGCTGAATTTTCGACCTCTTCTGCGTCAGCTACTTTTGTAGCCACATCTGATTTCTCCGCTTTCTCCTTCAGTGAATATTGCTGCATGTCCAAAGATTCAAGAAAAAACATACTCTGGTCAAATAACCTCTTTTGCTCTGATTTTTATATTTCTTGAAGTACCCGAATCTGACACTCATGTTCACCACATTGAAATGGGGATATGACCTCCAGGATTCTCCAAATACATGGAAAAAACTTAAAAAAGAAAAAAAAAATCTTACCATACTGTTTCAAGCACAAATACATATCAAATACTAACACCCAAAATCCAGTAACATAGCAAATAACTACGAATTACAAAGCTTAGTATCAGCCCAAATACACAAAGCGTTTTACAAGCGCGAGAAGCAGGGATTTCATTGATGTTATCAGCGCCAAAATTTAGCAACCAAGTTTGCGTCTTAGATAATTTTAAGCAAGAATGGGATGTCCAAGAAGTAAAAAAAAGATAAAGAAAACCCAATTTATCATTCTAGAGTATAGATGAACATTATTGTTCACACAAAATAATCATGAGTAGATTTGCTTTTAGTTCAAGAAGTGCAATGTAGATGCAATACTAATATCTGAGTTGGCATTTTGACTACAATACCAGTGAAACGTTACCTTCCCTTACTCAAAACCTTCTGATTTAAACCACAAACTTCAACTGATCATGCCTTAGTATTAGTTTCTTTTATTAAGTACCAGAAGTCCACAACTAGTGATAAACACAATGAACGTTTGCTTGAAATGTTACATTTCTTTGACATTCAGTTAGAAATGAACCCTTTGACAAGAAAAAATATCATGCACATAAAACTCAAATCGGTCGAATCACAAGGGAGATCATAGAGCAACTTCAACGGACCAATACAGAAAGAAAAAAGAGTTGCAATGAATTTCGAAACAAAAATGTTCATATGATACTGAACAAAATAGGACTTAACTGTAGTCGATAACAAGCATCGGCAATCAAAATGTAATCAAAACAGCAATCTCGAAACTTCAAACAGCCGACATGATCTAGTCAATAAAT
Organism: Gossypium raimondii; assembly: GCF_025698545.1. NCBI lineage: Eukaryota > Viridiplantae > Streptophyta > Magnoliopsida > Malvales > Malvaceae > Gossypium > Gossypium raimondii. The sequence continues at coordinate 23,889,962 of NC_068569.1, forward strand.
AATTCTAATTTCAGAAATGATATCTATAATTACTTGATCCGATCCGCTCATTTCGATCTGCTGATTTCAATCCCATCTAAACTAACTTCTAAAAAACCAAAATTAAATATCCAAAACAGTTCAAAATTTGAAAAAAAAAAGGAACAAAAAAAAGCAAAAGCAACGGAGATCGTATTCCTACAAGGATTGAAACAACCTACGATTATTGCTTCGGAAGAAATGAATTGGGAAATTGAAGCAGCGAGAGGAAAATTGCACCTCAAAGATCATTCCGATCCAATTTAAACTAACTTCTAAAAAACCGAAATTGAACATCTAACACAGTTAAAAGAACTAATAAAAAAAAAGAAGAAGAAATAGCAAAGGCAAAAGAGTAATAATTGCACCTCAGATAGGGAAGGCGGAGTTTCTGTTTGAGCTTCCGCCATTGCTGGAAGAGGAGGCGATCAGCTGATGGTGACCGGCGACTGGCGAGCTATAGAAGGCGGCTAATCAAGGATAAAACGGCTTGAGATAGAAATATGTTGGTTAGCTTAGGTTAGGTCAGAATTTTTGAGGAGTCGTAAGCGAAAAGATATTGACTTCACGCAGCGTGCGCCACGTGTTACATTCTTTGGAGAGCTGTCGTTATACTATTTTAGAAGCTGCGCGCCACTCGCTAGGCCTGCCTTTTCCTTGGTTTTTGGACTGACTGGGAGGTCGCCGGCTCGACAACTTTGGGGGTGGCGAGTGGGCTCCTAGTTATGGGCCTTTTATCTTTGGCCCATTATTTTTGTAAGCAGTTTTGTTTGTTATGCAAAGGGTATAATTGGTAAAAGTAATATTTGTTCAGAGTTAATAATAAATTAATTTTTAGCTACTTATATAATTTATTTTTGAAAAAGAGAAGGAAATCTTTTTCATATTTTAAAGAGGCCTTATTTTTATAAAATTCTTTTACTTATCTTTCTAATTTCTAGTTTAAATTTTTATTAACTATTTTTTATTTTATGTTTAATTATTGTAATAAATAAATTTTTTATTAAATTATTACACTAATAATCAAATGAGGCGTGACAATATTCTTACTCAAAGAATTGTGATAGTGTAAAAGTTAATATTGTTTTCTGTATTAAACACTTTAAACATGTTTAATGTATTCAAATTTTTTTGGTTACATTCTAAATTAGAGAAAGAATGTGCTTGCCAAAGTATTTTCTGAATTTAAGATACCAACATAGAGTATCAACCCGTTGCTTCTCTAAGTTTGATACTTACAAATGTAAGTTTTTGTACCAAAGAAGAATCAATGAACAGGCATCGGCCTGCAACAAGGGAGTGATGCAATGGGTTTGCCAAATGGTTGGCACACCAGTTTCCCTCTCTAAGAGTATGACGCACTTCGATTACTCAGCCTTCGAGAATAACAGCCAAGCAATCACGAACAAGGGTACTCAAAGGATGAATATCATCAAACGGGTGGTTCAGAAAACAAACAGCTAGCATAACATCTAATTCCATAATCAGTTTCGAAACGCCCAACCGTCTTGTCAAATGAAGTCCTTTCCTCACGCCACAAAGCTCCGCTTGGAGACTATCCGCGTAGCTGATTTTCAGCATGAAACCCCATACGTAATCCCCTCGTTCATCACGAATCAAACCACCTGCAAAGGCTAACTTAGTGCTCACTGCTACTCTTTACAGCACCGTCGATATTTAATATAAAACAACCATTTGGAGGACGCCGCCAATGAACCCATGTTGGTCCACGATGGATTTTAGCCACAGATAAGTGATTCCCTGTGCAAATATCCTGCGCAAACTTCCTTGCATAAGCGAGAATTTACACTGGTGAAGGATCCTCTCCTTTGAACACTGAGCTATTACGACCCTTCCACAGACCCCATAAAACCATGGTAAATAGAATACCCCAAGGGACTAAATGAACTGAAGAAAAGTTCCTTGTAAAATTATACTCCAACCAGTGAGTAAACGACATAAAAAAAGTCTGATTGAAAGCATACGATACGACCCTCATTTCCGACCGGACTTAGTGGGTAATACGACAACCGCGCAAAATATAGCCGCAACTTGCACAAGCTTCATCATTCGTTAATTTTTATTTTTTTCTTTCTTGTATCTGATTAGTGTTTAATTGATTCAAAACCATCACCCACATTGTTAGCATGATTCTCATTGGCTCAAACCCGTCTTAGATTTGAGCCTGGGCCAGATCCTAAAGAATTCGCAGACTAGCAGGCTTGACCCAAGAACTTGGCTCGCAGGGTGAGTTCGCAAGATGGCGAGCCGAACTCAACCCCTGTACTGTGAGGTCCCATATGCATGGGCTTGGAACCATGTAACATGTGATTAGTTTAGGGTTAGATACATTTCTATGAGCATGAAGCCTACTTAATATGTTTTATCAATGAACAATATCACATCATATAAATATGTAAATTACGTCATCTGAAGGACACACCGAAAATTACTCAACAGACATAAAAAAAAAAAAAAAACTTAATTCTTTCCAAACATTGTAAATGGCATATTCAATCAAGCTTCTGAGATGGCTGAGAATCAAAATCTGCCTTTGCGAGAAATACATGAACCGATCCACGGAATATTTCTCAGCACTTCCAAAACCCCAATGGCACAAATCTTGGATTTCAAGACATCCGACATAAGGACAAGGGATAGCCTTAATCGCGCATTTAGTATAATCCAATAAGATATTGGAGATCGACTCATAGGAGACAAAAGAATCTGAAATTTTGGAATCCTTAATAGTTGTTAAATTACATACTAAAATTTCCATCACCTTGTAATTTTATATTCCAAAATAATATCAAAATATTAAAATATAGAAGTAACCTAGAGGCAAAATCACATTTTAAAATTAACTCAATCATACAGTATAAATATATTTAAGAATCTATATTATTTTTACATTTGGAATATATATCCTCTATTTTTACTGTTAAAAATTTGGTCCTACTTTTCAAATTTAAAACTACAATTCAATTGTTAATACAATTAAAACTCTTTTATTAAATTTAAGTTTATTACAACATTATTTTTGATTACATGATTATCAAATGTATTTTTTAAAATCTCATTCCGATAAATTTAATAAAAAATTAACAGTTTAATAATTGAATCTATATTTTTATTAAAATTATTTAAAATATATAATTAAATTTTAAATATATAAAGAATATAAAATTTTGGAGAATAAATTATGGTTAAATGGTTAAATTTGATGCTCGAAATATCGGACCAACGAAAAGTTGATCGAGGAAATGATCAGACAAGTTGTACAGATTTAAATGTGTAACGTTAAATTTGCTCAGGTAACTTAACACAAAACAATTAATTTTCAATTACAGAAATTAAGCAAAAATAAATAACACATAAAAACCGAGACAATAATTGCCTAAAATATTTGATAGCAAAGAGATAACAAAAGTTTAATTTTGATTTAAAATCCCTAAATTGGTAAGTTGTAATAGAAAAGAAAGCGCAGCAGAGTCTCACTTCTTGTCGCTACTGCTTTGGCTGCTTCTCCTCTTCCTCCTGCTTCGCTGCTTCTTTAATCTCATCAGCTCGATCATCCTGATTAATAATTAATATATTATCACAATTAAATTCAAATGTTGAAAAAAAAGAAGCAAGAAATAAAAGGGGGAAAAGAGTTAATTTAAAATTAAAATGTGAAATTAAATTTACCTGCAAATCGGAGGTCCAGAGAGTGAGATTGTCACGGAGGAGTTGCATGATAAGGGTGCTGTCTTTGTATGATTCCTCGCCTAGAGTATCCAATTCTGCTATTGCTTCATCAAATGCCTACTCAAGGAACAAGCCGACACGTCAATCGACTGTATTTATGAACAATTTATTTTTTATTAAAGAATAAATAATTGACCTACCTGTTTGGCGAGGTTGCAAGCACGATCGGGAGAATTGAGAATCTCGTAGTAGAAAACAGAAAAATTGAGTGCCAGTCCGAGTCGGATCGGGTGAGTTGGCGGCAACTCGGCGGTGGCAATGTCCTGAGAATCGGGAAAATAAAATTAACGGAAAAAAAAAAGAAAAGAAAAACAGGTCTCGAAGAAAATGAGGGGAAATTTACTTGAGCAGATTTGTAGGCAGAGAGAGTACTCTCAGCAGCTTCCTTGCGTTCGGCTCCAGCCTTGAACTCAGCCAAATACCTATGATAATCTCCCTTCATCTTAAGATAGAAGACCTTGGACTCTGCAGCGGAAGCCGCAGGGATAAGCCTTTTGTCAAGGAGCTTCAAGATCCCGTCACTGATCGAGGAGAGCTCGTACTCGATCTTTGCGCGATAATCACGGATTTTCGCGACGTATTCCTCATTACCGCGGCTCTCCTCTTTCTGCTCGATGGAAGAGATGATCCGCCACGAAGCACGGCGGGCACCGATGACGTTCTTGTAAGCGACGGAGAGGAGGTTCCGTTCCTCGACGCTGAGTTCCTCGTTTTCGGCGCAAGCCGATACTTTCTCCATAAACTCGACCATCTCGTCGTAGCGTTCGGCTTGCTCGGCCAGCTTTGCCATGTAGACGTGTTCCTCGCGAGTCGACGGAGTCTTCGTCGTCGCCATTGTCGAATTTTCGAATCAGTGTAGAGAGAAGGGGAAGGGAAAGAAAAGTAGTTTTTCTTTTTCTTTTTCTTTTCCTTTTTTTGAAAATTTTGGATCTGAGATTTTGGGGGGAATTTATTGAGAGGGTGGGAGAAAGCGAGGGGCGATGATTGCGTTTGAGGAAGGGAGGAGAGGAAAAAGTGGGATCAAATAGGGACCGTTGGATTTAAGAGGGAAAACAAAGATTAAAACACATGCTTATGAGTTTTGTTAAAAGATTCCATAGGTCCCTGTATGTTTCATAAATTTAATATTTAGTCCCTGTATTTTTATAAATTTGAAATTTAGTCTCTTTATTTTTTAAATTTTAAAATTTAAGTTCAATAGTTAACACTATTAATATTACTTTGTTAAATTCAGATTCATTATAACGCCATATTTTTAGTTACATGGTTAGTAAGTGAGTTTTTTTATGTCAAAATATCGCACCAATAATTTTTTTTAAAAAAAATTAATAGTGTTAACAATTAGACCTAAATTTTAAAATCTAAAAGTAGAGAGACTAAATTCATAAAAATAAAAGTACAAGGACTATATTTCAAAATTGTGAAGAGCATAAGAACTTATGAGATATTTTAAATGAGGTCTTTTTGTAAATAAAAAAGGACAAACTATAAAAATAAACACTTTGGTCACTAACATTATTGTTTTGTAACAAATTAGTCACTGTTCCATTACACAAGCCTGATGGAAAATGCACGTGGCAAGTTCTAAAAGGTTAATTGCCTAAGTAGATGTCATGTCATTGCCAAATATTTAAATTATATTTTTTTAAATTATAAATCAGAATAAATGGAATTAAAAACCTAAAAAAAATTTTACTAATTAATTTAGAAACCAAAAGTCAAAACAAAAAAAAAATGTTTTTTAAAAACAAATTATTTCTTCTTATCCTCTCAAAAATCTTCTCTTCTCTCACATGATAGAAACCTTAGCTGCTCCCTACTTCCAAGTCGCAACCAACTACTCTTATGCCTTCTTCGGCCTTTAATACCATTGTTGAAAGAAAATCCTTTCTCTCCTATCTTTTTTTTTCGCTAGTCTAGATTTCTCAAAACACACACACACACACACGAATATCTAGACAAAGCTTCAAACTTCCCAAGCCTAGATATCCTCTACAATTCGTCTTATCGGTTCTGGTTTCGAGCTATGTCGCTCCTAACATTAGTGATCAACTTCTGACTTTTCCAATACTCAATTTGACGCTTGAAGCTCGCCAAACCGAACTTTGGTTGACAGCTTAAGTGCTTTTAGAAAAAAGAAATAAAGAAAGAGAAAGCAAAGAGAAAAAAAAAAAAAAAAGAGCATTTGATGGCCTTAGAGAGTGGAGAAGCAACTACGGCGGTAACAGCTCCAGTAAAAAGTGTAGGTGGCAAAAACTTAAAAAAAAAAATTGGGCTAAGTTTCATTTAGGGATTTTGAAGGAAAAAAACAAAAAGGGGAGAAAAGAAGATTATAAGTAGTGGCTTTATGTCGACCAAACAATCACACTGGAGCTTAGATAGAGGTGTCAGGTGTGGACTAGGGTTTGCAAGGGTTTGGTTAGAAGAAGCGGAGGAAGGGAGAGAGAGAGTAGAAAATGAAAAATGGAAAAATAAACAAAGAAATGGATCGAAGGAAAAAAGACATGAGAGGGAGGGAGAAGAAAAGAATAAATGAGAAAAATATATAAAATACATAAAGAAATAAGTGGTGGGGGCATACTATATTGAAAAGCTTTCTATTGAAGTTCATAATTCATAATAAAAACATTAATATGATAAAATTGTGCTTCTACTATTTTCTCAGTAAAATTTAGAAATTTACAAATTAATCCTTATATTTTCTAATTTTTCAATTTAATCCTAAAAGTAATTTTCATCGTGCCAATATATATTTCAAACTTATATTTATGTCAATCTAAAACTAATAACTCACTTCTTTTTATTTTGTCAAAATTGCAATTTAATTCTCAAACTTTTAAAAATTTTATTTGGCCCCTTTCTCGTGTTTTCACTTCTAATTCTTTCTATAAATTCACATATCTAAAATCACTTTATTTTCAAAATATTCCTTTTTTTACTTATTTACCAGATTTTCATGTAAATTAACTTATTCAATACCGACATTGCACCACGTGTCCAATAAAAATTTGGGATGTTGCATGACAAATAGCCTTAATTGATATTTTAAAAATAAAAATATATATGAGACACATGGAGATCTTTTATTCATCCGTGTATTAAAGGATAATTCATATAATTTTATGCGCTATTAGTGAACTAAATAATAGTGCATTATCTTAAATGAATATTAGTGGATTTACTTTTAAAATTTTAAGATGATGTGTATCAAATATTGTTATATAGTTACACCTTGTACAAGCCCAAATATGCCCGGGCCCAAACCCAATAAAACTTGGGCCATGTTAAACCCAATTACAGGGCCCAATTGGCCTAAAACAGCAGAAACCCTAGCAGCTAGCAGCAAAATCAGCAGCCATACCCCACACACGTCGCAATAACCGTCGCACGTTCTCCTTCCACGCCGTGCACAATGCCCGTACCTGCAACAAAAAGAACCACGAGCAGCAAGCAAGAGAAAAAACCAAAAATATAGCATTTTGTAAAGATATTTGGCTATAAAAAGCCAATGGATTTCTGTAATATGGGTTAGCAAAAATTTTGTATGAAAATTAACAGGAAAATAAACGAAAAAACATTTTTGAATGTGGGATTTTGTCTTCTTTCTCAGTTCTTTTATTATTGTTTTTTAATTTACCTTGTTCTTTTCTTTTGCTTCTTTTAAAAAAAAAAACAACAAAGATAAACGAAAAAGGAGAAAGAAAGGAGGACTTACCGTCGTGAGAGTCGTCGGAGGGTGTCCTCGCTTCGTCGAAGTCTGAAACGGCAGAGGGGGCTGAGTCTGCTGTTGTGTTTTCAAACAAAAAGAAAAGTGACGTAGTTTTGTTTTAAAACAAGTTTTAAATGGCTTTTTATGCAATATATTAAAACAGTGCCGTTGAATGGCTATGGATCTGGGTGTTTTGGCCCTTGATGGGAAATTTGCGCGTTGAGTCCTCAGTTTTTATGAAGTTTGTTTAATTATTTTTTATATATTTGCAATTTTAACCACACGTTTTATTTCTTTTTCAATTCGGTCCATGTTGCTGTACAGTGTTTGGGATGTTTGGGTAAATTTCTTTTTGGGTCCTCCACCGTTGATTGCGTGTTCTAAATGGTCCATTCGTATTTTATTTATTTGAAATTTACCCCGAATTTTTCATTAAAGTGTAAATTAGTCCTTTTGTCATTTTTTTTCACTATTATTATATTATTATTTATTGTAATTATACTTACGTATATATATGCATATGTGTTTTATAATATATTTTATGTATATATTTTAAATGTTTTTAAATCATATACATATTTTTTATTTTCATAGTTTTTATATATACGTACATACATTATCACTTTATAATATTTATACATTTTCCATATTTTTAATTCTATATATATATATATATATTTCTTTTATAATGTACATATTTATACACTATTCAAAATTATTATAAAAATATTGTTCACATGTTTTATATATATATATATTTTTTTTCATATTTTCATAATTTACTAATATATTATATTTATACATTTTTATGTTTATTATTTTTAAAATGTATGTGCATATTTTATATATCTTATTATTGATTCATTTTCATGGTTTTTGTATACATATATATATGCATTAACATTTTATCATACTTTTAAAGAAAATATATTTTGGTTTCCTTAGCATTAAAATCCTCATATTTTTATAAATTTTTAAAATATTTGGCATTCACGGTTCTCGAGAAAGATCGTGCCTTAACTTACTGGATTGTGATCATTTTTCGATGAATTTAGAAAGCCAAGTATTTATTTTACAATAGATTTACAATTTCCAAATAAAAGCTTATTCTCGGGAATCCAAAAATGTCAGGTCCTAACTTACTGGTCATGACATTTTATCTTTTCGAAATAAGAATTTTTAAAATCAAAAGATAAACTTGATTTTGAAGATTTAAAAATATTGTGCCCTAACTCACTGGGTGTAATGTTTTATTTCTTTGAAATTAGGATGTCTTATTTTTTAAGTCGTTAGAGTTAAAAGTTTGCTTTTTAAAATCTTTTTAAATTTTCGACACTAAGATATTAAATAATCAAATTTGGTACCGATTTTTGGGCGTTACGAGGGTGCTAACCCTTCCTCGTGCGTAACTGACTCCCGAACCTATTTTCTCAAATTTTGCAGACCAGAATTGTTTTTTTGGTGAGCCGATCACACCTTAATAAAGGATCGGTGGCGACTCCAATTTTTATTTTTAAAGTCGATAACTTATTTTTGTTTTCAAAAAAATAGTTTCGACACACGTCATTGGGAGAACCTCTCTCACTAGATACATCTAGCAACGCACCAACATCTCGTCAAGGGACAACCCTTCTCTTTCATATCCTACACATGAACTCTCAAGCATACGCGCGGCAAACTCTCAATCTTCAATAAACACTTTGCCTTAAATATCATTATGTCGACCAACGTCAAGACTGTGTACACACTTGTCCGAACCACACTTCCAATTGACCTTCTTATGGCTCTCCACCAACATCCAAACATCATTGTACGACTCTCTACCCCAATTGAGCAGTCTTCACCCTCTAACCCACTCCTTTGTATCAATATTAAGTAAAAATAAAAGGGTTAATCTACCAAATGATAACTGAGTTTGAATTGAAAGTTCAATGTGGTACCTGGTTTTTATTTCCAATTAAGTGCTTATTTTTTGTTATACTTAACCAAAGTAGTACCCAAGCTTAACTTTTGTTAATTTTGAATTCATATATGTACATTATAGAAAAATTTTGAAGAATATAGTTGTCTATAGCAAATATAAATGACTGGTATCCCCATGACATTATTTACTAAAATGGGGTGAAATGAACAATGCTAAAGAATGGAGGGACAAGAGGTGTCGTCAGTCTAGCATCCTCCACCCCTTTTTACCCGTATTTTGCTCCATATTTTGTCCCGTATTTTATTTTATATACCGATACCGTCGTATAATGTCCCTCCATTAAAAAATTATTATTTAAACATATCATAGGCTAATGATAGAGGTATGATTGAGCAGAAAAAAATGGGTGGTGTCGCCACCCCTAGGCACTGTTCATTTCACCTCATTTTGGTAAATAATGTTATGGGGATATCATTTTGGTATTTAATTAGTTTTTTGATATTATCAGAGTAAAAAAACCGAAATTTGCAACGTTTTCTGCGGCACTTCAAGTCCTTGCTATTAAACTTTTGGTGTTGATTATAAACATTGTTAAAGGTATAAAGAAAATGCCTTTATTATAAATTTCTTTTGTTGTAGTACTAAAGGTATCAATATTAATTTTTAGTGTTTAATTTAGATCTTAAGGTTAATTTGATGAAATTCAATTGTTAAATGTATTAAGTTTGAAATTTCATGATTTTGTTAATAGAACAAATTTAATGTTAAATGTGAATTTGTTTAATTTTGTTTTAATTTATTAAATACAGTTTGATGGCTACAATTCTTGTTTTGGAATTTAGGGTTGATTTTACGAAAGTTAATTGCTAATATTATTAGGTAATTGTGAATTTTCATCAAAGCTTCCTTGAAATCCAAATTAAAAACTTAAAAGTTAACACTATTACTTTTGGGTACCAAAATGTCTAATTTTGTCAAATGCAAGTACCATATTGGACAAAAAATATAAGTACTACATTAAAAAAATGTCAAACTTAAATATTGAATGATTACCTAAAATAAAATAATAAAGCTTAATTTAGCCAACCTCGCATTATAGTTACAATAACTCAATGTTTGGATTGAGGTAGGCTGTGTTCTTTTGGGCGTTTGAAAAGTTCTTTTACATATAAAAGTGCTTTTGAGTGAAAAGTAATAAAGAACAAATGTCGGTGGTAGTAAATTTTTAACTTATTTAAAGTGCTTTTGGGCGGATGAAAATGTAATTTTTTTAAACTTTTTCAGCCAAAATGTACTTTTGGGCTGGTCTTTTACCTTTTTAGCCAACACACACGCTGATTCTTTTACATTTTCTCCTGGAGATTGACCATACCTATCTTTGTTCCTGTGGATAACTAATCTATTGGAATATTATCCAAAAAGCACTTTGCTTTCATCTCTGGTTCTTTGCTTTCATCTATTGGAATATAATATTTAATTATTATATTTAAATATTTAAATATTATTTATATATTCTAATTAAATTTAATAAATAATTAATATTAATTACTTAAAATATTTAAAATTAATATTATATATTAAAATATTAACAATAAGTTATAATAAATTATTTTTTATATTTTTGCTAAAATATCATAATATTAACTAATTTGAACATTATTTAAATACATATTTGTTACTTTATAATATCATGTCTAAAATGGACATTTTATTCTTCAAAAGCATTTTTTGACAGCAATACCAAACACTCAAAATTTTCAAAAGCACTTCTCAAAAGTGCTTTTCCATAACACTTTTCAAAAGTAATGAAGAACTGGCCCGTAATATAAAGGAAAAGAAAGCAAAGCTGAGTAAAGAAAGATCCTTTAAGCGAAAACTAAGGAATGCGATTATCCCATACTTTCTCTCAAAATGTTCAATTTTTATGTACCCCAAATTAGAGGGAAAGTTAAGTAAAGGAAAGTAAACATATTTTTAAGATGTAAAATATCATTTTTACCCTATTTAATTTTTACATAATTATATTATGATAGATCATTATATTCCTTCATTCCCTTTTCACAGTTTAACCAAATAAAAAACTTTTAAATTTCCTTTACTAATTTTAGCTATCCAAACAAAATAATATTTAATCATTTCCTTTCTTTAATTTCCTTTACTTTCTTTTCCTTCACAATTATAAATCTAAACATAGTGTCTTATCGTCATTTGCATCATGGTTATTGTAACACCCCTAGCTCGTATTAGTCGCCGAATTAGGGTTACAAGGCATTACCGGACAAAATGCAGATCAGTAGTCATTTATCAGTTTTATACACATGGAACACGTAACCAGATAAAACTTGTCATGATTTATTACTTATGACACATATACAAACTATGCTTCAAATTTCAACCTTATTAATATAATCTATATAACCACATATTCGAATTTAACTAATATGCAACAAAACCAAATTTCATGTATTTAATACAGTTTAATGTTCAAACCACATAACTTTAATATTAACGGCATTCATTTATTTCATTAGCTAAATATCAACATAACCTTCCATAACCTCTATACACGCAAAGACTAAAGTCATTCGAACTAAATTACTATATTATTATGCACTCTCATATGCAACTTTAGTAACAATGCAACCTGGCTGAACATATTATGGATGTATATGTATATGTATAATATGCATCTTTCCCTAAAAGCAAAAACCACATATCAAAACGGAATTTACAAGTACACATATGCATACCTATTTTTAAAATTTCATATTAACTTAATACTTTCAATCTATCCATTTAAGCTACCCAAAACATACTTAAATCATAATCATCACTTACCATTTAGATCTGTACCAAAACAATTACTAAAACAATCATGAAACATATTCAATACTTATCATTTAACAACCGAACTTACATGACTAAACATTCAACTATAATATATGTATATATTTGACACCACAAACCGAATCCAAATAACTAAGCCACAATGAACATATCAATAGTATCCCAAATTCACATAAACTAAAATCAACCAAATAACATATTCAACCATTTCATTATTTATATATTCGGTTCCTGAATTCAAACTCATAAGACCAAACCAAACTACCAAAAAACATAACCATAATTTAACCTATGTTTCATATACCATAAACACACCTTTAAAGTGAGCTATTTTCATAGCCGAATATAGACCAAGCTATTCATTGTCTAATACTGAATTATATTTCTAAACATCACAAGCATATATGCAATGGGACATTTTGTTTCCATAATAAGCTCAAGTAATAAGCAAATACCAAAGTGAACAAATCATAAGCCACATAATCTATACCATGACTAAAAATGCATTAACATGAACATCATTGACATTCAAAACACATTTATATATCAAGATTAGTACACGCATATATCATGACCAAAATTACTTAAACATTAGATCATTAGTATAAAGATTGAGCCATTTTCGCATGGCTAAATATATACAAATGTCAAGACCAACCAAAACAAGTGCTAGCCTATACATGCCATATGTTCTAAGCTTCAAGCTTTCAAAATACCAAAATAGTGTTCGGTAGTGTGATGGATTTTCTCGACGATCCCCGAGCTCGTAACTAGTTTCCAAAATCTATAAAACACCGAGTGAACACACAAAGTAAGGTTAAAAAGCTTAGTAAGTCATAGAAAATAAATCATTTTGAGATTGTTAACAATTCAATTCAAATAAGCCGAATACCAACCATTTCAAATATATATAGTCACTTACTACATAGGCATCATACATTGTCATGTAATTCAATATAGTCATTTAAATCATACTCACTTTTCATTTCTGAATTATATTAACAAACCTAACGTACCTGAATCGGATACATTTATTGCATAATCATTCATTCCTCAATATTGTCCGTTGAACCATTCGGAGTCAATAAGGATATTAGAATAACTTGAAAAGCTCGTACAATGCCAACGTCCCTAACGTGATCTTACATGTAATCAAACATCGATGTCGCTATCCCAGACATGGACTTATACGTAAATCTCAAATCGATGCCAACGTCCCAGACGTGGTCTTACACGATAACTCATATCAGAATTTTATGTCATGACATATATATATCCCCATTATTCCTATGGTTCGTACAGGGCTTTCGGACATCGTAAATCCATCGATTCAAGCTCATAATCACTCCTCCCATACTTAAATCAATTCGACATACACATATATAATTACAATAATTCAATTTAACAACAATTAATTACTATGAACTTACCTCGGACGAAGACAAACGGATGGAATCGACTACTCGACCACTTTTGACTTTCCCCGTTCTAATTCCGTTTTCTTTTGTTCTTGATCAAAATAAATTCAAATTTAGCTATTTAATATCACATTTTATTCAATTCAAGAAATAAACTCATAATTAGGACAATTTACACTTTAGCCCCTAAAATTCACATTTTTCACAATTTAGTCTTTATTTCATAAAATTATAAATTCATGAAATTTAGAGACAACCCATGCTAGCCGAATTTTGTATAGCTTCCTAGCAGCCCATATTTTCATTTATTTCACACTTTTAACCACTACGTTTCACATTTTCTCAGTTTAATCCCTAACTAATATTTTCATCAAAAATCACTTTACAAAACTTAGATATCTATCACTAAGCTTTCATAATTCATCATCAAATATCCAAAAACACATGCATTCATCAATGACAACTTTCAAAATCATCAACACTTTCAAAAATTAAAGCATGGGTTAGCTAGAACACAAAGCAACGATCACAAAAACGTAGAAATTATCAAAAACCGAAACAAAAAAAAATACCTTGATTAAGCTTGAATAAGGCCGAATGAATAAAAGCTTTAAAACCCTGACACCTTGTTTGGTTGGGTGTAATGGATTAGCCATTACACCCCGAATCGGTGGCCCCACTGAATACAGCGTTTGGTTCGTTGTTTTCCCTAATAAGGGCCTAATCCGTTGCGGACGGATTCCGCATTTTGGCTGCTTCACCACCGATTTCTAATCCCTTGCAAAAGCAAAGATTAGGTGATCGGTGTCTCATTTACCCTCCCATTGCCGAAATCGACTCCAGCTGACCCTCTCCATCCCAACATCAACAGAAGGTGCCGGCGAACCAAACCTCTACCCGCTCCCGATTTCAGCTTTGCATCCTTCTCCGACTCGACGGTGTCAGATCTCCGGACGGCTTGAATTAGTAATCTCTGCCTCTGAGTAACCTATTTCTTTCCTCTCTGCATGCGATTGTTTCAGTTCTTGCCGGTTATGGTTTTTTTTCATTGTTTGTTTGTTTGTCCTGAATTACAAGTTCTTTGCTCCAGCAGTTCTTCATCGGTCTCCTCTCCGATTTCCTCATTACAGGTTAGTTTCCCCCATTGCATGTGGCTATACAATTGTTTGCAGTGGCTGTATAATTTATTTGCAGTGGCTCCATCTGCTTGATCAGTCAGAAATGAAAACAAAGGACTATGAATGCTCATGTCCTGTTTGGATTTGTAGGCTTTTTGAGATTTTTGTTGAATAGAAACACTCTGATATTCTGTCATGGCTACTGCAATTTAACATGCATATAATGAGCTCTAGAATGACAGCATAGTCCTGGTTGCCATAAAATTTCTCGGTGGTTGTTTTCAAAATGAATCTAAACTAGATAGAGATTCCAACATATATATCTTGAGCAAGTACCAAAAAAAGAGATTATCTTTAAAACTGACTTGACTACTTCAACTTTGAATGCTTTGAAATGTTTGCTCACTGATAAATGTTTGAAATGGTGCTGTTAATTTGGTACTGTTAACTTTGAATGCTTTGAAATGTTTGAAATGGTGCTATTAATTTGGTACTATTAACTTTGAATGCTTTGAAATGTTTGAAATGGTGCTGTTACTACTTCAACTTTGAATGCTTTGAAATGTTTGCTCACTGATAAATGTTTGAAATAGTGCTGTTAATTTGGTACTGTTAACTTTGAATGCTTTGAAATGTTTGAAATGGTGCTGTTACTACTTCAACTTTGAATGCTTTGAAATGTTTGCTCACTGATAAATGTTTGAAATGGTGCTGTTAATTTGGTACTGTTAACTTTGAATGCTTTGAAATGTTTGAAATGGTGCTGTTAATTTGGTACTGTTAACTTTGAATGCTTTGAAATGTTTGAAATGAATTAACACCCAAGTACATTTACTGCTAATTTAATCTCCAAGTTGGTGTGGAATTATGAAACTAAGAGAGTTTTTTCCTATATGTTGCTTTTACGTTTCACTCTTTTTGAAATATTTAGCTGATAAGGTCTCCTTCCACTGTATCTGCTTCTGGCCATATATGAGAAACCAAGAAAACCCTTTCTTATTCGGCTATATATATATATATATATATTGAAGTGAAAATGAAGCCATGACCTGTACCTCCAGTTGATGGCACCCAAGGAAGATAAATTACCCAAAGCTTTTTTTATTACCAAATCTCTCATCTTACTTATAAAAGTTTTAAATTATCTGTCAAACTTATAATCTGTCAACGCATGGTTCGGATTCCATACCCGAGAATCAAATTGGGTTGGTCGAATCCCATGTCCTAGAGATTTCATAGACATACGTCAATTATAGTTCTTCGAGGGTTGGCAACACATTTGTAGTTTTCTTACACTATTCCATTCACCGAGAGTTAATATCCACACATAATAATAAGAATCCGTTCGCATCACATATATACACCCACTACATTTAAAGAAAACTATCTAAATAAAATTTTATCACTTACTTCGAATGAATTTCTCAATATTATTGTTGCTTTTTAACATGTCTTCACAACAATCACTAGCAAGGAACCCTTTGGAAATTGTCACCTAAAACTTTGAGTTTGATTTTCAAAATCCACTCTTGTATCTTACCTCAACATTTATGAGAAAAATTCGATTCAACTTGAAAAAATTAAATTTTTTTATTTTGAGTTAACTGAATTAAATTATGAAACTTTGGTGGTGTTTGATTAAAATTCTGTATTGTACTAAACTTTGTTGAATTATAATTTAATTATCTTTTCATTCAGGATGTGTTATAAATTTAAATTTATATCAAACTAACGATAAAATATTATAAACTGTTCACCTTTTGATTCATGATATTAAAAATAGTAAATAATGTTAATTTGTTTTTTTTTCTTAAGATAAATATGTCAGGTGTTCCACAATCACATGATTCTTCTCAAGCTTCTCGAGGAAGCAAAAGAAAATGGGTTCCAGAAGAAGATGCAGCCTTAGTTTCTTGCATGGTGGATTTGCACAATGTAGGAACATTTAATGCTGATACCAGGTTCAAAGCCGGTTATTTGAACGAGCTAGAGAAAATGCTAGAAAAGGCTTTACCAAGAGCAATGTTGAAGGCGAAACCAAATATTGAATCTCGGATTAGGTGCCTAAAAAGGGAATGGTCAGTCGTCTATGACATGCTTAATGGCGAAAACAATAGCGGCTTTGGTTGGGACGAGCATAGGCAGCTCGTTGTTGGTGAAGATGCAGTTTGGGAATCTTATGTAAAGGTAAAATGTATTTCAAGTATTTATTTGTTTTTTTACAAAACTTATAACTAATATGATTTCTTCATTTTTTTTTAAGTCACAAAGAAGCCTCTCATTTCAGACATCTTTCTTTCCCTTACTACAACCAGCTTACTGCCATATACGCAAGAGATCGAGCGACTGGGAAAGACGCTCAAACAGCTGCTGATGTTCTTGAAGAAATACATGCTGAGGATGTACGTACTACAGATATGAATGAAGAGAAACACATTCTATGATCATGGTCGACGTCTCTTTAGACGACATGGATGTTTCGCACAGATCCGCGAGGAGATAGAGACCAAGGGGGTTCCTCATCTTCAAAAAGAGAAAGAAGAAATCTGATGCTCGTGATAATATGTATTCTTCATTTGATGAGGCTGCCACTTTGTTGGGGGAAAAAATCCAGCCGTTGGCGATCAAATCATGAGGAGTATTGCCTCAGGGTGGTAGTTCGTGAAGTCGAAGAACATCAAAAGATGGAAGAGAAAGCTTCAAATTTATATTCAGCCTTATGGTCAATTGAAGGTTTAACCGACGATCAACGGTATGATGCTTTGAGTAAAATTCCCGATCATCCAACTCAAATAATCGTTTTCTTTAGTTTACCTTCTGTTGCCCGATTGGAATGGGTCAGAAGATTTCTTTCTCACCATTAAATATCAATGTTCAAACTTTTGATGTTGTAAAACTATATAACATATGGATTATGATGTACAATTTCATTTTCATCTAACATTTTCTTAATATAAGTTAATTATGTTTATGCGAATATAATTCTCAAGTTATATATTGATTTTAGTAAATTCATATAAGAACATTTTATTATTAAGAATTTTATGAAATTATATATCACTATTAAATTATATTTAATATTAATTATTTTAAATTGTATAAATTCATGTAAGAAAATTTATTATCAAGAATTTTATGAAATTATATATTATTATTAAATTATATGTAATAATTATTATTTTAAATTATACAAATTCATAAAATATAATTTATTAGTTATAATTATTTTAAATTTTATTAAATCATATATTTTAATTAAAATATATTTAATATTAATTATTTCAAATTTTCTTTTATAGTATCATATATTATGATTTGAGTAAATTCATATAAGAATATTAATCATTAAGAATTTTATTAAATTATATATTTTAATTATACTATATTTAATAATAATTATGTTAATTTATATTTTACAGTATCATATATTATGATTTGAGTAAATTCATATAAGAATATTAATCATTAAGAATTTTATTAAATTATATATTTTAATTATAATATATTTAATAATAATTATGTTTAAATATGATTAAATTATTTATTATTGATATTAATAATCTTATTAAAATTTAAATAACAATAACAATAATAATTTACCAAAACAAATTTCTGCTAATTATTAAGAATTTTATTAAATTATATATTTTAATTAAAATATATTTAATAATAATTATGTTTAAATATGATTAAATTATTTATTATTGATAATAATAATCTTATTAAAATTTAAATAACAATAACAATAATCATTTACCAAAACAAATTTATGCTAAGGGTATTCTAGTCATTTTAGTTTTTTCCATTATGCTATTACACCTCTATTCCATTCAACCAAACACAATATTACTATTACGCCTCTATTTCATTACATTCAACCAAACAGTTGATTTGCTATTACACATCTATTCCATTACACCTCTAATCCAATACAGCGAACCAAACGTGCCCTTATTTTCTTTCTAACCTGGCATAATAACCTTTTAAAGACTTCCCATAAATTAAATCATAACAAATTAGCATATTAATAATGAGAATGCCACTTTTACTTTTTATGCGATTTAGCCCTTTTCACAAATTAAGCACGCAAACGGATAAATTAAATCACGAAAATTTTGCACATATCACTTCACATACTATAAGCACGGAAAATAATATTAAAATATTTTTCTGACTCAGATTTGTGGTCCCGAAACCACTGTCCGGCTAGGGTCTAAATCGGGATGTTACAGCTATCTAAATCGAATTAGATGGACTGAAAACTAGTCAAGGTATCAATCCGAAGAAAGACTTTAGACCAGTTGAGTCACCAACCAATACAAACCACTTGAATCAAGTTAAAAAACATGTTGAACTTATTTTTAATATTTTTTTAATTTTTTATGATTTTTAATGATTTATTAATTGAATCGTCCAGACTAGACTGATCAACAAACTGGTAGTTTGACCAATTGGACCACCAACCTTATCCTGAAAACCTTGATTTGGACGTGGATTTTAATTTTTTATGTATTTTTCTTTTCTATATAAAATTTCTAAATATTTTAAATATTTTATAATTATGTTTTATAATTTTTTTAGAATGATGACTAAATTGACAGAATATGTAAATATTAAGGGCTAAATTTGTTGAGTTTTTTAGAATCATGATCAAATTGACATAGTGTGTAAATGCATGAGATCTAAATTTGTTATTATGCCAATATAGAAAAGATCACGCCGGCATCCATTAGGGATTTAACGACAAAATGACCAAAATATACAATTTCTTTAACAACAATGGTTAAATTGAAAATTTTGTTCAAGTGACTAAATGAGAACACCTGTATGACTATTATGGTAATTTACCCAATTTATAATGTTAAAACATATTATTATCTAATAACAAGAATTAAATAAACATATAAAAATATCACAAACGATTATCGATTTGTAACGTTCCAATATCACTCGTTCTTTAATTGTTGTTAATTCTTTAACAAAATAATGACATAATTCATTAACTCAATATTTAATACCTAATTTGTCCTCAAAATATAGCTAATATTTTTAAAATCAACAGAAAAAAAAAACATGTTGAGAGCTAAATTGTTAATCAACAACAACAAAAAATGATTATTGAGGTAATCCAATTCCCTTCACTGTTCATACAATTGTGTAAAAAGATGTGTTAAACTTTGGGAAACAAAAAATATAAGAATTAATGGCCTTTTTTTCTTGGGAATTAAAGAAGAGGGAAAAATAATCTGCATAGGGTGGTTGATTAGTGCTCTTTTTACTGCAAAGAGGGGGCATTCAGTATCCACCTATGGCTAAATTGTTGAGAAATATAAGAGTGAAATAAGGTGATTTTGAAGAACATCAAGATTATACAGTTTGAACATCTTTTTAGGGTTTTGGACTTTCAGATGTAGTGGCACCACCTTCTGTTTCTGTTGTGGTATGTTGTTGAGTCTGAGAATCTGCAACCAAAATTAGTAAAATGGAAAAAAAATGTTGTCATATATGATGTGGTAAAAGTATAATAAAGTTTATTGTGAGACTCGGAATACGTTTTGTTTTATTTACTAAAAAAATGAGTAAATTAATCTTTATACATTAGATTAAAGAGTGAATTGTTTAAAATTTTTATCCATTTTTACTATTAAAAATTGGGTATTGTACGTTGACATGCGGTACAAGTAGCACGTCATGTGTATGTTAGTTATGTCAGTTTTTAACAGTAGAAATGAATAAAAATTTTAAATAAAAAAATTATTTTACTCTTTGATTTAATATACTAAAACTAATTTTCTCATTTTCTGAATAAAGAAAAGACCAAAATACATCCTTATCTTTTGATAAAGTTATCTCTATAATACTTTTATCTATTATATGATTATATCTGCATTTGTGTGTGAGAATACGAAGGCAGGATGAAAAATGATGGTAATTTGGGGCTCTCCACATTTGCATATCAAAAAAATAAAAACATAGTGCATAACATGGTTAGTGGGGCTCTCCATATTTTCCATGAATCTGAATCAACCATCATCCCAGATACTGAAACCATATGCAATCACTACTAGTTTACACTATGCTCCTCTGTCATGACTTTCTATGGATCAATCATTTGGGGCAATGGCAATAAGTCAACAATACATACAGCTCATTCACATGGCTGTAACGAATGCTTCCGTGATCATTGCGGTAAATATCGATGGTAGAAGATAATATTAGAAAATAATTACCTGAGGAAGAGGGAAAGGGTGGGGGAGGAGGATAGGTGGAGAAGGACCCCTCCATTGGAGTAGGATAGTAAAGATAGGAAGGTCCATGGAAGCGTTGTACAGAAAATGTCCCCCTTGGAGGTTGCAAACAATACCCATAAAAATATGGGGAGCCCATTGATGATGACGATGACAATGATCCATACAGTTGATGATAGTATTGTGGCTGCTGAATTTGTGGATTATAGACACCCTGCAATGCCACCATTCAATCAACATTGTTGGCTGATGAATCATTTGACTTAATATTGAACAAAAGAAAACCCAACTTATAATCACTTACTTGGTGATACCCATATTCAGGACCATAAGTTGTGTACCTGTAAACACAGAATTCATCAAACACTCTAATTAGTACCCGGTAAGCATGAGATAGAATGCATAAAATCTGAACATACTAATTAAAAGCCTAAAAATGGGTCCGTTGGTATAAACTCATATATCTAAACATCATTTGGGGGACCATTTTGATAAACACATTTGAGCCCTACAAAGCAAAGCCATGCTTTCTGCAAAATTTACCGGTTTTGCCAAATTGATTAATATTCATATCTATAAGCAAAAGAAAAAAAAAGAAATGTGTTGAAGGCATGGACCACTTTGAATGAAAACAATAAGTGCGGTACATACCCGTATGGTGCATAAAAGACCGGAGCCGGAGGTAGAGGTGGTGGCAGTGGTGCTGCAACTCCACTGTAAGATGGTGCACCTTGCTGTCCAACAACCTGATAAGGATTGCTACCTTGAATACTTCCTGCATATATGAATTCACCATATCCAATTCATTATATGTTTCGAATAAAGGTTTCCGGCGGAAATACTTTAAAAATAAAAAAAAGAAAAGAAAAGTTGATCAACCTCGCGGAGGTGAAGGTGTAGGCCTTCCAAGTGAAGCAATGTTACAATTTGCTCTTCTTCCATTGATTATAGGGTTTGGATCAACACAGGCTTTCCTAGCTGATTCTGGATCACGAAAAGTAACCTACAGAAATGCAGTGATCTTAATGAACTATACATATATATTATAAGAAGAAATTAATTAGAGAAAAGATACTTACAAAGCCATATCCTTTAGATTTCCCAGTGATTTTATCAGTGATGATAACAGCTTCAAGAATCTCTCCAAACTGTTCAAAATACCTACGCATGTCGTCGGTGGGTGTCTCCCAAGCCAATCCTCCAACAAACACTTTCGTCAACGTCGTGTCACCGAATGGTGATCGGTAAGATGGATAAGCAGCCGTCATTGCCTTTTTAAACAAAGCAAAACAAAAACAAATGGGTAACTTTCCTTTTTCGGATTTATATTTACAGTTGACAAGATTGATGTAGTAACAAGCTGAAGCTTCTGCAATTCCGGTTGATGATCTTCATCACTTTTGCTAATTTTTGCTTTACGATACTTGTCTCTTTATCCATTTCCAAAGGCGCCGCCCCCACCCTATAAGCTCACAACAAATGAATCATTGAAGATGGTCTGAAAATGGGATGATGAAGCTTACTTTAAAAGATCTTATGGAAGTTGGTTGGTTGGTTGGTTGATTGTTGTTGTTGCTGTTGCTGTAAGAGGGAAAGAGAGAGAGAGGAGAGACCAGACAGCTGCTAACGTTAATTTGCTGTCTACAGTACTATTTGAGATGTTGAAAGTGGGGGAAAGGGAGAGGGCCGGGTTGGTAAAATAAGAATGACAGCTCCGTGACCGTATGCACTCAAGCCTGTCCTTCACTGTCTCTGCATTAATATACCCTCCCAACTCCACAATCAATACCCCTTGGTCCCTTACTGTTCATTGTGAATTTCATTTTAGGTTGTAAGATTGTGAATTTCATTGTGGCTATATATCTTGGATTTTTAGTTTCTTACTGTTCATGTAATCGAACAATCTGTCAGATAATAATAATAATAATAACAAATTGGGATTTAAAGAAATATATTATTCTATGTGATTTGGTGTGTTTGACCAAACATAGAACAAATTAAATTGGTGATTACTTATAGATGAGTTCATTTTGAAGTGTAATAAAAATAGTGATAGTGGCCCCTATTTCCTTGAGAAAATATAAAAGAGCCAGACTTGCACGCACTGGCAGAGTTGTTTAATCATCATTCAAAGGACTTGTTCACTAAATGTCATGTATTTATGGACATATATTTATGTATTTATATCATGACATTTATAAATTTTGGTACCAAATCGTGCTTAATGTTATGGGTAGAGGGATGCATATTCCCACATGAACCCATGTTCATAAACTCCACTAATCATAAGCACAGACTATAACAGTTAGGATCACAAACCAGACGGAAATGGGGCGGCAGCGTTGAAAACAAAATCTCAAAAAGCTTCTCAACTGGCATTTTCATCTCCTCAAATCGTAATAAACAAAGATGGGGGATTAGTTGTTAATGGAAGAGCATGATCATGTTCCACGCGCAATTCCCCACTGGAAAATCGCATGTTTGTCATTTTATGGCTTCTTTGTAAACCCAGCCCAGCCAGCCCCTGGTTGTAGTCATCACATCACTTTTGGAAAACCAACCTTCTTATTGATAAAGAATTTCAAATCTACTTCATATTGAATACGAGAATTAAACCAGTATAGGAATGTAAAGGAATTTTTGAGCTAAATTGTAGTATGAGAAAAAGAAATGGGTGAACTGGCAGGTCTCCCCACGTTGGGTCCTATCACACATTCACAATAATGAGCTGGATTTCCTCCTTTGACACAGAAGAAAGTAAGTACATATAAAATCTCAGCCAGATATGAATATACAAATATAAAAATAGAGGACAATATTCAAAACTAGACCCATCAACGACACCCAATCGATGGTTTTAAATGTTTGCAGCCTGTCCCGTAACTTGTAGATGTTGAAGTGTATAATAAATTTATAAATAATTTAATAATTATATTGAAAAATTGCAAATTTGCATCCCATAAATCATAATACGCTTTCTTTTAAGAAGAATAATGCAGATTTTTGTTGATGTTGGTAGTTTTCTCATTTAATCTCTTAATTTTTTTTAATGAAATTATATATTAATATAATAGTAAAATTATACTTCCCTCCCTCAATAATATGTGGTTCATCTTTAGTTCTTTTAAAGCAATTTTCTGGCTTTGTCCTGAAATTTGATGCGAGAAAAACTTAAATTAGTTTTGATAATTGTAGAAACGAGGGGGTACTTGCTTTGAAAAACATAAATTATAGGTGCGATAGTGTTTGGAACTGTGATCATAGTTTCAACCACAAAACTAAGGGTCTGTTTGATTGGCAGTAAAATGTTTTCCGTAAAATAATTTCTGAAAAATGTTTTACTTTTCTGTAAAATGACTTACTGGAAAATATTTTCTGGTGTTTGATTGAATCTGTAAAATATTTTCTCATTGTTTGTGATTTCTGAAAATATTTTCGGAAAAGTTGTTTTTACATATATTAATATATATTAATAAATTTTTATATTTTAAATTGTTTTTACATATATTGCAATGATTTATTTATAATAATACTCAATAATAAGCTACAATATTGATCGTTATAAATTGAAAAAATATTATCCACAATGAGTACTAGTAAGAATATTGAATAATTATAAATTGCTTCGAAACCATAATGTGTACTAGAAATAATATTATCCAAATACATAATTAGTAGTACACCACATAGTAACAACATTGTCCAAGTGCATAATATTACACCACATAAAAGTATCAATATCTTCAACGCTGAGAAAATTTTTGAAGCCAAATTTTTCTATGCTTCTTACTTTTAACTAAAAACATTTTGGCCTCTGATTCATGACTCCCTAGATAATCACACACAGAACACAAGAATTCATCATCAAATCCTTCTTCCTGCATCGACATCACTTGTTCGTAAAGCTGTGCTGTCTTGTCGGCAGTAAATTGTTTCAAAGCATTAGCAATTTCGCCAAGTTGGTCACCCACAAATTTAATTTGTTCATCAACGAGACTTTCTTGACCACTTTTTCTTTTACGTTTGGATGTGCCAGATGAAGATACATTTGTTCTTACCTCTTCAGCCTCTTCATTGTCGCAGTCTACAGGCATTGAATCTTCATTATCATCATCCAAATCTATGTCAGCAAATGTTCTGGCAAAACTCCCTGTTGCCATATATTTGCCAACAACCACAGCCATTTCATCATAATGATCAATGCTTTTATTCAAAAATGGTTCATACTTCTTGTGTGCCTGTTGGATATTATACACAATTAGAATAACAAGTAAAAAATAATTGAAATATACTTAACATATATATATACATATATTACCATCACTGTTGCATCGTATGTCGCTCTATCACATGTGATCATTTTCATGTTATCATCCCATCCAAAACCACTTTCACCTAGAATTTTGCATATAATCTGCCACTGGTTTTTTACTGTCCTCAAATGATTTTCCACGTACTTTGTATCGCATTGGACTTGGAATCTAGAAGAAATGGCGTCGGCAACTCGATTAATAGAAACTGATTTGAAAGTATTAGAAGGCTTATTTCCTTTTCGAGCCTCCTCTGCTAGAATTTCAAGGAAAACATGTTCCATCGGTTTTGTCCACCTGAATTGCTTGGAGGTCCCTTCTTTGTTGCCCTTACCCATTCTACATTAAATAATTGTCATTGTCAATAATTTCAATATCCAACAAGCTTAAAACATAATAATCAATTCAATATCCAACAATGTTAAAACATAATCAATATCTAACCAATTCAAGACATATATCAAAATCCAACAATCTAAAATCTGACAATGTTATTATCCAACCAACATTTACAAAAAAAAAAAAACATCAGTCTAAAACATACATAACATAGAAATAATAACCCTAAGCCTAAATCTACCTAATATTTCTAGCCATGTAATCAGTCCACATAGTTTCTGCAATCTCATCTCTCTTAGCAAACCATTCTCTTGCTTCTTGTCTTTCTTCTCGCTCCGTGAGAGTTTGTATTATAGAATCAAACTCAGACTCCTCGTATAATCCTTGATTAAGTAAATCACTAGGATCAACTCCCATTATATGATTATGAATGATA
Source organism: Gossypium raimondii (assembly GCF_025698545.1). Classification (NCBI taxonomy): domain Eukaryota; kingdom Viridiplantae; phylum Streptophyta; class Magnoliopsida; order Malvales; family Malvaceae; genus Gossypium; species Gossypium raimondii. Next base: position 23,916,079 of record NC_068569.1, read on the forward strand.
CAACAAGCCAAAACTATATCTACTTGAGTTTGAAAATTCCAAAATGGTTCAGCATCTAATACACGAAACCGTTTCTTTAAAATCCCAAAAACACGTTCAACAGTGATCCGTAATGATGAATGTCGAAGATTAAAGAGTTCCTTTGCATTTTCAGGCCCTTCAGCACCAAACTCTTTTAAATGATATCGGACACCACGATATGGGGTAATACATCCAATTCGGATGCCATATCCAGCATCAGCAAGATAATATTTACCTACAATTTTACAATACGTAATTAATACTGATAAACTATGAGCTTATTGGAACTATTTGTGATAAATATTACCTTCTGGAATTCTTAATCCTCTTGGGCGTGAAAGTGCATCACTTAAGATACGAGAATCATGTGCACTACCTTCCCAACCAGCTAGAACATAGGTAAATTTCAAATCAAATGTAATGGCAGCCAATACATTTTGTGTCGTCCCCCCTTTACGGCTACGAAATCTTCCTTGCATGTTAAGTGGAACGGATGCACGAATATGAGTTCCATCTAATGCTCCAATAAAATCTTTAAAATAAGGATAAAACCTTGGATTGTTTCTAATTTCACTAGGAGTTGACTCATCAGGTAATCTAATAACTAGTCTATACAATTTCAAAATAGCTCTCAATACAACCCTAAAGTAATGGTGAACTGTCTGAATTGATCTATAATATCTAGATCCAATCACTCGAAACCTTACATTATGACCAATTATATGTAAAAATATAACTACTTGCTCCCTAATATCGATGATTTAGACGATTGTAACAAATTATTCGTACTAAGAATATCACATAAATTAAAAAAGGCGATCGGTCTCATCCTTATTATATCAATGCAATGCTGGTCACCACTATATAAAATACTATTAATATAGTTTTCTCTTTCATAATCTCGATTCACAAGAGGGCGAGAAGCAATTTTCTTCCTAGTTTCTAATTTTTTAATCCAAAGAGCCCCAAAAGCTAAAACTGAAGCCACAACTTCGGCAATTGCCATTTGATTTTGATTACGATCCATCTACACAAAATAATGCCACACAAATATATGATCACTACTACAAAAGATGCAAGATTTTCATAAGATCACATAAAGTTACCATGAGTAAAAAAGTGCATACATACATATCAAGCTAATTGTAATTGCCCAATAATAATTTTTTTAAAGTAGCACTTAAATATTGATCATAGTTAATACAATACTTCAATTGGTGCAAGAGTTTTAAATATATTGATCATGTATTAAAGTTACCATGACTTAAAATATCTTTCATGTATTTGTTATATATTGATCATAGTTAATAATATGTTTTATAAAGTTATTAAAATATATTGATCATGATTTTATAAAGTTAAGATCACTTAAAATATATTGCTCAAAAGCTATAAATGTTGATGCCTCTTTTTAAAATATAAAAGAGTTTTAAATACTTCAATTGCTATCAAGTGTGTCTTCTTTTTTATTTCAATATAAACAAAAAATTTGACAATGTTATAAATTTTTTATTTCTATTTTTATAATTTTTAAATTATAAATTGATTACTTTTTATAAAAAATAAATAATGTTTAAGTGCACTGCTACAATTGCTATATATACAGTTAAAATTTCGGACATAATTAACAAAAATATCAGTCTTATCATAAATATAACAGCTCATCACTGCCATTTCCCAACAAATTACAGAAAAAATGTACATAACAACCATTTAATTCACTTGAACCGAATTATTACAACCACAAATGCATATTAGAAGGCTTATCATAAATCAAGCACACCACAAACCTCTTATGAAAATATCGACCAAGGCCACCAACACGAGTACGAATGCTGAGGTAGAGGCTAGGACAGCAAGAACTATACAGCTGGAGGTCAAGCATACAAAGAAATTAGAACCGTTAGGAGCAATAAAAAATAGAAGCTAAGACAACATCAGTCTTGCCATCATCAATAAACATAATCAAAATCCAAATCAATAAACATACAAAAATTGGGTCATCTTCAACAGTTTATTTTAACACAATTACATCCAACTTGTATAAATTAAAGACAACATCACATGTTTTATCTTTTCACTTCTATAATAATTAAATTTATATCGGTATTAATTAAAAACTCCAACATTTCATCCATAATTCCGATATAATATTAACAATAATCATCCTCAACAACTCTCATTACCATATTAACAATAATCAGAGAATTATGAGCTAAAACATGTGAACTTCGCTCGTGTGAATGGAAGTAAAAAGAAAATAATTATTCATAATTTATGATTAGTTTCTTTAAAAGAATTAACTTATTTTTAAAGGCAATTATTATATAAAATATCCAAAAGCCGTAAGCGGTATCTACATATAATTCAAACTGATTTTCTTGTCAAAACATACTAACCCTAAATAATGAGTTCAAAGTTTAATTAACAAAACCCTTGCTAATTGATTCACCATTCCATGCCAATGTATTAGTGTTTGAAAGAGATAGAGACAGTTGCCACAAGCAGATGTGAACTTCATTTATGCAATTTAGGATTGGGATGGAAATTAGTGGGCAAGGCCTTCGGTGTAACCTACCAAACAAACGAATGTGCCCTAAATTTTCCCAAAATGAGAATCTATACAAATTTGATGTGGTTGTGGTTGTAGGGTTGGATTTTTACTTGGCCAAACCGAATGCAACCTATCAACTTCCTTCTTTCTATCTCTTTCTGACTCGTATGCAGTCAACTATGTTAAAATTTCTTAATGTATACAACATAAATACAGGAAATAACTTAACCCTAACCCATACCCCTCCCAACTAACACAAATATGTTTGCAGCAGCAGTAGCAGTTTCTTTAGGGGATTTTGTAGGCATTTTTCAAGTATACTTGGTGTGAGACATGTATATGCCAACTTTTCATCACACTTGCACTACCAACATTAAATTAATTCTTAGAACCATTTAAGCAAAGGGTAATCTTTAATTTGTCTACTCTCCTTTGGGTATCCCAAATTTTCTTAGAAGAAATAACTCACATGACTTTGTTCATAAATAATAACTCAACCTTGTGTATGTTAAAAGGCCAATTAGAAGAAATAGGAGGATCTGTTTGAAAGCCCATACTCTGTAATAAAAGTGCGGCAGAAATGAGAAACAATGGAGGAAAAATACATAAAAAATGAAACTCTAATATATTTATAATTTAGTTTTTCAAAAACAACCTTTATTCATTTATTTTTCTTTAATTCCCACCTTTATTTCATGTTTCTTTAACCCAAATTCGATGTGTTTAATTCAGTTGATTATGCAGAGGAGAAGGCGTGAAAGAAGCACCAAATTTACAGCAAGGAATTTCAGGCTATGTTAGATGGTTTAGATGAAGAAGACAGCATAGAAGAAGGTGGTCAAGCAACAGAGAAGAAAAGGCGTTTACAGCAAGGAATCCTGCACTTGATCTAAAGCAATGATCCGAGCTATCCCATAGATCTGGAGTGAAAAGAAAGAGTAGAGAGAAAGAAAACCGAAGCTATCTCCTATAACAACGAAAGTTGGAGTAGCAGGATTCGCATATATACCAGTGTATGTGAGAGTTTAACTACACATGCAGTTCAAAAAAAATAAAACCATTTTCGACAGAATATTTCCCACAGAAACAGAAACAGAAACAAAAACAGAAAATACAAACCCAGCATGTCTTACCTGAAATTTCCCACAGATCTGACGGAAATGGTGGTCGGAGAGAACGTATTGTGGGGGAAAATCAGTCGACAGATCTTGTGGGGGTTTGGAAATGGAAGGAAATGAAGGAATGAAGGTTTTAGAAGGCTGGAGAGAATATGGAAAATGTCTTACCGAAATGAAGGGTGTAAGACATTTTCCCCAATTTTGTAATAGCTTTTCCCGTGTCTTGGAATTGGTTTTACAAAAGGAAAATATTTTCCTGCTATCAACCACTGGAAAATGTGTAAAACCAATTCCGGAATTGGTTTTCCCCTATCAAACACAGCCTAAAAGTGCAAAAACAATAAAGAAGAACACCAAGGTTGTTTACGCAGCTCAACCTCAGTTTATCCGCGGGGCCTAGCCCAAAGCAATGACCTACTATCTTTCTCATAGTACAACTAATAATTTATGTCCTAACACTAGTCTAACACTCACCGATTTGGTGACCTCACTGTTATACAAAGATTAGATCACTCTCCTACTAAGCATACCTCTCAAAAGCTTAGTTTTACAACTCAAGAGACTCTCTTAATTATTTACAGAAACAATGCGCACATAGAAATTAACATTCCTAACTTGAACAAAATTGTACTCTCTTAACATCTCAGTCTCTCGGTTTATTTTAATCCAGGCAAAACTTAAGTTTTGTTTACATAAGAGTTGTAATCTAATCACTTTTCTATAAAGTAAGGGTAAAAATAAAAATAAAATAATAATTTCATAAGAGTCCCGATGTAATCTTCAATTTCATAAGTTTAATCCGAAAGACATCAATATTCAAGTCTTCAATTTCAAGACAATTGGTCTTCACGTTTTGGGCTTTAATTCGTCCAAATAATTCCACAACATATAGTCAAATACTTTTGTTCTAAAATTTGTCAACTCTTAAAATAAACAAGTAAGGCAATGAAACATGGCTTGAAGTTGTCGCCACTGTTTCAACCACAAAAATAGCCATAGAATCTTTCTTGCCATAAAATGTGTCAACAATAATTATTAAGTCAAGCTCAAGCTTGAGTAGCTCGAGCTATTTGTCAAGCCGAATTTGACCACTATAATATTTGGTTTGAACGACTAGCAAGTTGAATCAGGCTTTTCATTTGAATATATTTCTATATCATGAAATTATAATTTTATACTTATTATATAAAAAAAGCTTAATTATGAACTAGTTCAAACTTACATATTGTTAAATGCCAATTACACATTCTAGATGCAACTCCAATTGTAACTTAACTTGCATATGACTTGTTGTATAACTTGCCATATATGTTGGCGTTCTTTTAATCGAAAAACCTTGCACTATTTAATACATATCTTAGAGGATTTTCTACCGCAATTTATTCATTTATTGTATTGGATTTTGAAGGAAATCAAGTCAAGTAAGAGCTCTTTGAAGACTTTCGATGTGATTGAGTTTCTTTAATTGGAGAGATCCATTTTCTTTAGAAGATAATTCCTAGAAAATCTTTGCTATATGTAACTTTTTTTGTTTTGGTTAAAATTTTTATATATAACTCAAACTATATCCATAACCCTGAAATTTTAAATTAATAAAATATAGACATTATGCGCTTAAAAGCTACACAGTTATAACCTTAATATTTATCAGATGAAGTCAGTGTAATAAAAATAGTTACAACAAGATTATTAAACGAAATTGGTATTAAAAGAACATTAGGGTTCTGTTTTGAAAGCAACATCCTAGCTCCATGGAAAGGGATCTCTGCTTGAAATATCCAATATCTTAGCCTCATTTTTCTTTATTTTACGTACGTAACCAGTATTTTTATGTTGGACTAGCGAGTCAATATCAGCTTCTTCTTTTTTTATAATTTTTGAATATTTTGTAAATATCCAAATTTAAATATTATTTGAATTTATTTTATAAATAAAATAATATTTGAAGATTTTTAAATCCACATTTTCCACTTACTTGGTTCATATTGTGGTTAAAAAACAGTTATTTGTAGGGAATGCAGTTACTAGCAACAACGATTAAATGAATATTCCAATGGTCAAACACTGAGGTTTGTGGTTGTAACACCCCTTGCCCGACCCGGTCGTCGGATCTGAGCTATAGAATGCTACACTAGTTACCAGAGCAGCAACGATCAAATAAATATTCCAATTTATGTTGTTATACATTTAAATACAAGCAAAACAAGCATATGGTATGATATACAATCAATTCCGAGACTTACATGGGCTTATGAATACTCTTCTACCAATCCACATTTGAACTAGGACCAGATTATGAAGTTTATAAAATTTATTGGACCGACGTCACAACTTCGTCATCTCCTCGTTACGAAATGGTTATATCAATATGTCATGTCGCGACGACATGCATATGCTCGTCGCGACATCACTCACTCTCTAAGATAACGATGTTGCAACGTCAAGAGTCCAAGGTTGCTACGTTGCCCCAGTTTACTTAGCTCATCTTGATACCTAAATTACATGTTTTCAACCCAAAACATATTGTAACCAACATTCATTTGACCATTTCACTTATGCCAAACCTAATAAAACATGCCAAAATGAACTTGTAACAATTTAAAATTAACCATTTAACTTAATAAACAATTCATATCATTCATTCAAGTTCAATTTCCCCATTTACTTATCTAACCATGAAATTTTTTCTTGCTTTAAACCAATATATATAAAACTAATCATTTTGAGTATCTAGTATCCAAATGATAATGGAAAGAACCAAATCAACCATGCACATAACCTATATTTCAAGCATGACTATCATTTTTACCTCTTTACATGCCATTTAGCAACCTAACCATTCAAACTATCATACTTATAATCTTTATCATGCCAACACCTATCAATTAAGATCATTATGCATACGAGTATCACACAAGATCAAAACATGCATCAATTTATCACATCGCAAGTCAATTACATAAGTTCCAACCATTATTAATTTATCACATAATATTAACACCAATTTGACCATTTGCACAACAAAGGTCCTTATGTACATGCCACAAAGTCTAGACTCAAATGAACATAATATTGGAAAATCGGGTTTGGAAAACACAACGAAAAATAGGTTTAAGGGAAAACCAAAGTTTGAATTTTTTTTTTCAAAAAATAAGAACTTGGTTGTGTTATCTAAACTAATAAATACTTAATCAAAATCGCACCTTTATAATTCATTTAGGATGAACGTTTTGACAGAGTAGTCTCTCCGCCATCCTTAAGCTCATGCTTGCCGAGTATGGGCTCACTTCAAATCAGAAAATTTTTCAAAAATTTATCAGTGAGGCAATTTGGTAATTTCTATAAACTTTTGGGGTCAAATTATAAATAATAAGAATATCTCTAAAAATTTTCTGAAATAATTTCTTCAGAAATTTTTTTCTTCAATTAAGATTAAAATTAATCACATTAATATTAAATTAATAAAATATTATCAAGATAAATATTAAATTAATATTAATATTAATATTAATTGTTTCTTGATAGAATTTGGTGAAACTTGTTTTAGATTTCAGATCAAATTGATTGAATATATAAATATTGGAAGGCCAAATTTATTATTAGGTCAATAAATAAAAGCCCACATTAGCTTTTCATCCCTCATTTAACCACAACTAATGGAAAGTGACTGAAATATATAATTTCGAGAAATTGAATGTTTAAATCGAAAAAAATATTAATTAAATGACCAAAATAGAACGAAATGCATAGTTAAATAACTATTATTATATTTCAGCTTTTTTTAAAAATCAAACTTATTTAAATTGAATTCCACCCATTTGAGGTTCATCAAATTTTTTTAAAAATGACTTTTTAATGATATTTTAAGTCCTTTTCACTAAGTTATAAATAAAATACTTATTGTTATAAAAAGCTAAATAAATAAAAATGAGATTCTATTAGATTAATTATCTTTTTAACTTAAAAATCTAAATAAAAATAAAATTCAATTAGATTAATTATTTTGAACTTATAAATCTAAATTTGACTCAAAATCTAATTCATGACTCAATGAGAAGGATCATCTCTTTTAGATTTTTGTTCTTCCTTTTGGATGGTTATTTTTTGTTTGCTTCTCACAAATAGCTTAAGTAAAAAAAAAACACACAAATTAATAGATATTAGCTGATGGAATTTGATTTTAAAAATTAAAAAGTTTATCAAACGTGTATGCGTGGAAATCACAAATTTAAAATATAAATGTTTATTTAAAATTACATATAATAAATAATAAAATGTATGATTTAAAACTAATTAATAATAACACGTGGAATATGTAAATGAAAAACATAGATTAAATTATTTATCATGGTGTTGTTATCAATCTTGAGCCGATGCCGAGTTAACCGACAATGTAATAAAGTGTGCATAATAAAATTAAAATGTATAAAAATATTTTCAAAAATTTTAATTGAATAGAAAACTAAATATTTTATTAATGCAATTGGTGTGTGTTCAAATCTCACAATATACATATTTTTAATGGGCTTTTAAGTTAAAAGGCTAAAATATCCTCGAATAATATTGCTTATTTTAATTACGGAAGGGCATTCCCATAACTTCCTAACCGAGTTGGTGACCCGATTGAGGGTGACACAAGAGCTTAAATAATGGTATAGATTTACAATGGATGAAAGTAATAAAATGTGCATAATAAAATTAAAATTTATAAAAATATATTTAAAAAAGCTTTAGCTACACGGTAAATTAAAGGTTTTATTAATGTAATTAGTGTGGGTTCAAATCTCACAATATGCATATTTTTATTGATTTTTTAAAGCGGAAAGATTAAGATACCCTCGGATAATATTATTTATTTTATTGTAATTTCCTAACTCGATTAAGGGTAACACAAATTTAGTAAAACACTTAAATAATATTATAAATAATATTATGTTGTAGAATATATGAGTAGACCTAATCATGGGCCGGGCCATTCGGCCAGGGCCGAAGGTCTGCCTGAAAAGTAGAAAGGTTTGGGTAAAAATATAAGCCTAAAATTGGGTTTGGGTAAAAAAAAATAAGGTCCATTTAGAAAAATTGTTAGTTTTTCACTGTTTTGCTGTGATTTCACTAATATATTGTTACTATTTTATTGTTATTGTTTGAATATTGTATAACTCTTATTTTATTGTTAATTTTGCTACATTTTAGAGACATTTATTTATTAAGTTGTACATATATTAGTGTTATTTAAGTATAAAAACTTTTTTTAATTTATTTTTAATTTGTTGAAAAATATTTATTTAATATTTTTAGTGTATTTAATGTATCATATTTTTTTAAAAATTTATTTAAAAATAATATAAAATTTTTAATACAGACGAGTTAAAGCTAAACTCGAGTTTTAGCTTTTTATCTAAGGGAAAAAATTTTATACATATTTTCTGGGCTATGTCAAGCCCAAGCCCATAAAATAAGTCTACAATTTTATTATAACTAGCTCGAACTCAGTTTGACCCATAATAACCTCTATATAGAAGTAGATGAAGGATGCAGAGCGGAGATGTATGGCCTGTTAAGGTTTAAAATTTGATTGGGCCTACATTTGGCATCTAAAACCTCAGCAAAGCCTTCAACTATTATTTTATACAATCATTTTAAAGGAAATAAAATTGTAAAAGAGCGACTATTACTTATTTTCAAAAAAGTGTTGAATAGAGTAATCGTACTTAATGTAAAAAAATTTAAGTTAGATTTTATTTTATTAAAAATTGAAATAAATTATCTTTTTTACTAAAAATTTAGATATTCAAATTACCAAGACCATTTCAATACTCATGCACAAACTGAACCAACAATTAGGAGAAGCACGAAAATGAAAGCTTCTATGAATACGGGTACCTTCAATACATCGAAGTTCATTGCCTATGGATAAAGAAAAACCGTTTCAACATAATAATAAAAAACAACAAAAACTAGAGCAAACATAAAATAACGGATTCGAAATTGTGACCAAGCATCACCCATTTGTTCTATACCCGATTCATAACTAGAAAGTTTTTCTAGACCATTTCTAATCGGGACTAAAAGTCCAAAAATTAGAAATGTCAAAATAGGAATAGCACTTGATATTATTAGAAATGCCCACAAAATATCATATTTGTAAAGGAGAAACGTAAACGAACTCCTATGAACGTGAAAAATAGATCGGACTAGTCGCTTCGACTTGAAATTCATTGTCAAGTCATTCGCAACTGATTGTCCTAACCCTTAACTAAGAGGATAAACACGTTTCAGTCTACTTAAACCCAGATATTCTTACATTAACAACAATATCAAAATCAACAAAATTGATCACTGAATCCTTAACCTTTAACTCAATACTTTAATATGCCACTCCTTTAATTTATATCTAAAGAAATATTATAAATTAAATTTGTACTTTAAATCTGTGATTACTTATATCCAAATTAAATGATAAGGACTGGTAAAAGATGTAAAATAACTATAAAATCAATTTTTGAATGAGTGTTAAATCAAAAGTTTTGTAAATCTATTTTTACGTTAATTAAGTCTTAATTCTATTACAATAAATATTATTGTCAATGCAGTAGAATACGGGTTCGAATATGTTGAAACATATTACCCTCTTATTTATGAATTGAAGATGAGCTATGAGTAGTATACTTTGTCTTTTCATTTTTATATAATATGTTTAAATAAAAATTTTAAATGATTCGAAAAAAGCCACTTCTACAAAATTACTATTAATTTTAAAAACAAATATACTTTTTAGTTTTTTCTCTTGTGCTCTCGTGGGGGGTTTTTTACCTAAGTAGGATAGAAAAAAAAATTTACTGAAATAGTATGTCAGAAAATTTTTTTACCAAAATAGGTTACTTTTTCATTAGAGCCTATTTGGTAGGCGCCAATGAATAAAATAATAATAATAAAAAAATTTTGATTAAAATATAATTTATACTTTTCCGGATTAGTATATAACCCGTATAATACATAGTATTGGCGCCTATCTGGAAGGCGCCAATGGTGGTGCCTATTTGGGAGGCGCCAATGGTGAACAAAATATTGTGAATTTTTCCCAAATTACTAACAAATTAATTATAAAATAATTACAATATTCATACAAAAAATTACAATGTTACAATATATCCCCACATTATAATATTCATACAAAATTATAATATTACAATATTCATACAAAAAAATTGCAATATTCATACAAAATTATAATATTACAATATTCATACAACATTACAATATTCATAAAAAATTATAATATTCATACAAAATTACAATATTACAATATTCATACAAAATTATAATATTACAATATTCATTCAAAAAATATAATATTCATACAAAATTACAATATTCATACAAAAAATTGCAATATTCATACAAAACTATAATATTACAATATTCATACAAAAATTTATAATATTCATACAAAATTACAATATTCATACAAAAATTATTAATCCAAAACTATAAATACAAATTTAATTATAAAATAATTACAATATTCATACAACATTACAATATTCATAAAAAATTATAATATTCATACAAAAATTTTAAAATATTCATACAAAATTCTAATCTAAACTATAAACACTAAATATAGATAATTTATAATTAATAATTAATAAAAAATTCACAATATTTTCTAAAATATATCCTAAAAAATTCACAAACTATAAACCTTTTAAATTATAAACAAAATTATTTATTAAAAAAATACATTACCATTGGCGCCTCTCCATCAGGCTCCTTCATTGGCGCCTACTTGAGAGGCGCCACCCGACCCGACTTGTATTTTGATCCGTATTTTTTTCAAAAAAATATTAAAAAAATATATAATTATATTTTATTAAAATTATTATTATTATTTTATTCATTGGCGCCTACCAAATAGGCTCCAATGAAAAAGTAACCTATTTTGGTAAATTTTTTTTCTGACATCCCATTTCAGTATTTTTTTTTCTATCCTATTTGGGTAAAAAACCCTCTCGTGGGTGTCACATAAATGCAATAAAACAACACGATTCAGGTAATTTTCTAATATTTTGATAAGGTCCTCCTTTATAAAAATTATAATAAATTATAGTTAAACTTAAACGTCAAGGGGTGGTGGCGCAGTTGGCTAGCGCGTAGGTCTCATAGCTTCTGAGTTATCCTGAGGTCGAGAGTTCGAGCCTCTCTCACCCCATTATTTTTTTCCATTTTAAAATTAATCAAGAAAAAACAGGTGGTCATGTTTCACTGTCGTTAGACGGCATTATTTTTATTTTAAAAAAATTCTTTCAAATTAAATTTTAGAATTTAATCTTGCAGTTTAGGTATCCTTATTTTGTTATTAATGGAAAATTGAATGCCGATAGCAATTCTCTAACCAGTTAGAAAATTTGCAGTTTCTCTTTTTTGGGGTCTAAGACCTATGGTATCCGATGGCCAATATTTCTCTTTCACATAACCTACATTTGCTTTCCAATCTCCGCTATCTTCTCTTCCATATCTCAGCTTCATGCACTTACGGCAAGTGCTTTAGCTTTTATGCCATCATCAATTGTCCTTAATCTCAACCATAACTAAAAGCTTGGGCCCTAAGGAATTGAACAAGATACTCCCATTTATCCACCAAAATTTATTACTACATCACAAGATCCAGGATTAAGATCCAATTAATCAGTTCACCTTTTGTTTTGTTATTTCTTTTGAGTAGCAAATAAATAAGTACTAAATACAGAAAAATTGGTTGAGAAGGGGTTACTTTGAATCATATGGTGCCCCATGCATAAGTATTCATGAATCCCCAGCATTTCCACGTTAAGATGTTCATCGATAAATACTTGTAATGTGTAATGCAACCTCCCAACCTGATCCAGACGTGAAGGTCACATTAACCATTAAAATGACTTTGTAAAATATTCAATTTTAGTTAGAGTTAACAACTCATTTTTACTTTAATCAATTTGTCTATAGTTCAACAACTAGAGTATGCTTCTATCAAAATTTACCAAAATCGTTATCTTTTCTGTTCGGAGTTGGTTTAGGGTCTAAGTTGTTATGGTTTTAAGCCATTTGTAAACATGATTTATTTTAGGTTCAACTAGAAAAAATTTCTCTACCTCATATTCTATGATTGAAAATTAATGCCTAAAGTTTTATTTGTTAAATAAATAACAAAATATTAATTTTCATGCCCAAAATTATATAATTAATCTTGTTCGATTTTTTGAGTTAAAGTGTCTTGCAAAATCCAAAATCAAATGGGTAGCGAGTTCATGTCACATTCTGTATAAACAAAATAAAATTGAACAGATTAGTTTATGAAATAAGTAAAATATGTTCTTATATATACAATTGTAAAAGAGATAACAATAAATTTGTTTAGGGTTTTAGTTTAGGGTATATGATTAATTTAAAATTTAAGGCCGGTTTAGGAGTTACTATTTTAAGGTTTATGGAGTTTGGATTTAGGGATTATGGATTGGGGAGTATAATTTAAGGGTTGGGATTTAAGGTTTAGAGGTTAATTAGGGGTTAAGGGTTTAGGGGTTAGACATTTTGAGGTTAAGAGTTAAGGATTTAGAGTTTAGGCCCTAGGGGTTGGGTTAGGGTTTTGGGTTTAGATTAATTAGGTTTTTAATTTATATTTTAAATATGTTCTTATATAATTATAAAAGAGATAATAATAAATTTAATATATTGAAATTATGAGTATAGTTTAAATTATTTAAGAGATATATAATAGATAGACTTTATATGTATTGAATGGTTAATTTAGGGTTTAAGGTTAATGTTTACTTGAGATTTATTAAATGATAAAATTTTATACAATTAATTAATGCTTTTATATTTAAAAATTTTAATCTAAACCATTTAATATATTTAAATATTAGTTTAAATAGAATTAATAAATAAGTTTAAAAAAGTAATAGATTAATATGGATATTTAGGTAAAATTTTATCAAAACGCCACCGTTTATCTTCAATAAATTAATTTTTAGTGGCGTTTTTATATAAACGCCAGAATTATGCATTAAAATTTAGTAAAAACGAGGCTGTCTCTTTTCAGTACTTTAATTTTTAGTGGCGTTTTTATTAAAAACGCCACAAAAGATCATTTTACTTTAAAAAAAGCGCGTAAACAACCCGCTTTCATTTTTCAACCAAATCCAAACCCTAAAGTGCGCCTCTCCCAATTTCTTCTTCACTTTGAGGTTTGAGCAGATCGGATGGTTCGTTCATCCAAGGTGGTCAATGTGGGAACCAGATCAGGGCTAATTTCTGGGAAGTCATATGCGACGAGCATGGAGTTGACAACACTGGAAAATATAACGGTGACTCCGACCTTCAGTTGAAGCGCATCAATGTCTACTACAATGAAGCCAGTGGTGGAAGGTATGTCCCACGCGCTGTTCTCATGGATCTGGAGCCGGGCACTATGGATTCCGTCAGATCTGGTCCTTTTGGACAAACCTTTCGCCCCGATAACTTCGTCTTCGGACAGTCTGGTGCTGGCAACAACTGGGCCAAGGGTTATTACACGGAGGGAGCTGAGCTCATTGATTCTGTTCTTGATGTTGTCAGGAAAGAGGCTGAGAATTGTGATTGCTTACAAGGTATAAACCCTACAGCTTTGACCCTTTTTTTTCTTTCCCCCAAAGCACTTTTAACCTATAGGTTTTGTTGAAATCTCTGTTTTTTGGTTCTTGGTTTAATGTTAAATTTATCCTTTCACCTCCGTCAATTTTGGATCTCATAATTTATTTTTGGTTCTTGGGTTCAGTAAGCTATTTTTGGTGCTTTCCAGGAGATTTTCTTTCATTTTCCTTTCTCCTATTTCGGTGGATTTTAGGGAGGTCTTTTATTTCATCTTTAGTGCTGATATATTTCTCCTTAGTCTGGACTATGTCTTCTTGTCTGTTATACCTACTGAACACTTCTATTTTGAAGTAAAATTGTTATAAACAACACAGAGGTTTTATTAAGCAAACTTTAGCAAGGGACTTCACAAACTTTAGCAAGGTTAGTTTGGCTTAAAAATTCTATGTTGAATGGATATTTTCCTTTGAGTGTAACTCTTCTAATGTTCAGCTGAGAGAAAGAAGTTATTAACATTGCTTACCATGCAGCAATGAAATCTCAGAACCTACTGCTCCCGCTTCTGAGGTTTTCCAGTTAGTGGGCGTGTACGTTAGACCAGTAGCTCATTTCTAGTATTGTTAAAAAAGGCTTTAGATGATAATACTTGTATTTTGACTGTAATTCTGGCAGATAATGGAGACAATGCAAGGTCAAAGTCTTCAGCAGCACTTTTTCCTGCTTCTAATGAATTATATGTACATCATATCACTATCAAAATCTATTTGTTGCGTTGTTCAATTAACTTTAGCGACTTAATTGTGAAATCTTTCTTCTTTTTTGCCTTCTTAGTGTTTTGCAGCATATAGTTGATTTCAATTTTCCAAGGTTAGCAGATTTTGGAGCTGCAATATCTGGTGCAAACAAATTGCAATGCCAGCAAGTTATTGAAGAGTTGGATGTGAGTGCACTGGATACAATGTACTATTGATTACTGATCTTTTTTTAGATCTTTTTCTGGTTTAGTTGGTTTTATATTTGATTAGGGTATCACAAGTCTCAAACATCTAGTATGTGAATTATCCTGAATAGGCATTGACCTGTTTGTTTGATTTTATATATTTGGAGATTGGAGTAATTATCTTTTTTCTTGTTAAACTGTTCTGTACTGTTTTCATTAGGTGCATAAGCGGTTGCAACTTACACTGGAATTAGTAAAAAAGGAAATGGAAATCAGCAAGATTCAGGTACTTAATGCCATTGAATCTCCTTGCACCTCTACGTTATTTAAACCTTTTTGTTGTTGTTGTTTGATTTGAGTAGGTCTAAATCATTTGAAGCATACTTTTAGGACTCAATTGCGAAAGCAATCGAGGAAAGATAAGTGGTGAACAACGTTGATACTTGTTGAATGAGCAGCTTAAGGCAATAAAGAAGGTATTTTTATTCCAATATATTATTATTATGTATGTTCTTCTTGCTAATGCTTTTACCAATTTATCTTTAAATATAGTCTAATATGCCCCCATATAATCATTTTATTTTCTTTGAACTCTTTTCTCTATTCTTTATTCCAACCTTTCCTCTGTAGAAATTGGAATGAATTTCATTTTTTTCCTGGTGCAGGAACTTGGGTTAGAAACAGACGACAAAATTGCACTTTCAGGTTAGTTCTGTTTCTTGTCATATTTGGCAGAATCACAAGATAGTATTTACCCATTTGCGTTTCCTCTATCTCTCACACACACACAAAAATGGTCATTTGCGTGCATGGATGCTCCTCTTGAACATTGTTGTTGAAGTAATTTTTCTTACAGATGAAGAACTAGACTAATTGTTTATTTTCAGACTTTTTTTTCCAATAAAAAGTAACTTTCTGAATTTCAGTTATATTATAATAATATAACAGCAATTTCTAGTCTATGTAAACCACCAAGCATAAGTTGCTACACAATTGTAGTTATCTTTTTAAATAATACTAATTTTGTCATGTAGTTACTCAAAGAGGGCAGATGCTACTGAGAATTTGCAAGAAGCCGTGGATGTATTTTTCTTTGGTCACACATGGAGTGATAAGTAAAGTTTTCTTTTTTTGTTTTACCACTACGGAAAATTAAGGTGATGTTTTTATTATTAGACTAAAAATAAGGACGACATTGAGAAATTAAATATGTAGCCAAAATTTTGTTCCCTGTAAGTAACATATACTCGTACAGTTCAATCAATTCAGCGCTGCAAGAAAACGGAAGCGAATGTATAATAACCGTGTATTGTAGTAATAATTTTTGTTATATATTAATGAAAAGAATATATGTTCTTTTACTTTTATTGCCATATTATAGGTGAATGTTGAAATTTATTACTATAATTTATTTTACTTTTATTGTTAATGAAAAGTAATACATTCAAAATAAAATTTGACCATTCTATTTGTTATTATAAAAATTCATTTAATAAAAATGCTTTTAGTGGCGTTTTCTATAAAAGCGTCGCTAAAGGTCATGCTTTTTAGCTGCGTTTGTGATAAAAGCGCCGCTAAAGATCATGTTTCTTTAGCGGCGTTTTTGGGTAAAGCGCCGCTAAAGGTCCTGTTCTTTAGCGGCATTTTTAATAAAAGCGCTGCTAAAGGTCTCGTTCTTTAGCGGCGTTTTTTTTCAAAGCACCACTAAAGGTCATGACCTTTAGCGGCGTTGTCAATAGCGGCGTTTTTTGCGGCGTTTGTGGAAGTGCCACAAATACTTTTAGTTGCGCTAAAAAGCGCCGCTAAAGGCCTAAAAAAACGCCGCTAAAAACCAGTTTTGGTGTAGTGATAATAGCATACAAACATGCAGTGCAAAGAACAAATCAAAATCATGATATCTACAAAATTTACAGTATCCAATGGCAAACTCATGAATGACTGTGTAGTCTACTACCCAATTCATCTCTACACACCACAGTAAGAGTTTCCCAGAACTCGTCCAGCCCTACACACCAAAACAATATTTACGGATGAGCTGCCAGTATATTAGTGAATTTGATTGGGGAACCAATCCAGCTTTTAAAGCCTGAACTTCCTCCTTCAACAACCCAACCCTTATGCAACAGTATGGCATGCTATTAGTGACAGGAAATAGTGACAGTAGCAGTATTAATTATGCGACTATCATGAAATTGTAAAAATTGTTTGTCTAAGCAGTAACAGTAGGCATGCATCAATTGTATGAGCAGAAATATCATTGAAACATCATCATACATACTCAACAACATCATTTCATAAAAATGGCAGCATAGTACAACCATACTTACGTCACACAATTGAGTTTTCAACCAAACAATGCTCACAGTTTTTCAACGACTTAACAAAGGATGTACCCCTTTCAGATATGATGTTTCTAGTGCATTCACAATCACGAATCAAGGTTGTTTAGTAATCATAATAATAATAAAAAGCAACTAAACATGCTCGAAGCACCCACACATTTGACCT
Source organism: Gossypium raimondii (assembly GCF_025698545.1). NCBI lineage: Eukaryota > Viridiplantae > Streptophyta > Magnoliopsida > Malvales > Malvaceae > Gossypium > Gossypium raimondii. The sequence goes on from NC_068569.1 coordinate 23,933,831, forward strand.
AAGCCCCCCCACACGGCATAACACAGTTAGAACACACAACTTCACTCCACACGCCCGTGAGACACTTTCACTATTTCGGCACACTCTTTTAGTTTAATTTCGATCCAGTTCACCTAGATTTGGTTCTTCAAACGGCAAGCACATGCAAATACATAACATTAGAATCGGCAACATAAGTCTTCGGCAAGATCCGAAAGAGACCAATTAAGCAAAACGGGAAGAAGTAAAACGCAACTTAGTTGCGCATCCGAAAACAGAGTCTAACCAATCTAAGGAATCTTGCTTACCAATCTACAGCAATTGGAAACGGTACAATTGTCGACAGACCTACACGTCAATAGAATCCGAACAAGCAAGGTGTGATTCGGCAACGAGGAAGAAATGCCTAGAGTTTCGGCACACTAAGATTTTGTACACTAAAAAATGCGGCACATGTATATATTGTACTAAGGTTTTTAGCATTTTGACAGATTAGGCCTAAATAGAAGCCCAATTGCACGCTCAAACAAAAAATTAAAATAAATTCAACAGTCCACAATTTTAATTTGAAATTTAACCCATAGGTCGGGGCGTGACATGTAAATTTAAATTTTTAGTGTAAATGGGCTTAAAAGGGCAAAAAAGGAACCCAGAGATCCAGATCCTCACATGCAAAATTTATTGATTATTGCTGTATAAGAAATGGGATAGAGTACTGAAATAACTTTCTGACATTTCCCTAAGCACCCAGTTTTTTATACGAGCACATCACATGCAATGGGGGAATTTGTTTGAGAGGCTTAAAATAGGTCATAGAGGTAAATGAATGGTCCTTAAGCCTTTTTCACATATCGGGTTTTTCAATTTTCGCAATTATTGTTCGCCATTTGATTGGGGCATTTTTACATATACCTAGCATGCTATAAAGTGGTCATCCGCCTAATAATAATAATAATAGCCAGTTTTTCCACCAAGATTTGTTGAGTGTGGGCTCCCGTGTCATCTACTTTTTATCCATTGCTTGGTGCTTGATTGATGCTAATCAAAAGATTAGCAGAAAAAACTATGGGGGGTTTATTCTAGTACTTGCTATCTAGGGATGACATTGAGTATATTGCAAATTCGAATTTCATAAATATTTGACCCGTCTTTATTAACATTTACATTTTTTATCAATTTAGTCCTTATTCAAATGTTATGATTTTTTACTATTTAAAAAATTTAAATTATTTACTAATATGGTATATTAGACAAAATAGTAATGAATGATTGAGAGCTAATTTGCTACAAATAAAAGAGTAGGGATCAAATTGAGGAAAAGTATAAAATTGAGATTAAATTTGTTATTATCCCTTATACATAAAAAAAACTAAATTAAAAATTGAATAGTACAAACTTTAATGGAGTTTTACTACTTCATCAATCTAGATTTATAATTTTATAGAAGCCTTTGTTTAAATGTTAAGTCACCAATAAATATATAAATAATAAATGTGGATATTTTGTTAATATTTTATTACACCACTTTAATGAAATGATAAAGTGGGTTAACTTAGGCAAGAGAATGAACTGCCAAACCTTAAACTCTAATCATTGATGTAAAACCATTGGCTTAAACTGAAATCATATACACGTTATGGGATTATTAATGAAGTTTAGATGTTAAAAAATTCTCAAGAATTAATTAAATTTTAATAAAAATTACAATAAATTGATTTTTTAATTGAAAATTAGTAATTAGTTGAGACCTAAAATATACATTTTTTTCGAAACTTTTGATGAATCATTAAGTGGGTTGTTATGAAAATAATATGGTGGCGGATGTGATATTTGATGGGAAGAGTTTAATTAATTTTTAAATTATTTTGAGAGTTTAATTGAATTTTAATTAATTAAACGTAATAGTTATTAAAATATTATAACAAATTTAGAAAATTATAAAATTATAGAAAAATATATTTTATTTAAAATTTTAAAAAATATTAAGTATTATAAAATAGTATTAATGTATTGTGAAAAAATGAAAAATCATAGAAATTATATAAATTACAAAAATAGCAAAATTATAAAATATTTTTAATATATTACAAAAAAAACTGAAAGAATTAGAAAATTTTAAAATTTTAAAAATAAAAAACTAAAATTAACATTTAAGCATATTCTACCTCACATTTTCTAATTTATTTTGTCTTTAAGTAATTTTAAAAAACAACTTTTTAGAGAATTTATTTTTGAAAATATAAAAATGATACGATTTTATTCCTACGGCCACAGTTATCACGAATTCTAGTGTGATATTACACAAGTTTGGATCTGAGCTTTGAGACATCAAATGACCTACACATGTATTTTTCCCTTGAAAAGAGTATGTCGATTGTCGGCGTATAAATACAAAAACCTTGGTCTGAAAATTATTGCTTGTCCCTTTCATTTAGACATAAATAGTCTACTAATTGCATTGTTTTTTCTATATAAAAAACCTTTTTCTTTTAATTGTTTTAAATATATATATTTTTCGCCAATTGAGTTAGCGCGATTAGTATTGGCATTGTTACCAATACAAGAGGATGTGGATTCGAGTATGCTGAGGCGCATTATCTTCCTATTTATGAATTAGGGAGAGACTGAGTAGTTCTAAGCTTTATCTATAAAAAAACAGAAATAATCAGAATCTATAATGAGATTATATTAATCAAATATCATATATTTATGAAATGCTATTGTGGTACACTTTGTTGTTATTAAAATGTAGATTCCTTCTATGAAGTATGGAAGTGTTCATGCATGTAACTTTCAATGAAATTGATTAACATGTCTGACATTTTAACAATGAGTAATTTTCAAATATTTTTAATTTTTTTAGATTTATTCGTGGCACACACCATCATGTTTTTTTTTTGGCATTTTAACAATGAGTAATTTTTAATTTTAATCCTTTTAATATGTTTAAATTTAAAATTTAACTCTTATACTTTAATTTCTAGCCTAATTTATTCTCTATATTTTTATAATACTATTAGTAGGAGTGATTGAGTAGACGATGGAAAAGTGTCGGTTGCCATTGATGCTTTTACTTGCGTGTTCTCTTTCAAACACCCAAAAAAAGATTGCACTCAAATGCTCAACACTCCATCTTGATTCAAAGCTACAAACACCAAGTTGTTCCTTGAAACTTTGCTTGCGGAAGCAACTTGGTAAAAATGTCTGCAGCTTGCTCATTTGTATCACGAGCCTTCAAAACAATTTCTTCAGTAGAAACAAGATTCCGAATAAAATGATAACGAATACCGATGTGTTTGGTTCTACCATGATTAAAGCCTTTTTTTAACAAATTAAATATAAAATATAGTTTTACTTTATGTAATCAAAACAAAATAACATTTTTGGAACAATAATTAATTAAGATAACTAACTTTAATATTAATTAAGTGATAATTAAGATGTTTAGAGTTTTATTCAAGTAATAATTTTATTTTAAAACTATCACAACTTTTTAACGAATAATTATTTTTAAATGGGTGATTATTAACAACTTCTATTAAATTATAATTATTTTAATTGTGAATTTAGTAATGTGATGGAAAATAAAAGATATCCTCGATAATTCAAAAAAATTTCAAACCCGTGCTTTTAAATATATATTACAAATTTTGACTTGGAGGATTTTTAGATTTTTTGTAATTTTTAGAAGTAGTAATTCTTATGATTTTTATAATTTTTTATGTTTTTATAAATTTTGAAGCAATTTTATATTTGTTATAATTTTAATAATTATTTTATTATAATTTTAGCCAACTTTATACATTTTATAATTAAAAAATATTTTATGATTTTCAAATGATATTTTATTTTTTAATAATCGCATCTATAATAAATATGGGTTAATAAATATTTAAATTTAAATCAACTTGAAATATATTTTCTAAAATTTTTATTAATATTTTAAATTTTAAAAAATTATGAGCATGCTTCTATACAACACATCACGTGTCAGCTTCTCATTATTTTCATCCACCATGTCAACATTAGTTTATGGTAAAATAATGATGGTTTTATTAACCTTTTAATCACTAAAAATATAATTGAATGTATTCAATTTTCAAAATTTAACTCTTTTTAAAGAAAAGTTCTAATAACAATGCGATTAACGCAACTCGAATTCAAATCGCACCTAAAATGATAAACACCCTAGTTATCATACCAACAGGATTTAATTAATTTTTCGAGGATAGTATTCATACATATATATTATATACCGAATAGCAAGGGGGGTTTGTCCGAATTTAGCCCTTCCAGCATAAGTCAAACTCGATTTCACAATAAACAAAAATAAAAGCGTTGTCGTTTTTCTGTTAGATCTACGCCCACACCAACTTCAACTCAACGGTTGGTTTTGTATTATCTTTGGATCCTGTTTTAGTTTACCAATTTCTTTCGATTATTATCTAATTATTAAGTTTTTTATTTAAATTTAACGATAAAAATATATAAGTATTACTATAATAATTATAATTAATATTATTAATCAACAATCTCTTAATCTAATGATAAGCTTGCGATTAATTCTTTACATTATTTAAATTAAAATAGGAATATATGCAATTTTAAATAAAAATAAATACGAATAGAATTAATTAAAATAAATTAAAAATCTGAACCTAAACAATAATTTAAATATATCACTTGAACCGACCTAAACACAAATCTATAAATAAATAAATAAATCTAAATCCCGTCCCTTATATATAGTTAGTCTTATGTGTTCCCTAAATTATTAAATAACTTAAATAAAAAAATACTTTAAAATGAGACTTGATTAATATGATGGAAGTAAAATAAAATAATTTACAGTTGGGGTGGCCGCTCGAGCGGTACTGGTGGCGCTTTACCGCGTTTATAGCAGAGAACACTGTCTGAAGATAAAATTTTGGATGAGTAAAAGTTTCAAAATTTTCAAAAAATGTCTATCTTCATTTATTAAAGACATTGGCATGTATTTAAACCATACCATTTCTTTGTTTTTGAATGATTATTACGATCATATATGGAGAGTTTTTATTTTTTCACGAGCTTAGTCGTGATTGGATCGATAGAAAAGTCGTTTACTCAACACTCTTACTGTATCGAAGGCAACTTGTATTACGTTATCTTTCAATTTCCAGCTCAGTTCTTACGAACAAAAAGGTATCTCACAAACTTTTCTTCTTTTATTTTTTATGACTTTGGTTTTTCAAATGGTTGATCCAAATTGGGTATTGATCATTTTAATCTGGGTTTTCATTAGATTTTAGAATTGGGTAGTAAAGAGAGTTATATTTTAATGGAAAACAAATGATTTTGAATGGTAATGAGCTCACCCTTTATTACTTTCAGGTTGTGAAACTCAATGTGTCTACTTTACTTTCCTCAAAAAGCCACTTCTTCAATATTTGCTTTCTTTGAATTTCACTTTCAGCAGTGTTTATAGATCTAGTATCTTAAAACTGTTGGTGATTTCAGGTTATAAAAATGTCAAGGCCTCTGCACCGAGGTGCACCTGCAATACGGGTCACAAGCAGCAGCAATGATCTTTTGGACTCCCAAGTGAAAGAACAAACAGAAAAGGAAGAATTTGATAGAAACCAATCTTCCCACAGGTTTCCTTTTTGGTCACTTTTTTCAGATAATTCTCCTCTTACTAAATACGATGCCACTGACAATGGTTTTGCATCTGATCCTTTCACTGTTGGAACCCCAAGAAGTCGCCATAGGTTAACAATGCTACTTTTGAAGTCAAGTTTAGTTGTGATTGTGATTCTTGCTATTACCGGTTCATTTTGGTGGACACTTTCCATTTCAACATCATCCAGAGGTCATATATTTCATAGTTCTAGGAGACTCCAAGAGCAGCTTGTTTCTGATTTGTGGGATATAGGGGAGCTTTCTTTTGGTACTTCAAGGATGAAAGAAATAGAATTTTGTCCTGGAGAGTTGGAGAACTATATTCCCTGCTTTAATGTTTCGGAGAATCTCGATTCGGGTTTTTCGGATGGCAATGAGTATGATCGAGTATGCAGACAAGGGTCTAGACAAAATTGTCTAGTTCTTCCACCTATGAACTATAAAATTCCTCTAAGGTGGCCAACTGGGAGAGATATCATTTGGGTTGCAAATGTTAAAATCACTGGTCAAGAGGTGTTTACTTCAGGCAGTTTAACCAAGAGGTGAGCTGAGTGTTTCACTTGTCGGTTAACTTCCTTCTTATAGAAGTATTTTAGAACTCGATTCATGCAATTTCAGGATGATGATGTTGGAGGAAGAACAGATTTCCTTCCGTTCAGCATCACTCATGTTTGATGGTGTGGAAGACTATTCCCATCAGATTGCTGAGATGATTGGACTGAGAAATGAATCTAACTTCATACAAGCTGGGGTAATCAGAATTTTCCCGGAACATAAATGTTGAGCTTGTACTTCTCCATTGCTCAATGATTTTTACTTCCTATAGTAACATCATATCTGTTTAGCTTCCCAGTTGACATACTTTTTGAAGTTATCATTTCTTATTTAATTGCCACCTTTTGGCTTGCACATTGTGATTTTGTCTATATAAGCTGAATTAACTTAAAATGTTCTTAATAAGCTACTATGAACAGGACTGGTATTTCACGGTGCCATGATTCCATTAGTTTTCTTTCGCATAATCCATAAGGCTACTTGTGCAGATCCGGACCATCTTGGATATAGGATGTGGATATGGCAGCTTTGGAGCACATCTCTTTTCCGAACAGATCTTAACCATTTGCATTGCGAATTATGAGTCCTCGGGCAGTCAAGTCCAACTCACTCTCGAAAGGGGCCTTCCTGCAATGATTGGTTCTTTCAGTTCAAAACAGTTACCGTATCCATCTCTTTCTTTTGATTTGCTGCATTGTGCGCGCTGTGGTATTGACTGGGATAAAAAAGGTATCAGTTAACAGTTTCCAACTGTGCTTATTTAAAATGTTAAACGCTCTCTAGATGATAAATTCCTAGCCAAAAGTTCGTTTTGACTGCTTAGTTCACACCTGCCAACCAATGGATAATTTGAAGGAATGCACTAAAACCATGGTCAACTTCACTTTTTCCTAGCCAAACTCTTAATAGTATTTGCTAATTATAATTTGTAAACATATTTCTACTCATATATATGACTTTTTCAACATTGTTTATTTCGTTTTTGTGTTTGAGCTGGTCACAATTAAACTTTTATGTTAAATGTGCGCTGCAGACGGTACCTTCTTGATTGAAGTTGATAGAGTTCTAAGGCCGGGCGGGTACTTTGTGTGGACTTCACCTCTTATCAATGTTCAGAGTTCTCTTCGGAACAAAGAGAAACAGAAAAGGTGGAACTTTGTTCGTGATTTTGCAGAAAACCTATGCTGGGAATTGATGTCGCAACAAGATGAAACTGTTGTGTGGAAAAAGACCAGTAAAAAAACCTGTTATAACTCCCGGTAAGGCTGTTTCCTCGATTTACGTCCATTTTCTTCAAAAAAGAATTTATTTTGACTACGTGAATAATTTTTACCAGGAAGTCTGGTTCGGGTCCTTCTATCTGTAGCAAAGTACAAGATGTTGAATTTCCGTATTATCGACCCCTTCAGAACTGTATAGGCGGAATGCATAGCCGCCGATGGGTCCCTATTGAGGAGAGGGCAACTTGGCCTTCTAGATCTAACTTAAACCGAAGTGAACTAGCTTTATATGGTAATTTCATGTTCTTCTCATGCTTATGTTACAAGTAACAATTCCATCATGATAAGACGATGATTAAAGAAATTTCTGACCACCACTCCAATCATCTATTTTCTAATCATTTCGGTATTTTATGAGGTCTACATTTGGATGAACTCAATGAGGATACTGCAAACTATAGGATAATTGTTCGTAATTACTGGTCTCTTCTATCACCGCTAATATTCTCTGACCATCCGAAGAGACCTGGCGACGAGGATCCTTCTCCACCTTATAACATGCTCAGGAATGTGTTAGACATGAATGCTCGCTATGGTGGTTTAAATGCTGCATTACTGGAAGCCAGGAAGTCTGTCTGGGTAATGAATGTAGTCCCAACAACTGGACCTAAGTACCTTCCCCTGATTCTTGACCGGGGCTATTTCGGTGTATTACATGATTGGTGATTCTCTTCTCAAGCTAAACTTTTCTTTATTGCTTTTGTTGTGTTGTTTTAATACATGCATTTTCCGTATAATGAGTTTTGCAACCTAATATGCTTTCCCTCGGGGGTAAACAAAATTATGGGCAATGAACTAATGTGCGGTTTATTTTTAAAATGCATTCATCCTGTGACATTCATAAGACTTAATCCGAAGCAAACTCTACCTGAGGATGTCTATGCTGTTTACTTGTTAGATTGTGTTCGCTAAAATATGAGCAACATATGTCTTCCTTTTCTGTTTCGTGCTTAATTTGTTTTGTGATCACTTTCAGGTGTGAAGCATTTCCAACATATCCTAGAACTTACGATATGGTACATGCAGAAGGACTTCTATCTCTTGAGTCTAGTCAACATTGGAGGTGCACCATGGTTGATATATTCACTGAGATAGACCGGATGCTTCGTCCCGAGGTACTAAAACCAAGCTATCAACTATCAAATATGGTTTCGAATACTTCCAATGGTGTTCTTTTCTTTTGCTACGTTTTAAGATGTGATTCATTTGATGGTTGTTGCAGGGTTGGATAATAATCCGCGATACGGCTCTGCTTATTGACTCAGCTAGAGTTCTAACTAGGCGGTTGAAATGGGAAGCCCGTGTCATAGAAATCGAAAGTAACAACGACGAGAGACTCCTTATCTGTCAGAAACCCTTTTTCAAGAGACAACCAAGCTAAGAACAGTTTCTCATGAAACCCGAAGTTCGAGTCACGGTGTTTTGTGCATGTTTAAGTAATCTTCATAAAAGCTCCACCATGAATGGGGGATACTATATATTTAGAATGGAAATGAGAAAGCAGAAAGATAAAAGGAGGAAAAACGAGAACGAAAGTCGACGGAACCAACAACCTGACTGACTCCTATGGATCCGTAAGGCATACGTAGGACCTTGTAAGTACTCAATCCGAGGCACCATTGCAAGTGGATAACGAGTATTGCATTAGATTTAAAATTTAATGTTAATGTCTCATTATAAACTATACAACCCACATGATTAAAATTGTGAAGATGATCTAAAGAATAAGCAAAAGCAGTAAGCTGTGAAACCTCGGCAGTTGCCATTGATGATGATTTTTTCTTCTTCATATCATTCATATTCAATGGAAGAAAACTCATTCATTAATCTGAATCCCAAACTCAATCCAATCATTTTTCGTTTTTATTTGCATTTTTTTTCAAAAACCACGCTTTTACTTGTCATACATAATTATTTAATCTCAATTTAAATAAAATTTAAATTCGAAATAATTTAAATTTAATATTATTAAAACCTAAATATTCAAAATTGATTGAATGAATTTATGGGGGCAATTGACATAAATGCCAATGGGGCAGAGCAATTAAATTCATAAAGTGAAGACATGTGATTGAGTTTTGATGACAAGTTAGAATGCAGTAATAGATGGGGACTAGGACCTATCATATCTAATGAGGTCATGCATTTGGACTGAGAATTTCAGTTGAAAATATCCATGATGTTGAATGATGTAAGTAAATGCCATCCCCTCCCTTCATTTTCCTTAAATATTCATGTTTAAGAAAGCGATTTACATTGGTGTAAAATTAATTATATATTTTTATACGATTAATATTTAACGATTTAATTATTAAATTTATCAATATAATTATATTTGTTATGTAAATAAATTTCTAAATTGATGTAATATTTTTATTATAATAATTTAAAATATTATATATATTGATATTTAGTGAACGATTAGAAGTTTTTTTTACATAAAACAAATAGAGAATCTTAATTTATATTAAATTTGACATGTATAATTTATATGAATAGAATATTAAATATGACAGTTTTAGATCGTTAGAATATTAATTGTACAACAATATATAAAAGGGTATAAGTGGATCTCTTCTTCATGTTTAATATTTATATTTAGACTGCACTTGTTTCACTGAAAACAACTTTCTAAAAATAATTTATAATTTTCTTGTGTTTAAATGATTTTGCTTAAAATATTTTCCTTTGTTTGACAAATTTTATGAAATCATTTTTTAGAAGTTGTTTTAGTCAAACAAAAACAATATAAATATACTTGTTGCAAAATATTATTGTAATATTCCCTTTTGACAATCGAAATTTATTTTATAATAAGATAATATTTCCTATGTTAACTAGTGGTTAGAGTTGTCCATGGGCCGGGTTCGGGCTGGGCTCTAACAAAGTTCTACGCTCGGGCTCAGCCTCGCCCAAAAAATGTGCCTAAATTTTTACCCAAGCTTGACCCAGATAAAAATACTAAAACCTGGCCCGGCCTACCGGCATTAAAATTTCTTATTTATTTTTTTATATATAAAACATTAAAAATATAATTCATCAAAAACACTAAACACATTAAAATAAATATTTCCCAACAAATTGAAAATAAATTTTAAAAAATCTTTATACTTGAATAACACTAAGATAATTGCAATTTAATAAGTAAATGCATCTAAAATAGTAGCAAAATTAACAATAAAACAAGAATTATACAATATTCAAACAATAACAACAAAATAGTAGCAACATGATAGTGAAATGATAGCAAAACAGTGGGAAAACAGTAGGAAAATGATAGCAAAATAGAAGATTTTTTTTTTTGCAAATTCGAGCCAAGCTAGGACAAGAAAAAACCTTACCCGATGCCTGGCCCATTTTCTAAACAGGCCTTATTTCTTTTGCCTAAGCCTATTTTTCGAGCCTATATTTTTTCTCAAACCCTCACACTTTTTGCATGGGTCTTCAGACCGGGTCGGATGGCCCGACCCATGGACAATTCTAACAGTGGTCATGAGTTCAATTTTTTTTTGAAAGCATTTATTTCCTACCTTAACTAGTGGTCAAGCGTTCAATCCTCGCCTTGAGTATGAAGTAACTTTAAAACTCGTGGTCAGTGCCTACCCCTTTAATGGGCCTACAGAACACGGAGGACTAGTCAATGGACTCGCTTTAGCGGATACCTTGGGAAACAAAAAAATATTTTATGATAATTAATATCTTATATAAACTCAATAATAAACAACACATAATTAAAACTTAATTTAAATCACATATTTTAGATTTATGAGAGTGGATAGTGACATGTTAGAGTTAGGAATGAAAAATGAAGCTAAGCATCATTTAAACAAATACTCATATTTATATAATTAAAATATTTTTATTAATATTTCTCAATAATAGATTATGAATATTATTTAAAATTATTATTGTTAAAATTTTCTATTAAAATAAAATTTTAAATTTAAATAATTTATTATATTAATATTCAACATTATAATATTTTATATTTATATTTTAATACATTTAAATATTTAAATATTTATTATTTATATAAGGCTTAAGTATTAAAAAAGAAACTCCTAGTTGAAAAGTGCAATCAATTGAGCTTTTAATAAAAAATTAGCAATAAATTGAGCCTTTGTAATATTGTTTTTCATTAGAACCCTAGACAGACCGTTAAGTGATGACATGATGATTGACGTGAAAAATTTAATGACATAGCGACTGACGTGGCATTAGATGGAAAACTATTGTTGTACAGGGCTTAAGTGATTTTTTTAATTATTAAAAAGGCTTAATTGGATTTTAAGGGTTATACAAAATTCCCCTCAAAATTATACAAATAATAAAATTTATAAAAGAAGAAGTATTTTTAATTTTTTATAACATTTAATAATTTTTAATACCTATGGCGGAGTACGTGAGAGACATGCACACTAAAACTCATTGTAATAAATGGGTAAGCATGTGTGAACAATCTCTTCAGGGATTATTAAGGATCACTTGCGTGTAACAAGTTTGTGCTCCTTCAAAAAGCATAACAAAATGGGTCTTAACGTGCATGCCTCTCACATACTCCGTGACAGTAACCACCCTGCCATGGCACCAAGTGGTATCCTCCTATTTGAAGAGAAAGAGATCTTCTTCCACCTCTAGTGACTTTAAGCACTTATTCTCAACAAACAACCCTCTTAGCCCTTAACAATCTACCTCATCTTCTTACATTTCTCTGGCTCTTCGCCTATTCATGTGAACCGACCTCCTTTGCACCACCACCTTCTCCTCCCTACTTTTTTCCTTGTTGAGACTTGTATCAACAATGATATATATAAGGTTAAAATATGTCACAAGTCTCTGTACTTTTATTTCATGGAATTTAGTCCTTCTAATTTTTTATATTTCAAAATTTAGGTCCAACTGTTAACACTGTTAATTTTATTTTGTTAAATTCGTTGTTGCAATATTTTTAAATAAAAAATATTTACTTGGTAGCCATATAATTAAAAAATGACTTTGTAGTTAACTTGAATTTAACAACAAAAGGTTAACAATATTAATAGTTGGACCAAAATTTTGAATTCTAAAAATAGAGTACCTAAATTCAATGAATAAAAATATAGAGATTTCTAGCACATTTTAACCTATATAAAAAACACAAGACAAACTTTTGAATTAATAAGAATATCATCTTATGTTCATTCAATTACTAAATTAACATTAAATAAATATTTTTTTAAATAGAGCTTTTATCCATCTGAATTATACAGTTAAAAATACTAGATATATCTATAAAAAATACTAGATAAAATCATATAAAAAATTTGAGCTACACAGTTGAATATATTATTTTAAATAAATTAGTATTTACTTAGTGTTACAATTGTATACCAATTAAACTTAAGATTTATCATTATAAATATCATTCAACAAATAGAAATTATTAGTATTGGTAAGTTTGAAGTATCTGTAAAATAACGGAGTATCAAAGTAATGGTTTTTAATAGAAATTTCAAGACATAATCAAATGACAATGGCATTGGAAAAAGATTTAATTAGCGGTGATGTAAAATTATAATATTCATTCATCATTATCATACATTTACTTAGTTTATAAATATCATACTAATTTTATTTTAACTCACCCTTATTCACTTTTTCACTATCAACGCTTCACTTTATAATGGTATGTTTTATCAATTTTATTTTATATTATTTTTCTAATTAGTATTATAATTATACTTGTATACAAATCATTTATTTGTTATTATAGTTTAAGTAATTTGCAACTCCAAATAAATTAATTGCATCCGAAATTCAATGTTGATTGAAGATAATGACAATGATGATAGATTAAAAAGAAGATCAGAATGGAAGATGATAACGAGAATTTAGATATATTTGTAATATTATTAGTATTTATTTTAATATAGACTTTATTTTAACCTTTTAGGAAGTTGAATTTTAAATTGTCTTTAATTTATTCCATTGGTATTTTTTAATACAATTAAATTATGTAATCTCAATAATTATTTCACTTATGAAAATAAATTATTAGAAAATTAAAAATTATATGATCATTTGTAAAGTTTAATTTGATTATATTTTACACAATTTGAATTTATTTTTAAATTAATAACATTATTATTTAGTTTTAAATTAGAAAAATAAAATATAATGCATACTTGTTTAATATTGTAATGATAATAATATAAATTTATATATTTACGTTAACGCGTATGATATCGAAAACTAATTCATATTTAAATTTACAATAAAATTTGAGTAATACATAGAAATGACAAAATAGATGTTCTATATTTTGGTAGGTTTTTGATGAATGAAAGATTTACACAAATATGTTTACTTTACATTGAATGGCCATTATTAAGAGCAAAGATGAAAAGTGACTTGCATTCTACTTTGATAGCTTCATGCCTTTTCAGTTTTATCTTTAAACGAGAAAATAAAGAAAGATACGTAATCAATGTTGATTGGGTCTTAATTCGATTAGTATGAATATTGATGTTAATGTAAGGGGTATGAGTTTAAGTGCGTTGAAGTGCATTATCCTTCTATTTATGCATTAGAGAGGACTATAGATAATTTTAGACATTATGTAAAGAAAAGAAAATCTATTAGATTACTTTAATCGATAATAAATGCTATATTTAGTCTACTATTGGATTGCTTTAATTAAGAGTAAATTTTATGTTTAGTCTTGCAAATCTTTTAGAATAGCAAAACTCAACAAATTTAGGTAAAATAAAAATCAATCAATAAAAATCAACAATGGTTGGATTAAATTAGATTTTTTTTTGTTAAAATTATCTTTTAGCAATTTAACTTTCAAATATGCATTTTTTAATAGTTGGAAGGCATAATATCAAATTTAGGGTATTTGATAAATTGAAATTCGAGTGTTAAAAATTAAGTAATGAATTTTACGGTTAAATTTTATAAGTGCTAAATTTCTATTCAAAAATTATTTGGTAAATTAGTAAATATAAATACGGAATATAATTATGTTGTTCAGTATAAATAAATATTGATTTTAAAATATTATTTATTTTAAATTTAATCTTATTAATATTCTTATTTTGATATTTTTGGATAAAAGATACATGTGGTAATTTGAATATCTCATTTTAAAAAAGATCATTTATTTTAATTTTTTAATAAAATAAAATCGATGTATTATTTTCTAAAATTACGGACTTGAAAATTCTATATTAAGTAAAAAATCAAACACATTTAAAATAATAAATGTTGAAAATTTTATTTTCAATGGTGTATCAAGCACACCCTTAGTTTTCAACGTTTACATTCTTTTTGTCACACCCTTAGTTTTCAACATTAAAAGAGTTGAATTTGATTTTAACCCTTAAAAATAGTTGAATTATTTTTTTAACGGGAATAATGACTAAAATGTTAAACTTTTAAACATGGTAGGCCGCATAACTATCCACATGTACTCCATATTTTTCTTTTAAATTTTTATCAACTTTTTATAAGGTTTTAAATTTTTTGAATATTTTATAAATTTAAAATTATTTGTGGATGTGGTATATAAAACAAATAGTATTATGTCATGCATGTTGCCAACACTAATATAATAAAAAATTAATGTTTTATTCAACATTTTTATTAAAAATAATTTAACTTTTTGAAAAAATTAATTACAATTTAATTAAAAAACAATAAGAGTCAAAATTAATGTAGGTAATTTTGAATATAAAAGGGTTAATATGTAGAATTGTCACTATATTTTAAGTGAAAATATACCTCATTTTAATCGATATTTATCATTATTTTATAAAAAAATTACCATTATACTTTAATTTTATTTTTAATTTTGTTGCTTTAAAAGTTTTGCCACATTGGATTTTTCTATTCAATTTTACTTTAAAATAATTTCAAGACAAAATTTAATAAAAATATTTTTATATTTTCAATAATTAGCAATAATAAGTTAATTAATATAATATTGAAATCAAATAAAATGATCATTTTATAAAAATAAACTTATTTTTTATTTATGATATATGTATTTTTATTTTATTTCATTAAATAGAAATTTTAATTTAATTTATTATTATTAATATTTATAAGTCAAATTATTTTAATTATTAAAATAAAATATTTGAAAGAATTTTTCTATTTTCAAATAATCAAAATTAATATTGAAACGCCTCAAAAATTTTAATGTTTGACTGTTGGATTTCCATTGTAATTGATTATGTATTTGTGGTTATGTGCTTTGTTTATGTGGTTGAGGTCAGGAGTTTGGGTTGTATTTTTAGAAATTTTACTATTTTATTTTAAAGATAACCTCTATCCTTGAATGACATAAATAAGTTTAATTCAGTTTAAACCTATATCAAGAATAAGCCTACTGGTTTATTGGTTAAGCTTCTGCATTCTGTTTGGGCCTATGTTTAAATCTCGAGGTACGTGATCGTAAACATTTTTTTTTGCTAAGCGCTAGAATTTGGTTGGAAGTTATAAAGATTTAAAATTTGTCGTCATCTTCTATTCGTTTCTTTCTTTTTGTTGTTCTTTTCTTTCCTTTCCTTTTCTTTTCTCTTTTCGATTCTTTTATTTTTCTTTTTCATTTTGATCACGGTCATAAGCATGGGTCTAGACGAAGTTATACGTCGTTAATTGTATCGATCAAAAGGTTATTGAGTAAGTTTCACCATCAATTCAGTAAATTCCGTAGTTTCTTTTATTGTTTTCGTAGAATGTTCTAAATTCGGCATCTCGAGCATATTGTGTAGTTTCTGATAATTAGTCGTTTGGTTTCCTCTTAGTCGGGGATATCGAGAGTAGCATACCTCAACTCAACAATTCAAGTGACCATTGTTGACCTTCCGGTAAGTTTGATTTCGTTGGAAGGTTTCGTGTCGAAACCTTCGACATAAAGTATTATGTGTATAGGTGTGCATTATTGTCGATAAAGTTGGTTGACTGAGTTATTGGATGGTCATTTTAGGCTTCGGAGATCCTTTACATTGTTATTGCTTCGAAATCTCTTCAAGTGCGTACCGAAAACCTTAAATTTTGTGAATTTTAGGCACCGAAAAACATGGCTGTCGACGCCACATGGTCGTGTGGTAGGCCGTGTAACACACTACTTACCAAATTCGAGCCACTTGGGTAGGGGACACGGACGTGTTCCCCCGTCATGTGTGGGCATGCTAATGTAGGGTTCACACGGGCCAAGGACACAGGTGTGTGTGTAGGCCGTGTATCTCGTTGAGTACAAGATAAGGACCACCCAGGCCAGAGACACGAGCGTGTGTCCAGGTCATGTGGCTTACTGTTTGAGATTTAGGATCACGCGAGTAGACCACAGGGGCGTGTGTTAGGCCGTGTAAGACACACGGCTGATCACACGGGCGTGTGCCAGGCCATGTGGAATCACACGGGCATGTGGGTCAGTTTTGGAAGTCATCTATGGGGTCGTAAGTGTTGTTAACGCAAATGTGGGCTGTCTGTAATGTATATGTATGATCTGAATTTGGTCGTAAGATTGTTATCTAATAATTTGAGATTGAGATTCTGATTATATAAATGTTTACCGAATCTGAACGACTGTGTGTACATTTTGACATGTGTAATCTGTAACTGCATTAGGTGGGAAATCATGTAAAGAAGGAAGTGACCTATTCTGATTCGGTGGCTAGACCACTACTTATATGTGAGTTCAGCATTACTCGCCTATTGATCTGGCAGCTAGGCTGCAAACATTCTGAAAAGTGTCATATTGACACTAAGTGGTGTGTAGGGCATGAGGGGTATTCTACACCCTAAATGATGTATTGGGATGGACGGAGATGGTGTGTAGAGGATTGGGGTAGGAATAACTGCATTTGTTTCTGATCTGTTCTGTATCTGAACTGGAACTATTCTATTATAAAATTGATACAATAAATCCATACTAAATGTCTTCTAATTCTGATTGGAACTTGAGATCCGATAACTACTTTTATCATTGTGCTTTAGTTAAATCCATTACTCTTATGCGTTGGGTTTACAACTCATTTTGTGTTGACTGAATTTTAGGTGGGTCGTAGACTTGATCGGGTCGGTGTAGTGGAAGCTCGGTCAATCACTTTATCACCCTTTAATTATACTATTAGTAAATTTCAATATTCTCTAGTAATACGATATTTGATGACGGTTGAATGTTGGTTGATTCTATGATTGCTATAACGTGTTGAATGATTTTCTTTTTATCTGCAAGCATAAATGTGGAGTTCTAATATCGTCAATGTAACTCTTTAGACTTGGCCTTGACGTCTAGGCTGAGTTTGGGGTGTTACAAATATTGAGTAGTAAAATTAAATTGCATGAGAGTTAAATGACAGATATCAAAGAAAATAAAATATAGTGGAAATTTTCAATATTTACCTATAGTGTGATGGCAAATTTGCACTTTAACCAAATATAAAATTATAATATGAAATGATACATTTAAACAACATCAACACAAGTGCTTAATACATGTAATAAAATTTATTGTATTTATAACTTAAACAAAAAGAACTTTAAAGATGAATGATAGTCTAATCAACATGTTAAGTTAATAAATTTTGATGGAAATTATTAATAATAGTAATGATTTGGTTGCAATTTTAAATAACAAAATTTAAGAGGATTTAATTTTCAACTTTTTTTTTTTTTTGGATAAGTAAATTGTATTATCCAAGAAGCAGAAAAAAGAAACTTGATACATCTAGCAATCCACAACAATCAAAAGAACTTACACAACAGATTACAACAATTAAAACCATAAGCCTATCCTATACATTCTCATACTCCATTGAAAACATTATCGGTTATTGACAGGGAATGACTCAGTGGGACATCTACCACTAAGACCAAAACGTACAATATCTTTAATTTTCTTCAACAGAATTAGAAGACTATTCTTTTCACACCAAATAAAATACACAATTGCATTCCAGGCCAATTTGAGCAAGCAGACAAGGAACGACTTACCTTTTAAACAAGTAGTTAAAATTTTAAAGCCACGTACCAACAGACTTCCTAATACCACAAGAACCTAGAACAAGTTGCCACAAGGACCGAAAAAAAAAACATGGTTACGAGACTCAAAAGCATCAGAACACATCGATCATTTAATATTCTTGGAAGGCCATATCTCCTTTAAATTTATATCCGAAAATTTGACGGTAAAAATGACAAACATAAGTAATTAAATAAAAAGAAAAAAGAGGGAGCAATAGGAATGAGTTATACAATACAACTTCCTAATCAGTTAAAAAGTAAATACACAGAAGCCTGTTTTTATTCCAGGATTACAACATTTCTACCATGAATCTCATCTACCCTTTTATATAAAGGAGACAAAACACTATACAGCAGAGCTATGCGTATGGTAGAACATTGGATAGCTGATCATTCATCCAACTCCCGAGTTGGCTGCAGGTCGAGTTAGATTCGTGGACAATATATGGGGTTGATAACATGCCATGTTATCGTCCAATCCGGCCACTAGACTGAGCGTTCTGCAAGTACTAGGTACCTGCCTTTGGCGTGTATTCGTTTTACCTGTAAATCATATTGTGAAGTAGTCATGGTTACACAGGCATTGGATTGATATTGATCGGTTTGATATGGATTCGATATGGAACGATGATTCAGATGAATTTACCCGGTTTGAGATAATCGCCTCCAATTTATGATTTGGTGGGACTGTGGATGCCCTTGTAGAAAAGATGAGCTTGCACCGATACCACTTTCCTCACCTATAAATTGCTCGGGGTAACTCGAAGATGGCGGGGACCAAACTGGAACAACTCCGCCATCCCTTTCTCTCCTATTACTACTAGATGATTCTGCTGTGGAATCCTCAGCATTTCTCAACCCAATCGGGAAGTTAAGTTGCAGGCTGCGTGCTGTTTCTGGAATCGCTTGGTTTAATGTGTCTCTCCGTTGTTCTCGATTTATATTTACAGTTCCTGGAACTTCTGCTCTGCTATCTTCTGCTGAAGTTCTAAGATACGAAGAAGACTCTTCATGTTCACCTCTCAACAACGAAGAAGTGATGCTAGGAACCATCTGATCCTCATATCTCCGTGTTGTAGCTGGAGCATTGTTCCTTGCTGGTTCAATGTTTTCCTCCATTTGTATGTCTTGCGGAAATGCAAATGGCACTGACTCGGAAGAGTCTCCGAGGCCTTCCTCAGTTCCATTCTCAATTGCAGCTCTTGAAGCTGCTTCTAGTTGCCACATCTCTGAAAGTGCTTCTTGCAACCTGGATTTTGCAGCATCTATTCCTACAATAGGCAGAGGGTAATTTGATCCAAGCTCGATGCCAGCAGCTTGGAGTACAGATTCAGGAGCATTCCATGGATGGTGAATCCAATCAGTTGGTAGTCTTGCAAGTTCTGGAAGCCACCGCCGGACATATTCTCCATTCGGATCGAATTTGTAACCTTCAAACTGTAAAAAACTTTTAACTAGATCAGAATGCATACACTAGATATCAAACACTTGATGAAAGCGAGCTAAAAACAACTGCAGCCAAACCTGCGGATTATCGATGCGGTCGAACTCACGACCATCTGGGAGAGTACCGGATATATACTGCCAACCGAGAGCATCGCTTTCTAAATCTGCATCCAAGAGGGTATCCCAGAAATACTTCATACCCCATCTCCATGGAAGCTGCAAAACTTTGACAAAAAAACTCGATACAACAACTCGAATACGATCATGTAGCCAACCGGTGGCCCATAACTCTCTCATGCCAGCATCCACCAATGGATAACCTGTTCTTCCTTGTCTCCATGCCTTGAAATAACCCTCATTGACAACCCAAGGGAAAAACTTAAGATGTCCGAGAAGAGGCCTTTCATGGCTGTAAGGATGGTTAAAACTCAAGTATCTTGAGTATTCCCTCAAGCCGATCGACTTCAGAAACAAGTTTACACTCTCTTCACCAGCTTTGTTCCCTTCATTAGCCCATAAAACCTGCTTCATTCGAACGAGATGAAAGACTTTTCGGACACTAACCTCCCCAAAATGCAAATGGGGGGAAAGAAATGAAGTTGTTGCACTATCAGCTTTTCTTCTGTTCTTCGAGTACTCAATTAAAGGTCCATTAATGAACGTTGTCAAAGCTTTATCTGCATTGCTCCACCCTGGTGACCATGCTCGAGCTAAAAGCGCATTGCTTCCCTTCTCCAATTCATCTTCAAACACCAACACATCCGTAGTGCAAGTTAACACATCACCTACACACAGATTGAACAATAAACATGTACAGTTTCAAGGTGAGCCTCAGTCTCAATACAAGTATAAATCAATTATGTTAGACCATTGTAATACATTAACAATATGGAAAAGCTATATTAATCAACACGGTTATTCGTAAGGTCTTTGAGGGATCATTATCCCATACCCATAACCGGATATGCATGACGAAAGGAAGGGGCATTCAAAGGAGAATAACCTGAAATTATTCTTTTAGGTGGAAGAAGAGGAGCCTCAGGGTCAAAAGGCATGTTAAGGCATTTTTCCCAGAAAGCAGTAAAAGTAGTGAAAGGGCGGCCATTATCATCATTTACATCCCAAGGTTCATAAAGCAAATCCGCATTGAACGATCGAACCGCTACACCATGGGCCGTCAATACTTCCTTTGCTCGATGATCCCTAACCAGAGATATAGGATCTGAACCCCAAAGAAAAAGGCAGTAAGTTTCCACTTATGTTAAACATAGACTTTCTTTTTCCATTGCTTACTAAAATGGAACATAATCAGAAACCAAAGATTGCAGAAAGCCAAGGCATATTTAAACCACAAAGTATAAGAATCTATTTCTCCATTGATGCAAACCTCATAACACTCAATTACTATATCTATATATTAGATATTGATATAATCATCTTTTCGTATCGAAACTAACAAATAAAGAAAGTGGAAACCATCAATGAAAACTACTGGGAACATATGATGCCAAAATGAGAACATACTGAGAAACACAAAATTAATTAACAATCACAATCATAAGAATCTATCTCTGGATTGATGCAAGCCGCAATTGTTATATATAATCATAGTTTTGTTCAGTTTTACAAGAAAATGGGGGGGGGGGGACTAACCATACAAGTGATTGAAGAAGAGCTGAGTGGCACCAGTGGATTTAACAATCTGGAGAAGAGATGAAACACTATCAGTTGATCTCTTTGTTATGAGGCAAGTTCCCAGGCTCCTCAAAGAAGAATCAAGAAGAGCCAAACTATGTTTAAGCCACCATCTTGAAACCCTTCCAGGTTGATAATGGCCTTCTTCTTCAGGTGCCCATATGAAAACTGCAAAAACAGGGCCTGCCCTAACTCCGGCTAAGAGTGCTGGATTATCTTCAACTCTAAGATCCCTTCTAAACCAAACTATGATAGACATAACTCCCAAAACAAAAACCCAGATTTTATCTTTGCTTAACTATATACCATAAGGCACGGAATTCTTGGTTTCTAAATAAAAAGTTTTATCTTTCTGGCTATTTTGTGAACCAAAGGAGGTTTTAAGCATTATTAATGGAGGATAATAGTGCAAATGACAAATTATTTTTTAAAGATTATTCCCTCTGTTTTTTTTTTTCAATGAATATCTTCTATATATGAAGCCTGAGTGAAGAGGATTGGTTAATGGAAATGGGGGGATACACAAGAAAATTGATAGGCAATTTGCAGCCACAACTTTTTTTATTTTTATTCAAGATTTTCAATTTCTTGTTTATCCTTTGCAACAAAAACAAAAACCCACCCACCACTCTAATTACTTCCTTCGCTTTATTTCTGTATCATATACTTTGTAATTTCAAGATATTCAAAACCCATTTTCACCATTCTTAATTTGAATCAGATTTTATTATTCTCAAATTTAAATGATTGATTTTGAGAATAAATTTTATTTGGGTTGTAAATGGATTCGGGTTGGAATAATAGGAGCCTATTTAGACCTGGAAAATGAATTTCTTTTATCAAATTTTCAATTTATTTATGTAAATAAAAATAATACAAATTTCAAATTTTATATGTAATTTGAGTGACTCAACTCAAATTCATTGTTTTTATTTCATCTAAATAGCTCTCAGTAATACTAATATCATCGATAAAAAGCTTGAAACTTTAAGGATGGTTTTTATTTAATTCCAATATATACACACTTTTTTCTATCGATATGATAGAGATAATAGATCAGTTCGAAATTTTAAATGCATGACAAGTGTTAGAGTTGTGTAATCTAAATTCTTATTAAAAAAGTGGTAAGATAGGGGGATCTGTGAGGGCGGAGGCCCCTGCGCTACGGTATAGACTGCACAAGTGAAATCCATATAGAAGTACACTTCTTCTATTTGATATTGATTTGAATAAGGTGTTTCAACATTACTGCATTGCTATTAGAATAAGATTTTTAAACCTATAAATAGATGTAATCGTCTCTCCTCTTATGTCATTCGAATTTAATAGTTAGTGAATTTTCTTCTCCACTGCCCGTGATTTTTTTCCCGAAAGGGTTTCCACATAATAAAATCTAAGTATTCTATTTTTTCTCTATTTTTTTACAATTCATTATCATTATCAACATTTGATTTTCATTGTTGTTTCTTTTATAATTAACTTTTACTAAAGAAATTTCAATGAGTAAACTTTATATAAAAAAATATTTATCCAAGCAAAACAATCACAAATATTAGCATTTTGAAATGATTCATTTTAAATTATTGGCATTTTAAAACTTTTAAATTTTAAAATTTTCATGCAAACATTATGTTTGGATAAATAATTATAAAGGTAAAAGAAAATTTATATATTATTTGAATAATTAAAATTAATAAAAGAAATTAAAGTAAATGAGGTACCTCAAGCTTTCTTTTCTTTTTCTTTTGGTAAATAATGAAAAGACAAAAGAAATGATTTATTATAACAATATTTTCCATTTATATATTTTTATAAAATAAATGAGGTATCTCAACCTTATGTTTGGGTTGAAGCAGGAGAAAGGAACATCATTTCTTTATTTGGATAGGTTTTCTAATTCATAATTGTAAAATATTATTATAATTATTTTTTTTACATTATCTATTCAAATAAAAATGGTTAAATTTGTTTTACATTTTTCTAAGCTATTTACTTCTTTTTTGTTTTGCTCAACGATGACGCTAGCATACGTATTGACTATCATCTGCCTTTTTCTCCCTCTACACCAACCCCCTCTTTCTTTTTTTCTTTTTTTTCTTATTCACTCTGTGTGCCTTCTCTCTTTTTAGTTTGTAAATATATTTTGTGAGCTCTTCATTTACTCTATGTGCTTTCATTTTTTTTTTCAGTTTATAGATCTATTTTGTAGGTATCTTCATTGTCTTCCTAAGCTGTGATGGACAAATGATGGTGTTGTCGTTGAACCTTCACTAACGACCAGTAGTTTTTCTTGAAAAGTGTGTTGGT
Source organism: Gossypium raimondii (assembly GCF_025698545.1). Lineage (NCBI taxonomy): Eukaryota > Viridiplantae > Streptophyta > Magnoliopsida > Malvales > Malvaceae > Gossypium > Gossypium raimondii. The sequence continues at coordinate 23,957,770 of NC_068569.1, forward strand.
CGTAGATACTTGAATAATGGTTCTTTATCGGCTTCTTAATCTGCTTCTATTTTGAAATAATAAGTAATTTCACGAGTCAATTTGAACCTGTGTTGTATTTAAGTTTTACATGTTTGCTTGTTTGTTTTCCATTGTTAAATAAGTTTTCACTTTCGAAAGTTTTTATCTTGTCTTGTACGTAATTTTAGCGGGTTTCGTAGTCGTCCTCCCTAGTTTGGTGGATGTTCGGTTCTTTTACCGGTTTTGCTGGTTGCTTTGAACCATTTGGGGTTCTTTTACCGATTCTTTTACATGTTCACTTAAAACATGTTGTGTTTAAATTGTGACAAAGCCTATTGTCAACATGCCGTAATGTTCAATTGATGCTGATATGGGAAGAGAATGAATTATAAAATGATTGCATCTGATTCTCTAAAAGAGAATTAGATGTATCTCAACTTGAGAGATTGCATTGGAAGCTTTAGATATTGAAAGGGGACAGCCATCCATCCCATACCTTTCCTTTCTTCTTCATAAAAAAAGCTCAGATTCCATTTTTGTGTTAATGTTAAAAGTCATCTATGATGCTTCTCCTTTTTTATCCCATTTCTCCATCCATCACATTTCAATTTCAATCTTTCATCTTAGATTGTGATTATGTGCTTTTATTCTATTTAATCTAAATATTCCCAATTTCCTTTTTTATTTAATATTAGAAAATAAAAAAATTATTTATATAGTTTTGTAAAGCTTAATATATTACTTGATATCCGAATTTCTTAATATGGTTTTTAATGTATGTGTTATTTTTGGTTCAGTATCTAACAAAAATTATATATTTTGGTAGTCAAAGGTGATGGTGTTAACTTTTAGTATTTACTCTAAATTTTAAATTTGATTTAAGTATAGTTAATTGCTAATATTATTAACGAGTTACTAATTTGGTACCATAATGTGTGATTTTTGTTAAATATATGTATCGCATTAGACTAAAAAACAATACAAGTACCACGTTAAATAAAATATGTTAAACTCAAGTACTAAATATGTATTAAGCCTTTGTATGATTATATTTCAAATATGAATTAAAGTACTTGTACAACCCAATTTTATGCCCAGGCCCAATAGGCCCAACAAACCCAACTAACCCAATGATCAAACCCAAACTGACCCAAATTGAAACCTAGCCCAACAAGCCCAAAAACACCTAAAATATTTCAGCAAAAAAACCTAATCCCCAACCCTAGGGCACCGTAGCCTTGCTGCTCCCATGTGTGGCCGTACGCCTCCTCTGCCACCGCTTGTCAGCCTTGCACCAAAACAACAAGTTGACCTCGCCCCATAACCTGCAAGAAGGACGAAAATAGCAGCCAAGAACAGTAGAGGCAGCGTAATAACAGTGAAAAATAAAAGAAAAACATTTTGTATTTCAGCTTTATAAGCCCAAAAATCAAACAATGTAAAGGGGACGGATATTCAAAAATCAATCGAAAAATCCCGAAGGTTTATATCTATTGTCATTTTAGTTTTTGTTTCGTTTTGTAGTCTACTTTTATTTTATTTTATTTATTTATTTTATTTTTTACATACGGAAATAAAATAAAAGACAAAGGGAAGGAACTCACCTGTTTTCGGGTTTTCAACGCCGTGGACGACCGAGGAAGTCGTCTCCGAGGAAAGACGGCTGGAAACCGAAAGGTTTCTTGAGCTTTTGGGGCATTTTTGTTAATGTGTCAGGGTTTTTGAACTCAGATTTGGGTTTAGGGGGTTTGAAAGGATTGAACCAGAGATTTTAGCCTTTTTCGGCCACCGCATACAGCGGCACCGTCGCCGGCAGACGGCGGTCGACATAGTGGCCGGTGATCGGAAGTTGACCGGACCCTAGACCGAACTCAATGGCTGAGGGGAGAGTTTTGAAGAGTTTTCTTTCTTTTTTTTAAGTAAGGGGTTAAAATGAATTTTTTGGAAATTTTAGGGTTTTTATAGGATACCAAAACGGTATCGTTTTGGAGTGGTCTCAAAGGCCCAAAACGGCGTCGTTTTGGCCTAACCCGATTTAGCCGAGCCGACCCGCTAGCAGGATCCGCGTGTTTTTGCGGAATGGTCTATTTGCGCATTTAGCCCTTCTGCTTTTTTAATTATTTTGCAATCAAGTTTCCTTTAGTTTTTTTAATTTGGCCCTAAAATTTCTTTCAGATTTCAATTCGATCCACTTTGAAGCTGTGCATTTGGGGGGATGAGATTATTTCTCATTTGGTCCCTCCTTGTTATTCACGCATTCAATGTGGTCCTCCCCTTTTATTTATTTTCAAATCCGCCCCATTTTTTTATTTTTATTTCAATTTAGTCCATGTTTTTAGCTATTTTATTATTTAATTAATTATTTTAATGTTATTATCATTATTTTATTATACCATTAATCTTATGTTGTTATTATTATTATTTATTCATTTATACCTTTTAAATTTCAAATTTTGTTATATATATATACATGCATACATTTTATAATAATACATATGCGTATATATTTCTTAATTTTTTAAATATATATATACACATACTTTTATATATTTTCTATGCTTCATAATTTTATATACATACTTATATATTTTTTTTACATTTTAAAATATGTATATTTTTATATATATCTATATTTTTTTTAAAATAAAAGACTGGGACTTTAATTAATGAAAAAAGAATAAAACAAAACCAATCCACCGGACCCAAACAAAGGCCCAAAACAAAATGAAACCACAAAGTGATGGCCTAAAAACAACAAAGAAATAACTTCCTAAGAGCCTTTCTGATAACTTACTGACTTCAAATACATATATTTTTCTTATATGTACATATATATATATTTTTATATTTTATAATTTTTATCTATTCTCTTTGTTGTTATAATTGATTCACTTGGTGTTTATTTATTTATTTATTTATTTATATGTCCATTATCATAAAAAACATTTTAGTTTTATTTGTCTATTTACTTGTTATTTTATATGTAATCGATTTGTCCTTTTTCTTTATTTATTATTTTGTTGTGATTGCTTGTGTTATCTATGTTCACATCGTCGTATTCATTATTGTTATTTATTAACGTGGCATTTATTCATATATCAAATTTAACATTACATCAATTTTTACCGAAATTTGTAAAAAAGGAAATTTTGAAAATAAATGTAATACTCGGTATTTGGGATCTTCGAGAGGATTGAGCCCTAACGTATTGGGTTCCAATTTTTTTCGTTGAATCTAAATAATCGAGAATACTCTTTAATCAAAAAACATAAAAGTTCTTTATTGGGAGTTCGATACGTTGTGTCCTAACGCATTGGATATGACATGTTGTTTTCTCGAGATGAGGATTTTTCTAAAAAATAATAAAGGCAATATTCAATGTTTGAAATTTTGAGAAATCGTGTCCTAACGTATTGGACTACAATTTCTTCATCTGACTTAAACAATTGAATATCCTTTTGAATTTTATTGCATGAGTTTTCTTTAAGGACAAGCTCATTTTAGAGGATGTGAAATATCATGCCCTAACTCATTGGGTATGACATTTTCTCTCTCCGAAATGAGAGGGTCTTAACATATAATTTGATTTATACAAGTTTTTAATACAAGGATCGTATTTCGAATCTCTTCAAAGTTTCCAATTCTTGACACTAAGACATTAATTAATCAACTAGATACCAATTTTGGGCGTTACAAGGGTGCTAATGCTTCCTCGTACGTAACCGACTCCCGAACCCGTTTTTCTAAATTTCGTGGACCAAAATCGTTGTTTTAATAAAATGAAATTATTTATTAAACAATCAATTTTCAAGGTGTCCCGATCACACCTTATAAAAAAGGATTGGTGGCGACTCCCATGTTCGTTTTCATTTTAAAACCAAGTCGACCCCGTTTTTATATGTCAACAGTACCTATATGTGCAATAAGACCATGGATTTAAGAAACAGAAGATGGTAATGGGAGTGAAGTTTTAGCTGCCAATTCCAAAAGAGGATGGTGGGATTGCCATGTGACAGTGGTTCTTCTCTTCTGTTTGTATCTTAATTGCCATTTTCATTTTCAATCCCCGTTGATCTTCGATTAGTGGTCCCCCTTCCTCAATCATTTTCAGATTTGAGTCACCTGTCGAGACTACTTGCACTTCAAAAGATTTGTATAAGCCTAAACCCATCAAATAGGATGAGTTGGACCATTTTTTAAATACAACTTAAACTGCTTGTAACGGTGGAGTCAGAATTTCTTTTGAGTCGAAATTAAATTATATATTTTTATAATAGTAAAAATATAAATTTATTATTTTAATAATTTATATCTTTATAATTTTAAAAGATTAAATTAAATATTTTGGTTTGAGTCTGCTATTCTAACACAGTTCTGTCTGTCGCCTCTAGCACAAGTTTTAGGGTTTTGTTTGTTTTTGAAGTTTCTGGGTGTTTTTTCTGTTCTTCTTGTTTGATTCTCTACGCTGTTCAAGGATATCTCCATTCTATAAATTGGTAGGTGTGGAGCGTTTCTCTGGTTCTTAATCCCTGCAATCATGGAGATTGAATTAGCACAACTATCGCTTAATGAAGAAGAAGAAGAAGAAATTTTGCAGATCTAATGAGATCTAAGGACACAAACAGAGGTAGGAGATTATCAGCTTGTGGGATGTTTCTTAACAACAAGTATTATAAATTTTTCGGCTATGAAGAGTACTTTAGCAAATTTATGGCATCCCATCTGTGGGGTGCAAATCCGAGATATGGGGGAAAAAAGGTACATTTTCAAGTTTTTTCATAACATGGATATGGAGAGATTTTTGAAGGGTCTTCCGTGGAATTTCAACAATCATTTATTAATTCTGAGTAAATTGCGAAGAGGTGAAGATCCGCTTAAAATACCTTTAGTTTATGTGCCGTTTTGGGTAAAATCCATGATGTTCCAATTGGTTTATTTTCTGAGAGTTTAGCGAGGCTTTTGGGGAACTTTATTAGAGTTTTCCTAGAGTATGATGGTTCAGATTTGGGTAAGGAAAATCGCAATTATATGAGAGTTAGGGTGCAGATTGATGTTAGGAAGCCATTAAGAAGAAAGAAGCAGGTTATGTCTAGTAGAGTATGCTCGTATATCAAGTTCAAATATGAACGTTTATCGCTATTTTGTTTTTTCTGTGGTCGTTTAGGACACAATGACTCTTATTGCGAGACAAAAATGATGATGGGAACAGATTTCACAGAGATTGGTTGGGATTTATCTTTGCGGGCCCCATCCCATAGAGCTCTATCAATGAACAATATTTGGCTACGAGAAGAAAAGGACGGGGACAGGGAAGGGAGTTGGATGGAAAATAGATCAAAGGGGCTGAACCCAAAGAATGGAGATCTAAAAGGAAGTACGAAGAAAACCATTGATCCTATACTGGGGTTTAGCTTAGAAGGGAAAGAATCAGCTATGGATAAACAGAAAGAGAAATTATGTCCCCATCAGACGTATGCGTTAATGGATCATTATTTGGAAGATGAAGTTATAATGGAGGAGGAAGGGAAAAAGTGAAATAGGGGTGAGATGGAAGGTCAAATTCTTTTATCATTGGCGGCTACCAAGAGGTTAGCCGACCGGGTGCAATGAAAATCATAAGCTGAAACGTTCGTAGTTTGGGGAGACAACGGACGGTTACAAGACTTTGGTATTTACTGAAGTTAAAAGCTCCCCAAATAGTCTTCTTTATGGAGACAAAACTCAACAGAAAGCAGATGGAACTAGTGCGTAGGAGATGTGGGTATCTCAATAGTATTGAAGTTGATTTTGAAGGTACAAGGGGAGGATTATGTTTAGCATGAAAAACTGATGTTGATATAATTCTTCGTAGTTTTTCTAAAAGGTATATTGATGTGTTAGTTGAAGATAATGAAAGAGGAGTAAAATAGAGACTTACTGGATTTTATGGATCTCTATATGTACAGGATATGAATGATTCATGGGAAATTTTGAAGAGCTTAGCTACAATAGTGGACATTCCATGGCTGGTTTGTGGAGATTTCAATAAAATCATGTATAGATTTGAAAAAAAAGGAGGATTACCCAGAGACGAGAGAAGAATGGAATGTTTCCGGAAAATGCTTGAAGATTGTCAATTGTATGATGTGAGTTTTGAGGGAAGTTGGTTCACTTGGGAGAGAGGTAACCTACCAGAAACAAATATACGAGAACGACTTGATAGAGGAGTTGCTAACATAGGTTGGATTACGATGTTTCCAAAAGTAAAAACCCAACATCTTATCCATTCGTTCTCAGATCATTGTCCTCTTCTCATCGATAGTACTGAAAAAGCAGTGAAAGTACGGAGCAGCAATTTTAAATTTAAAGCTTGGTGGCTAATGAAGGATTCTTTCATTGAGGTGGTTCAAGGTATATGGGAGAAATCATCAGGGGAATTGTTGCAGAGGTTGAAGAGTTTGAAAACAGGATTAAATGAGTGGGTCAGGGAAATTCAAATCAAGAGAAAGAAATCTAAACAAACTCTTACAAAAAAACTTGGGAGTTAGTTTACGCTGAAAGGGATGATAAGATCTTAGCTGAGTTGATAGAGACAAGAATAAATTTGAACTTTGAGATTGAAAAAGATAAATGCTACTGGGAACAAAGAGCTAGAATAAATTGGCTGAAATTTGGGGACAAAAACACAAAATTCTTTCATAGTCAAGCTTCACAACGGAAGAGAAAACATTCTATTCATAAGTTGGTGAATGAAGAAAGGAGAGAATTGGCGTTTTTACAGGACATTGAAGAAGCTATGCGATCTTACTTTCAAAATCTGTTCTTGACTGAAAGAAGAGGGAATTACGATTGTATACTATCAAGGATTGAGCGATGTATTCAAGTAGAAGACAATCAAAGTCTTACAGCACCATATACAAGAGAGGAAATCACGGAAGCAATTTTTGATATGGGACCAACAAAGGCTCCAGGGGAGGATGGTTTTCCAGCAGTTTTTTACCAGAAGTGTTGGCAGATTTTGAGAGAAGACGTCATATACTTTTGCTCTCGAATACTGAATGGAGATATGGAGGTTAGTCCTATTAATTCTACAAATATTGTTCTTATACCCAAAGTTAATAATCCATTGTCAGTGACGCAATATAGGCCGATTAGTCTTTGCAAAGTACTTTATAAAATTATTGCGAAGGTAATAGCTAGTAGACTTCGAAAGGTTATTGGAAAATGTATCGATGAAGACCAAAGTGCTTTTGTGTCTAGTCGGTTAATTTCAGACAATGTGATGCTAGCATATGAAGTATTGCATAAATTAAAACAGAAGAGACTAGGGAAGAAAGGATTTATGACCATTAAACTTGATATGAGTAAAGCTTATGACAGGGTTGAATGGAGTTTTATAGAAGAAATCATGATAAGAATGGGGTTTGATCTTAACTGGGTAAGGGTCATTATGAAATGCGTCTCTATTGTTTTCTACTCTGTAGTCATTAATAGACATAGCGTGGTAAAATTTTCGCCAACCAGAGGATTGAGACAAGGTCATCCTCTCAGCCCGTTTTTATTTCTTTTATGCGGTGAGAGCTTATCGAGCTTATTGAGACAGACAACGAAAAAAGGCACCTTAAACGGAGTGAGGGTTAGTAGAAATGGGCCACAGGTTTCCCATCTTTTATTTGCTGAGGATTGCATTTTATTTGGAGAAGTAACAAGCAGGGGTGCTAACATTTTCAAAGATATTTTAGATGAATACAAAACTCAGTCGGGACAGTGTGTAAACTTTGAAAAACCTTCAGTATTTTTTAGCAAAAACACGTTGGAAGAGGATAGAAGACAAATTGTAAATTTGATCGGGGTCCGGAGGTCGAATGAACCAGAACGATATTTGGGGTTGCCCAATATGGTGGGTCGAAGGAAGAAGGAAGCTTTTCAAAGTTTGAAGGACCGGTTCAAAAAATGCATCAACAATTGGAGCAAAAGATTTCTATCACAATGAGGTAAAGAAGTTTATATAAAGGCCATTCTACAAGCTATTCCAACCTATTCGATGGCTTGTTTTCTATTTTCTAGAACGCTATGTGATGAGTTGGAAAGCATAGTTGCTAAATTTTGGTGGCAGAAAGGAAAGGGCAGAAGAGGAATACATTGGTGCACTTGGAAAAATCTCTGTTCATTAAAAGAAAACGGTGGGATATGCTTTCGGAATTTCGGCCAATTCAATATTGCGTTATTAGTGAAGCAAGGTTGGCGTCTCATTAATTACCCAAATTCTTTATTAGCCAGAATTTTAAAAGCAAAGTATTACCCACACTCTAGTTTCTTAACTGCGAAGCTGGGAAACTTACATTCTTTTACCTAGAAAAGTATCTGGGCTGCAAAGGGTCTTCTCAAAAAAGGAATGTGTTGGAGAGTGGGCAGAGGGAACAGAATCTCGATATGGGAATATTACTGGATTCAGGGAATTGATAAAATTGATGCACATAACAGAACAAACAGAGGAGAAATACAGTTAGTTTCGGATCTTATTGATGTTTCAAACAGAGAATGGAAATTGGAATTGGTTAATAATACCTTTCAAGAGGACATTGCTCAGAAAATTCTTTAGATTCCCCTTGCAGAGATTGAACATGAGGATTTCCAGGTTTGAAAAGGAGAATTATCTAGCGAGTTTTCAGTCCGCAGTGCCTATAAACTATTACAAGATGCTAATCTGGATCCTAGAAACTATTTATTACAGACCGAAACAAAAGAATTTTACAAGAAACTTTGGAGCCTACAGATGCCATCAAAAATTGCATTTACAATCTGGAGGATCTCTTGGGATTTTATTCCAAACTTTGCTAATCTCAGAATCAAGAGAGTTGTTACAAATGACAGATGCCCCCGATGCAGATCTGAAGTTGAAGGAAGCCTCCACGTCTTCTAAGATTGCCCTATGACAACTGAAGTCTACCATTTGTTAAATTTCTCATGGATTATGAATAATACGAGTCAGTCTTTGTGGGAATGGCTAACCTGGGTTTTCAAGAGGAGTAACAACGGCCAATGTCTACTTTTCTGTTATGCGTTATGGTGGATATGGTTCTCGAGAAATCAATTTATTCATGAGAGGAAAAACACAATATGAAGGGTTTAAATACTTAATATTCAAAGATATATGGCAGAATAGGAAGGATTAAAAGCTTTAAAGAATAATGAGAGAATATGCAGAAGCTATAGAGTACAGGAGGACATACCGAGAGTCAGGATCCATTTTGATGCTGCGTACGACAACAAAACTTTCAGATCAGCGTCTGGCATGGTAGGATGGGATCTGAGGGGAAACTTAATGGTGTTAAAGACAGTTATCCATAGAAATGTTCGTTCTCCCTTCGCGGCAGAGGCATATGCATGTTTAGATGGTACAACGCTAGGGATTTCACTAAGAACCCAGTCAGTAAAACTTATGGGGGATTCAAGAACAGTAATAAGAAAATGTCAGGAGACTTCCACAGACAAATCAGCAATCGGAGCCATTATCGGAGATATTCAGAACAAGAAATCTGATTTTCAAGAACTCATTTTTCAGTATATTCAAAGATCGGAGAACTCATATACTCACAGATTAGCAAAAAATGCGCCTGAGAAAGGAGAGACTACTTATCTGAGGGGAGAAGAACTGGATCGCCATGCTTTTGCCTCGGTAGTAGGAATTTGGTCAAGAAATCCAGATTGAAGATTTGATTCACAGAAGAAGAAACCAAAAAAGATAGCAGAATGAAGTATTAATGTCTTGAGGACTGCTTTCGATGGAACGCTAGGAGCTTTGTAAATGACGATTCAACAGACACTTTTTGAAATCCAGCTGTTTTAGATTTGACTGGGTTAGGTTTTAAGTAATTTTAATTTCATTTATTGTTCTCTAGTTTCCATTTAGTTTAGTAAGAAGTTTTGATAGTTTTTCAATTTAGTTTTTCTTTGATAGACCTTAGGGTTATTGATTGGGCCGTCTCTTAGTTTTGTTTCTTTAATCTATCTCAATAAAATCCCAGTCTTATTTTCAAAAAAAAGAGATTAAATTAAATTCTTATTATTTTTAAGAGAGTTAAAATGTAATTTTATTATTACTAATTTAATATTTTATAAATTATAAAAAATCTAAATAATTTTTTTTTCTATTTTATGGAGCCATCCTGCTCCGCCACTGACTGCTTGTACCTTGACTTTACTATATATAGTACAAACTTATATTTGTAAACCTTCATTCAGGTTCACGATTCTAAGCTGACGCTGAATAGGGGAGAGATTAGGTCTATGTTAGAGTTAAGCAATCCAATATGTTTCTCGGTGACTGTGTTTTTTTTTTTTTTTCTATAAGTAGACCGGTATATTTGTGTTTTATATAATATTATTTAGAAAACATAATAATTAACAAATCAACTTTTCATAAAATAATAATAATTGATATTAAAATGAATATAATATTATTTAGAAATTATATATTTATTTAAATCAATTTAATAGTACTTGCAAAATAAATAGTTTTATATTTTTAAGCAATAAAATTTTAAAATTTGAACAATATTAAAAGCAAAAATATATTAATCTAAAAACATTTTAACATTGTTTTTTTATATTTTTAAAGAATATTTTTAATGTTGCGAAATATTTGTTTTAGAAAAATTTAATAACATCGATCTTTAAACTTTGAATATATATTTTTAAATTTTATTAATTTTAACCAAATAATTAACTTTTGAAATATTCATTAAAGCATAATTTATAATTATTTATAAAAAATAGTTTATAATTAAAATATGTTTCTGATTATTGGAATATTTTATTAAAGTATAAATGTAGAAATCTTAAATATAAACTTTTCTCTAAATCTACTGTCATCATTCACTTAATTTGTTATTCTTACGGTATAAATACAAATATAAATTATTGCTATCATATGTACTCAGGGTGAGTATTTACTTTAGAGTGTCTTACTCCCTCAATAGAAGGTATTGTTTTTATACGAGTTTTTGTCTTCCGTACTTTGAGGAGAATTCGGAAGGGTTTATTAAGTTTAAGAAGTATCTTGATTGGTGAAGATACGACATGTAAATTCATAGAAAAAATGTCAACATTATGCAAAACATTAATTATACATATTACGCGTGTGGAGGTTCGAACCACTAACCAAGGCATGCATCCATACCTTAATTAAAGCTGGATTAATGCTGTAAGATCCAAGTTTCAAGTCCTCTCTATTACGTTCCCCCTCCAATTTGTAAAAATTGCAGTAGTTTAATGCATACAATTAGGGGGTGAGTGTTCAATTGAATTGAGATTTCGAGTTGACGAGTCCTATTTTATCATCTTAACTTGATTTGAATTTTTTTCGAATTGAGTCGAGTCGAATCAAGTGAAATTGTTCGAGTTAAATTAAAAAATTAAATATGTCAAAGTAAAATCTTGTTACAATATAACTAATTCCATATTATAACACATATATTTGAAAACTTTTTCAAAGTAAAATAATAATAAAAGAAATATTTTAGTATGATAAACTTGAATCATTAATTAACTTATTTAGATCCCAAAATTATTATTCTAGAAATTTTTAATTTTTTAAACTTTTATGTATTTTTAGAATTTATTTGAAATTTTTTAAAAATATAAATTTTAAATTATAAAATTATTTTGACTTTTTTGTAATTTTTGTTGAGAGAGATCAATTTGTTCATTTTCAAACTTGACAGGGACTAAAAAGGTATTTATACCAATCTATTATTCAAATTATTCTGAGTTTTTCGAATTGTAAAATTTAATTTGATTCGAACTCAAAACTCGAACTACTTATTTGAGTTGACTCTATTAATTCAATTCGTTTAATTCGAATCGAGTTTTACCCACCCTAAAAATACTGTATGAACTAATGAAATATTACCTGTGTGATTTGCCAGGAAAATATGAACCAAATTATTCTCAATAGTGAACAAGCTAAAATTGGTGAACTGATAAATTATTGATGTCAATTATAACCTTACGTGTCGATGGGTATCTTTGACTTTCAGTCTTTGCCCCAAAATAGACAAACATGAATTGATTACCAAAATTAATTGATTTTCCAATTTTATTGGAAATTATTTAAAACATTAAATTCTAAATTTAAACTCAAATCTCGAGGTTTTGGGTTTAAGATTTGGAGTTTGGGATTCGAGATAAAAATTTATCAAAATTATGTATCAATAACATAAAAATTATTGAAATATTATTAAATAATTAAAATGAATCATGTATAATGTGATAAAAATATATATCAAATAATTTCTCCTACCAACATGCATACATTTGAAATAAATATATATTTGACTATCTAACTTTCTTTTCTTCTAATATTATCGTTTTATCAAAATTTAGATTAAATACATAATTTAAGATTATCACAATCACAAAATAAAGTTGAAAGATTTTATATGTGCATTCTCACCTATAAATAACATGCATGCACCTACTCTGAATTTTAATAAAATTCATAGCTACGTTTTTTTTTTAAATTTAGAGTATATATTTTAAATCTATTTTTTTAATTTCACATGTAAAAGCTTCATAGATTATAGATCTAACTAATCTCATTTTAGCCTGCTACTTATATTACTGTTGCCTTGGTTGGACCATTAGCATCTCATTAAGTTGTAAATTGTTATGAATCTATCTAATCCTCCAATTGTTTGATAAATAATACTGTATGTTGTTATTTCATAAAGAATGCCTTGTTTGAGTATTAATGTTCAAAGAAGTAAGAATGGATGTTTTAAGTTGATTGAGTCTAGGAATCAAAGGAGAAGGATACTAATTGTGTTAAGTCATTGGATTAAGATGAAAACACTAATCAGTTGTTACTTTGTTAACTTCTTATAGGCCTAAAAAAAAACACTTTGCATTTTTCAAGAAGCGAGAAGAAATTAGAGATTTTGCCCATGGTGATGAGCAAACATGTATTGATGAATTAATAGTCTAGAACTTATTTTTTTTAAGTTGTGTGAGTTGTTACAAATAAAAGGAGGGTTGAGGGACACAAAAAACTTCTTGGTCGATGAGCAAGTAGCAATTTTCCTAATCATACTTTCTCATCACATTAAGAATAGAACTTGTAGTGACATATTTCAAAGGTTCGGTGAGACAGTGAGTAGGTATTTCAATAAGTTATTGTTAGTATTATTAAACTCAAACACATATAGGGGTTTAAGTTAATTAACTGATGACTGGCGAAAATGGTTTAAACTTTAGGTAGAAGAGGTAAAACCCTTGTTGAATTGTAAAATTTTATTTCAACTAGAAAACAAACTCCTAATTTAACTAGGAGTACAAGGAGTCGCAACCCTAGTTAATAATATTAAGATTTGTGGTCCCACTCTTTTACATAAGGGGCTTTTGGGTCTCTTCCATATTGGATCCAATTACAAGTGCTTTCTAGGCTTTTAACTCAATATTTTATTATTTGATCGAACCCAATATTTATTTTTCTATATCTCAAAATAAACTTTAATATATTCCCAATTAAATATTTTTCTCAACCCAATTCTAATTCGTTAAAATCATTACGACTTTACCTATAAAAGAATCTATGAGAAAATATATTTAGTATTTCTTCATTCAACGATTAACTATGACCAAATGATTTATTTCCATTTTTGAACTTCATTTAATTTGAAAAACATAAATTTATTTTTAGGTCATTTTATTTCGGAGAAAATCACATTCATTTCAAACAATTTTAATGAACTCAAAAATATTTATTTATTTTATATTTTCGTACATGTCCAACATATCCTTCAAAAATATTTATTTATTTTATATTTTCGTACATGTCCAACATATCCTTACTTTGATATATGAAATTTATCATAAATAAATTAAAATGAATATCATAAAAACAATCGAGTATATGAAATTTATTTATTCATTTTCCCGAGGAATGTTCAATTTCAAATTATCGTACATATAAATTTAGTAAAAATTAAATGATAAAAATTATTTTATTTTCTTACATATAATATTAAAATTAAATTAGCTATATATATTAAATGATAAAATTAAAATTAATATCATAAAAAATTAAATTATTAATTTGGGTTTTTAATATTAGTGGGTATTGGGTTTAATGGGTTTGGACTTTAAGAGTATTAAGTTTTAATGGGTATTTGGGTTTAAGATTTAAATTTGAGCTTGGGTATGTACATGGTTTATGGGCTTATGGCCTTAATTGGTTTATTCAATTTAAAATGTCAAAATCGAAAATCGTTATCAGGTATTTCAGTTCAGTATTTTTTTACACACCCTTGGCAATTTACATATATGTTACCAGGTTGGGAAGGGTCGGCTGCTAACGATAAAGTTCTCTGAGATGCTTTGAGTAGGAGGAATGGTTTAAAAAGGCCCACTGATATGTGTTTCTTAGGTTAAGATGATAATGAAACTTCATATAAGGGAAATTGACTTTAAGCAAGTTTTTTATTTAAAATGTAACTTGACATTTTGTTTTATAAATTATTTTAGGTTGTTATTACTTTGTTGATGCAAGTTACGCACACTCAAAAGGGTTCTTAACCCCCTTTAGAGGGCAACAGTATTACCTAAATGAATGGAGGCGTGGCTATCAACCTACCACTCCTGAAGAGTTGTTTACCATGAAGCATGCTTCTGCACGAAATGTAATTAAAATGTGTTTTGGTCTTTTAAAGATGATATGGAGTATACTTAGGATCCCCTACTTTCTATCCCATTAAGACACATAATCAAATTACCCTTGCATGTTGCTTGTTGCGCAATTATATTCGGAAGGAAATGTCCTACGACCTTTTAGAATGGGATGATGAAGCTTCAAGTAGTAAGGAAGTTAGGGATGATGCTAATGAAGCATTAATTTTTGGAATTGAGCATACAAATGAGTGGAGCATGTGGAGACAACAACTTACTATAGAGATGTTTAATGAGTGAAGGGCTACTTCATTAAAGAGGTGAAGTAATAGAACATTTAGTTGAATTTAATGTTAGGAATGTTCAACAAATGTAGAACTAAATGTTTTTTATATATGAACTAAGTTTAGTTGTCTATGCACAAACTATATTTTTATAAATATTTTATTTATACTTTCATGTAATTTGTGCATTTATTTTTATGAGGTATCTTTATGTTTCTATATTTTCATTTTAGCTACATTTGATCGATAACAATTATAATTGTTAGAAATGAGTGACCGAATCTTTGTTAAAATAAAATAAAAGTAAAATCCATATAGAACTACACTTTTTTTATTTTAAAATAAGGTTTTTCAACTTTATTACACTTCATCTATTTGATATTGATTAGAATAAAGTGTTTCAACCTTACTACACTCCTTCTATTAGAATATGGTTTTACAAGCCTATAAATAGACATAGTTTACTCCTCTTGTAATCATTCGAATTCGACATAGTGAATTATCTTCTCCTCTACCCGTGATTTTTTTTCCGAAAGGGTTTTCACGTAAAATCAGTGTGTTCTTTATTTTTCTTTCTCTTTTCTTTGCGATAAATTGTAATTATTGACGTTCTACTTTTCACAATAATATATTATGTTAGTCCAATTTGGCATATATATAAATAATGGCAGTTCTAAAGGTAATTTACATGCGAGAATTCAAGTAGCAAGTCTATTTGGAGACACCAGACAAATGAAAAGGATAGAATTTTGGTACAATGTCGTGTTGAATTGTACCATATAGGCAGCCACAATGTTGTTTGTGGCATTAGACAAGGGTATCTACCTATATTTGAGAATGTTACAATCAAAATTCCCACATTTTGGTGTCAAGGCTAAGCTTCATATTGACAACAGGCTAAGAACACTTAGGAAGGAGTGGTCAATTGTACATGACATGATATATAGCAAGCACACCAGTGACTTTGGATGGGATAGAATAAGGAAAGTGGTAATAGTTGAGCAAGCGGTTTGAGATGAATTCCTTAAGGTGAATTTATAAATTATGATTATATATGAAATTTGTGTTTATATTTAAACGCATTTAATAATTTTTATATGAATATGTATGCAGAATCATAAGAATGCAGTCCCATTCAAGAATTGGACATTGCCATATTTTGAAAATTTTAGTGTGATATATAGTAAAGACCATGCCATTGGAAAAGATACCCAAACAACAACTGACATAATTGAAAAGGTAGAAGAGAATGGAGATGATAATGGTGGAACAAAGAACGAATGCAAATGATTGGTGTAGGAAAAGCTGACATGATTGGAATTGAAAATGTTGGGTATGAAATGATTTTGAAGACAATGGCCATCTCTTAGCAAAGGCCAAATTAGAAGGGTTGAAAAAGCTAGAAAGAGTAAGGTAGGCTTGAATCCTAATGATGGAGTTGATTTTTTTAGGAATTGCTAAAGTGTTGAGAAGCAAAATGGTTGAAGCCGCAAAGGAATTGACAAAGAGAATAGGGACAAAGCACTTAATTACTTAGAAGTTTATGCAGTTGTGGGATGAGTCGATGAAAATAATAGGACTATCTGAAGCTAACAAACTTACTACTTCAAGGAAGATTCCTAGTAATCCAATCGGTATGGTTATTTCCTTCTCCATCCCAACTGAACAGAAGGAGATGTGGCTAACAAGATTGCTAGCAGAAGGAAATTAGTGATATGATATTTCAAATATATGCACGTAACTTTTTGTTGTGTTTTGGCTTTAGTCTATTGATGATGGATGATATGTAATGACATTTTAAAAGGTGAATATGCTATAGAATGATGGAAGTAATAATAGACATGTGAATATGCTATGAACTAAGTATCGCATAATTTATGTAAAATGCTCTAACTTTTTAAATTGTGCATTACATTAATATTACCTTATTTTTGTTTTTATTCTATATGGTTGTAATATATTAGTCATATGTTATCCTTTTGACTCTTTTCGCTTCCACATTTTTGTTTATATTTATATATATATATATATTTAGGCTCAAGTTTTATAACACCGTTAAAATCTTCTAAGTAACTTTGCTAGTGTGACATTTTGAATTAAAAAAAATTCACTTAATAACCATATAACAAAAAAATATTGAAATAAACTTGAATTTAATAAAATAATTTTAATTGTGTCGATATTTACAGTTACAATTTTTTTAAAAAATTAAGAGACTAAATTCTAAATTTGTAAATAAAAATAGCATATTTTAAACATTACACATTTTCTTTAAATTAGGTTTTGATTGTAATTAGAGTAGTTAGAGAAACTTGATTTCTTTTCCTCAAGGGATTGACTATGTAAGTCTCACTTTCAAATTAACCAATCCAATACATAATTAACAAGTCATCATAATAATTAAATTAAGAGGTAAAATGAAAAAAAAAAAACACTCGTCAACTACTTAATGGAGTCTCTTGCACTCCTACTTAATGCTCATTTTATGATTACTAAATGAAAGTAGCAGGTATGGACTGAAGGGGAAGGCTCCGTAAACTATAATTATATAATTATATTATCATTTACATAGTATTGAAAATATTATTTTAATATTTATATTTATATTTTTATACTAATTTTAAACTAATTATAATTATAATAATAAATGCAATATATAGTTATCTACAGTAACAAAAAGAAATATTCAAAACCCAAGACACTCAAAGACTTAAATTTAAAAAGAACAAAGGAAAAACATCTATGAGATAATGTCCTGCATGAGAGAGTCGTCGAAATAGAGATCAGACCAGTAGGGAGAGGCGGCGCCACCGTTGTAGCTCGAAGCACTGCTTGCATCTCCCGGAACATTGCTAACCGATGCATCGGCGGCGCCCGCCGTTGCCGGAGGGGACGTCGGGGAGCTTTGAAGAGGACACGATGCTGCTACTGAGTGATCGATTAGGTTATCTCCTTGGCTGACGATAAAGTTGGAGCAATGGCCCATCTCATCACTGTTGGATGAGGTTTTCTTCTCATTATTAAACGATGTTTGGAGACCGAAAGGGACTTGTTGTTGTGGTGGATAGTGGAGCAGTTGAGAGGTTTCGTTGTTTCCAACTGAAAACTGGGTTGAATTTAATAAGTTGAAACCTTCCATGTCTTCTGCTCCAATGGTGGTGGCGCCACCATAGTTGTCGTTGGACGCCATTGAAGCCGCCGAAGATTGGAGAAGAAATTGCAGGTATTGAAGCTTAGCCAACTGAGCAGCCTCAGCCTGCAATGGGTTCTCCAAAAGGTCTCTAAGGCTAGCCAGGACCATCAAGTGAGGCAAGCTCGAAAAGATATCAGTTCTTGGTTGATGGGTCATTGGATCAATCCCCATTTGAATCAGCTTTTTCTTCAAATGAGTGTTCCAAAAGTTCTTGATTTCATTATCTGTGCGCCCTGGCAGATGTGTAGCAATGGCTGACCACCTTTCACCATTAAAAACCAAAATAAGAACTCAAACAAATTACAGAGAAAATCAAAGCTGATATATAACCCTAAACCATATATATATAGATGCAGTTTTAAAATTACTTGTTCCCAAGAATGGAATGCAAATGCAGGATGGTTTGTTCTTCATCTTGAGAAAACTTGCCCCTCTTGATATCAGGCCTTAAGTAATTTGTCCACCTTAACCTACAACTCTTCCCACATCGGTTGAGACCTGCAATGGCGCATTTTAACAACTCTATTATATATCTACTCAAAGATAGGAAACCGTGAATGGTTACCATTAGGGTTAACCTAAAATTATAAATTATTACCTGCTAGCTTAGGCAAAGCTCTCCAGCTGCCATGGCCGTGGTTCTTTATGTACTGAACCAGCTTTTGATCTTCTTCGGGAGTCCATGGACCTTTCTTGAGACCATCTTCATCACAACAAGGAGATCTTCCCATGATTTTTTGTTTTTTATCCTTTTTTTCTTCTTTCTTTGGTTTGCCAAATTGCTTGATTACTTGCTTTGCCTCTTTTACCACCATAACTCCTGAGGTATGCTATTTATACAGATTCTTTTACTTCTCAATTTCATCTTTAATTAGTATTAAAAAAAAAGCTATATTACAATAAGTTATGTAATGCATCATATTAATAATTTATATTTGTTTTAATGAAAGATTTATAGATTTATTTAACAAATACAATTTTTTTCACGATTTTGGTTTACCCTGAGATTTCAATCATTTGGCTTTTTTTAATATATTTATTTTAATTAAAGACTTAAAAGATAAAACTACTAACATTTAACCATTTGACTAAAAATGCTAGTTTATTAAAAGAAAACACGTTTTGCAGAAAGTGTTTTTCGACATGTTAGCTGAAAACGCTTCATGGTTTTTATTTTTCTCTAAAATTGACTTATTTTCCTAAATATGAGAAAAATAACCTAAATCCCTAAATATTTTTAAAATCTACCTTATCTTCTAATTCATCCAATTTTTATGCCTTTCGACAATAAATTTTTTAAAGTGAAACTAAAGGTATCCTTCCAACCATAATTTGATATGATGATTAGAGGCGGATTTAGGTAAAGGTAAAACTACACTTCACCCTCCTAAAATTATAAAAATTTGGTTTAATCCTTTAAAATTATAAAGATATAAACTATAAAAATTAAAATTTCATTCAGCACCCTAAAATTTTGTTCTATGACCAAAAAGAAAAATGATAGACAAGCAAAATAAATTTTTTTTTGGAAAATTTTAATATAGAAGCATCTAATATAAACATTATGTAAAATAAAAATTTTCATAATTTTATAATCAAACTGATTTTTTAATATAATCAAATTGAATATAAAAATCGTATTTTATTAATTAAAAAACTACAGATTAACCGAATTAAAAGTGAATTGATAAATAATTTATATTTAAGTCTTCAATTTCAATTTCTTGACAACCTTTATCACTTAATTTTGATTAATTTTGCAATTATTTTTGAAAAATGTATAAATTTTCAAAAATATATATATTAAATGAGCCGGTGAAAATTTTAAAAAATTATAAAAGACAAAATAATTGTTCGTTTTTCACAAAGAAAATTAAAATACGATTTCGTGAGAACGTGGACGCGGGAAATTGGTCAAAGAGGAAAGCATTCCATGCACGCAAAGGGAAGGAAGAAGAATATTGTTTCGTCATACATTTTTGTTGTGTGTTGCACCTTTTGCATGGCTTCAAAATTCTATAACGTCGGAAGAATTAAAAGTAATTAACAAATCTACGTACCAGATTCAACATATATGTCTATATATGATTAATTTACACAAAAAATAGTCGATTAAATCATAACACGATTGATATAGACATTGTTGTCAGTGCAGGAGGACATGGGTTTAAGTGCGTTCAAACGCATTATCCTTTTATTTATGGGTTGGATAAGAGGGGCTATAGGTTAAAAAAAAGAGTGAAAATTAAAATAATTATTCATCAAGATAGCTATCTAATTTTCTTATAGGGAAAAGACAATTGAGGATATTTTCACCCGAGGACTACACATAGTTAGAGGAGAAGTTGGTGCAGCAAACTCCCCAAATCAACACCAGTTTCCTTTTTCTTTCTGTAAATATAAGTAAACGATGGTATTATTTGGATTCTTTATTTTTATTTAATTATTTGTGTTCCATATTAATTACTTTTTGAAAGAATTCTTATCGAAAAAAAATTAAACAGATTAGATTATATCGTGAGTTTATAATCACTTTTAATTCGAACTGACATTCATACTCCAAACACATCCATCACTTTGTTGAAGAAAGAAAAGGTAGCTAACAACCAAAATTGTATTTTTGCTCTTGTAATCATTCAATGGTGGGGATTTTTTTATATGAACATTGCAGAAGTCCACTAAAACCTCAAAAAGTATGGAGTCTCAGATGTGAACTCAATCTACCCACTACTAAATTCTTTTCATTTCTTATAATATTTATACTTAGACATTCGTACCCACAAAAATATTAATCTTACACATACTTAAATTATTACACAAGCAATGAATTAAAATTGTAGAGATCAAATTACCCAAAGAAATTAAGAAATGGGGAATAAGAAGTGGTATTAGTTATTGATGAATTAATTTCTTACTTGTGCAAGATTGGGAACTTACCTTGTATCATAAGCTATATTAGCTCTTTCAAACCTAAACTCTTCTTTCATTTGTCAATGTAGTTAGTGTCAATGTCAATTGCCAACAGCTCCCACACTGAGACACACCTCTTCCTTTTCTTCCCATAAAAATTTCCCTTTCTTCCTTACCAATCTCTAATCAGTTTTATTTTATTTTTTACAGATAAATTGAATTCAAATACTATAATTACCCTATCCAATAGGTTCATTCTCTAAATCCACATTATTTTGTAAAATGAAAGAATATTCAATAGTAACAACCTCTTAACCTAGTGACAAAAATACGATGTTGTAAGCATAAGAATTTGAGTTCGACTCTACTTAACGCATTCCCTGCCCTCAATTATAAAACATTTCAAAATAATATTGTTTAATTTGGATTAACAATACTTTAATTATCATCATTTAGATTTGGTACTTCAACCCAGGTTCCTTTGTCGGGTGGACCAGAGACTGTGAATTGAAAAAAATAAAGCAGTGATGTCATATGACAAAAACCTTTTAAATTTTTTTTTCCAGTTTTGAACTTTCAATTGTCAGTTAAACAAACTGATTTGCTTCTTTCATCAGGTTTCCAACCAATGCATCTAAACATCCTCATTGACCGACACATCATTACAACTGTTAACGAGCCCGGCCGACGGCCTGATTTTCGAGTCTGAGTTTTGTTTATTTTAAGGGTCAGTTTTTCATTACTTTTGAAAACTGCTGTGGAAAAATATTTTTGAAAAGTTTAGTTTAGAATTTGAGTATTTAGTATTACTGTCAAAAAATACTTTTAAAAATATTATTATCAAGTAACAAATATGCATTTAAATAATATTTAAATTAATTAATATTATTATATTTTAATAATAATATAAAAAAATTATTATAAATTGTTGTTAATATTTTAATATATAATTAAGGCAACATAAAGTGCAACACAGAATAAACTTATATAGAAAAACAAAAATAAATCAAAATACAGCATAAAATTATTGTGTAAACACTTGGGTCAAAAAGACCCGAAACAAAACAAGGGAGCTCCCAAGTGCTCTCTTCAATTGCAAATCAATGCTCAAAGCAAGAGGCGACATGAATTGAAGATGGTCTCACCAAGCGCACCACCATTAGCCAACTTATCCGTAAATTCGTTGGCTTCCCTATTGTTGTGAGCAATATCCCACATATAATCAGGGTTTCTAAAGATAAGAATGAAGTCCCAATCACCTTTCAGATGACAAGATGTTAAAACAGATAAATTATATTAAAAATTGATGCTATCAAGGAAATTAAACTTTTAATGATGATTTGCAACATACTAATACTATCTATACCAAATAAACTTTCAATTTCCGATTTAAGCCACTAATCAGATTTTTCTTTTTTATAAAAATTTTTAATTTTCCTTTGTTTTATGTTACAAATATTTAAATCCCACAATAGCAATTAGCCTCTCTGTAATCCACTTTCGTAAGTTTCACAACAAAGCGTGACGAAGATGGCTTGCGGACTAAGCTTTGTGGGGATGGGATGGGAACAGTTGGAAACCCATTTCACAAAACTCGTGTTTAAGTCCCTAATGGATCACCTAATGTAGACCATTTCAATTTTTTGAAGATATAACAAGAAATCTTGCCTCACTTTTAAGTTAAAGCCTATGAGAAATACCCAGATTCCAATTTAATATTAGATTTTTCAATCTCTGTTTTAAGCACACTTTTTATAAGATAATATTCCATAAATTTAATATTGACAATCTAGCTAATTCGTTCTAAAACAGAAACAATATTATTATATAATCCAAACTATGAGGGAAAGCAGGAATTTGGTGATATAATTTCCATCATTTTCACTGGAGATTACATACTCAAGCAGATGAGACAAGCCAACTACTGCCAATTTTGGCTCAACTAGTGCACGATAAATTATAAGGATTTTAAATATGTTGTGAAAAATATCAAGGAAATTTGTATATCATGTGGAGCAATGGGTTGGTTTGGTTTATGCTTAACTAGGACTAAAATATGCAGGCCAGTAGTTTGGAGTTTCTATATGCTTTATTTGGATTTAGATGTGAATATCAAATATATATATTGATACAAATAGGTTTAATTTTATGTATTTAAAAGATCTTTGAAGAAATATTTATACCATGTGGATGACAGAGGAAAATAGAGGAAGAAGATGATGATGTGGATAATTCTCAAAAAATTTGTTGTGTAGCCGCTGAGTTAGAAGCAGGTGGCATTGGAAGACAATATTAGTGCTCATTTGGATGCCCAGTTAGTACCAGTGAGGTGCGTTTACAGTGCCAAATTCACTGCAGCAGTTGTTTGGTTTGCACGGTCAGTGCAGTGAGTTTTCCTTTCAAACACACTGGTCAGCTGATTTTCAGCTGGAGAAGATTTCAGCAGTAGATGAATTTACTGAACTGTTGGCACTGTAACAGACAAAAACGCCCTTATTTTTGCTTATCATTTTACCATTTTAGCCTTGAAAATTAAATTAATTTCTTTTCCTGCAGAAAACCCTGCTCTTCAACTCCTTCAATTGACACTCACAGCAGACTCAAAGAAGCTCATATTCTCGACTCATCCTATCAATATTGTTCTCAACTTTGATCCGTAAGTCAAAACCCTTCTTTTCTACTCTATATATGTGTTTGAATTATATCAAAGTAGTTTCTTAAAGCGTTAAGTAATTACTAGAAATGAAAAGAATTTTGTGTTCATACACAAATCCATATGTTCTTTCTCATTACATGTTTTTTTTACCTCTACTTGCCGTTGAAGAGATTGAACATAATTGATGATTTCATCAAGCATACCAGCTTTGCCTGTGATTTTGTTACATCCTGGTATAAATCTTACAGATACTTCATTCTTTCACTGATTTTCTCCCTTCTAACCTATAAAAATCAACATAATTAAAACATTATTATGTAATGAAAGAGACCAGATAAAATAAGAAAACATCTCCTGCAATGCTGTATTCATGTCTCAAACCCTCAAAAACTAAAAACTGTCAAAAACAAAACAAAGTACAGCTAAACAAACGAAACAACAAAAGCTTGTATAGAAAGGTTCTAAGGTTCCCAAGATTCTAGAGAAAGGCTTAGCCTAAACTAAAGATAATCTCATTAATCCCATCTTCAACTTCCATACCTCCTCATTTGCTGCTAAATAAAATTAAAGCAAAAGCCATGTAATTAAAAAGTCAAATATGCCAACACTAAAAACTTTGACTATACAAAATTGTTATTCTATATGTTGTTCGAACATGAAATAAAACAAGAGAAGCAATCAAAGTTCTAATAATCTCCCTCTTTGACATTTTGACAAGATCAACAACAAACAATTAACACACAATCTGAACAAATCAACGAAAACTAGAATATATCTCCCCCTAAGAAATAGAACCATGCTCGACCATACACTTCCCTTGTCAATATGATTGGTCATCACATTGTCCACCAAGCATACACACTCTTTCCAAAGTAATTTCAAGAAATATAGAGCATGACAAATAATCCACACAAGTCCCATCTAGTATCAACAAAAACCACAAAAAGTAGCATAAAGAGAACACGAGATAAGCAACAAATGAACTAAAAATTAAACTTATAAAATTAGGTGTCATGTATGTTAAATTAGAAGTTATTTAGCTTCTCAAATTCTTCATAGCGGTCATTGAAAGCGATAATCTCGCAAGCGTGAAGCATTTTAGGAGGTGAAAGTAAGAATGAGACTCGAATATCATAGAAAACTATTAGGCTAGTTGTTCAGAGTGAAAGACACTTGTGGGGCAAACAAATGTGAAGTCCAACGGGTAAAAGAAGAGAATCACATATTTCTTCCCAATGTATTCGAGAGCTTGACTGAAAGAATAATGCATAGTTCGAATAGAATTGGAAAAACATATGTAATCATAACAAAAGAGGAAAATTTTATTTAAGTGCCTATACTTGAGAACAATATCCACATAAGATACCTTAATGAACTCCCGGTCAAAGACGAACTCAACCTCAAAATCGAAGGTGGATTTCCCACCGTGGAAGCTCACTCGAAAGAGATGATCGAAATATGAAACCGAATCATACATGAGAAATTATGTGGATAAAGAAATAGTTCACCATCAAAACATTCGAAATTCGTTTAGAATAAACATATCTTAAAACTAATTCTGAATTTCACTTAACATAATTTGCTCCTCTTTCTTCTTTTTCCTTTCTCCAAAAAGCTAAAATGTTTATTGAAAACAAACTAATTCATTTTAAATTAAATGATATAGATATCCATTTTCATTTGGAGCCCCCAACAAAACTCACCAAATGGAGTTAGCTTTGGCTTCCTATTTTGCCTTTACAATGGAGTCATAGACCCACATTTACGGCGCTATTCCTTGGCAACACTAATTTTTTCCATCTTTGCATTAAAATCGAAACCAGATCCAAATTCCACACTATATGAGTTAATATATGATATATTCACAATATATAATTTTATACATAACTAATGAAACAGTTAAGATAATGCGAAGCCTTATTACAAACTATTTCAAATATTTAAAAGAAAAACTTGAACACATATTACAAAAATTAATTTTCTTAAAAGAAAATAATGTACCTTTCAAATCTACTTTTGTATCTGCAAGAGCAGAGACAACATAGTACCTATGTTTCTTGTCCCGCATGGATAACCATTTGCAATCACACAGAAATTAGAAACAAATCGAGATTCATTCACCTTCACGTCCGAAAGTAACAAAAAGCATTTTATACTATACCTTCAAGAACAAATTTTGCTCAATGCACCTCCCAAATTCCCAACATATTTTGCACGATTGAGAAGAAATATTTTAGTTATATAATCCATGAATATGCTTAGGATTCATGAGCCAAGTTAGCGATCTTCTTTACCCGAGCTTCAATTGTCAAAACAACGGGATCATCTTGGGAAAATTCTATTTGAAGCTCTGCAAGATCCCAATCCACGTACCAGTCACTAAAGAAGAGGGTACAAAAGCATAACCACCATAACTAAAGCAAGGCCATTATTATGATTATGAACCCATATCGAAGTCTGCTACTCTGTTACATCTTTCTACTAGAAACCAAATAAAAGAACTTGCCAAAACAAATCCAACCACCATATCGAAGGATACAGAATTTGAGCATTTATGGTATTTCTAGGTTTTCTAAGCATTTTCTTTTCAATTTCTACATTCACTTGAATAGGTTCATTCTTAACTCTTAAGTAACACTAAAGCTATAATTCAATCAAAATTTGAAGGAGGAAACACTAACCTCTCGGATTGAACTCACGGCATGGAGAGAAAATTTATTTGTTCTTTCTTCCTTTCTTTGCCGTCTGGGAGAGATGAGAATGACCAAATCTGTTCTTTCATCTTTCCTTTTATGTTCTCATAATAATAATAATAATATAAATCCTTTTCTAATCATAAATCTAATGGCCACTATTGATTCATAAATATGTTAGTGGACTTCAATGGCTAAAATCAATATCATCCACTAACTACTGCCTCCGACTCATAGCTTTGATTAATAACTCACCTAATCCTCCTAATGTTTACTACTTCTTCAATTTAGTCTTTATACTATACTTACTAATTTCTTTAAACATTTTCATCTCAATTCTCATTCTCGCCCCGGAAACTTCTTGGTTTAATTTTTCAGAAATTTTCAGTTTAAACAATTCGATCTCAAAGTTGAATTTTTCTACACCGGTGAAAAAACAAGTTGTTACAATGCCACGTAATATTTGGCATGTTTTAATAATGACATGACTTAATTGATATAACAACAATAGTTTAGAGACCAATTCTGAACAATGGTCATAATTTGTCATAGTTTCCTTTCTATATTTATAAAATTTTGACTCATTTACTAACACATTTATTTTGACCTGAGTTTTTGTCCAAGAACATTTGATTAAAAAATAAACAAAACAAAACAAAAAAAGATAAATAAAAAAATAAATAAGTCCATCTTACAAGCCATAATAACACATGTATCTATTTATAGACAATTAAAATAACTTATAGACTATATATGTTCTCTATGCTTCTTGGTGAATGCTAGCACATTGACTGAATTATATCAATGACAATAGATGGTAAAGACACGAAATTTTGTGGAGGGAGATAGTAGCTTAGCAACAAAAGCTGTTTGGGACGATGAGTTGACGTTGATATTTTGTGAACTTTGCGTGAATGAAGTCAATGCTGGCAATAGACCGACAACTCATCTAAACTCAAAGGGATGGGAAAATGTCATTGCTCTTTTTCAAGCAAAAACGGGAAAAAATTATGGAAAACCTCAATTGAAAAATAAGTGGGATACATTAAAAAAAGAATAGAGGTTATGGAGGGAGTTGCTTAAGGAATCTACAGGTATTGGATGGTGTCTATTTAAAAAGACGGTCGATGCTACTGAAGAGTGGTGGGCTGAAAAAATACAGGTTAGTGTTAACTTTATCATTATTTTAATGCATAAAGTTTATTAAAATTATTAATTTACGATTATAAAAATCTTAGTATAACATTTAACGTTTAACATATTATGTAGGAAAATCCGATTTTAAAGGATTTAAGAAGAAAGGAATTGAACCACGATTAAATGAGTTAATGTGGCAAATGTTTGGTGGCATTGTAGCCACTAGAGAGAACGCATGGGCACCTTCGTCTGGTGTTCTTCCACGTGGGGTTCCTATGGGAGATGATGCACCTAATGAGGGATTTGGTGATTCAATGAACATAGTAACGAGAATGAAGGTATTCCCCCTGATGAGGTACCATCAAACCCTTCTCATGAAATCCCTAATCGAAGAAAGCAAACACTTGGGGATGTACACGGTAAGGGAAAAAAGTCAAGTTCAAGTAGAGAATCATCAAGAAATACATTAACTACTCAGATTGAGAAATTGTGTGAGAGTATGGCTAGTCCAAGGAAGTTAGTGAATGAAATTATTTTTCCTCACTCTCAATATACTATTTCAAATGCAATGGATGCTTTATGCTTTGGGAGATGAAATTCCAAAAGAGATGAACTGTACTATTTTGCCACCAAAATGTTCCAAATAATGGTGAAACGAGAAATGTTTTTGAACTTAGATCTAGATGATAGGGTTTGGTGGCTTCGACGTGAGTATGCTGAACAAAATCCAATTGCATCATTTTCATCCTTGGTAGCAACATCCTCATTTCCCTTCCAACCATATCATCAACCACCTCCACCATCGACTCCTTAGAAATATTATTGTAATATAACTATACTACTTTTTTATATGTAAAACTAATGTATGCTACTTTTTATGTTTGGTATTTTTATGTTATGCTTTTAATCAAGTTTCTGTGTTGTATAGAATGTCACGAAATATTAATTTACTTACATTTGATTACCTTTTCAGGTTATGGATGAATTTAACAATATATATAATAGTTTTGATATGAATTATGATACATCTGAATTAAGTGAAGAAGCTTAACGAAGAATAGCCACAATTGTTACCCAAGTTGAGCACAACAATTATCATAATGAGGAAGAATATGTGTTAAGCAGTGTATTGGTACACCACGAAACTTATTTCACTATGCAACCACGTATGGATTCAAATTATACTGGTCAAATGTGGGTGGACGAAGTATTAAATGGGCACGATGATCATTGCATGATTAGTTTTAGGATGCCAAAAAATATATTTCACAGATTGTTGCATGATTTGCAAACAAATTATGGCTTAAAGAATGGGAAAGTATCGGCGATGGAGAAGTTAGCATTATTATTGTACATTCTTGGAAATAGAGAATCAAATGCAACAAGCGATTTCAACGATCTGGGGAAACTGTTAGTCGAATTTTTACTGATATGTTGCATATATTTGCTCGAATGGGAATAGACACGATTAAACCCATTGAAGGTCAATTCGAGGAAGTACCGAACCATATTCGACATGATACAAGATATTGGCCTCACTTTAAGGTAAAATTTACACAATCTTTATATTTTTAAAACATAAATTATTTCTAACTTTTATCTCATTACATGTATTTATTTTAAAGGATTGTATTGGGGCCATAGATGGAACACACATAAAAGCATGCATTTCGCCTTCTTCTCAAATACCTTATATCGGACGGAAAGGTGAACCAACTCAAAATATTATGGCAGCTTGTGACTTCAACATGTGCTTTATTTTTGCATTTCCTGGTTGGGAAGGAACAGCACATGATAGTAGAATTTTTTTACAAGCAATTAGAAAGCAAGAGCTGAAGTTTCCACACCCTCCACCAGGTCGAACTTTAATTTTTTAATTACTTTTTACATAAAAAATATTAAAATTTTTAATTTAATTTTAAACTTGATATTATGTTTTACTTTTTTTGCAGGAAAATATTATCTTGTGGATTCCGGATATCCACAAATGGCAGGTTTTCTAGGTCCATATAGGGGGGAACGATATCATTTACCTGATTTTCGTCGAGGTAATCATCAAGTATCTGGAAAAAAAGAAATCTTTAATCATGCCCATTCTTCGTTACGCTCTGTGATTGAACGAACATTTGGAGTGTGGAAAAAAAAATGGCCAATATTAAGAGATATTCCAAGTTATTCATTCAACAAGCAAGTTTTAATAGTTATTGCAACAATGGTTTTGCATAATTACATTCGAAGACATGCTTGGTCAAATGATGAGGATTTTCGAGAATTTGAGAATATACCGGACATGCCAGTCTCTTCAAGCCAGTTTGACAGAGGTGAATCGAGTTCTTCTAACAGAGAAAGTGACCTTGAAATCACAATGTTAAGGGAAATCATTGCAACTAGTTTAATGAATCAATATTTGTAAACACATTTTGTATCATAACCTAATTTCTAGTAATAATGAAACTTGTTATGTCTAATGTTACTATATTTTTTTTATTAAAAATCATCCGTTTAGATACTTCAAAATTAGATCCAAGTATAATGTTATTATTTGTGAAAATAATATTTATCATTGTTATAAAAAAATATTTAATTATAACTATAAAAAAATTAAAAATAATTATCATTTTATCTAATAAATAATTTAAATTAATTATATAATTCATTAAAATATTGGAAGATGCATTTTAATATTTTATTAAATGATTTTGCATATTTTAATAATTTTAAAAATGTAAAATAATTTAAATAACTTCTATTATATATCAATTCTAATCTGATGTCCTTAATAGTCATTTTTCATTCTCACCTCACCGCTACAGCTGCGTTTGAATCCAAACACACACTCCACCATTGTTTCTAATCTCACCGCTACAGTACCCAATCTCACTGCTACAGTAACTAATCTCACCGCCACCGCTGTTTTTAACCTCACCGGAGGTAAACACACCGCCCATCCAAACTAGTAGTAATGATATTAATGACAGAGGAAGTTCTTTAAAAGGTTGGGTCGAGGATAATTTATGGGCTCAAGGAGGGTAGCGGTAAGAGCAGGTGGAGAATTGGAGTTAACCATAGTTTGGAGGAAGTCGTAAAACCAACGTTGGTCTTATTGAAGTTGACGATTTTAATTTTATGGGTTGTGTGGGTGATGCGAGAATGAAATGTTTGGTTTTAAACGACGCACCTGGGCTTGATGTTATTGAAGGTGATAAGCCCGGCAGGATGGGAAATGAGCCGAGTCTGTGGTCAAAATATTAATGTTTAGGGTTTTGGGGGGGGGGGGGTTAAGGTTCTCTCTGTTCATTGAAGTTTTCACTCTGGCTGTAGTCAAGGTTTTGTTTGACTTGGTTGATAATGTTGGAAGAGTTTGGGCGTATACAATCGAGAAAAGAAGACGTTTCTGTCTTGATTGATTGGGGAACAGATATCTAGATCTGTTTTCCTGCCATATCTGGTTTTTTGTTTATCTCCAACCCAATCTTTGTGGTAATTTTGGTTTTGGACTCGCACACCAACTGCTCGAGGTTTTATCTCAGAAAAAGCAACGTCTTTTATTTTATTACTTGATAATGAAGAGAAGATCCATAATAACGTTATCATCTTCAGCAATCCGATGTAAAAAATCAGACTTCATGGTTGTTTCAGTAAGGCAAATATCAAATGGAGGAAAGAGATCAAAGAAGAAAATATACCACAGAGACTATCAACTTGACAAAGTAATGGATTTGCAGAAGAAACCATCTTTAATTCTTCAGCTAAAGTCCATTATCCAATCTCAAAATCATCAACGTCTTCTTCTTCGTGACCTCGAAAAGGAAGTTGGGTTTGTGGCAAAATGGAATTTCATGTCCATCATTGAGAAGTACCCTTCAATATTCCGTGTTGGTGGTGGCTGTGGAAAAGAATTCCCTTTTGTTACACTAACTGGAAAAGCCGAAAAGGTTGCAAGAGAAGAGGGTGAAGCAAGGAATTTAATGGAACCCATTTTGGTTAAGAACCTCAGGAAGTTGTTAATGTTGTCTATTGATTGCAGGGTGCCATTGGAGAAGGTTGAATTCATTGGAAATGAACTTGGCTTGCCTCATGACTTCAAAAAGTCATTGATTTTCAAATATCCTGAATACTTTTCCATCAAAGTTATCAATGGTAGAGCTTATCTTAACTTGGAGAATTGGGATTCTTCGCTGGCAGTGACTGCTCGTGAGGAGAGATTCGCACGTGAAAGGATGTTGCAATCTGCTGGTGGTCAAAATAAGGTTCGGATCACGAAAGATGGTAACTATCTTGGTCCATTCGCATTTAAAATGTGTTATGCTCCTGGTTTTAGACCGAATAAGAGTTATCTTGAGGAGCTTGAGAAGTGGCATAAAATGGAATTCCCTTCTCCATACTTGAATGCAAGGAGATTTGAAGTTGCGGATCCAAAAACCCGAAAAAGAGTGGTGGCTGTGCTTCATGAACTCCTCAGTTTGACCATGGAGAAGAGGATGATATCTGCAAAACTGGACGCATTTCATTCAGAGTACCGATTACCGTCCAAGTTAGTGCTATGTTTGATAAAGCACCATGGTATATTTTACATTACAAATAAAGGTGCAAGGAGCACTGTATTTCTTAAAGAAGCATATGATGGTTCAAATTTGGTAGATAAATGTCCTATCCTGATGTTTAATGATAAGTTTGTTGCACTTAGTGGTAGACATGTAACGTTATGAATTATAATTAGGTTGTTACGTAACAAATGTGGGATAATACCACTTTGCGACCATGTTAATTTATGATGTCAATGCAGTTGACATAGGAGCTGATCCTTGTTAAGTGTTTGATGTGGATAGAGAAAACCAGGTAAGGTGGAATTTTTTCTTAATCTTTCCTCATCGAGAATGGACTATGGATGGCACCATTTTCTGCTATGAGTTACTAGTTTTGCTTATTTGATAAAAACTGAAATCACTTAAAAACGAAAGTAGAGGCAGAAACAGAGACAGCTTTCTGCACTCCATTGTTAAAAGCACTTCAGAATCGTAAGCTTTTTAGTTCCAAATCCGACATTCACAGGGTAACATAGCTTCAGCGGATTTTATAAGAGAATTCAGCAAGGCACTAGAATGAGAAAATGAATTATGGGGTTTTGGGTTGTTTAGGTATGCTGGGTCATTAGCTTGATTATATCTGATCATTGGTGGGTTAGTTTTGGGTTGTTATGGGCTAAACCTTAGGTAAAATCATTTAGAAAACGAATCTTGTTTTTTGTCGAAGCTCATTTTTCGGATAGATATTGTTACTCAAACTCTCTCATTTTTCGAGTGAGTCTTCGAACCTGAACGGGTGATCTGATCTAAGCATGATTCATCAGACACGTCACTCTCAAGCAGAGGGGGGAGCACACGTGGCACGTTACAGATGATGAAAAATAGAGAATACTATACTCCAACTCAGACAATGGCCGTGGCAACTACGCATTTAATGCTTTTAAATAAAGTGATGAAACCGTTGAGGCGATGGGGCATTAAATCCGCTGCTATTTTTTTTCCTATTGGATACTTTGATGAATTTGAGTCTTCAACCAAATTAGAACACCACTATTTCTCCATTCTTCCTTTTTTTCAGTGCCGCTATCTTCTTCGAATAATCAAATGGCGAACGATGGTGCTTTAAGGTTGGCTATAGTATGGCTATCGGTGATCATGGTTTTAGTTGGGGTATTCACGTTTTCTTTGAAGAAAATTATGGTAACTTACGCGTTTGGGATGCTCGGAATTAGTGGGATACTGTTGCCCGACTGGGATTTCTTCGATCGTGAATTTTCTCGCTGGCCTTATCCGGTTACTGCCGATGAAAGAGCTGCTCTTCAAGCTCGAAGATCTGGATTCAAAAGGTTATTCAATTTTTCATTTCTTTTTCTCATCTTCCACTTCATTTCATATATAATATTGGAAGTGGAACTAGCCCTTTCCAAGGCTTTAAATTCACTTCATATACGTGAATTCTCTACCCGCCATTAACGATCACTTCAAGGATCTGCGCCGGTTCGACCGGATACGCGGTAAATAAATATGTATGATCTGTATTCGAAGCACGTGCCAAGGTTTTGCATGGGGTGTTCGAATATCTGCTTGAAGTGACTGGGTGAAGAAATTATAACTTTATAGAAAAAAAAATTGATTAAATTGTACTCAATTATAAAAAATATATATTATTTTAGGCCTCAAAATAAAGAAATTTGTAATTTAAGCATTGTAATTTAAGCATTCACATTATATAATTTAATTATTTGAGTCACTCTTGTTAAAATCACAAACATTAAATTGACATGGCAGCTAAAAAGATCGATATAATAACAAATATAGCCTCAACTTTTATATATTATATCAATTTAATCATAATTTTAAAAATTCAAAAAATATAAAAATACATGAATATTTTAAAAATACAATAATAAATTTAAATTTATATTAATATGTATTAATAAATTTAAATTTCATTTATTAAAATTTTGAGAGCACTTTTAAATTTTTAGGGTTAATTTTTAAAATTATGACTAAATTTGTTATTATACCGATTTTTTAACTATCATTTTTAACAGAATGACCAAAATTACCAAAGTATATAAAGTAGGTGCTTAAATTGTAATTTTTTAGTTTTAATGCTTAAAATAATTTTTTTATAGTTAAATGATTATCTATGTAGTTTGCCAAAAAAGTTATATACTTTAATAGAAAATAATGGAACTTCAACTTAGGGTCTATCTCTTTTCTTTGGCGAAAATTAATTTTGAAAAATAAATTAACTCTTTAGTAAATTTGATATTTTTTTATCAATATTGTCTATATAGAGAGAATTAAATAGGTAAAAAGTGAATTGATCCATTTCTATATTTATGTAATGATGTGGCAAATGAGTTAGTAGATAGCACGAAATATGGTATGTCACGTGTATCTTATGTTGATGTGACAGTTGTTTAAATTCATATTAAACGTGATTTTTAAAAATTTGATGTATTATTATCAATGAAAGTAACTTTAATTTATTTTAGAAATTTTTATATGTAATAATCTAATTTACTAAAAATTGTATAAAATTATTCACCCTTAACATATCAAATATAAATTACTATTATTATTATTATTATTATTATTACTCAAAACTGACAATATTAACTATAAGGTGTGGTATGATAGTTACTCACATCATCTTTTAATGATGTGCCCAGGGGATTTGATCCCCACTCATAGGAATGGATCACATTTAATGGTCAATCGTTTAGCTTTTCGATGAGCACCCACAGCAAGAAAGTTAGTTATTGTTGCCGACAATGAATAACTTGATAGAAAAGAAACTGACAATGTTATTCCAGGAACAATTTGTTAGACCGTATGCGTATTGTATTTATTATTTTACAATTATATAAAAATTTGATATATTAATATTTTTGAAACATTAATATAGTTATGTATTTTTCGTATTCGTTTCACGTTTTACATGATATTTTAATTATTTTTTTCATGTCTCTAAATGTCTGCTTATGTGCAGGTACAGGATTTACCCAATGAGAGTAATTATTTACACCACAATTTATAGCATTGGCCTTTACAAGTGGTGGATTTTAGTATCAAGTTAAATCAAGGAACTCTACAAATACTTCTTTTGGGTATTATTATTATTTTAGGTCATCATCATCATCATTATTTATTCAACAGAGTTTCTGGAGGAGTTAATTTCTCAGTTCATATTGTGTACAATTGTGACGATGGAGGACATAGCAAATAAATTGTGCAGGTGTATTGTTGTATGGATACCTTGGGTCTAGCTGCTGGACATGCAGGGACTATGATGTTTTTCTGTGCCATTTATAGTCAATTTATTTTTTTAACTTCTTTTAAATGCCATCTATTATTTTAAAGATTTAGACTTGTTTGTTATGATAAGTAATGGACAAATCATTTAAAATTCAATATATTTGAAAAATAATTTTTAATTACTTATATATTTGACCAACAAAAACTTGTTTTTATACACTAGCAGCAATAAACTTGTTTTAACTTGGTGTTGGTAACCATTATTCGGAATGAGCTAGCGTAAATAATATCTACAGTGAAATTAGACTCATTCAAGACCAGATAATGAGAGATAATGAGAGAGAGTGATAGGATGACAGATCGTATGGCGAAAGAAGCCCGAGGTGAAATAGAATTATCGAAAAGTGTGAAAATTTTATTAAATTATAACAACCATTTTTCTACATTCCCATTGTTTGATAACGACTAATCCTGCTGTAAGCTTAGCTTAAAACTTTATTATTAAAAAAGTTCATAAATTGCCCATATGTCACTTTTAATTGATTAATTAATTACTATATATGAGAGTATGCATCACCTGTTAATGTAGTAGTTGCAGCATTATTTCTAATATTAATTGTGATATTTAATAATGCCTTAAAAAATCAAGCCTAATGACCTAAGGTCTAAAGTGGGCTAGAAATATTCAGCACAAACCTAGATTGGGCTTAAGAACTAGGGCTTATTTTCAACTACACCAAACATGTTAAATTACTATAACACCCCAAATTTGATCTACATACAAGGACATATATTGGTCTTTCCACAGGAGAAAACCCCGGATTTTAGGAGGCTCTAATCTACCCGAGAATTCGAAAACAAAGCGAAAAGACTGAAGAAAAGGAAAAAGGGATGAGATTGTTAACTCACAACATGTTGTCGTCGAACATCAAAGGGGTAACCAATGGTTTCCCTCTGAAGATCCAAGTGGAGAAAGTGGTGGAGAAGCAAGTCGAGATCAATCACGATTTCCTTAGGAACATATTTCCGAAGATCGACTGGAAAGCCTTCTCCGATGCTTCCAGAATCATGGGCTACGACGAGATGCCGGAGGAGCCGCCGGAGCCGTCGGTGTTGGAGTCGAACGTCGAGTTTTGGGGGAAGTTTCATCATGCCCTCTTGGAACTTCATCTCGAGGAAGGTGCGCTCCTTTGCCCCGAGACCGGCCGGAAGTTTCCTGTTAATAAGGGGATTCCGAATATGCTTTTACTTGAGGATGAGGTTTGAGGATATGGTTGGTGGTCGATACGGCTACGTTTAGGGCATTGGGGGTTTTTAATTAGGGTTTTAACGCACTTGTTTTTTATTTTTAGCCTTTGTATGGAGACGAATTGTGTTGATTCTAGTCTTCTGAATGGAATCAAATTGAAAATTGGAGAGATTACGTAGTAAAATTGAATCTGTGATTGATGATTCACTCAATATCAGTGAACTTTTGCGATTTTGAAAGGGGAAAAAATTATACATAGACGCAAATCCGAAGAATTTTGAAATACATCTATGCTTAAAATGAAAATTTTCGAACAAGTGGAAAGCTACGTAAATTCGCTTGGCAAATTGATGATCTGGAAACAAACAGCCGATTTTTTTTTTGAAAAATCAAATGGATGCTTTTCGCAACTTCCGTATGTCAAAATGACTGGAAATTTTTTGAACTTATAAAGCAGAAGCTAGTTTGTTCAGTAATTAACGAAAGGAAGATACACCATCAGTAGTGAAAGGTATCAAACGCTTGCTTTGTAAAGAAACAGGAAATCAAAATAGCGAAGACCACTTGAAGAATCAGCTCCGTCAGTCCACACAGTTTGATTTTGTTGATCTTCAGTCGTTCCTTCACAAACGCCACCCTCAGATTTTCGATTTCTCTTATTAACTTCTCCTTCTCCTACGTCGAGTCATGAGATCAGAATTAACTTCGGATATCAGTTTTGAACTGTGTTAAACACAAATTCGAGCAAAAAAATTGGGGGGGGGGGGGGGATTTGTGAATTACCTCAGGCTCATCGTTGACGCGATTGACGGATGATTTGAGAGAAGAAAGTAGAAATGCAGCTTTGGCACATCGAATGGAAATCTGTAATTTTCGAGCTCCGTCTTGAAATTCTCCTTCGGTTCCTTCCATTCTCTATATCTCTCTAAAATCTAAATGAAACGCTGGTTTTGGAATTTAAACGAATTTTTTTACCGGTGCGGAGCAAGGGAGCCAAAATCTGGTGTTTTAAACTTTCATTTCACTCACTGAAATTTCAAAAAGCACTGTATCATCACTATCGATTTATTACGTTAAGCATGATTTGTATTTCATCGAATTTAGTTTGAGCTGATTTAAGCTTCACTCTCAAAGATCTAATTATTCAGTTAGACTCATTCAATTATCATGTTGAACTTGCTTATTTCTGCTCGTGCTCGAGCTTTAAATAAAATTTTTAAAAACTAGTTAAAAATAAGGATAAATTATCAAAATAATCAATTTTGTTTATCTCGCACTACATTTTAGTCACTTATGTTTAAAATGTTACGTTTTAGTCCATTAAATTATCGTGTTATAAAATTTTAATCACTAAATTCTGAGCCTTTAATTATTGTTAACAATATAACAATAAACTAACCCGGCACATTAAATCATAATTTCAAATAAAATTTTACGTTAATTTATACAATCAATCCCTACATTTTTTTATTTTGAGCTATTTAATTTTTTTCCTTTTACGTTCTTTTAACTCTCTTTTTATTCTATTCTGCCTCTCCTCTATTTTCCTCCCTTCTACATTTCTTTTAACGTAGTTTGTCTATGTTTTCGTTTGAAATGATGATTTAACATACCACGTCAGTGTCTAAAATATTACAACACAATAATATATATTTTAAACATAAGTGACTAAAATGTAACCCAAAACAAACAAAAATGACTATTTTAATATTTTACCCTAAAAATAAATGCAAGTAAAATTAAAAGCTCTATTAAACATACGTGTTACTCAAGTAATAAAATACTCAATTAAACAACCAACTAAATTCAAAATGTCAAAAAAAAAAAAAACACTAATTTGAAGCATTTTTAAGCCGTACCCACACAGTTGCAAGCACAAGCGTAAAGAGTCTCTATTACGACTTTTGTCCTAATTGTATTTAAAGCTTAGCGAGGTCAATTACTCACACCAACAATATAATGATAATCAATGTACCAAAAAGAGCAATAAAATTAAATCTGCAACAGCCCAAGACCTTTACTAAATTGGGACTGAAAAACACAAAGACTATAGACAAACAATGCAATTAGCAACGGTCCATAGCTCAATTTGACATGTTATAACCTAAAACATAAATACCAAAACCCATTGAAAAAAAAGGTCAAATGATATAATCACACCCCATTGAAGACATAACCGAAAAACACCCGGAAACAACTGCAAACTGACAGGGTTAGACCTAAGTTAAACCAAAGCAATGCTGCTTTCACCACCTGGGGGCTTGCGAACACCACCAAAGTAGTCTCGAGACTCAACCTTTCCATCAGCAAAGATGTTGCTGCCGCTTATCTCCCGCATTTTCGCCATACTAAGTGGCTTCTCGGCAGAACCTGGCGGAACGTCACCCTTAAATATGTCATTACCCGAAAGCTCAGCCAATTTCTGATTAGGAATTTTCTTTGCTGTCTTAACCCTGGCCTCATCGCTCGACTAGAAAATGACATCCAAGTTCATAAATCGGTTAGACTTTTCCGAGTTTATTGATGCAAATCGAACTAAATGGCAAAACTTAAGTACTTAACGATTGCAAAAGGCGATGCAGTCCCCGTATAAGCAAAAATTGAATGACAGAAATCTAATTCGCCTATTAATTAAACTTTCTGCTATAAGATCTATAGCTAGCTTAGGTGCAATCAGTTGCATTAAGTACAATTCGCTCTAGCATTGCCAAAAGTCAGTAAGGACGAAGGAGTTTTAAGATGTACTTACATTATGTGTATGAGATTCTCCCAAGTCGAAACTGTCCTTCAATGCCAACGCACGTACGGTTGTTGGTCTCGGCAAAATTTCAGGTGGGGGTGCAAAGATGTTGTGTCCGCTAAGCTCCTTGCACTTTGCATCTGAGAGCTGCTTCTGCAACTTTGAATCTTCGCTTTCTAGCGTTCCACTTAACTCACGCTGCTTTGCCACCTCAGGAAGAGTAGTTGGCTTCTTAGGAGAAATAGTCTCTTCCTCAGCAAAAGAAATGTGACTAATTCCAGCTAGTGCTTGCTGACAGTGCCGAACATCAAAACATTTAAGTAAAATGTTAGTTGACACGAATATAGCATGTTCCAATAGATTACAGTATATCATCATAATAGAATAGAAAACGAAAGAATTGAACGGATACCTGGTACATTCGTAATCCCGTCTTGTTGTTTGAAGCAGGATTGGCACTGCCTGGTTCGGACTCATCATTTTCTACATTGGCTGCAAAAATACCACTACCAGTCATCTCCTTCATTTTATATCCAGAAGGAGGTTTCCTGGAAACATCACCACATTACAGTTGCAGAGATAATTAGATGAGCAGCATGAAGAAGATACAAAATTCATCAAGTCATATATTCATTTTCTCTTTCTAGTGCCTTCCTGAATTCTCTTATAAAATCCGCTGCAGCTATGTTACCCTGTGAATGTCGGATTTAGAGGTTCTTTGGTCATATCTCATATAACAATGGAGCAATGAACAATTGAGACAGATGAAGAACGAAAGAATCAAAACTCGAATTTGAACAGAGTTCTACTTGGAATTTCAACAAACAAACGAATTTTAAATCACGGATCCTCGCAAAGCATTAAGCAATTACGAGCAGTAAGAAATTTTATCCAATCCAGGAAGACATGATCGATTCAATACGATAGAAATAGTTACAGTTGGAACAGTTAGATCTC
This sequence comes from Gossypium raimondii, assembly GCF_025698545.1. Taxonomy (NCBI): domain Eukaryota; kingdom Viridiplantae; phylum Streptophyta; class Magnoliopsida; order Malvales; family Malvaceae; genus Gossypium; species Gossypium raimondii. The sequence goes on from NC_068569.1 coordinate 23,998,028, forward strand.
CAACGGTTGATACGGTTAGATCAGAACGGAGATCCGATGGATCACGAATTAATGATTGATAAATAGCAGCTAATAAGGAAAGAAGTCACGAATAATTGAACGGATCAAACATGAAAATTTTAATTTAAGCGCAGATTTGAATTCAATTTTTTCTCTCTTTTTATTTCAATTTTCTCAAAACTGTATTTGACAGATTATATTTATAAAAACAATCGAAGAGCTGAAAAATTTTCAAATAAAGCAGATCTCACCGTTTGTTTAAGCTTTCAAATTCTTCATCAGTTACTTGGCCTCCAAACACCACTTTTCTGATCCCATCCGACGGCTGCCATTAATAAAAAAAATCAATAAAAAATAACACAAATTCACCACCACAATGAAGAAGAAGTACCTGGTGAGGTCGGACGGAGCGAGCGGCGGAGGTGGCGGGGTCCGGCAGAGGAGTCTCAGACCAAGTGAGCAGATCTGCTGTAGAAGTATGTGGCTTCCTAACTGGAGTGCTCCTCTCCATTTTTTTCCCTCCCACTCTCAAAACTACACGCAAAGAAAAAAAAATGGAAATGCTTTCAATTTAATCAAACAAAAGCCTTTGGGTTCCTCTATTCTTACTCCTCCCCTGCAACAACAGCAAAAGGAGGGCAGTAGGGTACTGTTTGTAGAGTTGTGAAAGAGTGAAGAGGAAGTATGAAAACAGGAACTGAGAGATAGAGAAAGGTAGAAAATGACGAAACCTGTCCAAACACTTGAAAATCTCTTGATCTGGAACTTTCTTTTTCTGCCTTTTGCTTTGAAATTCGATCTCACCCTTTCCCTTTTCGTTTAAATTTTCATGGATTTTCATCAATGTATTTATACATTTGAATTTTTTTAAATAATAATAAAAAGAAAAGGTAGAGTAGCTGCTACTCTACTGATTTTTGAATCTTGTACCGCCTTCCTCTCCATCAAGTATCTAAATTTGAAATTCCAATAATTCTAGTATTGTATAGATTATTTTGTCGTATTTTAAAAATATTTATGAGTCCATAAATATGGTACATTGCAGTGTTTTTATTTATTTATTTTGTAAGTAATTTTTTAAAATTTATATGTCTTATTTTTAAGTCTAAAATTTCACTAAGTATCAAATATTATTCGCAAATTATATCTTTGCTCAATAAATTATGTTTAATTTTTGTCATTTAACTATAAAAGGTTAGAAAAATGTCGAAAAGCTTTGTACTTAGAATTGATTTACATTTTGATCTCTATTAAAAAATAGGTAAACTAACATTTATACATTTCAAACGTGCAAATTAGCCCCTATGAATATTAATTTAAATGGTTAATCACTAATTTGGTCTTTGAACTATAACTAAAATATCATTTTGATTTCTTAAAATTTTTCTTAACAATAATTCAAAAATTTAAAAAACTTAAAATAAGCATAAATTATTAAAATTATATTATAAATATTAAAACTATGTTAAAATATTTTAAAAATAAAATTATAAATAAAAAATATCTAAATTAAAAAAACTTAAAAATATAAAATTTTCAAGTCGAAACCTAGAAATCATCGTTTTTATAAAACTTTCTTCTCTATTCTTATAAAACCCAAAAGAATCAAAAATTAAAAAAATATATGGAACTGAAACAACCAAATGGCAAGGGAAACATCTTAAGGGAGAAGTAGAAAACCTCTCAAGAATCAAATGGGGGTTTTAGAATATTAATTTTGTTGGAGATGTTCGCATAGGATTTTTTTTTTTTTTCTTTTTGATGGATCAGTTCAACATGGTGATTAAGTTCAATTTTTATGGTTTTCGTTTGACATAATGCACCAATGGCCTGCCGTCTGTGTGAATATTTGAACAAATATATTTTGACATCTTGACCTCCGCTGCCATACTATTGTTTGGTTTCCTTTTTAAAATTAGAACATCTCAAAAGTTTTTATGGAAGCAAAAATGTTCTCGTTGGATGAAAACCATAAATTTTTTTATATTTTTAATTTTTAGAAGTTCTCTATTTATAATTTTTATTAAAAAATTTTAATATACTTTTAATAATTTATATTTATTTTTAAGTTTTTTAAATTATATTTATTGTTAAAAAATTTTAAAATTCAAAATGATATTTTAGTCTGTAGTTTAGGTACTAAATTAGTAATTAACTATTTAAATAACGTTCCACATCATCATTTAACAGATAAAATTTAACTGAAGGGCTAATCTGTACATTTTGAAATGTATAAGGACTAATTTCTCAATTTTTCAATAGAGAGTCGAAATGCAATCCACCCTAAATACAGAGACTTCCCTCCGTCCCTGATATTTTTACCATCGAAAGTTATAACATACTCATCCATATTATCAATTTATAGATTTTTCATTAAATATTTGACGACTAATTTAGTAAGACAATGTCTAGAACTACTCATAGCATCTCCCCAACCCATAACTCATAAATAGGAGGACAGTGTGCTTCAGCGCTCTCGAACCCATACCCTCCTATATTGACAACAATGATCATATCAATTGAATTAAGACTCAATCGACTAGTCTTAAACTATAGTTACAATACCAAGTTTTTAAATGTTTCATAATTTTTTTTAAAATTATAAAAATATTTTAAAATTTATAATTTATAAAAAAAAAGTTATAAAACTCTAATAAATTTGGATGAATTAATCATTCGTACTAATCAGTGTTCTTTCATCTATTTTATATCTCCACAATTAAACTTTATCTTCATACACGATGTTTGCAATAAAATTTGAATATTCATGTTCTTTTCTCAAGAAGGAAATTTAGATTAAAAAATTTGCTCATATCTTTTTTATTTAAATGCTTGTTTATATTATTAAGAAAATTGCTGACGTGAGTATCCTAACTTATTAATTTAGAATAAATATATGTTGGATGCAATTATTTATTCTAAAAGATATTGAATATCTAAATTAGAGGTGCTCATGGGCGGGCGGCCTGGCCCGGCCCGATAGTCCGCTCGAAATATGGGAGGCTTTGGGTAAAATTATAAGCCCGAAATATGAGTTTAGGCAAAAAAATGAGACCCGTTTAGAAAACGGGCTGGGCCTCGGGCACCACTTTTTTGGCCCGGGCCTGGGCCCGGCCCGAATATATAATAAATATATATATTTTTTAAATTTTTTAATTTTAAAATATTTTTAAAATACTTTTTTATTTTTTTAAATGATTTTTTAGTGTTTATTAAAGAAATGGGCCCGGCCGGGCTAGGGCTTAGGGATTTTTTCTCGAGCCGGGCCTGGACAAAATTTCAGCCCGGCATAGGACGCGGGCCAAAATTTTTTCTGGGCCCGGCCCAGGAGCACCTCTAATCCAAATATCTATGAGGGTTGGCGCCTGACAGGGGCCCCAGCCCCCCTAAAATGAAAAAAAAAACTCATTTAGGCCCTTTAAAAATTTTAAAATTTTAAATTAGTAAATATAAAATTACACTTTGGTCCCCCTAAAAATTATAAAATTTTGATATAATTCTTTAAAAGTTATAAAGATATAGACTATTAAAATGATGATGTTTCATTTTTGCTATCGTAAAAATTACAATTTAATTTTCACCCCCTAAAAAAAATTTTAGCTTCGCCTCTGCTCGGTAGTCATGTAACTAGAAATGATAATGTTACAATGAATCTGGATATAACAAAATAATTTTAACAGTGTTAACAGTTAGACCTGAACTTTGAAATTTGAAAAGTAAAGGAACTAATTTATTAGAAATAAAAGTATAAAGACTAAATTTTAAATTTATGAAGAGTACTAGATGAACGTAAGTGGCTACCTATATCGCTTGCTCCGTTTAAGTTGTTACCCGATAAAGAATTGCATCGCAAACCAAAAGGTCGACCGTTTCCGGCTCGAATACATGACAACATGGATATTCGGGAAAGCTCAAACCAACAGAGATTATACAGGTGGTGTAGGAACCCAAGTCGTACAATGCCATCATGTCCACATCGAAAGTAAACATTATAACATATGTCTTCATGGGAATTATTAGCCATTGTTAATCCAAAGTAAATTTGATATTTTTTTTCATGAAAATTTTCAAAAAAAAAAACATTTGATAATTCTTTTCAAATCAAATCTTATTGCTATCCTATGTGAAAAGAATCAAAGTAAAATTCAATTTTGATTAGGGTTTAATGGTACAAAAATTAGACTATGTACAAAAAAGATTCAAAAGAACTTTCATTTTCTTAAATGATACAATATATAATTCATTAGTGTATATGTCGATCAAAATCTGTGACACATTGGGGAGGTCGATGGTTACGCGCTGGATTCATTCTAGGCTCAGCTTTCAGTCGGGGTTGTGGTTGTTGGGGTTTGCCTTTGGTCGATGTAGATCCTTTCATTTGCGGTTGTCGTCGTGCATCTTCCGGTCTATAAATAGGTGGTTGGGAAGATGACCCATCTTGATAAAACAAAGATCTCGGAGGTGTTTACGTCATCTATAACGAATGAGTGTAACTGTGTTGAGTCCCATAAGCTGATTGGATAACGAGTGGACTATATGTCGGTGCCTCATGCATAGGTGGACTATACATCATCATAGACATCACTGTCATCGAGAAACAAGATGGCCCGAGCGTGTACCACATCGAGGATGGATGACCGACAGTTCAACCTGACATAGAACTAGAAGTAGAAAAATGTTGTGCAAATTTTGTGCTTGTGTGAAAATAATAGAGTTAGGATATAGACCAGAATAAGACGATACATACTGACCGAGGGTTGTGTGGGCATCGGTGCTGAGGTCATCGGGGTGGTTCTTGTGTGCGCGTTGATGATGGGCCTGCCTCATCACCCATTGGATTTAAAGGGTCTCGTCGTGGCCTACTCGTATGAGGATGTCGACACCTTGCCTTTTCTCCATACAAATATGACTTTCCATGGATCCTAAACCATGACATGTAGTCCGAATCGCATGCTAACTCCAGAACAATAATATTTTCACTAGTAGGTAAAAAATCTTACAGATTATTCCACATGTTGATATATTGCAAGTGGAATATCGACCAATTCATATTTGGTAGTTGTCATTTGATACGATGTAGATCATCAAGCTCCTAAGGTGCCACGGGAATCTATTGTTGGGATTCGAATTGCCGCAATACTCTATCCGCCTCATGCATCTCGATTGTAGCGTACACTGTCGATTAAACCTTAACGTGCTAAGCGTTGGGATTCACAAAGAATTCATCAAGAATTACTACCTAAATTGCTGAGTCCTCATATGGTGTCTATTCAAACTATATAAACGTGATAAAAACATTAGTTTTATATATATACATACTACTAAATACTAAATATGAAATCGACTACGTTATTTGTATATAGTTCAAAATTAAATAAATATATACATCCGCTTCCGATCGTTGGTCTAATAAAAGTTGTATATCTTCAAGTTCGGTAGATAATCCCACATGACTCGGGGCATGGTTCCACCATTTAAATAACTTATTAGCATAATAATTTTATTTTAAATCAATTTAATAATGATAATATCTACTAAATTTTACCTTGTTACGAGTAGGAATGTATAGTGGTAGTTTACTCGAGAACGTAAAAATGGAAAGCAGTACCGAGCCCATGATTGTAGTAGTAAAAGGCAGCCACCAATTTTTATTTTTTTGGTTGCGTCGTCTGACGCATCTCTCGGTACAATGTTCCTAACACGACAGACCCCCAACTGAGTTCGTCAACTGCTTTAAAATCGATAAGTTTCAGTAGCCACTTTAGATGTACGAGGTTCCGTGACTTATATGGCATCAGTATACCCCTGATAATCTGAAGGATGTACGCTCAAGCATATCGTTCTCTTTCCTCTTCAGTCGAATCCTCCGCCAGCTCCGCGAAATTATTTCGTAACGAGGCCATTTCTATCTGAGCTCTTTAAATCGTCTCCAGAACCACACTCAAAAGATCGTAACATACAGTTCCTCAATCAGTAGATTAAATAGACCCGTTGACTACCGACCCGTCCATGGATAACCACAACTGTAAATGCACGTATTCTAAAGTAATAGTACACTCATCGCATGGAAGATGAAATGTGTGCATCTCGGGCCTCCACCTCTCAACCAACGCGTTTATGAGTTTCGGATCCAACTTACACCCTCGGCCTACAAGGGCCACGTACAAAAAACCAACTTCCCTCAAGTAGGTTTCGATCAACGGTGATGGAAGATCGGGTATATGACATTGCAAAATTCGATCTTCCGACTAATTACATAAAAATTATAAAAAAAATATCAAGTTCAATCATAACTATGAAATAAAAAAATTAAAAAAAGATTAAAACTTATTAAAATTTATTCTTACCATTTGCAATTGGTTGACAGAGATGTGCTTGTTATCAAGATGGATTAAAGACCCGACAATTGCTATATATATAATTGAACACGAACAAATTTTTAATAAAAAAAACTATTTCTTGAAAATACTAATAAAAAGTATAATTTAGATAAAAATAGAATTTAGGAAAAAAATAAGAGACTATTTGAGAGATTTTTTAGAATTAATTGAGAATTTTTAGAGATTTAGGAGAGAATTGTGATAAATGTGTGGGGGTTTATACTCTCTTTTTTTTTTTACAGTTAGGGGGCCAACGACTATTTTAAATAACTGTCGGAACACAAGTAAAAGCGCGCTTATGTGAAAACACTTTACTAAAGCACGTTGACATGAGAGCTTTTTACATGTCAAAGGGGTAAAAAAAGCTGAGCTAGACGTGCTTTTTTAGTTTTCCCCTAGAAACGACTCTAGCTCAGTACATTTTAATAAAATCAAGCCATTCCAATAAATATTATTTTTAAAAATGGATCTTTTCTGGTAAATTAGTGTAAGAATACATATATTAAATTCACATATAAAATGAGATAGCAGAATTTGACCCGTGAAAGGTGTAGGTTCTCTAAAAATGGTTCTAATTAACAAAAAAGGAAATTACAGAAAGCATCGTTTTCGCTTTTCACGACCCCTCCATGTGAGCATTCAAAGTTGAAAGAAGTGTAACTATATTGAGAGTGATTCAGTCAATTCACCACACCAAACCAAATCATTTTGTGGTCCACCTTTCCTTATGTTTCAAGCCGAATTTTGATCCACGTTTCCCTTTTCTTTTTAATGTAAATTTTAAACTGATTTACTTCGATTGAAATGTTTATTTTAATAATAAAATTAACTTATATTAATTTATTTTTTAATTTTTTTATTTTAAAAATAAGATTCTTATTAATTTTATTGATTTGTTTTGGAGTGTTGCTTACCAGCTTCATTCCAACGAAGGTTAACATATTCCTTATAAATTTTGCTTCTTTATATATTTTGAATAATTGGTGTTTCGTTTATTGTTATGACTATTATTAAATTTTATTCGTTTTAATATAATCATGCTTTTTCGTTTATCACGATTAGACCTGTTAATGGGTCGAATTATTCGCTCAAGTCTAAAGATCTGTTCAAAATATGAGAGAGTTTGAATAAAAATATTAGGCTTGAAAATGGGTTTGAGCAAAAAAATTAAGCTTGCTTAAAATATGGGTTGAGCTCAGACTTGAACATTAGTGCTCGAGCTCGGTCTATTTTTAAGTTTATAATATTTTATATTATGTTATTTTTATATATTATATAATTTAGAACACACTAAAAAATAAGCTTATACTAAATATATAATACTACTCTACTGTAAACATTAAAATAATGTTAAAATAACAATATAAAAAATTTCAATAAATAAAAAAAATAAAAAAATTTATTAAATATTAATATAATATAATATTTTAAAAAAATTTAAAAATAATATGAACGGACCTAAAATAGATTTGGGTTAGTTTTTTACAAACATAAACAGATTTGGACAAAAATTTAAGTCCATATTTTGAGCCGAACCAAACTTGAACAAAAATAAAATATATTAATATCATTCTTATGTCTGACCCGGCCCATAAACTACACTAATCACTGCTAGTCAAATTGTAGCATTTTTTTTCCTTGAAAAATTTTAAGTGAAACCTTCAATTTTTCTGGTATTTGAGGTAGTTTTATGATAGCTAGCTTACGAGGTGTGACATTAACTCAATTAGAATAAAGGTTGCATTTAAAATTTCCTTTACTTAGGTTGCGATGTTATTTATTCGATGCCATCTTTTTAGTACGGATGTTGAGTCTAATTATTTTTCATTTTAAAATAATTAATTTATTTCAATATATGGTATTATTTTAAAATTTTATTGTTTAAAAAACATAATAATTTATTTGTCTTTTATTTAAAAATAATTAGCTCTCCATTTAAATTTTCCTCTATTAGCCTTTAAATTTATATTATTTGTCAAATCATTTTAAAATCGATGGAAAAATTAACGCTTGTTAATTTTGTTGGCTTGACATTGCATACACATGAATTGCCATGTAAGCAATTAATTATATTTTAAAATTTTAAAAGTTATTAAAATTATTTTTTAAAATTAATTAATTGCTAATGTGGCATACACTTGGATGCCATGTCAGTGAATTTTTCCTTCCACTTTTAAGTGATTTGACCAGCAATACAAATTCAATAGATAAAAGAGGTGAAAAAATAAATGGACGGTTAAGATAACTTTTTTTATAAAGTTGGAGAGCAAAATAAGTCATTATGCATTTTAAAAAATAAAAACTTTATAAATGTTTATTTAGCGATATAATGAACAATAAAAGACAAGGTAAAACATTAAAATAGTCATTTTTTAAAACATTAAAATAGTCATTTTTGTTTGTCTCAAGTTACATTTTAGTCACTTATGTTTAAAATGTTATGTTTTAATCACTTACGTTATCATTTTGTTACAAAATGGTTATTCTGCCGTTTAGATCTGTTACCTCCCAAACGACAGCCCGACCTAATAGTTAAAATGAGTTTTAAATGTCAATATGGAGTCCAACTGGGATGAGAAAATTTAATTTTTTTCATGAAAATATAATACAAAATTTTGCCCTAAAACCTAAATTTCTCCAATTTAAAAAGAAGTTAACAATTGAGTTTTTTTTTTTTTGTTACCATCAGAGAAGAGAAGAAAAAAGCATAACAATAAAGAAGAAAAAGAAGAAGAAATGGACACACCAACCTCAATACATGTTTGCTATTGTGGTTGCCGACAATACACAAATAAACAAAGATGAAGCATGTCCTTTTTGTATGCCACACATATAGAAAAAGATGAAAAGATGGACCACATTTTTGTGAAAAAACACCATAATATTTGAACCTAAAATTTAGGTAAAGAACAAAAAAATCCATTACTTATTGTAATCCATGCCTGGACCATCCATTAAATCGACTCTTTGTTCTTCCATTTTAAATAAAAAATCTAACCGATTGATGGAGCACTCATTTTGATTTCTACTATTTCGATTCAACAAAGATGATTATAAAAATTTGACTTTTTTTTTGTCAAAATGGAAATGAAAACTAAAAGAAAAAAAAAACAAGGGTTCTTTTTTTTTTTTTCAATTCAAAGATTAATATGATGCATTGGTTTTGATTATTTTGGGAAATCAAATTAACATTTTTCTTTAATTAATTTAAAAATTCAATTAATTAATTTTATTTAATTAAAAATTAATTAATTTACTTTGTTGGATATCCATGCTGGCATTTAAAACCCATTTTAACTGCCACGTCGATTTATCGTTTGGGAGGTAACAAATCTTAACAGCAGAGTAACTATTTCATAACAAAACAATAACATAATTGACTAAAACGTAACATTTCAAACATAAGTGACTAAAATGTAACCTGATGTAAATAAAATTATCTATTTTAATAATTTACCCTAAAAGACATTTTTGCTGATTCAAAAGTTTCTCAAAATTAAAACTTTCATATGGATTATAGATATTTCAAATTTCTTTAAATTTAATTTTAGTTTTATTATAATATTACTAAATATGTATACTATTATTTAAGACCCTAACTGAGATGGTCTTGTTAGCCAATCAAACATTAACTCAATTAGAGAAATTACAAGAATGACATTCTCTAATTAAAATAAGTTATATTATTCAATAATATTTTAATCCTTTTATTTAAAAAACCAATAAAAATGTTTACATGTATGAATTTGAATTCCTGCTATTTACATTAGTAAACAAAATTTACTTTATCATTGAACTAAAATTTCATCTTAATATAATATTTACATTTTAATTGTATTATCTATTGATAATGTTCTTGATTGAGTTGGTGCCACAAATCAACTTGACACTAATTTAAGATTGATAACAACACCATGAGAAACAATTGTAGTTCATTTGATGTTCTTATTACGATGTATTTACATGTTTTAATTTTATTTTACTTACAATTTAATCTATTTTTCATTTTAATATTGTATACAATTGGTGTGTTATTATTAATTATTTTCAAAACATACCTTTCGTTATTTATTGTATGTTATTTTAAAACTAACAACTATGTTCAAATTATATAATTTCCATACGCATACGCACGTTATAGAATTTTTAGTTATACCAATATTTTTTTTTAAAATTGAACCGGTGGTCGAATTGGTCAGGCCATTAGTTCATTGATCCGGCCAGTCTAACTAGTTTGATTAAAAATTTATTAAAAATTCACAAGAATTAAAAAAAATGATTCAATCGTCGATTCAACCAATTTAAAGTCACTCTCTAAACCGATACCCTAATCAGTTCTTGATCGAATCGACTGATCTGTTTCAAACAATACTGAATTTTATACTATAAAATTTATAATTTATTAGTAAATCTATGGGTTTAAAGCTAATTAATTATGAAATTAAAGTTTTAACATAATTTTTTTGCTTAACTTTTCTAAATCTTATAATTTTATCTAGCCTTCATTCCAAAATTTCCAACTACACCCCCGAAATAAACTTCCTTCCCTTTCACTTGGATGGATGATGCAATTAACAATTAAATTAATTATTATAAAAATGTAAATTTCTTAAATTTTTTTATTGGAATTAAGAGAATATAGTAATAATTAATCATTTTATCATATTGCGAGTGATTTTTAAAGAGGTAAATAACTCACTACAAAATATACTCTACTCCTATAACCGAGAAATGAATTTCTAATTATATAATTAAAAGACAAATAAACAACCATCATATCACACTTGTAGCGACCTAAAAATTTTGCGATGGGCGCTAATCGAATTGATTGTCGAAAATTTGAAAATGGAGTTTCGATTTTATTTGAAAAAGGGAGTCATCACTGATCTTTTTCTAGGTGTGATCGGACACCTTCAAAACTCTCTTTTTAGAAGAAAATTTATTTTTAAACTTTTCTAAAAAAGAGGCAATTTTAGGTCTACGTTGAAATCCAGAGAAAATTAGGGTTCGGGAGTCGGTTACGCGCGAGGAAAGTTTTAGCACCCTCGCGACGCCCCAAATTGGTATCTCGTTAAACGCGTGTTGTCTTAATTTTCAAAAATACAAGTTCAATTTAATAGTTAATCGTGATCCGATCAAAATACTAGAAATTTTTTTTTTAACACGAAGATTTTTGAAACAATTTTTTTAAAAAAAAACACGAAAAATTTTTAAGAACACGAGAATTTTAGAGACACGAAAATTCTTAAAAAAACACGAAAATTTTGAAAATATAGAAGTTTTTAAAACATGGGAATTTCTGAAAACACGAGAATTTTTTAAATACCGGAATTTTTGAAAACATGAGGATTTTTGAAAACACGAAGATTTTTGAAAGCACGGAAATTTTTGAAAATACGAAAGTTTTTAAAACATTGGAATTTTGAAAACACGAGGATTTTGAAAAATGGATTTTTATTTTTTATTTTTTAAAACACGAATATTTTTGAAATATGATTTTTTTAAAAAACAAGAAAATTTTTGAAACACGAGAATTTTTTGAAAACACGAAAATTTTTGAAACATGAGAAATTTTTTTGAAAACTCGCTTTTTTTTTAAACTCGAAATTTTTGAAACACGACAATTTTTTTAAAATTGTACCATATTTAACACGAATCGACGATATTTACCCCGACATGGCAATGAAATCGACGAATTAGTGTCAAACGATTCAAATTAATATTTAATTTTGATTCTATTAAAACACGAGAAACCCCTTTTTTTAATAAAAAAACGAGAATTTTTGAAAATTTTCCATTTTTAGGACGTCCCGTATTTAACACGAGCTATCGATATTCACCCAACATACCGATGAAATCAACGGCTTGATGTTAAATCGGTTTGTTGCCTTATGCATTAAAATAATTTTTATTTATTATTTATTTTAAACATGAAAATACAATTAACATAATAATATTTTAACAAAAATTATTTTTAAAATGCTAATTTAATTAAAATATACAAAATTAAAATGGATTTAAAGAAATTACCAAAAGCCCAATGTTATGGGCTTGAATTTTGGGCCTTTCCCTTTTTTTCCTTCTTTTTCTTTTTTCTCTTTTTTTTTGTTGGGCTGGCCTGTTGAACTTGGGCTTGCTGGGCTGCTGGGGGGACTGGGCCTGCTGGGCTGCTACCGAATCTGGGCCTGCTGGCTGGTCTGCTGGGTGCAAATCTGGACTGCTGGAGAAATGGGCCTGCTATTGGCCTGCTGTTGGGGCTGTTGGGCTTTGGGCTGCTTCTTTTTTTTTGCTGCTTTTCCTTTTTTTTTCTGCTTTGTTTTTTTTTGGGCTGCTTTGGGCTTGACTAATGGGCTCGCTGGGTCGGTCGCCGGATTGGGTCGTGTCAGATCCGGGTCGGGTCGGTTTGACCCGACTGTTATTTTTTTTTGTTTCCCTCTTCTTTCTTTGTTTCTTCTCTTTTTCTTTCTTTCTTTCTTTTCCGATCAGCCCTCCTCTTCCTCTGCTTTTTTGCCGACGGTGACCTGCTGCCCAGCGACGGCCGGCGGTGGCGCACACGGTGGTCTCCTCTTCCCTTCTTTTCTTCTTTTTTCTCTTTTATTTTTGTTTGTTGCTTGCTTCTTGCTCTTTTTATTTTTGCTTCTTGGTTGTTGTTTGCTTTGCTAGGTGTCGGCGATGGGGGTGCTGCGGCGGTGGGCATGGTGGCGCTGGTGCTATGGCCGACGGTGTGCTGTTATTATTATTTTTTTTTTCTCTCTCAAAAATTTTTGCTTTTTCTTTTCTTGCTTTGCTTCCCCCCCTTTTCTTTTTTGCTTTGGGGGTTTAAAACCCCTTTTAAACTGATTTTTCTTCTCTTTTTTTGCAGGTTGTAGGTTGCTAGGGAGCGGTAGGCCGGCCGCCGCCGTTGCAGGCGCAAGTTGGGCTGATTGCTGCCAGAGGGACCAAATCGTAAATGTAGCAAAAGTTTTGGGGCAAAAGTGTAATTTTGAAAAAGTTTAGAGATTGAAATGTAATTTTGAGAAAGTTTAGGGGTCAAAAGGTAATTTTAGAAAAGATTAGGGGTCAAAAAAATTAAAAAAATTCCTTTTTTTTTAAACACGAAATTAATCCCTGACAAAATTCAGTGATTACAACACTTTACGGTTGAAAAGTTCGACATCATACATTAATATTTAATCCTTCGATTTTGACATTTCAACTAAACTTTTAATAAATATGTTTAGTTTTATATAGATCAATTTCACTCAATTTGATATAATCTAATATTCATAAATTTAAAATAATATATTATCTTTTCATATTATTCATTTAAATGTTACGAAATTAGAAGAAAAGGGTGTTTCTTCACAATCATCTATTAAAAAGACGCTGCTCATACTCACATATTTTTCACATATATATTTCAACTCTGTTAAAATATGACAATATATAATTCAACTTCGAAATTTGGTTGTACACTTATTTGATGATACACTTCCAAATACAATATCCTCATTTGATGGTTATGTACCCAAATACTCCCATTTGAAGATGATCTTAATGATATTTTTCCCATCCAGTTACAATACCACAACCAAATAGCTTCTATATATATAAACTTAGGAGGGTGTCGGCCATCAGTGTCCCAACACCCAGAATATATTTTTTTTCAAATCAGGTACAAGGGTGTCAGCCATCAGTGTCCCAGCACTAGAATTTTTTTCGGTACTTGAAAAAAGTGATGTCGGCCATATAGTACCCCAACCCAAATTTTTTTATCTGATAAAGTGAGTGTCGACCATCAATGTGCCAGCACCCAAAAAATATTATATTTTAATATTATAAAGTGGTGCTGGCCAATTATCCCCCAACCAAAATTTTTTCAAATACTGGTATAAATGAATACTAGTGTGCTATTGTATGAAAAAGAATATATCCAAGTGCTGGCCATTAAGTCCCCCAACTCCAAATATTAATTTTTTTTAAGTCTGACAAAATCATCAGGCAATGATTAGGTCAAAAATCATGATGGTGCTAACCATTAAATCTCCTAACCCTATTTTACTGTACATTTCAAATCATTTGATTGATTGTTTTTTAACCTAAATCATTTTTCTAATTAATTATTTTAGGTCATTTTAATAAAATAATCATATTTTTTAAAGAGATAAACAACTCACCACAAAATTTACTCTATCCAGATCGAAAAGCGAATACCTAACTATATAATTAAAGGGTAGATAAATGAACGTCTCAGCACATTTTGTCACACATTAACATATAATCCTTCGATTTTGACATTTCAACTAAAATTTTAATAAATATATAGTTTTATATAGTTAAATTTCACCCGCTTTGATATAATCTAATATTCATAATTTCACAATTTTATATAATATATTATCTTTTCACAATTTCACAATTTACCTGCTCATCCTCACATATATCTCAGTATGTTCAAAAACAATCTCAGTATATATAAGCCATGTATGTATGTAGAAGTTTCAGGGTCTTGTTAAGTCCACGTCGCCTTTTGGGTCTCTCCGTCGTCTTTTCTACATACGGCCTACCTCCATTTTCTTCCCACAAACCAGAAATTCCTCTTCAATTATTACAGTCAAAGAGAGAGAGAAACCATGAATTCAGTTATTACCGGTAATTTCAGACCCCCGTTTTTCCCGAGTCAACTCAGTAAAAACTCGGCACGATTCTTGTTCAGACCCTTCACCACACTCGTCTTCACAAGAAGTTTAACCGCTAAAGTTCGTGCCTTCGTTGAAACCAAGCCAACGGTATGCAATAGCAAAACCCGAAGAAAAGGGGTTAATTTTGATGCCAAAGTTATTTGTCTTGTTGCTTATAGCATTACTTTACTCTTTGTTAGGCACCGATTGCGGTGGAGAAAGAGGAGAGCGGCGGCGGCGGCGGCAGCTGTGGTTTAGCTTGTCCCATTTGTTATAACCCATTAACGGTGATTAGTGATTCCCCTATATACGTGTGAGTTGCTGTTATTATTCCCCCCCCCCCCAAAATGAATTTCAAATTGGGTTTGAATTAGTTTTGGATTTGGAATGGAACAGGGGATCAACAGTTGGGTCTAATTTGCAATGTAATACATGCAAAAAGACTTACTCTGGTACCCAAACGCATCTTGACCTTGTTGCCTCAAGTGGGTCTAAGCAATACGATGAATCCATGCCGCTAGCCACCGAACTCTTCAGGTTAAAGTGATGTTTTCATACATGGTTAAGTCTTGATTTAACTGCGATCTTTATATTCAGGTTGAGATGGTTTTAGGTGGGAACTTTAGCTCGGTTTTTTTGTTATTGCATGTTCTCGTGTTTAATACCAGTCCCGAGTTTGTTAAGTTGTAGGCTTTCTTGATATTCAAGTTGAGCCACCTATTGCCAATTCGGTTTATGCTGGGAACCTAACATGGTAGTACAGTTCATATTCTGTTTTGTTGTTTACCACAGCCTTATGAACCATTTTCGATGTTGTTGCTGCGTATGGCTGCAATTGACTAGTACATGTCCTTTGATGTTATGTCCTAAGTTAGTTTTGCTTTTATCTTACTTGTTCGTTGCATATTGGGATTGTTTTCATAACCAGGACTCCAGTGGTGTCCTTTCTCTACGAGAGAGGCTGGCGTCAAAATTTTGTATTTGGCGGCTTTCCAGGTCCAGAGAAAGAGGTAACATGACAATTTCTACGATTTTGTTCATCAGGAAGGGACTATGAAGTGGTAACATGACAAAACATCCGTTTCTAATCATCCTACAATTTCAACATAACATGCATGGAATGTTTTTCACTCTATCCATGCCATTGTTGTTTCATAGTCTTTTCTATTAATATATTGAAGGTGCCGCAGTTGATGTAAGGATTGCCTACTTCCTCCTAAGAGGTATCGTTTGTTCCAGAGGCAAGTTTTGTCCTTTGAGAAAATCCACCTTGTTAGGGAAAGGGGTGACCATTGCGTTATAAAGCCACAATCCAATCTTTAGGTCGTTGATATGGGATCGTATTACCCCTCAATGTGAGTCACTAATTGACTATTGATATACATTGCAGTTTGATATGGCAAAGAATTACCTAAAGCGAGTGCTAGGTGGAAAGATCGTTGATGCTAGTTGTGGCAGCGGGATGTTCACCAGGCTTTTCGCCAAGAGTGGATTATTTTCGCAGGTTATTGCTTTGGACTACTCAGAAAACATGCTGCAACAATGCTATGAGAAGAGGAAAACTTCCCCAAAGAGTATGAGTTTACCTTTAGTTTAAGCTAATCTCATTAGATATGTGAAAGTATGTAATTTTAAATACTTATGAATGTTACATCCGATTTTTCATTCTCACTTTTTGTTTCAAAGGAAAGTGACCTTGGTCCGAGCTGATATCTCTCGACTTCCTTTTGAGTCAAGTTCAATCGATGCTGTGCATGCTGGTGCTGCTTTGCACTGTTGGCCTTCACCATCAACCGCTGTAAGCATTTCTTTCAAATGTGATGATTAACTAATCATTCTGGGCTTATTGCTCCTAATTACTGGATGCTTACTTGTGGCATAATGTATTGAGCTTTTATATTTTACAGTTCATGTTTTAAGTGATCCTAAAACTTTTCATCTAGGTAGCTGAAATAAGTCGAGTTCTTCGACCAGGCGGTGTTTTTGTCGCTACCACCTACATAGTTGATGGGCCGTTTACGTTTCTGCCATTTGTGAATGCTTTCCGACAGGTAAACTATTTCACCTTCGTAATGGCATTGACCACAAGTTTAAATGTTCATCATTCAATGCACAACCGGAATCCAGAATTGGCCACTTGATTTTGTATCCTAAATCAAATTCGTTGATATCGTTAATGGTATTGAACTCATCGAATTCATTTTCATTGTTGGGTGTAGAATATGATGGGAATTGCTGGTAGCTATTTCGCCGTTTCGGAACGAGAACTCGAAGATCTGTGCCGAACTTGTGGACTAGTTGGTTTTACATGCATGAGAAACGGACCGTTTGTGATGATATCTGCTAGAAAACGCAGCAGTTAAGCAAATCTCAATGATTTTACAAACTAAACAGTGTATAGTCTACAGAGGGTTTTTTCTTTTGATTCAAGTTTATGGTTCTGGTGGGCTTTTTATTGTAGATAATGTGCATTATGAAGGATGAGAGATCATTTTTATCTTTAATGTTGGGTTCAAATTAAGATTGCAAATTGTACAACTTCGACTATTAGATGCAATGAGAGACCCGACCCATGTCCCAACTTGGGTTATTGGGCTCACACCACCCATCGCTGGAAATAAATAATTAAATATAAAGGTAAACTAAAAATTTTCATCAAGACAAAAAGTTTATTCTATCCTTTTTATTCTGGTTAAAATTATAAACAGTAAGCTAACGTGGCAGTTAAAAAATTCGTATAATAATAAATTTAGCTCTCAATTTTTACATATTATATCAATTTAGTCATAATTTTAAAAATTAACCTTCAAAATTTACAAAATCTCAATTTAATCCTAATTCTAAAAATTCAAAGAAATATATAAAACTACATAAACATTTTAAATATATACATAATAAATTTAATAAATGTATAAAAATAAAAAGTTATGTTAAAAACATAATATTAAATATTAAATAAATATACTTATATTAATATAAAAATTTAAATTTTATATATTATTATTTTTTGTTAACAATATTTTTATTTTTATTATATTTTTAAATTATTTATTATATTTTTTAAAAAATATTTATGTATTTTTATATGTTTCTTTTAATTTTTTTGGAATTAGGATCAAATTGAGACCATTAATAAATTTTCAGATTAATTTTTAAAATTATGACTAAATTGATATAATATGTACAAGTTGAGGGAAAATTTTGTTATCATATCGATTTTTAAACTGCTACGTCAGCTGGCCATTTGTGATTTTAACAAGAGTGACCGATATGATCGAACTATGTAACGCGAGTATTTAAATTGCAAACTTTTTATTTTGAGTTCTTAAAATGAATTTTTTTTATAGTTGGGTGACTATCTGTAGTTTACCTTAAATATAATTAAACAATTAATTTTTTGCATAAAAAGATCTCTCTGATCCATCTCATTGTCAAAATTAAGCAAATTAATCCTCTCAAAAGAATTAGAGTAATTATTCCTTATCAATTTGAAATTGAACAACTAAGGACAATTAATCACAATATTGATATTTTTATCAATTGTACATATTTTGTATTGTTATAATAACAAATTTAACCCTTAAATTTTACGCATTCTATCAATTTGATGTTAATTTAATAAATTTAACTTGCAACACCTACATATTCTATCAACATTTACATTGAATATCTAAACATCAAAGGCTTAAATTGTTATTGTGCCAATCTAAATTATGCACAATTGATAGAAAACATTAATACCGTGATTGATTATTCTTAATTGATCCGATTTTTCAAAAGGGACTAAATTGCTGAACTTTAAATTTAAGAGGGACCAGAAAGGTATTTTTTTCTTCTTTTTTTACTTTGTCTCCTACGTGGGACTTCCCATCTCACCACATTGGTGTATCTCTCTCCTTTGTTCATGCTTTGGACACGTGTCCTTCCAGTATGCCATATGGAGCTCTCCATGACGTCCCGTTATGTGTCACGCACCGTCCCGAACAAGCGACTCCGTTGGCCTTTTTACTTCTTTCGGCTCTCTTCAGTTTCTTAAGCTGAGTTATCTATGATAGATATCAAATTAAATTAATGTCTGTACTATTAAAAATTTATATAAAATTAAATTTGAATAAATTTAATATTTATTATTTAAAAAAATTATTTGCAGTTTGAAATAGTTAATATTTTAAAATTTTATAGTTTTGTAAATAAAATTTTATTTAGAATTAAATTACAATTAAAAATATTTTTAAAATATTTTTATACAATAAATGTTAAATTTGTTCAATTTAAATCTATTTGATTCTTTTAATAGTATAAAGATTAATTTGATCCAATCCTATAACCTTTATGTTGATTTCCGATAAATGTGATTTTTTTGTGAAATTACGGTGAATACATTGTCCTATCTTCATAAATACGATTTTTTTATTTTTAAGATAGTAAATGAATCAATTTAAATGAATAAATTTTTAATTATGATGATTTGTTCATTTTCTATTTCTCAACTAATTTTTTATCGAAACTATTTCTAAACTAATTCATATTTTGTTTATGTTGATTTAATTGTTAAAGATATGTGACCCAAATTTTTATTAAATAAAAGACGACAAAGGCTGTACAAGCGAAATCCGTATAGAAGTATGATTCTTCTATTTGATGTTAATTAAAATAAGGTGTTTTAACATTACTGCATTATTTCTATTTGACCTTGATTAGAATATGGTTTTACAAACCTATAAATAGATGTAGTTGTCTCTCTTCTTGTATCATTCGAATTTGACATAGTGAATTTTTTCTCTACCTGTGGTTTTTTTTAAGGGTTTTCACATAAAATCTGTGTGTTCTATTTTTTTCTCTTTTCTTGCCATTATTGACATTTTGTTTTTATAGATTAAAATTTTCAAATTTATAATTATTTGTATTTATATTCGCTTTTTTAACTTAATTAAATATCTTCATAAGTACGAATTGAGATGAAATGTGGTGGGAACTTTTTTACATTAGTGAGGGTGTAATTTTGGGGACGCAGTCGTGAAGTTAGATAAAACATAATAACATTAATTGTGATTGTAAGTAATTTTTAAAAAATAATAAAAATTTAAAGGGAGAGATTTACGGGTATTTTACCAATAAAAGCCCTTTTTTTTCAAAATTTACTGAAATGGGCCAACTATTTAATTATTTACCGGAATGGTCCATTTTCCGCGAAATCGCGTCCACGTCAGCGCGATGTCAGGGTACGCGCCAGGAAATTGCATCCACATCAGCGCGACTTGCTGACGTGGATGAAAATCGCACCCTAGAGGACGCGATTTGCTGACGTGGCATGAACAGTTTATATTTTTTAGCTTGAAAAACTTTGAAAGGCCATAAATTTTGGCTCGGTTGTCCGATTGAGACAATTTTTTTTATTTCGAATAACTTTTCGAGATCTACACACTGACAAACTGCTTAGAGATGAATAGGGACTAATTTGTAAAGTAGAATTTGTTAGTTACGAGTATAGGGACTAAAGTGTAATTATTTCAAAATTAGCATGAAATTTTTGTATTTAAGAATATTTGAATGTTATGGAAGGATGAAATTGAATTTGAATTAAAAAACGAAGCTTAGATTTCAAAATATGACTATTTAGGTTTTAGGGACTAAATTGAATAAAATGGAAAATTTTAGGGAACTTCTCAAAAGTGGAATGAGCTGACTTATACCTATAACAGGATGATATAAGACAATTCTGTAAAAAAAGATCCGGTGTTTACTTCAAATAAATAAGGAAAATAATGATTTGAATGTTTCAAAATTCAATTTTAAACCAAAAAAATCAAAATTTAGGGGCAAAAAATGATCTTTTTCGACGAAAACTGCGGCAAACCGCCTTCGGCTGTTTTTCAGCGCGTAGATCTCAAAAATTTATTCGAAATAAAAAAAATCGTTTCAATCGGACAACCGAGCGAAAAGTTATGGCCTTTCAAAGTTTTCCAAGCTTAAAAACATAAACTGTTCATCCACGTCAGCAAATCGCGTCCTCGTAGGCGCGATTTGTGTCCATGTTAGCAAATCGCGCTGACGTGGACACGATGTCCTGACACGTACCCTGACATCGCGCTGACGTGGACGCGATTTCACGAAAAATGACCCATTCCGGTAAATAATCAAAAAATCGGCCCATTTCGGTAAATTTTAAAAAAAAACGGCTTTTTTTGGTAAATTACCCGAGATTTACTTATTTCAATATGAAATCAATATTGTTAAGCTTTTCGCATTTTTAATATTTTAATGATTTAATGATTATATATTATATTTAATTTATTTAGATCATATATATCAAGTTTGTTATGAATTAAATTTTTTAATTATTTTGTATATATAAAAAGCTTTCAACAATTTAATAAATATTAAGGATAATAAAATTAGGTTTACGAGGACTTGGCTAAACACTACACTTATTTACTCGGATCTTCCTCTCCAACATCTTTCCACAACTTCCCGTTTTTGCTAGAACTTACCTAAACCCTCCTCTACGTTCTAATGTCTTTCAAAAGATGACACAGCATCAGTTGTCAGTTATGGATTTTATCTTGTTGGAAAATAAGACGACAAGTTTGAGTGGGTAACGTTAAGACGTATTTATCGGAAGTGGGAAACACATGGGTTTATTGAAAATCACTTGAAACCCTCTTTGAGGCAGACAAAGATAATAATGTCTCCAGAAAAAGAATATTTAATTATCAAAATTTCATTCAACAGTAATCTTAAAATTAAGATTTATTAAAAAATCTTAACATATAACCAGTGCTAATACTCTCATGTGTTTAAGTCACGTGATTTAATAATCTCAATCAAGTTCAAAGTGTAATGATAACTAATTTCTGTTTAAAATAAATAAAATCAACGGTTGATATAAATTCTTCGGTCAACAAAACCCGAAAGGAAATAAATAGTCAAATAAATGGAAAAATAAAAAAGAGGAAAATGTCAATTATTCAAAATGGTCTAACATTGCAGCCTTTGAAACATGACCAAATTTCGTCACCTTCTATTTTTCATCACTGCTTACGTTCTCTTAACTTCAAATTTTTATCTAAAAAGAAAAAAAAAACCCTCCAATTTTTACCGAAAACACAAAATTTTAACGATATTATATTATATTACTATAGACCCTATCACGTTTCGTGTTGAGTTTTAGTTTGATTAATATCGATATTATTGTCAATACAGGAATATGTGGATTCGAATGCGTTGAAGCATATTATCCTCCTATTTAAGGGTTGAGGGAGGGTTATAAGTAGTTTTAGGCATCGTATAAAAAATAACATATATATTAAAAACCTATAATGAGATTAATGTTTAAAAAAATTATTATTTATTTTTTAATCAAATTATAAAGTAAATATTTGAATATTAAAATACACTTAAGTCTATGTACTCTCTTTTATATTTGAAATTTAATCTTTATATCTATTTTTCGAACTTAAAATTTCAGATTCAATTGTTAACACAACAACATTAATTTCTTTTGTTAAATTTGTTGGTGTGGTATTTTAATTTAAAAAAAACTCACTTCGTAGTCATGTAACAAAAATGGCATTGCAATTGACTTAAATTTAACAAATAATTTTATTACTATTAACAATTCTTAAAAGTTATATCAACATTTTGATCAAAATAAAATATTTGAGCTAATCAAAGACATTTTAAAATTAAATTATCAATTTATGTTGAAAAGTCAAGTATAAAGATATAATCTTAAATCCGAATGTAGCATAGGGATCAATATTGAAATTTGATCATTATTATATAATTTTAAATTTTATTGTAGCATAAGCAGTAAAGTTTAAGTTTGACCATTTTCTATATAATGAAAAAGAAAGAAAGAAAGGTGGATACACGTTTCAACCAACCAGTTCGATTCAGTCAAACAACCATGATTCTAAGTTTTAAAGCTTTATACATTTGGAATTTAGTCCTACTTTTATTTTCAATAATTTAATCCCTTTACTTTGTAGATTTAAAATCTGTTTTCAAATCATATATAACCGCATATCATTTTAATTGAAAACTAAATGATATAAATTATTTAAAATAATTAAAAACATTATAAAATATAGAGAGCAAATTATTTGAGAAATTAAAGGATAATGATTAAATTTCAAGCTTAAGTATATCAGAGGGACTAAATTTAAAACAATCCATTTTATAAAATGCAAAAAAAAAAGTTTTAGAATTTAGTGGCTAATACTGTGGAAATTTTATGTTAATTTTATTGGTGTAACATTCTAAAATTTAAAAGTATTCACTCAATAATCATGTGACAAAAAACCATTGTAATAGATATGAATTTAACAAAGAATTTTAATGATGTCAATAATTCTTAAGTTTTATGTTAGCATTTTAATTAGAATAAAATATTTAAATTAATTTATGACATTATGAATATTATAGTACCAAATTATATTAAAAATTAAATCTTAAATTTGAGTATAATAGTATAGGGATTTAAATTGAAATTTAACCATTTTTATATACTCTAAAGAGATAGAGGACCTTGAAATTTAACTATGTTAATAATGTTGTAAAAGAGAAAAGGAAAGGGCACTTGTCAAAGAAGGTTCCCAGTATAGAAACACGGAGATAGATATGTTAGATGAAAAGGGTGTGATGAAGTGCAAAGGTCTGTAGCTTTTGAAGCCGCTGCTTTCGAACCTGAAAATGGTGAGAGAGACATAAAAGGAGGGGTCTCTCCCTATCTCACAAGTGGGGAGAACAATGAAGTTAAAAGCATTTGGGAAGATATTATTATTAAATGAATTCATTCAGTTTATTAAAAATGTAATGACCCAAAATTCACGGGTATCGAAAAAGTGTAATATCGGGCCTCCGTCTTAATAAACCAAGTTTGTAAATAATTATTAAAAATATTTATGAGTCTAGTAGTGTGTTTAATTAGATTTTAATCTTGAAAATGGTGAGAGAGACATAAAAGGTGGGGTCTCTCCCTATCTCACAAGTGGGGAGAACAATGAAGTTAAAAGCATTTGGGAAGATATTATTATTAAATGAATTCATTCAGTTTATTAAAAACGTAATGACCCAAAATTCACGGGCATCGAAAAAGTGTAATATCGGGCCTCCGTCTTAATAAACCAAGTTTGTAAATAATTATTAAAAATATTTATGAGTCTAGTAGTGTGTTTAATTAGATTTTAATTAAGTGAATTTAGCTTAATTAAGAGAAAGTAGGAAGAAGGATTAGATTGAATAAGGGTAAAAGTTGAATTATAGATTAAAAGAAAATATAAAGGACCAAAATGGAAAATATCCCATTAAGTAATAGTTGAGGCGGTAATTAATATTAGAATATAATAGCATAAATTATTATTTAATTGATATTATATTATTAAATTAATGAAATATATATATATATATATATATATATATTAAAGCCAAATGTATGGTAATAAAATATACATGTGTAATAAAAATAAGCATACAATTGTAATTCATGGATTTAAATTACTTATTATTTAAGTACATATATATTTATTATTTATTATTAAGTAAAAGATATTTATTAATTAAATAATTATATTATAAGATTTTTATGTGGTAAATAAATTAAATAAAGACAAATGTATGATGATGATTTAATACAAGTGTATGGTAATAGTAATTACATGTGTAATAATAATAAATATACGTATTTAATAATAGAATATGTATTGCTTATTAATTAAGTAAATATATATTATTATATTATTATAATTAAAACAAAACAAATAAAAGAAAAGAAAAGGAATTGAAAAGAGAAACAGAGAATAGAAACGAAAACAGAGTAGGGAAAGAAAGAAAAGAAAAGAGAAAGAAAGAAAGGAAAAATTAGGGTTTAAGGTTTTAAAGCTTTAAAAGGTAAGTCAATCAAGTCCTTTTCTTTTAATTTTGATGTTTTAGAAGTCTTAGAACAAAGTTTTGTTGAATTCAAGCTAAATTTTTGTAAGTTCTTAGATTTTTGAACATGATTCGTGTTGAACAAATTGTTAAATTAGGGGTTTGGTTTATAGAGTTTCTAGTTAAATTTGATAAAATGATTAAATTGTAAACTAGGTTATAAGTTTTACATAGCTGGGATTAAATTGTAAGAAGTTTTAAATGAGGGTTTTATTATGAATATTGAATAGTTGAGTTAAATATGGCAAGAAATTAAGTAGAAAAGAAATATGAATTAAGTTAGAAAAGTAAGTAAACTTAGTTAGGATTAAATTGAGAATAAGTAGGAATTGAATAAAAATCAATTATTTATTGTAATTTAATGCCGTGATTAATAGTGAAAATTATTATTTTCGTAGCTAACAAAGAACTCGAGGCATCGGCATCGAAAGGAAAGGAGAAAGCTATCGAGGACTAAAACGGGAGATTTACGGTTTGTATTACTATAATTCAAATAACTTATTACTAAATGCTATATTTAAATTTATATGTATGGTAAGTGAAATATAAGGTAAGTATTATTATTAAGTTGAAAGAAATTCACTCGAATGATGAATATAAGTGTAGAATTGAATTGAATATATTGGCTTGAAAAATGAAAAAGTGAATTTTGAATTGAATTGTGATTGAAAGTGAAAAAGTGGAATTGAATTGAAATTTGAATTTGGAGACCCTATTAACTAGTCGGGTTGAGTCCGATATAGTTGGCATGCCATAGGATTGGAAGAGTTCAGGGATACTTCGACCTCAAGTCGATGAGACATTGGGTGTCACTATATTTCTTCGGATAGATTCGATGAGGTACTGGGTACCAACTTTCTTCGGCTTTGCCGATGAGACATTGGGTGCCAACTATTGCTTTGAACTATCCGATGAGGCACTGGGTGTCATACTGGAGTGTTTGGTTGGATTCGTGTATCTGTCAAAGTCCAAGTTTTGTTAATAGGGGTAAATAATGAAATGATAAACCGAATGAGTTGATCAATCGAGCTATTGAAATGAGATGAAAAAGTTGAATTGTGAATTGAAATGTGTATGAGATTGATGAATGAACTTAAGGTTCATGATGTGTCCAAGTTCAAATTGTGGATATATGATATTAATTGATGATTTGTTATTGTTGAAATATGAATTTTGAGTTTAAATTTGTATGTGTGATTTGTGCATTACATGTTTATTGTTGTTATAATTGAATTATGATAATATCACTGAGTATGAAATACTCAGCGTACAGTTGTTTCCGTGCGTAGGTCGATAGAGGTTAAAGGTTTCGGTTTAGCGTCCAGATCAATCCCGACTTCAGCATAACTTCGGTGATGTATTTTTCCTTTGGTAAATGTGCCATGTACTTCGGTCTTATTAAAGAGTCTTGTAAGTTTTGGTTGTAAAGAATTGGTCTCTAATGTTTGAATGATAAATGAAACGTTAAGTTATAAAAAAAAATGAAGTCAATTAATAACAAATATTTATATGAATTTATGATTATATTATAATACGTTTGTTATTTATTTAAGAATTATTTGTAAATTATTGACATGTCCGGTAATATCTCGTAACCCTGTTTCGGCGACGGTTTAGGGTTAAGGTGTGTTACAAAAAATGTTTAAAAAGTTAGATTTATAAAAAAAGTTAAATTTGTAATGTTATAAAAAAAGGTTTAGATATTAAATAAAATGTTTTTATTTACAAAATTATAAAAATTTTAAAAATATTAGTTATGTTAAATGGTAAATTATATTTTTTAAACTATAAATGGTAACTTTATTTTAATTTGGTCTTATTTAATTTTTTTTAATAATACGATAATTAAATTGATTCATTTAGGCATAATGACTTATTTAACCTTCTAATTTTATAAAAATAGCGTTTTAGCCCATTTTCAGCTTTTTAATTCTTGAACTTGTATTGTTTGTCAAATCAACTCAAAATGGATGGAAAAGTTAACGTCAGTTAACTTTGCTGGCGTAGCATCCACGTATATGTCTATTAGCAATTAATTATATTTTTAAATTAAAAATATTGAAAAATATTTATTTTTATAAATTTTATACTTTTTAAATAATTTATATTTTTTTTGAATTTTTTTAAATTTAAAAATTTAATTTATTGCTATTGCGGCATCCACGTATATTTTTATATGCCACGTAACCGAAGTTAACAAACCTTACATTTTCATCCATTTTGGATAGAGTTGATAAACAACACAAGTTTAATAATTAAAAAGACGAAAAATTAAATGGAAGGCTAAGATGATTTTTTTATTATAAAATTGTAATGCCAAATAAGTCATTGTACTATCCATTTAATAGTAGAAGATCTATTCGATTAGATCCCTATAATAGAACGACCTCTCGTATATATTAGAAGGTTAAATAAACCATTGTATTATCCATTTTATAGTAAAATATATTTTAATCAGATCCCTATAATAAAACGATCTCTCGTATATATCCACCTAACAACAAAGCTAGGAATTGTTTTATCTATCTTCATATTATTTTTATAATAGGTCAAAATATTAATATATATATATACATAAACATAATTCTTAAAATTATTTTTAAAAAGATATCAAGGTAAACTAGCATGTTTTAAAAGGCGATAAACTACAGTATTTATTAAAATTATCTAATTTTATGGATTGCATTTACATTTTAAGGGAAAAAATATTAAATTTAAAACGAATCAACGTAAAATTGATGGATTGAGTGAGACCATAAATTAAAGATAAAAAACAAGGATAATTGCTTAAAACCAGATTATTCAGCGGGATGGACCCACCCACCCATGATTCCAAAGGAGAAAAAATGTTACATGTCATTATTTGTCCTCTTCATCCAAATTGCCATTTACCTAATAATAGACTCAATCTTCATTCTTCAATAAAACTATTATATTAAGACTTAAATTATATTTTAGTTTTTTTATATGTTAGATTAAAAAGTAAATTAGTCTATTTATTAAAAAATTTATCTATTTTTGTAATTAAAAACTGGTCTGTATACATTAATATCTGTCAACCACACTAACTTTTAACAAGACAAAAGGTTAAAATTTTAATGAAGAAAGATCAAATTACTCTTTAGTCTAATACACGAGATTAATTTACCCATTTATTATGTAGAGGAAGTAAAATACAATTTGACTTTTAATATTCCATGATATTTTTACTTATTTTTATATTTTTATAAATTATGAACATATTTAAAATATTATATATATTTATAGGTTACCATATTCCCATATCTCATATGGGAAGATTTATTAAGAAGTCACTTTTATCATATAAGCTATGATCCTATCAACTATATGATAATGTCATATAAAACATATGATTGTTGACTAAGATTTTAAGTATTTTGATTAAATACTCGTATTTAAATCTTGTGATGGCATCTTTAACAAAAAAATATATCAATTGTATTTTCTAAAATCAAAATATCAGTTGTGCCAAAAAAATCAAAATACCCAAGATGCAAATCAATAGAAGAAATCAAAATATTTGGTTTATTCTTTAATAATTTCTCAAGATTTAAATCTATAGATGAAATAAAGAAAAAAATTTTAAAAAATACCCAAGATGTAAATCAAAACAACTTTGTCATGGTTGAAGGAAGGAGAAAATTCAATTTCTGAATTTTCTTCAAATTTATTAGTCAACAACGACAAATAAAAATAATTTTATATGCTATTATATGATTGGATGTGATTGTAGGATTTATTTAATAATTTCAATTAATGTATATTAGTAAGTGTCTTAGAATGAGTAAGGTAAAGTCGATTGAGTCTTAACTCGATTGGTATGGGTACTGTTGTCAAAGTAGGAGGATGTGAGTTCGAGTGCGCTAAAATACATTATCTTCCTATTTATGGGCTAGAGATGAATAATAAGTACTTTTAAGCAGTCTATTTCTATTGACTTTAGGTAATTATTGTTTTTCTATTTCTATTTTTCAAAATAATTGGGTAAGGAAAAGAGATATTAAGGAGTGAACCCAATTTTAAATGTCACGTAATAGTATAAAAAATAATATGGTCCGTAAATAAATGTAATTGCTGGCAAATTTAATTATTCCTTCACACATTAACTAATTTCACAAATTATAAATTCATTACTAAATCGATTGAGTTTTAGTTTAATTAGTATTGATATTATTGTCATGAAGTGCGTGAAGTGCATTATCTTCTTATTTTAAGACTGTAAAGGAATTATAAATAATTCTAAACATCATATATATAATATATGATAAAATCTATAATAAAATTAATATTAATAAAAAACTCATTACCAATATTTTTGTAAATTACAATGTAAAACATCAACGCAAAGAATTTTTATTTAATCTAATTTATCAACAAACGGCGTTATTGAATCACATGCTTATCATTATATATTTGGCCATCCATATGTGCATTTACATATAATAGAAGTATACATTATTTTTATAGTATTATTTTTGTGATTTTATGATAACGGTGGCTTCATCAAATTATAATGGAGGATAGCCTGTCTTAAAGAATAAAAATTGAGAATTAATTTAGATTATATGATACACAATTTTCTTTAAAAAATGAAAGTTAAAGGATAAATTAAGATTCTTTTTAAAAAACAGGCATGAGTTTGGGTACTATGCCTTCTTCACCATATTTTTATTTTTATTTTGTTTTTAATATCAGGTCACATTATCGTTATTTTTTCCAAATTTTTTAATTTTGATTTTTAATTTCTATTTATATGCGGTATAAATACGAGATTTACTAATGTAAGGATATCGCTAGATCTATATTAGAAATCATTTTCAAAGGGCATTATTATGATAGATGATAGTGATGATGACAGATTTGAGATGATGATGAGTTTTGTGCATCATTGATGCGGTGGATTTTTCTTTATATATTTTTCATGATTCGGATTTTCTTAAGATTGAGAAAGATTTTTTTTAAAATAAAATAATTAAAATGATGGAATATTATATTTTATGATTGCGACCGGCAGGCATAGAAGTTTCGATTGGGATTGCTTCACTATTGCCACACATCGGTCTGCACCATCTTTCAACTCTTTATTATTATTAATATAATATAAAAAGATAAATCAAATAATTAAAACACAATATTTAAGATTAAATTAGCATGAGCATAATAAGATAATATAAAAAAAATGAATATTCAAATTTACAATTAGCCAAGCAGTTCCCAAGAGAAAACGAGGCCACTTGGAAGGGACATGGGAATTAAGGAATAAAACAGACCTTTGATTAACATCACCGACCTAGTATTATCCTATAATCCTAGACATATATATATGATATAGCTATTAACTGCGCGTAGGGTATATTGGAATGTATGATATGATAAAATCTGGTGACAAATAATTATCCAATATGATAGATTCAACATATTTTAATTGAATTGTTGATGATTATTTCTAAAATGAACGAAAAGAAACGAAAAGAGAGAATATGATGACTAGTGCAGCGAAATCCTTTTCACATTAAAATTACTAGTACTTCTGCACATTTAAATTTGTAACAGTTCAGCAAACTATTCTAGTCTGCAGGAGAAATCCATGAATCAACTGTACCTTGAGCTCTGGATGAAACGTTTTCCAGTCCCTTTTCATGTTGGAAATCCGATATTGAAGAGTAATTCGACTTGAAACTGTTCAGTCTCTGAGAAGTATTACCGTAAATCCCATCAAACGGCCTGAAATGATCTTGGTTCCCATCGTTTAATCCAACCCCACCTCTCCAGTTTCCATGTGAGCCACCGAGGTTCCCACTCACACCATCGAGGGAAGCCATTGTTGAAGAAGCTGAAGCTGAACAACCAGGCAAATTAAGAGAAGGCTGAAGTGGAGGCTGGAGAATCTGGGCTTGAAAGTTTAACATATTAGAAGCTTCAGCTAAAGGAATATTGTTTAATAATGAAGATGCAGCAGGCTGAACCCTTTTAGCCGAGGGACGTAAAGGTTCCAAGTGAGTGGACGACCGGGTACCTGATGAACCAGAGCCAAAAATATCGAGCTTTCGAGAAAATGATGATGAGCCTGGTGGTGTAGGAATTCCAGTATATTCTTGCACCATGGCTCTGAAATTGGTTGGGTCAGTGGTGAGAACCGTAGTGGGTGCTTTCCTTGACGCCCTAGTTCGCTTCTTGGGATTCTTGACAACACCATTAAGTTCACCAACTGGCCTTGGTTGCATCGATGATGAGCTCGGAAACGGAACTTGATCGAGTCCTTGAGCCAGTAAAGTGTGTGGGTGGTGCTGGTGGTGAGAGACAAGGGAGGGGTTCAAAAATTGTTGGAGTGAACCGAAGTCGTTATCACCACCGCTTGAAGATTGCATACTAGTTGCTTTTTTACCAGAATCAATAGAAAGAAGGAAGGGTTTTTGTTTTCTCCTTCTGGTTGGTATTTACAATATGAAGTTGAATTGAGGGAAGCAAAAGAGAGAAACGAAAGGAGAGGGAAGGCTTTAAGAAGCTGGTATATGAATATGATCGAGAATGTTGGGAAGGGGTGGGGCAGCCATTGATGAAGAGAAAGAGGTGGCGGTGGCTGGCGACGGGTCAAAATCAAACTTCCATATTATAGAGAGAGAGAGGGGTTGCGGCTTCCGAATATGTTGCGTATGTGAAAGCTAGAAAAGGATGTGAGGAATTAATTTAAACTTTATATTTCATAGGATTATAATGCATAATCGCCTGTATAAATATACATAATATTTATGCATTTTTATAATTAAATATAAGTAGAAATATTTTTATTATTATTTAGATTAATTAAGCTCAGACTTAGAAAATATTTTAAGATCAAATTCGAATTGATATATAAATACTTCTAGATGTTTGTCTCCCTTCACCCATTGCCTTGTGTAAAAGAATCTGCCACATGTTTTTCCGGTCTTGTCTTGTTTGAGACTTTCTAATGGTTGGTGGCCATATTTGGACCACAATTAAAAACAAAGTTGAGTTAGTTTGAATGTTTTAAGCAGAGCTAAAACTCTTTTAATAATGTTTTTTTATAATATTTTTAATATATTTTTTTATATAATATTAGAGGCAAGAAATAGGAATAATATAGTTTCACAAGAATTTTAATTACGAAAACTCGAACATAAAAATCTTATTTAAAATCCTATTTAAAGGAAATCAAACTTCTTAATACTCTATCTAATATGTTTTGGTAATGTACCACATTTTTCCTTCTCCTTTCTATAGTTAAGTCTAGGAGCGGAGAAATTATTTTATAAATCTTTCTTACCACATCATCTATGGTCCCTACCAATTAAAAATAAACACATCATTTTTTTTCACATTATATGTACAGTTGGTAAGGACAGATCATGGATGAAGTGGAAACAAAGATTATATGTTTATTTTTAATAGGTAGGGACCGTGAATAATGTGGTGAGAAGGGTTCATAAATAATTTCCCCTAGAAATGCCTATAGATGAAATAATTATAAATAATCTAGATTTTGTTCTTTATATATATTTGATTGTTATGTCTAATTATTTTATTGAAATTTTCATTTATGAAATAAAGTATTTTAATTATTATTTGCATGAGTTAGAAGCCTAAAACTCGAATGATAAAATTTCTATTCATTGTTGTCTGAATCGGACTGGATTGATCGATTGAACTGGTTGGTTAGGGAATCAATCGAGTACCAATCCATAGAAGACCATTAGACCGGTTTAACCAAGCAAAAAAATCAGTTAAATTGTGTGATCGAACCTATTTTTTAATATATTTTTAATTTTAATAATCTATTTAATCGACAAACAAATAACCTGATCGATTTGATTATCAGTCCAATTTTAAAAACCCTTATCTAACATGTTTTCCCCGTACATATGTTGTGGCTTAGGGTTGGGTGGGCTTGTTTTTGCTAAAATGTATATTGCTTTTTGTATTATCTAAGGTAAGGCTCACGCCATACAATAACAAGTCAACAAATTCTAAAGACCAAACGAAAGGTATGGTGCAAAAGTAAATTTGTAGAAGGAAAATCTAAAAATGATAATAAAAAAAATCGAGAAAAAGTGCCCCTATTTATAAGAATGACCCAAGACTTCTTCACTACACTTACATGTGTTTAGCTCAAGATCAACACATCCCAATTATGGCAATAACTGCAACCAACCACAGGCTCATATGTGGCCTATGATCTGTCATAACACCTATAATACGTGTATCCTAAGTAATGGTTAGCATATGTTCCCTTTAGTCACGCCCCATCAAACCATCAGTTACAAATTCAATCTTTTTTTCAAAATTGCAACACCCCACATCATGCCATACACAGGAAACACCTAACTAATGTTATACTCCCCTTCAAAACTGGGGGCAATTGTTAAACATAGAGCTGTGCAAAATTCGGATAAAATCGAAAAAATTCGGTTAATCGGTCGGTTAATTGAATTTTTTTAGTTGGGGGTCGGTTAATTATTTTTTAATTTTATGGTTAACAGTTAATTAGGTTCGAAACTGGTTGGTTAACCGAATTTTTTCGGTTTAACCGAAAAAATTAATAAATAAAATTATAATATATAAATAGGTCCACTATTCACCTAAATCCAATCGAAACCCAAGTATCCAACCCAACCTAATTACCCAACTCAACCTAATTAAAAAAATTTACAAATAATTTAGTAAATAAAAATAAAATTCTAAAACTAAAACTAAAGTCTAAAAGTCTAAACAAATAATTATGTAGTGATTCAATTCGGTTAATTTTTAACCAAAAATAAAAAAAACATATAAATTTCAGTTAATTCGGTTAACCAACCGAATTAACCAAAAAAAATTTGGTTCGGTTAATTTCTTTGAAAAAATTTTGGTTTGGTTAACGGTTAAAAATTTTGAAAGGTCGGTTAATTCGGTTAATGTTATTTCGAGTCGGTTAACCGACTGAACACCCTTAGTTAAACATACCCTATTAGATTACCTCACCAATGTTATATATTGCTAGAGAGTAAGGCCACGCTAATCTAGGTCACCCTCCCTATCCAGTTGACATCGCTCAATAAGATCGATATAACTAATCACTCATATATTTTATGATCGCATCACATCAAATCACATCACGTATATGAATTTTTTTATAGAATTGAATAGGTGTCAACTATTTTTTAATTTTTATGTATTTTTTATATTTATATTTAATGGCGATCATTTGATCTAACATCGATATTTTTTATATTTATAGACAAAAATTCTTAAATATAAAATCACAAATAGTTTAAACTTCGATATTTCCTTCCTCTATTCCTAATCAAACCTCTTAATAAACTTGTGACCAAAAATTATGTTGCTCTCAAATCTGGATTCACATCAAACGGAGACTCTAAATTTAAATTCCTTCTTGAAATAAAAAAAACAAAGGGATAATATTTTTTGACCCTTCAATTTTACAAAAGAAAATCATTTTAGTCTTCTATTTTATTTTTCGTCTCTTTGTTGACATAATATTCATGTGGATTACATGTCGTCATTTAATTAATTTTTAAAATTTTAAAAATACTTTATTTTATTTGTATTATTTTTATACTTTTAAATAATTTTAATGGTTTTAATTTTATTTTTAAAATTTTAAAAAATTAATTAAATGTTGATGTGTCATCCACGTGATAATCCACGTGTAAGCCACATCAGAAAAGTTTAAAAAACATTAATTTTCTTATACATTTTAAGATGATTTGACAAAATATACAAATTTAAAAATAAAATAATTTCTTTTTGTAAAGTTAAATTTCGAATTATGCCAAAAAATAAAAGAAGATTTTGGAGCGTAGGCTGGCATCCAACTGCCCCCCACACAATGAACAAAAACATCTAATTTGCACGCATGTTTTGTGCCCCTCTATCTTTGAAAATTTGTGGTTCACCTAAGCCACATCCACAATAATATTCCCCATTGACCATCACCACCAACTACACCGTACGTCCGTACCATGAGGTTTCTTGAGTTGCCACTGTATTCCCATGGCAGCCAATGCTGATTTAACCGACATGGCATTCGTCTTTCGTCTCTACACCCGATTTGTATCACATTTATGTGTGTTTTGACGGTTCCTTAATTGAAAGAAAATTGAATATGGCATATTTAAAATAATAACACGGATGATGAAAGTGTTGTTCACATGAGAAGTAGATCAGAGACGGGGCTTACTAAAAAACATTAGATTTTATATTTGAGCTGCATCCTAATTTTAATGGGGTTGAAGGATGCCTTCTCAGTTAAGATGGAGTTAAAAGTTGGCAGGGGTCTCGATCTCTCTAAAATGGAAAAAAAAAAGATTATTTATAATTTATAAAAAATTTAAATTAGTAAGATAAAATTATATTTTGGTTTCTTAAGATTGATAAAATTTTAATTTATTTCATCAAATATTATAAAGATATAAACTATTAAAATAGTGAAAGCATATTTTTACTATCGTAAAAATATACAATTTAATTCCACCCCTCAAAAATATTTTCTAATTTCGCCACTTTCTCAATTATAAAAAAAAATTAAAATCTTTAGCCATTCTATTTGGTTTTTAATCTCGTTGTGTGTGGATGACCAATTCCACTCTTAATAGAAAATAGAAAATAACAGAATTAATTTCTTGAGGATTTTTTTTTTTTTTATAATAAGGAAAGGCATAGCCCAATATGCCACTTAGCCATGGGCCATAAGGTCCAATACTTTTAGGGAATCAATGCTAGAAGCCTAGAATAGAAAAAAGAAAAGCCTTAAACTGTAAAGGTAGTAGATCCATAACAAAAAGGTTAAAATTTGTTATTAGTCCCTGTACTTGTATAGAATTTGATATGTGGTCCCTATACTTTAAAAGTTAAAAATTCAATCCTCCTACTTTTTCAATTTAAAAATCCCAGTCCAATCATTATCATTGTTGGTAGTAGTTTCTGTGAAAAAATTTCAATCTAACTTATTTATTTTCTGGCAATCATATATCACGTCATATGAAGACAACCTAATCAAATTTCCAAGTTAACAAATTTTAATAGAAAATACATATTATTTTAATGACTGGACTAAGGTTACTAAATAAAAAGTTAAGATATCTTGCTTTTTAATCAAGTTCATCTCGCGAAATCAATTTTCTAAGAAATCAAGCAAGGCTTAACAATCCAATAATACTTACACAATCAATCATCTTAGGGACAGGTTGTACCAAAACCAATAAATTTACTATAATTTTTAAAAAATATTATTAAAATTTTCAAAAAAAGTATTAATTGTCGATGGAGAAAATAGCACTAAAATCAGAGGTTTCGACATTTAAAACATCATTGCCACCATAGAAGAAGCGTCGAAACAATTAGTAAATGATAATTCCGTAGATGACATCCAACCACATGCTCCACTTTTTTATAATTTGAAAATTGAAAGGAAATTGTTAGAGTTGAAGATAAATAGGGAGAGTTTTTCTTTTTTTCTTTTTTCTTTTTATTGTTAAAATATTATTTTTTTTTTGAAATTTTAGTCTTTTTTTTTATTTTTGTTTCCTACTAGTGTAATACTAATTACAACGATAAACAAACAAGAAGAAAAAGGAAAAAGAGAACATTTACAAACTTTAATCTTATATTGCAAATAACAAAAGAAAAGTGCTTTGGACTAATTACAACGAGGTCTCTAGTTTTAGTAAAAAAGGTCACATCAGTAATTCGTTGGTGGATTAACGGAATTTGTAACGGTAGTGACCAATTTGAGCAATTATATTAATTAAAGTGTTTAAATTGAAAAAAGCCAGAGTGACCAAAATAGAAACGACATTATTTTAAAGTGACTTACAGTGTAGCTTTCCCTTATTCTCTTTAAATGTGAGTTTAGTAATACGATGGAAAATAAAAGGTATTCTCGTCAGTTCAAAAAAAATTCAAACTCGTACTTTTATATATACTAGCTTCTAATGTCATGTGCACGTGAATTTTTATACATTTTTAATTCATTAATAATATATATTTTTATAACTTCAAAAGTATATATTTGTGCTAATTAAGTTAAGATTAATTTAATTTATACTAAAGTGAATTAGTTTTAAAAATAAAATAATATTTTAAAAACAATTGAAACAAACAATTAAATTAATGCATAAAACAAATTTAAAACTACGTAAGAAAGTAAATACAAAAGATATAATAACAATCAAAATAATTGTTGAAATTGAATTTATTTTCAAAATGTTTCTCTTATACCAAACAAATAATGGATAACAGATTTAGCACTGCTTGCTTCACGTAATATAATCGACTTACAAAAAATAAAAATAAAAAATAATAGTATAATTTTATATTACTTCATCATCTATTAAAATAATATTTTATCTCTCTTTGGTGCTATTGTTGTACAAATATGATTCGATATTACCTCATAAAAACTATTACTTTATAATTCTAACTTATTATTGCTAACAATCTCTAATTTTTACATCTATTTTTTATTGAAAGGCAAGTCTTACGATTTTATAATTCTTTCATTTCATGGATTTGATTTTTTGGTGGATACCGAGATTCCTATTAAAATAATTAGAAATGAAGGAAAAATGGAATGGAATAGGCATATATTAATTAAATTAATAAAAAAAGAAAAGAAAACCAAGTAATCTTTTTTTTTGAACATTCCAAAGAAGTAATTCGTTGAGCAACTGACAGATGATCCAAAGAGTTCTATGGTAACTTTTCTTCGTATTTCGTTTCGAAAAAAGGGTATACCCTGCCGATTTTGAATTTAACTTCTTTGATCCATGATATAAAATGAGTCAATAAAGTATTTCATAAATGAAATTCAAATAAAACAGGGGGTAAGTATCTAATATGTGACTACACTAAGGCAAGATCTTATTAAATTAAATTAAAAAAAGATTTTTTTTCTGTCTTTAAACAGTAAAGAGGGAGAGAAATACAAACAAGCAAATACAGAAAACAAAGGGGATTCCTTGTCCCTCATTGTCCGTTTGTAACTCTGGTAAGAGCTGGTTCATCAAAATAGACAATTTAGGAAGAATTCTTTTTTTTTTTAATTTCCCTAATTTTATTTATAAAATTAAAGTTAAATTTTAATTAGTATATAACTCTAATACTAAATAATTGATAATTAAATATTTAGAGTTCTATTCAATTATTAACTCTATTTTATATAAATAAAATTAGCACAATTTAAAAAATCAATTTTATAGTAACGTCAAATTTAAATTATATTTGTTTTAACTAATAATTTTAAATTAAATTATAACTATAATTATCGCAACTTTTTCTTATATTTTAAGCTTAGAGTTCTATTCAAATAATAATTATATTTTAAAATTTGTTTACATCAAACTTTTTAAATAATAAATGTAAAATATAATTATAATTATTTTAAATGTATAATTATCAAAATTTTATTAAATTATAATTACTTTTAAATGTTTAATTATCGTAACTTATATTTTATGTTAATTTTTAACTAATAATCCTAAATTAAACATTACACTATTTTTAAATGTCAATTTAGTAATATATTAAAAAATTATTCTAGTCGGTTCAAAAGTTTTTCCAAACTCGTGTTTTTATATATACTACATATTATATATATATTTGGCACACTAGTATTGTATTTTTTATTTCACAACCAAATTTAAAAAATTGTCATGCGATTTTTTTTAAAATATTACTTTTAACATTTTACTATACTCTTGAAGAACACTTATCAAGCTTTTGACTTGCTTATGAAATTTAAAAACTCTACTAACAAGACATCAAATATTTTTCATATATATAATATTACTGATTACATATTATAGATAATAGAATATTTTATCGTTTAAAATATATGTTTGCCATTTATATAACACCTACTAATAAAATCATATAAATGTAAGGCTCAATTAATGTTACATATCCTTGGAACTTCTTTTATATATATATATACACAATTGATATTTAGAAAATTATTTGATACATGTTAGCGGAGTTTTTAGACTTTAAATATTGATTGAATGTTTGATAAGTGTATTATAGAGTCTAATAAAAATATAAAAAATAAAATTAAATTAAATTAAATAAATAAATGTGACATTTATCACACCTCAATTAAACATGGAGCTTAAAAACTCTACTGACGGAGTATCAAATAATTACCTTTAATATTTTTAAGGCTAACATATTTATATCCTATTCATAATAAATCATTGTATAAATAATATCATATATTAGAATATTTAATGTAAAGTGTTTTTTTCTTTCAAGCATCGACTAGAATTTAGAATTGTCAGTTAAGAACGAGGAGTATATTTTTTGATATAATAAATTTTTAGCTTTCCAATCTTATAAAAAAATCATTTTAGTTTTTATTTATTTTTCATTTTCAGTTATTAAATTTACATTATTTGTTAAATCACTTGAAATGGATGAAAAAGTTAACCTCTGTTAACTTCGTTAAATTGACAATCCACTTGTATGTTACGTTAGCAAATAATTAATTTAAAAAATTAAAAATCTATATTTTATACTTTTTTAAAAATATACTTTATATATTTTAAAAATAATTAATTACTTATGTGACATCTATGTAAAAATCCACCTATATGCCACATCAAGAAAGTTAACAAATGTCGACCTTTCTATTTATTTTAAAGTGATTTATAAAGCAACACAAATTTAAAGAGTAAGAAAAAATGAAAAATTAATTAGAAGGTTAATTTTTTTTTTTTTTTGTAAAATTGGAGGTGCATATAAGTTTTTAATTTTTATCTTTTTTAAGCCAAAGCTATTTTGGCAGGTCTCTAATGGTTGCGAGAATTGCGTTCTCCACGAGTCGAATTGAGACCGACTATCTCCTAGTGATCAAGTCTTTTCCTAGTAACCATCATATAGTATCGAGTCTGGGAAGGTGGATAGTGGCTTTCATTTTTTTGGCTATAGCCTTTAGATTTTGATGTAATAAGTTAAGACATGTTTCAAGAGTAGTAATCAAACTGCTCAATATCTTAAAAAAATATGCTCTGGGTAAAATTTGAAAATTCTTTTAGGGTCGAAATTAAATTATAATTTTATAATAATAAAATATAATTTCATTATTATATTTTATAATTTTAAAATATTAAATCAAATTTTTATGCTTTTAGTCTAGACCAAATTACAATTTATTTTTATTAATTTAAAATTTAAAATTTTTTAAAGACCAAAATAAAAAATTCTATTTTAGGGTGCTGCCAGCCCCTTAGTTTTGCTCCTTATTAGATTATGTTTCAAGGTGAATAATCGTTTGCCTTTCTTTTATTTTTAGAAATTGATAAGAAGAAAAGAAAGAAAGAAGAAAAGAAAAAAAAATCATGTTTAAATTATTTCTAATTAAAATCTTACAAAAGGATAATATTAGTAATCAAAATGGAGCAATGATCAAAACAAAAATTTAACCAAACAATAATGACTATTTTTATAGTTTACCCTTCAAAAAATTTGTCTTAAATTATAGGAGAAAGACCCCTTTACCGTAAAAGCCGGGTGGGGAAATAGAAATAAGCTTCGCCTTCTTTCTCATTTTCCGACCTTAGGAGACACAGAAAAGAAGAAAAAACGACTTCCTCCCTGGAAATCTTAAACTCCTCGTTTCAAAACTCTTAACTATAAATATTCTATTAATATCAACGAGGTGTTTAAGTAATTTGTTCAATTGGTTTATGTTCTTTTAGTTTCTTGTTAGATTTGTTTTTCTGTTTTGGATTTTAGGTTAAGAAGAGCAGGAATTGTTTTATAAATCAATTGAAAAAGAAAAGAAAAGATAGAATCAATGGATGGAATAATGAATAAGATAAGGAATTTAGATGCGTACCCTAAGATAAACGAGGATTTCTACAGCCGCACGCTTTCCGGTGGCGTTATCACTGTCGTCTCCTCCGTTGTTATGTTCTTGCTCTTCTTCTCCGAGCTCCGTAAGTTCCTTTTTCTCTTCTCAATTATTTCGATCTGATTCCTTTTTTTCTTTATCTATCTTGGAATTGAATTGTTTGAAATTTGTTAGGCGTTTTTAGATTTGAATTGTGATTTGAATCGAGATGGTGACTCAGGTTTATTAATGAATTAGTAACTTAAACATAAGGAATTAGTAGGGAAATCGTTAATGATTTTAGTAAAGAGGGGTGGTTTTCAATGGCTGTTTGCGAATTGATTTGATTTAAAATGAATGTCAACGATAGCAGTCAGCTGCTGTCATATGCAAGCCGAGCTTCATCTATATATTTGCATCCATTTTTGACAAAATTTGTTCGACTTCTATGGTGTACAATTCTTAAGGGGTTGTTTATGAATACGGAGAGATTTGCATTTTGTTCTTGAACATATTGCAGTAGTATGGTTGAGGAGTTGGTAACGATGGCCTTTCCATTGCGGATTGAACAACTGATAATCCATTTATGAAGTCATTTAACTTGATCATGTTTTGTTTACAAGTTCCCACCCACATTCTTTGTGATTTTAGTGCAAGACACTTTGCAGGCTTTTTTCTAGAGCTAGTAGTATGTATTTTCAGATATTTGAAGTGAAGCCCTACTGTAAACAAGTCATGTTAATGATAGCAATGAGATTTCAAATTTGTTCTGGACTTCATTCACGGAAATTTGTATTTGTTGATAATCACTTGCATCTTCATTGCTCAACCATGATCCTTGTGCCAGTGTCGAGTTTCTTTGAAGTTTGAATATGGTTATTAAGATCTTTATTGATGGATGATATTCTTGTTTATATACTTTATCTTTGATACTTTAACCTTAAACCTGGTTTCTCTTTAGTGCCTGCTTTATCAGTTTTCTTCAGTTCTGTTAACTCCTAACATCTTGTGAGTGGGGTATGGTTGGGGTGGGTTGCCCTGTTTGGGGGTAGGAGGTTTCTTTTTGTCTTATTCATAATCTAAGTTAGATGTTCTGTTTCCCTGAACATTTTTGTTTTTACCTGTCTTGGTTGCAGGATTATATCTTCATGCTGCAACCGAAACAAAACTCGTGGTTGACACTTCAAGGGGGGAAACTCTACGCATCAATGTATTATCATCTTCTAATCCATCTTTAATTTAAGTTTTCCCTTTTAGCTTTTTCCCTATGGCCTTTAATTTTGCATAAAATTTTCTTAAGATTCTTCTTGCTTTTGCAAGATTTCCTAAAGATAATTCCATTGTCATTTTTCATGTTTTACTGTATTCTGTTTCTATATTGTCTGCATCAGCTTATTCTGTGTCATCAACATTAATATAACCATTATATCACACAATTTGTAGTGTTTCTTCAGTTTTATTCATAGCACTGCTGTGGATCCTTTGTAATTATCATATGTAATTTATTAAAGTTCCTTTGGATTTGAAAAATGCAGTTTGATGTTACATTTCCTGCTCTTGCATGCTCAATCGTTAGCGTTGATGCAATGGATATAAGTGGAGAGCAACACCTTG
The DNA here is from genome assembly GCF_025698545.1 of Gossypium raimondii. Taxonomy (NCBI): domain Eukaryota; kingdom Viridiplantae; phylum Streptophyta; class Magnoliopsida; order Malvales; family Malvaceae; genus Gossypium; species Gossypium raimondii. The sequence goes on from NC_068569.1 coordinate 24,040,480, forward strand.
ATGTGGTATGTATTGTGATGAATTCTGCTTTTTAATTCTATATTGATTAGTTTTTCTCCTACATCAAGTATCGTAAAGGGAATTTTCTACTTCTCTCTCTCTCTCTCTTCATGGGCACATAGATGTGTTTTTGCATGAAAATAGACGAACTTATGTGCATTCACACGGAACTTATTTTTTTCTGCGCTTGCTGCTAAAATTGTCCAGTTGTTTCTGTTAAACATTTATTTTTATAAATTTGCAGAAACATGACATAATCAAGAAACGGTTAGATGCACATGGCAATGTTATAGAAGCGAGGCCAGATGGAATTGGTGCTCCCAAGGTTTGATATATGGCGATATTGCTTGAAGTTGATTCCTCAGTTGCATTTTTTCTTTCAAAGGATCTGAGGAACCACACATTCAGCTTTTTTTGTTTTGCCTATGCCTTTCTTTCTGCTCATAATTGTTCCACTTCATACAGATTGAAAAGCCTTTACAGAGGCATGGTGGCAGACTTGAGCACAATGAGACTTATTGTGGTTCATGTTATGGTGCAGAAGCGGTATGTTTTATTTATAGTTTGTTGTGATATAAATCAATCCGCTGGATGCATGTTTTTCCTGAATATGAAGGATCTTTGACGTGTTTTATGGGTCCCATCCCAGTACCTTATTTTCTTGATCCTAATAGAATTTTCATTCTGTCATCATTTGCCTAAAATATGATATACCCATTTGATTTAGTGGCATTTATTCACCTTTATTCTTTTTTCAATTGGCAATTTCCTTAATTTCTTTTGATTTGGTTGTGTTTTATTATGGAGTTGAAGAGGCAGTTAATGTTGCCAGTATTTAGGTAGTGAATGATCATTGAAATCAGTCCAGTTTTAAGTACTATCTTTCTGCTACAGGTATGATGTACTTTTCCTTTTTCAGCCTTCTTTTTCCTTTTGATCTTGCAGGCTGATGATGATTGTTGCAATTCCTGTGAGGATGTTCGTGAGGCATACAGAAAGAAAGGTTGGGCGTTGTCGAACCCAGATTTGATTGACCAGGTCTGTCTGCATAAGAGCACTTAAACTATCAGAATTTTTAAGCAACTTTAATTGGAATGAGACACACATAGACAGATATGCTGGGATGGAAAATGTTATGTTTGCCTTTAGTTTCGTTGGTATCCATAGTCTTGGTTGTAATTAATTGCTCTTGTTTCCATAAGAATGCCTATTTTCCCTTCCCAAGAATTCCTATCGAGTACTGACCAGTTCCAGATCCAACTCCCACAGAGGCTTAATTTGAATGCCAACTATGAAGGTGGCAAGGGAATTGTTATTTGTCTAATAATTAGGTAATTAACATGGGACTTGCTTGCCCTCTTCTTGGTGCATTAAAAAACTTGATTCCTTTTATTTCTCAATAATCTTAAGATAACAATTTATATTATCTTATATCAGGGCAGCTACCAATACAGTCTTTGTTGCATAATACTTGAAACTTTTAATTGTTGTTGATGGTTGATACTCGCGAAAGGTATACAAGTTTGTCTGAGCTAATATCCTAATGGGCAACAGTGTATTATTGTCTGTGTAGTAGTAGTTTTTGCTCTCTGGTCGGCCTATCTAAAGATTTTGTTCGTTCCCCCCTTCAATATTGGTCTTTAACCCAGTTGGCATACGTGACTTAATGTGACCCTGGCTTATGCTTTGATTTATGCTTGCTTGTTTCTGTTCAGTGCAAGAGAGAGGGTTTTCTTCAGAAGATTAAGGATGAAGAAGGTGAGGGGTGTAATATATATGGCTTTTTAGAAGTTAATAAGGTGGCGGGGAACTTTCATTTTGCACCTGGGAAAAGCTTTCAGCAATCGAATGTTCATGTACATGACTTGCTAGCTTTTCAAAAGGAGAGTTTTAATGTAAGATGCAGCCTTATTGTTTTTATCTTTTGCATACATTAGCATGTGTTATCTGATGTTATTGCGCTTCATGAATACTGGATACAGCTAAGTCACAAGATCAATAGATTAGCTTTCGGAGATTACTTCCCCGGGGTCGTGAATCCTCTTGATAGGTACTTGCTAACTTTTGCTTAATCATTTTACCTTGGCCATGTACAAGAGAGAGATGTTGGCATATTTTACATTTTATCTTGTCCTTGTTTGTTTTTGCTTCTAAAATTCAGTGTTCATTGGACTCAAGAACAGCCAAGTGGGATGTACCAGTACTTTCTCAAGGTTAGTTTTCTGTGTGAATTGATTTTTACTCCTTTATTATCATATTCTCCAATAACTATCAAGAGGTATGACACCTATCTAGTAATCGAAGACAGAATATTACTCCTGGATCTAGACTATTTGCCTTCTGGTAACCCTTTTCATTCCATTAGCCTTTTAGTGTTTGCAGCAGGTGATGCTTCCACTCCTAATTGTGCATATATAAATGTTATATCATATCAAAGTTCAAAACTTAATTTCAAAAGAGCTTTGACAATATTGATAAAGTTTGCTTATTCTGCCCCTCATTGAACTTTATAAATGGCACAGAATGCTAAAAGTCTGTCTGATTAGCTTAATCGTTCTAAGCTAATGAATGTTGTCGAATTTATTAAGGGGAAAATTCCAATTTCAAAATGATACCAGCAAACAGATCAATAAAACTAAAACAGAGAACCTACTGAGAATATGGTTTGCTACAGTTGAAACTTTTGTGCAAATATAAACCTCAATACCACAGCTTTCATCTTCTATGAAAGCAAGAGAGAATAACACATTCAAGAAAACCAAGTACCATGTGTTATGAATTCAAGAAAACTGAATACCATGCATTCAGACTAACTTTGTAATTTGATGGCATACATTCATATCTTCAGGGGCATGGATTCTTGCTTTTTTTCTCTGATGCATGTAGCTTATCATGTTCCTCAATGAGCTTCAAATAAATAAAGGGTTTCTTAGTTTGATGGTTTTCAATGTATTCTCTAACTTGTAGGTTGTCCCTACCGTGTACACAGATGTGAGTGGGCACACTATCCAGTCAAATCAGGTGGGGTTAAAACTTGCAAAAATTTTGAATTTTATCTCGCTTTTCACTTAGTCAAAATGATTAATGCATGAGAGATTGCTTTTGACAGTTTTCTGTAACGGAGCATTTTAAGGGTGCAGAAGTTGGCCGGCTTCAATCCCTCCCTGGAGTTTTCTTCTTTTATGACCTTTCTCCTATCAAGGTTGGTTGCTCCCGTGCATTTGTTTTTAGGCAATATCTTTGACCGAATCAACATTTTACGTCATAGAGATGCCACATCACTTTCAAGGTTCAGTTTAGTTATTTATTTTTGTATATGCGAGGGGGCCTAACGGGTCAAGCATTAGACATGAGTTCTCTTAAAGAATAGTTATAAATGCTAGCCCGAGTCCGGACTATTTTTCATATTTTTTATTTGATTCCTGCTATTTCTCTGAGCTTATTTTGAATTTCATTTTTTTAGGTGACTTTTACAGAGCAGCATGTCTCGTTCTTGCACTTTCTAACAAATGTTTGTGCTATAGTTGGAGGTAATTTTTCCCCCAGCATTCTGTTTATTTCACAAATTAATAGCAGTGTTTTACCCCTAAATAAACTTGTTCATATTTCATCGACTTCATATGAGGCAAGAACCCAAGATCTCCCTGATCCGACTTCTAAAATCTAAAAGTTACATCACAAGTTTAAATTCTCATCCCTTCCCACAACCTTTTTTTATATGAAAAAAGAATGAAAAGTTTAAGTTCATGTTTATGTTGTTTGGTAGTTCCTTGACCATCTTTTTGCAACTGAGTCAACAAACTATGCCTGAAGATTTTCTATTTTGCGGATAAAAAACGGATGATATCTTAGCAAGTTCTCTAAATCGTCTTTATTTGATTCTAGCAATTTATTCTGGGTTTAATTCAACAAAAACTTTTGAGTCCAAGAATATGGCTTGGTTAATTGATTTTAACTCATAGATATGCCCTTGATTGGATTGGAGTTCCTGATGAGCTGTTCAATATTTTTTTTTCAATTCAGGTGTTTTTACTGTTTCGGGAATATTAGACTCTTTTATATACCATGGTCAAAAAGCAATCAAGAAGAAGATGGAAATTGGTAAATTCAGTTGAAGATTGAGGCTGCTGCTTCATGTTCCGGTAAGAGGTGCTTGGGGAAAAATCAAACTAAGCGAGAAGACCACGCAGCAATGTACCGTACGTATTCCTGTTCAGTCAGATTTCTTGGTAATCATGAATATGGTTGAATTGGATTGATTTCATAGTTCATTTACAAGTCTTAGTTGTCTTTGAGACTGACCGAAATCAACAGAGTCCAAGCTTGAGTTTGAATTTATCTACTCCTTTATTATGCGTTACTCAAATGGTATGATTTGTATCTTTTAACAAGAATTAGAAAAGAAATGGAAGCGATTTTTGTTTAAGAGGAAATGATAAAATATCTAATAATCTAAAATTGATTGAATTGTAGCTTATAATAAAGTTCAACCGTGATAAAATATTTTGTAATTCTCTTATCATTTTCATATACCGTATATGGTTTTATGAGGTAACTGAAATAAAGTCTCTGGTTATTAATGCTCCACACTTCGAAAAAAAACATTTATGCTAAATTATTGACATTTTATAAGTTTGGATTCTCGTGGTTCGGGTTGGGGTATTTCTTCAATCTGGATTTTGAACAAGTTATTTTGTAATTTTAATTTTGATGTTACTTGTATTATTATTTAATAAATAAAAAGGTATTTAAATGTAATTATAAAATAATGTAAATATGTTGATACAAGGAGAAATAGGTGATGGTGATGGGTGGTTCACCCTTTATTGAGTGGCTAGAGTGGGAGATACCAGGAGGAGAGGATGGAGTTTGAAGTGAGATGATGGTAGAGGAGGTTTAAGTTTCTTGCTTCCAGCCTTAGGCTTTTAGTCTTTTAGCTTTACATACATCTCTTGTATTGAGGTGTCACGTGCTCAGGGGTAGGTAATCAAGTGATTTAGTGCCATAAGTATTCATTTCAAATGATGGTTGAGTTCTAATGTAACGATTAATGAGTGAGTTAACTTATCAGGCAAATTTAAAGTCAAAATGGTTTTTACAAGGGTTCGGGGGAGGGGGGTTTTGCACATACTGTTCATGGGGGGTTTGCTCGTATTGCTCACAAACTTGGCGCTTGAACTATCATATATTGGTGTAACAAAATATATAATTTTTATTTCCTTTAATAAAATATCTATTTATACTTATAGCCTTCAATTCTTAAATCAAATCAAAGAGAAGTTTAAAGTTAAATTAAATCTTTTATGTTTAATATTTGATGAACAAGATGATTGGTGGTGTAAGAATGAATGGGATAAAAACAAATTTGAATTAAGAAGAAATAGAAGGGGTTTATCAGGGTTAATCCTTATTAAAGGGTGCAAATGTAGAAAGGCTAGAAAGCATTTAATTGGAGTTTGAAAGGTGGGTTGACATTGGTCCCAAGTGTGTACTAATTTAGATGATGTACGTACGCACATGGGTCCAAATGTTCAACACATTACCAAGTAAAGCGACCCATGCCATGACTAGTTTCCTCATGACAGCCAACCACCACCCATACAACTTAAAGGAATCTAAAGAAAATAAATAAATCACAAATCAGTCGCTTGACGGTGCAATCAACCATTAAAATTGGTTATGATTCCGAGGGATTCTTATGGAGTTTAAAGTTTCAATCAAGTTATATCAGTTTATTTAATTGAAGTTGTTTATCTATTTAAAAATAAGTTTAAAAGTTTTTTTTTCTACTTAATTTTAACTTTGATTATTATTTTTGAGTTTATTTTAGAAATATTCAATATCAATTATTAAGTTTATTAATTACTTGAGTTTTTTTTAAAAGTTAATTCATTAATTTATTTAATGAAAGGAACCATATAATTTAGGAAAATAAATAACAAATACTCGTCATAAATGATAAAAGATAAGTTCCACCAACACAATAAATGTTTTAACTTTAGCATTTGACAATTAGCTTTGTCACAATTTGGAGTGATTGCAAGCACTTAATACGATAATGAAATCAACATCGAATGGTCCAAAAAAGTGAGTAAAAATCGACAAAAGAATCGAGCATTTACCAAACTAGAGAGAACGATTACAAGATCATCCCTAGAATCACTTGTAAAACTAAGATTTACATGCATAAGTAAGATTAAAAAATGTGCTACAAGAGTAGGCAAAAACTTCTAAAACTGAAAACTTATTAGACAATGGAAAAACAAATAAAAACATATAAAATTTAAAACAACACGGGTCCAAATCGGCTCGTAAAATAATTTATTATTTTGAAATAGTTTCAAAATAGAAACATGTTAAGAAGCTGACGAAGAGCTATCAACTTTTCATGAAAAATTAATGATGGCCGGTGGAGTTTTAGCGAATGACAAACACCGTCACCTGTCCATCACAACTTGTGAAAACAACAAAGATACCCATAAAATAGACCTGCAAACTGAAAAGATAGAAAACATGTGGAGTGAATGAGAAAGAAGTTGACACCGCTGAACAAAACAAAAGATAAAAAACAAACGACTTATAGAAAAAAAAGGGAAAAACTTTTAGGGTTTTTAGGTTTTGTATAATAATATTGGTTTTATTAATTATCTGAGTTGAATGTTTTAGTCTCATTTACATCTTAATATTGTGAATTTATCTCTAAATTTATTTTAATTCATTATTTATAATAATTAATTCTAATTAAGGAATACGTTACGAATTTCGAGTTTGATTTAGTTTACACTCCCAACTCAATTATTCAGTATCAGACTAACTTTAAATTATTCCATCATGCAAACTCCACAATAATTTAACCAAAAATTTGTAACATTTACTTCGCCGTTCATGTCAACCAATCAAATAAAAGGGCCCAAAACACAACCTTTAAACTGAAAGCCGTCCCTACATGGCAGACGTTCACACCGAGAAAAATTCAGTGTTACCCAAAAACCCCATTCATAAATATACGATGCAAGGGCAATCAAGTCATTCTCTTTTAACAAATAATTAACACCATCTCAGTACGACTCACTGGACTGTAAGCACTTTTCAGGCAGCTTCACTTTCTCAAAGATGATGCTTTCTTTCGTTTCCTTACTAAGTTTCACTCTCCTTTTCATCCACGGCGGATCAACCCAACCCCCATTTGCATGTGATTCATCGAACCCAGAAACCAAAAACTACCTTTTTTGCCAAACCGAGTTACCCATAACTCAAAGAGCTAGGGACCTGGTTTCAAGGCTTACATTAGATGAAAAAATCTCTCAACTCGTTAACTCAGCTCCGGCTATCCCACGGCTAGGTATCCCGGCATACGAGTGGTGGTCGGAGGCCTTACACGGCGTTTCCAACGTCGGTCCCGGCGTCAAGTTCGACGGTACCATTAAAGCCGCTACTAGCTTCCCTCAAGTCATCCTCACCGCTGCTTCTTTTGATCCGTATCAATGGTACCGCATTGGCCAAGTAAGTTGGCCATTTCTCTGGGTCATTTTTTTCTTCCCAATTTTGTTTTTAATGGTGGTGATGTTAAAATAGGCGATTGGAAGAGAAGCGAGAGCTATGTATAATGCAGGGGAGGCAAATGGGATGACATTCTGGGCACCAAATATTAACATATTTAGGGACCCGAGGTGGGGAAGAGGGCAAGAAACACCAGGGGAAGATCCATTTGTGGTTGGGAAATATGCTGTGTCGTATGTGAGAGGGGTTCAAGGAGATACTTTTCAAGGCGGGAAACTCCATGGACACCTTCAAGCTTCAGCTTGTTGTAAGCATTTTACAGCTTATGATTTGGATAATTGGAAGGGTACGAACCGGTTTCTCTTTGATGCTCGTGTAAGTGTTACCCATTGTTCCCTTTTATTTTCCCATGCAAAGAGTAGTTCTAGTTTTAGATTTGGTTTATGAATTTTTTGTAGTATTTGATAAGAAATTTAGAACATTTCTGGGCTTTTTTATCTTTAATTTATGATCATTGTTTAATAATAATTTTTCCTTCCCAAGGAAGTAAAGGAAAAAAAAGTAGAAAATAAAAAAGAAAAGCTTTCAAGTCACTGTAGCATTAGATTATCGTCTTGGAATTTGATTCTATGTTGTTTGTTCTTATTTTTGGGTAAATTTCGATAAATATCAAACACAAATAATTAAAAAATCTAAAAATCAAGTTCCAAGATGATTATTTATCTTTATATTCAAATATGTGAAATAATTTGAAAAAAAAAAAACATAAGTTGATATACCTGGTTGGATGACAAACATGTGAAGCAAGTTGGTGAAGATGCGGTTGTTAATCTTGCTTTAGTAAAAAGCTACTTTATTGGTCTCTAATGTCAAAAACCATATCAAGTAGAACAGTACATTTTTAACTTTTTTGGTTTTGGAATTTGGATTAATTTGTAGGTAACAGTGCAAGATTTAGCCGACACATACCAACCGCCATTCGAGAAGTGCGTACGAGATGGGCGAGCCAGTGGAGTTATGTGTGCTTACAATAGAGTTAATGGCGTCCCAAGCTGTGCTGATTCCAGTCTCTTGTTCAAGACTCTGAGGGGCGAATGGGATTTCAAAGGGTAATCCTTTTCATTTCAATAAATTCAGATTTCTCTGTGAAAATCACAATGGGTATGTTATTCAAAAAAAAATTTAATGCATTTGGAGAGTTATAGACGGGCATCATCATCATAAGAGGCCATGAAAGATCATACGTTCACGAAAATATAAATGAAGAATCGGACACAACATAGATCAACAACTCAATGATAAATTATACACTGGTTGAAAATTCTGATTCAGGTATGTCACATCGGACTGTGATGCGGTTGCAATCATCCATAACGATCAAGGATACGCCAAAGCACCTGAAGATGCTGTTGTTGATGTTCTCAAGGCCGGTATGCACATCCTCACCCCTTGTAATCTTGTTGTATGAAGCTCCTATTTTCGATTTTATTTACAGTACCGTGTGACCATCGCATAGTCGTATATGGATATCGGAATATGATCTTTTAAAGGCATTTCAAATGTACATACATGCGTTAGACACATGTTTATATGCGAAATTTGCACCTGAGTCCAAATAACATAAGTAACGTGTGCATGTGTTTCTGCATACTTCCATTAATCTGCATACTCATGTTTGGGTATACGACAGATACGGATGTCAAACACGAGTGTTCAAGAAAAAGTGAAGCAGTTAAGTAAAATATGGAATTTCTTCTAGGGAAAAAATGTAGGCCTAGGATTTTAAGTAAGAGATAAAATTAAAAATTTGATAATTCATATTTGATCATTTCTATGACAAGCATCATAAAAGGAACATAAATGGTGATGCATTTCATATGTAATTTCTGCAATCTAAATGGTTTTTGTTTCTATAAGATGATTTATAATGTCAGCAAATTCGGTTTTACCTTACGAATAAATGTCCTTATGTTTTTGTTTGATGAATATTTACAGGCATGGATCTCAACTGTGGATCCTATTTGCAGAATTATACCAAATCTGCAGTACTGCAGAAAAAACTACCAGAATCTCAAGTAGACCGAGCTCTCCATAATCTGTTTGCTGTTAGAATGAGATTAGGCCTTTTCAATGGAAATCCAGTGCCAAATCCTTTTGGAAATATTGGAATGGACCAAATCTGCTCCCCCGAGCACCAGATTCTAGCACTTGAAGCTGCTCGTAATGGCATTGTCCTTTTAAAGAACGATGCTAAACTCCTTCCACTTCCAAAATCTACCATGTCGCTTGCTGTAATAGGTCCAAATGCCAATTCGCCACAAACACTTATCGGAAACTATGCAGGCCCTCCATGCAAGTCTGTTACTCCTTTGCAAGCTTTGGAGAGCTACATTAAGAACACCGTGTACCACCCCGGTTGTGATACGGTTTCTTGTTCTACTGGTGCAATTGACAAAGCAGTCGACATAGCAAAACGGGCAGATTATGTAGTGTTGATAATGGGATTAGATCAAACTGAAGAAAGAGAGGCACTCGATCGGGTTGATTTGTTTCTTCCCGGGAGGCAACAGGAACTCATTGTCAGCGTTGCGAAAGCTGCAAAGAGACCAGTTGTTTTAGTGCTTCTTTCCGGAGGTCCGATTGATATATCTTTTGCTAAGGATGATCCGAGAATCGGTGGCATTTTTTGGGCCGGTTATCCAGGAGAAGGCGGAGGTAATGCACTCGCGGAAGTAATCTTCGGTGATCACAATCCAGGTAACAATCTGTTGATACCGTCTATTGCCAATAAAATGTTATATGATCAATGATGATTCACTACATACTGTCATGCAGGAGGGAGATTACCCGTAACTTGGTATCCGCAAGATTTCACCAAAGTGCCAATGACAGACATGAGGATGAGACCTGAATCGTCATTGGACTATCCCGGACGCACATACAGATTCTATAAAGGAGACACGGTTTTTGAATTCGGTTATGGCCTTAGTTACTCAAAGTATTCGTATTCGTTTACCCGTGTGTCCCAAAACAATCTTTATTTGAACCATTCTTCGAGTTTACATACAAAGGAGACCTCCGAATCTGTACGATACAGGCTAGTTTCAGAAGTAGGTGCTGAAATCTGTGATGAAAGGAAGATCACAGTCCATGTCGGAGTGAAAAATAACGGGGAGTTGGCAGGTAAGCATCCGGTATTGTTGTATGTGAGGCATGGAAACCATGGAAATGGGAGGCCAAAGAAACAATTGATTGGATTTCGAAGTGTGATATTAAGTGGAGGGGAAATGGGTGAAATTCAGTTTGAAGTTAGCCCTTGTGAGCATTTAAGTAGGGCTAATGAATATGGTTTAATGGTAATGGAAGAAGGAAGGCATTTCTTGGTTGTAGGAGACAACAAACATCCCATCACCATTATAATTTGACTTGTGTCCGACATGGATATGTTCGATTTTTCTTTTCTTTTTGATGTTGGTCTACGAATATGGAGGATTTATGCATTAAACACGAATACTTCATAAGAAAATAAAGAAAATGAATAGTCGGACTTGAAGCTAAGAAATAAATTTCTACCATGTATATTTCAGGAACAAACTATGTTCATTTTTATTCTACTTTCTAGCCTGTAAAATATGTGATGAAATTCGGGTACATGTCCCACTAAGAATAAATAATATATTTAGGGTATAATTTTAAATTTAATCTTTTTGTGAATTTGACTTTTAATTTTTAATTAAATTAAATTATCTTTTAACGAAAGTGTTAATTAAATTTGCTTTTTGAGGGTAAAAGCTTTCATTAACAAAATTAAATAAGAAAAGCAAACATAACAATAACGTTCCAACAAGCAATTAAGGGAGATATATATCTCAAGTCATCATGCTCACTCAATACATCCGGTTCTAACTTTCTTAGAGACATTGGAGTTAATAGTAGCCAAATCCGAAACCAAAATAACATAAATAAAAGGAGAATCATCCCAACTACAACAAGATGCTGACGATAAAAGCCACCTTAGAAATATTAACTTTTTTCACAATGTTAGTTTAAACGTGTTTCACGCTGAGATGACATTATTTGTTTTATACGTTAACGTCAACAAATAATTTATAATTTTTTTTAAAAATTAAAAAAAAAGAAAAAGCATGGAATACATGTGATTTGCAAAATTGCAATGCAAGTTGTCGTATTTAAAAATTTAATATTTTAATCAGTTTTTCCATTAAAATAACAATTTAAACCTTTGTAAGGTTGATGGTCAAATTTAACTGTTTTTAATTTTTTATTTTTTGAGTTGAGGTAAGATTTAACTAAAAAAGCTAAATTGATAAAATATATAAATGTTGGAATATTAACATTTTCATATAATTTACTATAACTAAGTTGAAATATATCTCAAATATTAATGTGTGGATCCAAACATTACTTTAATAGCAGTATAAAGATCCAATAATTTCGGTTTATCAATAATGTATAAAGGAATTGAGATAAGTAAATCTTCAAACCCTTTTTATCTCATCCTAAATTTCAATCTATTTTATCTGTTTGACTGAATCTTATCGTTTTTCTTAATGATTGTTCCAACTAATCTTATTGAAATTTTGTTTGTAGATATTATTGTGATCCTTTTGGTATGAAAATTTGTGAGAATTTGGGTTTTTTTGTGGAGAATTTAGATTTTACAAGGGTAAATTATAAAAATAGTCACTTTTGTTTGTTTTAGATTACATTTTAGTCGTTTATGTTTGAAATGTTACGTTTTAGTCGCTTATTTTATCATTTTATTACGAAATTGTCACTCTACTGTTCAACTCTGTTACCTCCTTAGCCGAAAGTCCTACGTGGCAATCCAAATGGGTTTTAAATACTAACTTAGATGTCCAGTTGTTGAGATGAATATAGGTTTTTAATTAAATGAAATTAATTTGGATTGTTACGTAGAGCATCCAAGTTGGCATTTAAAACTAATTTGGATTGTCACATAGACCCACCGTTAGGGAGGTAACAGAGCTTAACGGTAGAGTGACTACCTCGTAACAAAACGGTAACTTAAGTAACTAAAATGTAACATTTCAAACATAAGTGACTAAAATGTAATCTGAGGCAAACAAAAGTGACTATTTTTGTAGTTTACCCATTTTAAATGAATAAGAAATTTAAATTCAACAAATTTCAGAAAATTATTAATTAGAAAAAGGAGGATTTATTCCTAAAAATATTAAAATTAAAACAAACAACTTGTTTGACCAAAATTGATTCCTAAGTTATCCAAATTTATTAATTTTAAAAGAAAAGAAATCTCGAATTTTGCATTGTAATTATTAGTTCGAACTTAAATTTTAGCAGCTCAAATTATTATATAAATTGAATTGAAGTATTTCAATCCTTGATTCCAATATTTCAAAAGTCTAATTAAAAATTTTAATATTTTTAATTTTGATTATATTAAAATCTTAATTTGAGTTTAAAATAAATAATTAAAACTGAACTCAAAAGTTATATTCATTTTATTAAGTAAATAAATATAATTAAATAAATTCTAACCGTTCGTTTTTTTCTTAAATTAGATTCAATAATAAATAAAGGGTAAACTATAAAAATAGTATATAGGACTGCTGTTAGGGAGGAAACGAAGTTTAATGGTAGAGTAACTACTTCGTAACAAAACGATAACGTAAGTGACTAAAACGTAACATTTGAAACATAAGTGACTAAAATATAATCTAAGGCAAAAAAAAAGAGACTATTTTTATAGTTTACCCATAAATCAAAAAATCCCTCCAATTTCTGGTTTAACTCGAAATTTAAGATAAATCCGAACTCCTTATCATCAAAATTCCTCCAATTGTAAATTTGCACCTGTGATTGATGACGTGGCATCCCGTGGGCCCCACACAATTTAATGAAAGCACAAAAGCACAGGATTCTTTCCCTGCGAGTGTTTACACACACGAATCAAACCCACACCGCTAAATCACCAAACCCTCTCTTTTTCTCTAATTCACAACATTACCCCTATTTCGTTACACTTCCGATCCCTTATTGGCCTTTCCTATTAAAGGGTTTTATCGTAAATTCATTTTCATTTGAAGGATAAAATACAATAAATAAAAATAAGAAAAAAAGATGGTTGGATTTGTTTATGAAAAAATGACGTGGAAATAATTAAACGGTGACGGAGAGAAAACCGGCCGGTAAGGTTGGGCTCCTTATTTCCTATATAAACCCGTTTTCTCCCTTGACAATTCGCACATTTAATGGAAACTAGAGAAAGATCCTCTTATTTTTCCTCTCTAAATTTATAACCTAATTTCTCTCCCTTTTTCAATCCTGGCTCGGTACTTCTGCAGTTCTTGAAGAGGTAAAAGAAAAAAAAAAAGAAGATAATTAAGATAATTAAATAAATGGGAAATTCTCTCTCAACTGAATTTCTTTTGTTTTTTCTTTCTATTTTGAATTTATATGTTGGAACTTGGAGAAATGCTGGAGGAATGAGATTAGATTTTGAATCGAAGGACAGAGGGTTTGACCTTTTGGATTAACGCATTCTTGTTTGACAGTTTTAATCGAAGTGATTTATTTTGATCTGCGAAAGGTTTTAGTTTATGAAATCTGCGGATTTCAAAGAAGGTGAATGACAATGGAGCTAAGTGTTTAGATTTATGCTCGTTTAAAACCCTAGGATTTGATCTGGGGGCTTATATTATGTGCTTATCGAGATTAAGCTTAGATTAAGTCTAAATTAGGGATCTTATGATTCTAATTAAGTTCCGATTGGATTGCTTTTCTAAATTTCGAGTTAGTTAGGATTGAGGGTGAAAAGTTCTTCATTTTTTTAATTGTTCACATTGGATTCAATTAAGTTAATTATTTGCTTTGTTTGAGTATATTGCATTTAATGCTCCTTCAGAAGTAATCTTGTCGCCTTATTGTGATTGTTTGTGTGAACTATTTTAATTGCGTACTGTTTGGTAGATAGATGATAATCTTAGATTTGTTATGCTTTACTTTTGAAACTGTTTATTGATTATTAAAGTTGTGCGTATGTATGTGGAGGTATCAATTTTGGCAGTCAAGCTAGTTGTTATTTGGTTGTTGTTTCATGATTGGAGATAATTAGCAAGTACATTGCTTTGTTTCTTACAGGATGTGCAAACTTTTGTTGCTTAACTGGATTTGGTTAAACTAATAACTTTTTATCATATGTACAGCTTGTTTTCTATGTGGATCTTTTGCTGACTAGTATACCCAGTTAGATCTTGTTGGAATAATCATATAGCTTGTATGCATTTATATATGAAATGGGCTCCCGTGGAAGACCATTATTTGATCTTAATGAACCCCCGGCTGAAGACGATGAGGAGAGTGATCTTGCTTCCTGCTTCCAGCCACAAAAGGCACTTCCATCTGCTAATGCCCATACTTCCGACTTATCTGTGACATTAACAGGTTCTCAGCAAAGAGTTAATTGTGACGGGTTCTTGCATGTGTCCTCTGACTTAGGTTTTCAAACATTTATTCAGCCTAAAGCTTCTCCTTTAACCAAAGTAGATATTGAACTCGAGAGAGCAGAAGACCAGAATTCCAATTTGGCATCATCTTCTTCAAAGTCAAAATCAAATAATAGCAGGGAGACGAAAGGACATGTAGCAGCTTCCTCTGTTTCAGCTTCTACAAATGCTCAAGCTGCAGAAAGAGAAGAAGGTGAATGGTCTGATGCTGAGGATTCTGCTGATGCATCTGGAAATAATAGTATACATGAAGAGGTTAAAGCTTCACAAAAGCGAGCTATAAATGAACTGATGGATCATTCTAGTGCTTCAGGCATGATTATTCAAAGTGTTAGTGCCACTGAAAACAATCATTCTCCATTAAAGCCGGACCAGTTTCTAAATGATCAGATGGGCAACAGTAGCCAAAATTCAGAAGGCAGTGGAAAAGGTGATATACCCATTGATGGTCAAGAAGAACCTGGCTTAGTGTCCAAACAAAGAGAAGTTAAAGGTATTGAAGCTAGTCACACACTTAGGTGTGCGAATAATCTAGGAAAGAGGAAGATAGGTCAACAGAAAGAAGCAATGCTGGGAAAGAAACGGAATAGAAAGACAATGTTTCTTAATTTGGAAGATATCAAACAAGCTGGCCCTATAAAAACTTCTACTCCAAGAAAGCAAAACATTCCAATGCCAGTTGTTACTCGCATTGTGAAAGAATATCACGTTGGTGAACGAATTGGCGAAAAGCAAGGCCGGCCAATAAATGAGGATCAGAAGCAAGTTGATGTACCATGTAATGAAGGAAGCAATCCTGCAGTAGAGTCATGTGATCCTAAATCTGAATGTAATGGTGATATGAATTCTGGACTACTTGCCAGGCCTAGGAGGTTAAATAGTGGCTCTGATCTTTCTCATTTACCAAGCATTCCCAAACAGAGTTCATGGAAGCAACCTATAGATTCAAGGCAACTTAAGAATTCACAGTTTCCTAATAGGAAACCAACTCCAATCAGCCAAAGCGCTATGGACACAAAGATGGTAAACAAGAAACATCTTCCTTCTAAAAAGATAACTGCCACTACTACCTCTTATCATGACACATCTGTTGAACGTTTTATACGAGAGGCGACGAATGAAAAGTTTTGGCACCACCCAGGTAATAATATATGTGTGTGTCTGCATGTGTGCCTTCTTTTTATGGGTTTACAGATAGCTGTTGAATGCTTTTAGACTTCCTTAATCTAGATATTCTTGTTCTCTTTTAAAGGTGCTGTTTCCACTGATTTATTTGCAATATCTGTTAACAATAGTTCTCTTGATCTGGTTATTTATGAGAATTTCCATTGTAGAAACAATTAATGTGACATGTCTTTGGAGTTGCTGGTTTCCTCATTTACTCTTATCCCTCCTTAAAATATAATTATTTGTTTAATGGAACTTTTTCGTTAGGCACATGCATGTTATAGGAGATTACTTGGATGAATATGCTTATTTTTTCTACTATTTGTAAAGCCCCAGAATATTTACCTGAGCCCTAATAATTTGTACAATTTCTGGAGCCATTGACATACAATACCGTAAAAGACGGCGTATTTAATTAATGTGAAGTAAAATATATGATCAGAACTATTTCTTTCTTTCTTCCCATCATGGTAATTGAGTAAAGTTCCTTTTTCATTTTGCGTTTTTTTGGCTTGGCATCTTTTAGATTGCAGTTGTACTTGACCTCTAATTATATTTGATTTCCGTTCATCTCTATCTTGTTTTTTTAATCTTTTGCTTCTTTTGGTGTACTAAATATCTTATGAACTTTTAGCCCTTGTACTTGACAACGAATTTTCACTTAATACATCAGAAAACAGTGAACTCCAGTGTGTTCCTGGGCAGTTTGAATCTGCAGAAGAGTATGTCAGAGTATTTGAGCCGTTGCTTTTTGAGGAATGTCGTGCACAGCTGTACAGTACATGGGAAGAGTTAGCTGAATCAGCTTCAAGAGATACACATGTAATGGTCCGTATCAAAAGCATTGAAAGGCGTGAAAGAGGTAAGAGTGGCTTAAAACACTTACCAGTCAACAACTTTGCAGTCTATTATCTTAGTGATAATGTAATTACTGTAGGTGGGGGGATTAGTAAGTTTGACAATTATGGTTTTGACCTCTAATTTGGTTAAATTTTTGGTTCCAAGGTAAAAATGCTGTCATTGTTTTTGGGAAAGAGAGTAATCTTTCTACTAGTTTATTAATTGGCAGAAATTTTTCTTCTGTTGGTTTAGGATGGTATGATGTGATAGTTCTTCCCACTACTGAGTGCAAGTGGGTATTTAAGGAGGGTGATGTTGCAGTTTTATCTGCTCCAAGGCCGGGTTCTGGTATGATATTGGAATAAGATTTCTTTTCAGATTTATTTAGGAATAATTAAAAAGAAGTAAATATTTTAGCAATGTTTATTTCTTATATCTTGCAGTTAGAAACAAGTGGAGCAACACCTCTTCAATTGAAGAAGATGAGGAAGCCGAGGTTACTGGACGTGTGGCTGGTACTGTTAGGCGCCACAGGCCCCTTGATACTCGTGATCCTCTTGGTGCAATCCTTCACTTCTATGTTGGGGATTCCTATGACTCAAGCAGGTAATTAGAGAAATATCACGTCCTTATTTATATGCGCTTTGTTGCTACAGTTGATTCCTGCAAAAGCTTAGCCAAATTTTCACAAGCATTAATTTTCTCTTTCTCTGTTTTCTAATGTTGAAATAACATAGTAATGTTTATAGCAAGGTTGATGATGATCATATTCTACGGAAACTTCAACCCAGGGCTATTTGGTATCTAACTGTTCTTGGATCTCTTGCAACCAGCCAGCGGGAGTATGTGGCATTGCATGCATTCTGTCGTCTTAATGCCCAGGTACATACATTATTATCATTTTTAAAGATTCCTGTGGCCAGATGCAGCAGGTCATGTCGCTTGATGCTTTCTTACTATGGTTAACAAAATTTCTCTTGGGCACAGATGCAAACTGCCATCCTTAAACCAAGTCCAGATCACTTTCCAAAATATGAGCAACAAACTCCTGCTATGCCTGAATGCTTCACCCCAAATTTTGTTGATTATTTACATAGGACCTTTAATGGGCCTCAGCTTGCTGCAATCCAGTGGGCAGCTACGCATACAGCCGCTGGGACAAATAGTGGGGTGGCTAAGAAGCAAGAGCCATGGCCTTTTACACTTGTTCAAGGGCCTCCTGGAACAGGTAAGACACATACAGTCTGGGGGATGCTAAATGTCATCCATCTGGTTCAATATCAACACTACTATACTTCTTTGCTCAAGAAATTAGCACCTGAAAGCTATAAGCAAGCTAATGAGAGCAATCCTGACAATGTTGCGATGGGATCAATTGATGAAGTCCTTCAGAACATGGACCAGAATCTTTTCCGCAGCCTTCCAAAACTCTGCCCTAAACCCAGAATGTTAGTTTGTGCTCCTTCTAATGCTGCAACTGATGAGCTTCTTGCGCGTGTTCTTGGTCGAGGATTTATTGATGGTGAGATGAAAATTTACCGTCCTGATGTGGCCCGAGTTGGGGTGGACTCTCAAACACAGGCTGCTCAGGCAGTTTCCGTTGAGCGGAGGTCCGAACAACTTCTGCTCAAGAGTTATGATGAAATTTTACAACATATGCGCACTTTAAAGGCTCGTGAGGCTATGTTATCTCAGCAGATAGCAACTCTTCAAAGGGAACTTTTTGCTGCAGCTGCTGCTATTCATTCTCAAGGATCTGTTGGTGTTGACCCTGATATTCTTGTTGCTCGGGATCAGAACAGGGATGTATTGTTGCAGAACCTGGCTGCAGTTGTTGAAAACAGAGATAAGGTTCTAGTTGAGATGTCTCGCCTTCTCATTGTAGAATCCAGGTTCCGTGCTGGCAGTAACTTCAACTTAGAGGAAGCCCGTGCTAACCTTGAGGCCAGTTTTGCCAATGAGGCTGAAATTGTTTTCACTACTGTCTCAAGTAGTGGCCGCAAGTTGTTCTCTCGCCTTAGCCATGGTTTTGATATGGTTGTCATTGATGAGGCTGCTCAAGCCAGTGAAGTTGCGGTACTTCCTCCCCTGTCTCTTGGTGCAGCAAGATGTGTACTTGTTGGGGATCCCCAGCAGCTTCCTGCAACAGTCATCAGCAAGGCTGCTGGCACCCTCTTATACAGTAGAAGCCTTTTTGAAAGGTTCCAGCAAGCAGGATGCCCAACTATGTTGTTATCTGTGCAATATAGGATGCACCCTCAAATTAGAGATTTTCCTTCTAGGTACTTTTACCAAGGACGTCTTACTGATAGTGAAAGCGTTTCCAACTTACCTGACGAGGTTTACTACAAGGACCCTTTACTTAAACCTTATATGTTCTATGATGTTACCCATGGCCGGGAGTCTCATAGAGGTGGATCTGTTTCGTACCAGAACGTGCATGAAGCAGTATTTTGTTTGCGCTTATATGAGCATCTACAGAGAACTATAAAATCTTTGGGTGTGCCAAAAATCACAGTGGGTATAATCACCCCATACAAGCTGCAATTAAAATGCCTACAACGTGAGTTTGAGAGTGTTATAAAATCAGAGGAAGGGAATGATCTATATATCAATACTGTGGATGCATTCCAGGGCCAGGAACGTGATGTTATAATTATGTCTTGTGTCCGAGCCTCAAGTCATGGGGTGGGCTTCGTTGCAGACATTCGGCGAATGAATGTTGCTCTTACTCGTGCCAGAAGGGCTTTATTGGTATGATTTCTATCTTCTATTATTCTATGGTACCACTTTCTAGCTCAGAACATCACGGAACTGCTTGAAGTCATGTTTGTTTCAGGAATTAACATTGATGTTTGAACAGGTTATGGGTAATGCCAAAGCTCTGGTGCAATCCGATGACTGGGCAGCCTTAATTGCTGATGCCAAAGCTAGGAATTGTTATGTGGACATGGATTCTCTCCCCAAGGACTTCCAAAAAGACTTGGTCTCCAAAGATTTTTCTGGGCCCAGGGGACTTGGTTACCCTCCATCGCAGGGTAAGGCTTCTAACACAAGGAGTTTCAGGTATGCTGGACCGAGACATAGATCAGGAGATATGCACATGGACTCCAGGTCAGGAACACCTCTAGAAGATGCAGGCAAGTCGATTTATAGGAATGGTAATTATCGGCCATTTAAGCCACCTATGGAACCTTCCTTGGATAACTTTGATCAGGCAGGTGATAAATCTAGAGATGCCTGGCAATATGGTACACAGAAGCGAAATTCAGCTGGTGCTCTGTGGAAAAAGGATTCTTAGCCATTGATTATTTGCCTACAAAATATTTGTGCTCAGTGAAGATCCTGGGAGCAAAACTTCGATCCTTGTGATTGAAATTCGTGAATAGCTATTGGCTCCACAAAGGATGCAGTTCAGTAGCTCGAGTTATTTATCTGTTCAGCCAACGCAATTTACAAGAAGTTGGTACCACTGCGTGATTTGTGTATGATACTTGCTGGTGGGCACCAACATGCTTTTGCTCGAGGCCTCGTACTGTTTTTGCTAAAAATCTGTCTCTGCAAAGTTTTTTTCCTGCTATCTTGCAAAGGAGATGGATGATTTTGGGGTAGGATCTATGAAACTGTACCCTAGATCCAGCCACAAGCTTCGAAGGTAAGAATAAATCATGAAGTCAAAGTTTTGTACTAAACAACTTGTCATCTTTATGGTTGCTTTTACATATAATTATATTTGTAGATGTGTCATCCAGGAATTGATTGCTGACATCGAGTATGGTTCTGCCTAACCAACATCACTTAGCTTGATTACTGAGAGCAAATTGTTGCAATCTGTGGCATGACCTGGATGAAAGTCTTTGATACATTTGGGCAGTCATCCTGGTTTTTTGGCCCTTTGGTCCTGTATCTCTCTCCACAACATTCAGCTGATCCGCAGTTCCTGAATGCATTTGTTTATGCTCTTCACACTTGAAAGATGCTAACTTCATTACATGCCTTAAGGTTGCAAATGCTTGCAAAAATCTTGAAGTCTGCTCTGCAGGATGTTTATGCAGAACCGACACGGTTGTGAAAAGCACAGCCGGTACAAACAGATGAAGTAAACTGACAAATTTTGAGGTCCGCAATGTACGGGTTAGTTAACTGAATATTCTTTCTTTTCTTTGTTGCCGTTTTGTGTCGGCAAAGATTAGGTGATTTTCTTCCATAATTCTGTATAGAAAAGGAAGAAAAGAGTACAGAATTTGTTTTTAAGGGAAAATCTCATAGCATAGGAATTGTGATGTTAACTGACTTTGTACATACACCTTCTTCAGGTTCAGTATCCTGTGGAATCATAGAATTCTTTCACAATGTTCTAAAGCTTTGTTCTTAAAAAGAAAAGAAAAGAAAAAAAATCCAGAGATTTGAAATTCCAAGTACCCAGGATTTATGTTATTTCTCTTGTGTTTGTCAGGTATATGATAAAAAGACAATTTAAATATTAAACTGGGGACAGATCATCTTTTATTCTTGTTTCGGTAGAGAGAAGCATGTAGAAGGTGATACTACATAAAATTTATATAACTCATCTGAATTCGTTAGACGGAACATGATGAAATTGATTGATTTGAAATCGTCTCGGAAATGAAGGAATCAAATTCCATTCCATGTGTTCGGATCTTATCCGATAATGCTGTCGCCATCGAGCACACGTTAACATAACCTGGCACCATTTAAAGCAAGGTATCGGCAAAGTTGGACGGAGCTGTTTCAGGGCCACTTTGTAGCTTTGTGCAACTAGTAAGTCCACGTAAACCTACCCCCATAACTTTGTACCATCTTCAATGGCAACAGCAATGAACACTGGTGATAGTGTTTTTAAGAAAAAGCATATTTGCAGTCCTCTAATATCTAAGAAATCAATCTAATATCGAAGAAAACTCAATTCACTTCGAGTCGAATTTTACTATTTCAGATCGATTCAATTGGTCGGTTTTTATTTTTGTCCTTTTTTTTCAAAAATAACTTTAATATGTTAGGTCCCCGTCCAAAACTGTCTAGGTTATAAAACTTTAATTGCATCTTAATCATATCAATTATATTATTTCATTATTAAAACTGTTAATTTAACTATTAAATGATATGTCAAATTTTATGTGACGTAATTTAAAATCAAGATTTTAAAGAAAGTAAAACGTAATCATATTACTTTCTAAAGTAAAAACTAAAAGTGAAGTAAAATTGAAGAAAGAGTGAATGTTTTCTTTAAAATTTGTATTTTAAATTATGTTACATAAGATCGATGTGCAATTTAACAATTAAATTAATTATTTTAGCAATGAAAGGACCTAATTGATATAACATTGATAGTTTGGATATGTAAGAGCTTTGAAGTTTGGAGACCAATTCGAATGAGGGTCATAGATTGAGGATTTCGATGTCATTAACTTATAAAAATAAAAAGTAAAATTTAGAAGAGGAAAAATTTAATCCGAATTTAACTTATAAATAAAAAAATTGAATCAAATCAAATTAGGGTTCATTTAGAGGACATTAAAATTTACAATGTAATATTGGTATAGATTCAAATGTAACAATGATGATACATCAATAAATATTTCTTTTGAGACTTGGAGGTAAGGAGTGAAATAGTTAGATTAAATCTAAACTCTCATGCCCTGCAACATAATAAACTTGTTGCTAGATTAAGAAGCTGTTGAGAACTTCATCAAGTATTAATAAAAATAAAACATAAAATCATGGTAATATATCAAATAGTATTTCCATCTATACTAAAAAATTATTGAAAATAACATTAACAAAGTTCCCTTGACTTAGATCACTTTCGTTTCAAGGAGGAAATAACAGATTAGTATGGAAAGTTGATTTCAACGAGGTCTTCACAATTAAAAATGTTTATTCCCTCAACTTGTCTCCACTGAAGACCTCTTTTCGAGAAGGCTCTCCATCAATGATAATATTTGCCCACTTTCCTAAGAAGATAGGGAAACCCCTAAGTACCTCTTTTTACATTGCAGTGTTCGGCTCCCCTCGTGTTCTTCACTCCGATTCTCTCACAACTCATTCATCTCCGGTTGGCTTTTTCATTGGCTCCAAGGAAATTGTATCAACACTCAAGATTGAATCAAGAAATTAACTCATCTTTAGAGGTTCTAATTCATGTCCTATAGGGGACGTTACAAGAATATCATATCTTCTCGGGCTTTTCATTCAAGGAATCAACCTGCTCTCAGCCTTGGTGATCACTTCTCCCATCGGTCTCTATCGTCAAAAGGACATGACTAGAGCAGCAGCTATTGTTTAAAACTCTAATGTGCTCCAACTGTTGTCCATTCAAAACTTCATGTTTCCCAGCAATATTCAGGCTAGAATTTTATCCTCCGTGCAATTCTTTTATCCCTTTAAGTCTCATAATAGACATGATATCATTCTTGGATGCACCAAAGTAGGGTGAAAACTTCAACCAGCATTGAAAGACACCTATAACCTCCTCCAATTTATTACCATTGGACAACAGCCAGATGACAACCACATTCTAGGAAGAGAAACGGTGAAGTGGGCAACATGTGCTTCGAAGACTTTCTTTTGCTTCTCTTGGCCATAAATATACCAAAATGATAGAGGTTCCTTAACTATAACTTTTTTTATCACCTAATTATAAAAAATTACAAAATGATCACTCAAAATTTAATAAATTTATTTTTTAGTCACTTAATGTTTAATTGTCTTTTTGGTTACCATCTGGCTAACATGACAATAGAAACACCTAAAAATCTAATATAGTTGAGTGACAAAAAAGACAATTGAATAATTGAATAATAATTTATAACATTTCATAGTTGGATAGCCAAAAAGAAATTTACTAATAATTGGATGACCATTTTGTGACTTTTCATAATTAGATAACAAAAAAATTATCATTAGATGACTACCAATGTAATTTACCCTTTTATTTAAAATAATTACATAAATTTATTTTAGCCGTAATAGGGAAAATACAAGTAATATAAGTAGATATAAAATATTATTTGATATTATAGAATAGTTTCCATATTTCTTCACTCGAACATAAAAGATTATATGAAACTATAATTTTACATCATCTTTAGAAAAATTACAAATAAAAATAATAGTAGATATTATGAATCAATTGTCTTCACATTTTCCATTAATTTGAATAAAATAATATCATATATTTGTATTCAAATACAAATATTGAACACAGGTCTTCCAAATAAATAATAAAAAAAATACAAAGATCCTGACAGAAGAAATCGCATATTTTATATTAGAAATTCAATAGAATTCAGAGAAAACAGCACGCATGTCGTATTCATGTTCATATTCATATATGCCAAACTAGTAAGTAAATTAGACTTCACAGACCGCCACTCTAATCATCTTCCTCCTGGTACACCTTCATTACCTCAGCACAGCCAGCTTCAGCCTTGTTGGCCATGAACCCCATTGCGTTGGCAAAACGGGTGTTGGATGAAATGCCGTTGAAGTTGGTCAAGACCACGCGTGCACGTTCACGTCCCGGTGACATTTCAGCGCACTCCGGCTGCGAGCTCTTAACGAGAACAGCGTCGCAGATCTCATCCAAATGATCCTCGGAGACAGCGATCTTGTATTGTCCGGTTGAGTCCGTGTGTCCTTCCTTCTCGTACACGACATCACCGGTCTTCCGGTTGGAACATACCACCTTAACCTTGGCACCTGACAGGAAACCAAATGTACCATTAATCAAACCTAACAGGTAACGGCATATACTCAAATCTTGTGAAAATTATCTCCAATCTATCAACAGCAATCAGTTAAGAACAATACTATGTTCCATCTCCATGAACCACCATTTTTATATTCCATTAAGCTAAGCATGATTATGAGAGTCGATCCACCTAAGACTTCCAAATAAATCAAAGAAAAACTTCGAATATCTTAAACATATCTATATCCATGTTCGAAACTCACGTCATAATCCGAGTAACGTAGTACAAAACTATGAGCAAAGCTATCATTTTTGGAACCATACTTTTTCTTAAAAGTTACAACTTTGAACCAATCTGCTCTCAGTTGTCAAATTCTAAGTAAAAAGGCTATAATTTTCATGGTTTTAGGCTACTTAAAGCTTACACTATGTCCCCTTTTCTCCCCAGATTTGAAACTTTCCAGGTTTCAGTTAACCGCCAGTCCAACTTGCCAATATTTTATGTTTCAAACATACCCCTAATTTCTTCACTCATGAAACATCAAATCCTCTGAACTACTACACAGAACTACACGTGCACACACACAAAAAGAAACAGATCTAACAGTGCCAGCAACAAAAACACACTAAAAACAGGCATAAGGAAACATAGAAAAAACATATAAGAAAGGCAAAGATGGAAAGTACCAGCCATGTTTCTAGTCTTTGGTGTTTCAAACCCAGCACGGCAATGGTCACAGTAAACTTGACCTTGAACCACCAACGGGTTCTTCACCATGCGTGTAGCACTAACAAGACATGGAACCACAAATAGTGCAATGAACAGCAATAATTTGGCCATTTTTTTGGCTCTGGGTTTTTCTCTTGAGAATGTAATGAAGTAATGGGAAGAAGGCGTGGAGATTAAAGTCAAGATAAAAGAGGGGGATAAAAAGAGGGTGATGATAAAGAGGAGTGATATAAGGAAATTAAACAAAAAGTGGGAAACAGAAAATGATAACGGGCAAGCCGCGTTAACAGAGTGTAATCGTGTGTGTGTGGATGGAGGATTTGGTAAATACTGAAGGGAGATGAGGGTATTTTGGTGAATGGAAAGAGTTGGGATGGTGAGGTGGCGAGGTTTTATTGGTGGGAGATAGAACCAACTCCAAGTGGGGACGTCATCGATTGCAGGTTTCACTTTTCACATTAGGAACGTTGTGCAAAGCAAGCAAGCATAAGTTGCGGGATGGCATTAGCATTACTTCTTTAATTATTTTTCATGTATAATTACTTATTTAACCTTTTAATTTTATAAAAAAAATTATTTTATCGGATCATCTTAAAATATTTTTTTTTTCAAAAAAATTTTAAACTTATATTTTTTATCGAATCATCTAAAATAAATAAAAAATTTAGATATCACATACATATAAATTTTCACTTGGATGACACATTAACATTTAATTAATTTTTTAAAATTTTAAAAATTATAAAATATTTTTTAATATTTAAAAATTAATTAACTGCTGACATATTATCTACATGGTAATTCACATTAATTTTTCATCTATTTTGAAGTAATTTGATAAAATATATAAATTTAATGATTAAAATAGACGAAAAATTAAATAAAATGTTAAAATATTTTTTTTGTAAAGACAAAAAAAAAATCATTATGCCTTTTGTCCAACGCCAATCACGCAGGCTTGCAAGGCAGAAGATTTAATGGGATGGCACTGCTGAAGGCGCCTGCTACAGATGGGCTTAATGCACGGTTATTTACGAGACATTTAAACATTGTGGCTCAATAATTTGTGACATGGTTAGGGGAAGTATTAAGAGTACGATTCTTGGAGCCTATGGTTATTTGCCGCGGTTAAGGATGATAATTCTGTTCAAGGATTTGAATGTTTGCAAAATACTTTATATAAATTTTGCGAATTCTAGATATTAAAATTATTATAAGCTGCAAATAAAATAGATCTCTTGAGATTTATTATCTGAATTTATATGTAAGTTTAGATAACTCATGGATAATTCAAATATATTAATTACAAAATATATATTTTAGTACCTGAATTTGGCTTCAACATTTAAATTAATATTTTTTTGTCTAAGTAGGTACTTGAACTTGGCTTTAAGATTCAATTTGATACTTGAACC
The DNA here is from genome assembly GCF_025698545.1 of Gossypium raimondii. Taxonomy (NCBI): domain Eukaryota; kingdom Viridiplantae; phylum Streptophyta; class Magnoliopsida; order Malvales; family Malvaceae; genus Gossypium; species Gossypium raimondii. Next base: position 24,067,357 of record NC_068569.1, read on the forward strand.
TAATTTTTTGATCCACATTAGTATTTACAACAAATAACTTATTTAAACCAATTTGTTCAGGTACTAATTCGAACCAAAAAGCTAAGTTTAGATACTTAATTGGACAAAAAAAAGTTCAAGGATCAAATTGAACCTTGACGCTAAGTTTAGATACCCAATCGGATAAAAAAAAGTTTAAGTATCAAATTGAACCTTGAGGCCAAGTTTAGGCACCTAATTGGACAAAAAAAAAACACATTAGGTACCAATTTGAATCTTCAAGCCAAATTTAAGTACCAGAATGTATATTACCCTACATAAATTCATGTTTTATCCATTAATATTTCTCTTAAACTTTAATTATAGTTTACACGAATAAATAAATAAAGTATAAAAACATAATAAAATATTTTCCAAAAATAAATATACTTAATAATAAAATTAAAGTAAATATTTTAAACATGCTAATTTTATTAGGAAAAATATATATTCTTTAATATTTTTATCTTAAATCTCATGCTGCCTTTATTAAATCCTATCTTACGTATCTTAAATCTAACTTAACAATGATATCGAATCGTAGGAATCCTTAAATTTTTATACCCTTTTATTATTTGACCAACTCAATTAGTTAAATTATTTTAAACTAATTTTTAATTAATACTTATATAATTAAAATAAATATTATATAAATTTAATAATCGGACATTATTATATCTATTACATATTATAAAAATAGTATTATATACATTTAAGGGCATAAAATATGTCAATTGTTTATATATGCAAAACGAATTTATAATTATTATACAATTACATTATTATAATGTTCATTCTTTTGTTAATGACATGCAACCTTTGAACATTAAACGTGTAACTAATTTTATAGTAGATTATAATATGTACAATTAGTATTATATAATTAAAATAGATTATTAATGATTATTAACCCTTTTATACAACCATGTTATTATAAAGTACATTTTATATTAATGATATGTAAGCTTAAACCTTAACGTGTAATTAAATTTACGGAAAATTATAATATATACAATTATAATTTTTTGGAATACTTATGTTTAATTTGTCGGGCATATTTAAATTATTGTGAAATTGTTATGTTTAGTTTGTTTGGATTTTTATTTAAATACTTTTGTTAATTTATTATTTATAAATAAATTTATTTAAAATTAATGTTTTTATTTTATTTAAATTAATGTTTTGTTAATTTATTTATAAATAATAAATAATAAATCATAAGGTTTGTTTGTTTTTTTCTTTTGACATAAATCATATCTAAATTTCTTTGGTGTTAGAAAATCATATCTAAAATAACAGTATGCAAGAAAATTTATTTCATAACTAAAATTACTTTATTAAAAAGGTAAATTAAGAAATTTTTTGGTTAAAAGGAAATAAGAGTAACTTTCTAACTGCGACTCTCTGAGAGTCTATTCTTATTCTAAACTGTTAAATATTATTTTCTAGTAAAATTCAAACACACTCAGGTGACTTACCAAAATAACACTTTACATTAAATCTCCAGTAGACATCTTCACTATACAGTTTGCAACTTTATTTTACTCCCTTAACACATACCAAAATAAAATCAAATATTACGTATAAAATTTACAATTAAATATTAAAAACAATATTATGGAAAAGTTTGCCATTGAAAAATATTTGTTGGCAAGATATATTGTCACATAATATTAAATGAATACTTACCAAATATTGCATAAATGCCATACATTAATTGTTTCAGTATGTGAGCACAATTTTGACTTAATGACATTCAACTGCATATGTGTCAGCATATGACACATGGCAAAGTATATAAGAATTGAAAGTTTTCAAATTTGTGTCAAAGCTCTGCTTTATTTTATATTTATATATATAATATAATTATTTGGTAACTTTTAAGTTTAATTAATTAATTATTTTAATTTTAAATTGATTAAAATATTTATGATACATAATCAAAAATTGTTGGAAAATGTTTATTTTAATTTATCTTGAAATAAAATTTAATAAAAATAAGACTTAACACTAAACAAGCACCTATAAAATAATTAAAAAAAAATAGTTGAGCCATTAATAGAAAAATTTTGCAATAATCGAAGCATTGAAATATGGGTTTTCATTCGAAACCTTAACAAGTCATTAAATATTGACATGGTAGGTGTCGTGGTAGTTGGTGTGAAAAATAATGATGTGGCAGCTAACATGATAAATGGCACGAAAAAATGTTGAAGTGGAGAGTTTAATTGATTTTTTTAATAATTTAAACTTAAATATATTGCAATATTATAAATTTTTTGAAAATGTAATAAATATAGAAAAATTAGAAAAATGATAAAACTATTAAATATTACAAAATATTCACATGTTATGAAAATATTATAAAAATTAGAAAATACAGATTTTTTAAAAATTAACCTATAAATATAGAAAATTATATGAAAGTATAAAAATTATATAAAATAATTAAAATGATGAAAATTATAATAAAATTATAAGAAAATATATAAGAAAATTATAGAAAAGTTTGTTATTTTTAAGGTTTGATTTGGTTTTAATGGGGAGCTTGAACTGTGATAGTTATTGGGCTTGTATAAAGTGTCAACTAAGGGATCTGAGAAACAATAAGTTTAATGTTTGAAAACTTAAGGTAAGTGATGATTAATGTTTTTGGTTGAAAAGAAAAAATGAGAGGGAAGTTGATAAGAATGGATTGACGTGAGGTATAATGTAGCGCAGCGTGTGAAGGAAAAAAATGAATAGTAATTTTTATCAATTCTTTTAAAAAATCATTAGAAATTATTAAAATATTACAAAAATTAAAAAATTATAAAAAACTTATATGAGTTACTAAAAATTACAAAAAATAAAAATAAAAATTACTTCTATATTATTTTATAAAGTTTTAATAATTTTTATCATTTTTATAATAACCTTTCATAAAATAATTAAAAAAACAATTAAGTTATCTACGTCAAATGTTAGGTCAACTGCCACATCATCATTTTCCCTCACATCAACACTTAACGACCCACTAGGGGCTTTGATGGATAATCATATTATAGAGATTGAACTAATTGCTAACTTTTGATTAAGAGTTCAATTGATTGTACTTTTCGATTAGGACTCAATTGATTTTTTTATTATTTTACAAGGGCTTCTTTAGTACTTAAGTTTAAAAATAATAAAGAATGGTTATTTTTATATTTCATTTTAACTTTTAAATAATATATTTTAGATAATTAAAAGATAATTAAAATTTTTAAATTGGTTATATATAATTTTAAGATAAAAATTTTAATAAAATCTTTTAAATTTTAAATTTGATAGTTTTTTAATAAAAATTAAGGCAAGACCCTATTTAATAGAAGGTAAAGTTAATAGCTTTTATATTTTTAATTTGAAAATTAAGTATATAAAATTTGAAAAGGTAGAATGTTATGTGTTTTGGAAATTTTAGTGTTAAAATAAATAAATAAATATAAATAAATATAATAATTTTACTCTTTTTTTAACATTTTTGCTACTTAAATGGTTTCATTACATGTCAATTAAATAAGAGCATCAACTTATCATTAAATGAGACTATCCACGTTAACATATATGAAATAATCATATATATATATATATGAATAATCTTATTATAAAATTTATTTATATCTATTTTTTTGAATAAAATAAAGATACAAAGTTAAGACTTCTATGGGAATATGCTAAATTTTTTACTGCTTCACCCTCTAATATGATGAGTTCTCTTGACTATGGTAGAATTAGAGTTCCCCGAAAAATCTTTCATGATTATATTAATAGCTTCAATACTATCTATTTGAATTAGGATCCTCTCAAAATGCCTATCCAAAATAAGGTTTAACCAGTCCAGCATCCCCCAAAGCTCTGCCTCCAATATAGTGCAATTATCCAAATATCTAGCGAACCCAATAATCCACTCACCATTATAATCCCTCACACAGCCATCATCTATTGCAAAGCCCTTGTTAAACCTAACCGAACCATCTGTATTAAAACTCACCCAGCTATTAGATAAAGGACAATTATGGAGATGACTTCGTGCTTTTTTTTTATCACAATGCTAAAATTACACTTCAGCGCACTAGAATCCATGTCCTCCTACATTGACAACAATATCCATACCAATCGAACTAAGACTCAATAAGCTATTATCAAATATATATAGCAAATTCTCGTTAAACTAGATCAATTTTATTAAAACTACCCATGTCCTTACAAAAGTTTATTTCAGTATTGTCACATATTCAATTTCAATGCAATACAAACTCACATAAATCTTTAAAAGTTTTAAATAGGATTTTCGGTGATAAATATTAAAACAAATATCCTTAATATGATATTTATCTCTTCACTTTGTAAGAAGGTAAATTGAAAAATTGAGAAAATATTAATTTAAAATATAGTTTTTTTTTTAAAAAATTGCAAATGATTTAAGGATTTATTTATTTATTTTCATCAATATACCTATTTTAAAGATAATATAATGCATAGAATCACTTTTTAATTCAATTTTAAGTGAATTTTTTTTATGAGAGAAAAAGAAATGAAAAACGTTGCAAGGAAAATTATTAGTGTTATTTGCATCTTCGTGATATGTTTTCCAAATTCAAAGCTTGTAGCCGCGTGGTCGTCGTTAGCTCCTTCGGAGATTTGCAGCACTGTCATGTATGATATGGCGGATTGCCTTTTGTTTTTAATCAAAGGCAGCACCGATAACAGTCCGATTCCTTCATGTTGTTTTGGATTTGAAACAGTAGTGCAATCTAACCCCGATTGCATTTGTGTAGCTTTGCAAAACAGTGCCGATCGATTTCAATTTTACGAAAGTCCTTACTTCGCCTTCTGCTTGTCAAGTTTTTGATTCTCCTATCAACAAATGCGATGGTAAATGACAATTAAATCACCTATTTATCCTTTTTTTTTTTTTTGATAACAAAGTGTTGTTGTTTTCCTAATGCAGTACTATCTACTTCGCCTGTTGCAGCTCCTGGTACTTGCTTCTTCCTGTTTTACACACTCACATTTATTTGCTTTTACTTGGATATTTTGTTAATAATTGGTAGATGAAGCTTAATAATTATGTATATATGTCATATTATAAACATAGTCACCGAAGGTTCTTATTGTTTTAGGACCGTCGACTGCCCACCGTTAACTACTGCTCCAGTGCCGATGGCTTTGTCAGGAACGGATTCTCCATTATTTTATTTCCTTGTACTCATTAACATGCTAATTATTTCATTATTTCATGTAATTCTTGTTCTATAGGGCATTAGGTATATTCGTCTAATTTTTTTTAAAATATATTTTATATAATGTTATAATTATTGTTTTAATTGCTTAGTATACATACACTGATTAGAGACAATTGTTGGGACATTGCGAAAGGTTAATGATATCTTTGTCGTATGACGCTTTTTAATATTCATGACCTAAGTTTAAAATTTACCAACCCCTTGTTTGTTGTATTTTTGTGTTAATTTTAATTTTAATTATATGTGATTTGTGTTATATATACACACACTCACGTGATCCCTATCATGGCATGGCCTTGTTAAGCTTTTTTGAATGGCGTGAAATTTAGGCTCAATAGTTCACAACAAAAACAGTACTGTTAGATAAAATTTAAATTTTTTTTACACAGAATAAATTCAATTATCTTTTATTTATTTTAAGTTAATATTCAAATTCAAATTTTAAATAATATACCAAATATTTTATAATTTAAATTCAAACATTTATTTTTTTTCACAACTTAATCTTTTCAATTTATCAAAGATAGCTTTATTTTGCTATCATTTTCTTTTTCAAAATTAGGGCTTATTATTTTAAAATTAAGTTGAATTGCAAAATGGCACATCTAGAAAAGTAAAACCGGCCTTTTATGGATCGTATATATAGTAAAGGGGAAGGAAGAAATTTATGGTTGAACAAGTAAATGGATGAAATTCAATTATTGTATGCATACAGTTGAGAAATTTAATTGATTTTGGTAGAAAGTTACAAGCAACTGCCAACCATCCAATTTTATTTATTTACTAAACAAAAAGTCCTTTTGCCAATTAATTCATCATTGCCTTCACAATGATTCATTGAATGCAAACCTTTTTTTTTTTATCTCAACTCAAACATCCAATTATTAATATTATTCTGTATTTTCAAAGGTTAAAAATTGGTATGCAATATAATATTAGAAAAATGGAAATTGACTCATATCATTCATTTAATTTTACCATATACTTTTTCATGCAATAAAATGGAATGAAAATAACATAAGCGGAAGGTTGGTGGACAACACCACCAAATTGTGCATGATGAAACGGAGAGTCAAGGCACGTCATCTCCTATCATCAAACCTACTCGCAAATGGCAATGGAACCTTCCAACATTTTTTCTTCTTCCATATTTTAGATTAAAATACTCATAAATGTCAATTTTTTTAAAAAAAATATTTGATTAAGCTGATTTTTGAAAAATGTATGGAATATGTCATTTTAACAAAAACACTTCCCCTCCGGTTATATCAACGTTAATATTTTTTTTTACAGTTGAAGCGTTTTCATAAAATCAACTTTTTCTCATAAATTTTTCAAAAATTGATTTAATTAGGTTTTTTATTGTAAAATCGACATTTATAAGTATTTTAATCCATATTGTGAGAATCAAACCCTCCATTTTAATTCTAAAATTTAATAAATAACTTCAGTAAAATTGAATTATGTAAATTAAAAAAACAAAATTATTCAGATAATTAATATTACTGAAAGATTAAATAAGTAAATAAAATGTTGAATATATATGTTAAAGTTTTAGATTTCCAACTTAAGTATCAACGAAGGTGATACATATATTTTACTTACATGGCTTCATATATTAGTGACGAATGTATGAATCCCGGGAATAGAAATTTTAGATGTGGATTGGGAGACGATAATTTGATTGATATTTGGCAATATTATTATATATTCTTTTTATTTGGTTCATATTTTTGGTTATCTAATATCTGCAGATGATATGATGATAAACATGAGGGAGAATAAAGGAGGAGTTTAGGGGCAGATACCACGTGCAAGTTGACACTTAATTAAACAGGGCCGTTACAAGGAAAAAAACACCCACCTCCTTCTACCCCTAACCTAACTCTATGCTACCACATCACTGCTCTACTTATTTAAGGATTTCTTTTTTCTTACATTCTTTTGCATGTACATCTCTCTTAACACTTCCCATTCACCATTTCTTCTTTGTTTTTCTCTCCTTTTGTTTCCATTCACTAAGAAACACTGAAGTTATGCTTCATACCCATATCGTAAATTGATACACTTTTGTTTTTATCCCAACTTTCCTAGAAAGAAATTCATCTTTCTTTCAGGTTTGTTAGTATTCTTGTGTTGTTTACAGAATTGGGTATTGGTTTTCTTTTTCTTTTTCTTTTTTTTAAGCAAGAAGGGAAATTCTCGTTTTCCTTTTTTTGGATTGATTTTGTTTGGTTTGTCAAGTTTGATACAAAAAAAAGTTGTCTTTTTTTTAGGCCGGTTGGGTTTGTAATTTTGTTGATTGAGGTTTCAGTTTGGTAAGGTTGGTAAACAATAATTTTTGAACTTTTGGAGAGTTTTTAATGATGAGCTGTTTTGCTTTCTGAAGTTATGCTTTTGTTGAAATGAAATGTTTATGTGATCTTTCATCTTTGGTTACTGGAAGTGGAAGTGGAAGTGGAAGTGGAATCAACCATGAATAAATTTTCATCTTTAGCACTAAAAGTTTGATTTTTTTGATACCATCTTCACTAAAATAAGCTATAAGAGTGTAAGGGAAAAGTTCACAGTGTTGATCATACCAAATTCTGGTATGCACAAGCAAAAATAGCTTTATCATAGCATTTCTTTTTGGTTTGGTTTCAATTTAAATTTGTTTGATCATGATGTTGGTTCATTTATATGTTTAAGGAATCACAGTTACTTTTGAAGTCTCAATTCAGAATTAGACTGCCATTACTGAAACCTTGCACCCATTGATGATGGTTGTTTTTGATGATATGCAGTATGTCTGAGGCCCAAAGAAGGTCAGCTGTGTCTGGTGGAAATAATGGATACGTAAATGGGGTATTGCCAATCCGGAGCCCGGCTACAATATGTGAAGTAGATGAATTTTGTTCTGCACTTGGAGGGAAAAAGCCGATCCATAGCATTTTAATTGCGAACAATGGAATGGCAGCTGTCAAATTTATACGTAGTATTAGAACGTGGGCTTATGAAACATTTGGTACCGAAAAGGCAATCCTGTTGGTGGCAATGGCTACTCCTGAGGACATGAGAATCAATGCAGAGCATATTAGAATTGCCGACCAGTTTGTGGAAGTTCCCGGGGGGACAAATAATAATAACTACGCCAATGTGCAGCTCATTGTAGAGGTGTGTATAGTGACCTCCGGTAACATTTGCTTGCTTCCGAATTGTTCTTATGTTGATGAATTGCCTCTCAAAAAGCTTGTTTTAGTTCAAAGTACAAAGGAAATTTACCACTCTTATGATGTCCTTGCTTTAAATAATTGATTTTCATCCAAATGATTCTGATACATACGACTTCATAGATGTCAATCGCTCAGTAACAGATGTTTGCATGTAAAGTCCTAGGACATTGAAAGAGAACTGATAAGCAATACGAAGGTTTCTTTTTCTTGCTACTAAAGGTTCATTGGAGTTAGTTCCCGCTTACTATGTTTAATTATATGATGAAATTCTATATTTTTTGTCAAATCATATCATGTGTTACTCAGATGGCAGAGATAACACATGTTGATGCGGTTTGGCCTGGATGGGGTCATGCATCAGAAAACCCTGAGCTGCCCGATGCACTGAATGCAAAAGGAATCATTTTTCTTGGGCCTCCATCTGTTTCTATGGCAGCATTGGGAGATAAGATTGGTTCATCATTGATTGCCCAAGCAGCAGATGTACCCACCCTTCCATGGAGTGGTTCTCATGTAATTATCTTCTTTTTTAATATTAAAAAGTGTCCTTTCCATGGCAGTTTCTCATGCACAGTTGCTACATTCCTGTTTTCCAGGTGAAAATTCCTGCAGAAAGTTGCCTAGTTTCTATTCCAGATGAAATATATAGTAAAGCATGCGTTTATACGACAGAAGAAGCAATTGCAAGTTGTCAAGTTGTTGGTTATCCCGCAATGATTAAGGCATCTTGGGGTGGCGGCGGTAAAGGCATAAGAAAGGTTCATTCATTCATGAAATGTTTTGATTCTCTGACAATTGCGATTTTTACTTATATCCAATGCTCTAGCTCATTCCCTTTTAAAGTAACTGCTCTTATTTTGGTAAAATTATCATTGATTTAAACACTTTTCATATTATTCGAATTGGTTTGAAGTTTTTGCATGCCTTGTGATGTTTGGTTTTCTAGGTTCATAGTGATGATGAAGTTAGGGCACTATTCAAGCAAGTGCAAGGCGAAGTTCCAGGTTCACCTATATTTATAATGAAAGTTGCTTCACAGGTGAGATTTTAAGCAACGATTCATTTCACAGAAGTGGCAGGAATATAGATGATTTTTTTCTGACAAAACTGTTTGGTATATATATTCTTTCCTGAATTAGAGCCGGCATTTAGAGGTCCAGTTACTTTGTGATCGGTATGGGAATGTTGCTGCTTTGCATAGCCGTGACTGTAGTATTCAGAGGCGGCACCAGAAGGTCAGTTTGTTTCTTTGAGGCTATATTTGAATGTTAGTCTTCCATAACAAAAGTGATTCCAGTCAAAGGGAGTTTAATGCTTCAGTTGCATCATATTTGAGACTTAACAAGATCTGACATCAGCATTCTTTATGTGAAATAGATTATCGAGGAGGGTCCAATCACTGTAGCTCCGTGGGAGACAGTAAAAAAGCTGGAGCAGGCAGCTAGAAGGTTAGCTAAATGTGTGAATTATGTTGGAGCTGCAACTGTTGAATATCTTTACAGTATGGACACTGGCGAGTACTACTTTCTAGAGCTCAACCCTCGGTTACAAGTATGTCATAACGATTTTACCCATAGTTCTAGAACATGTCATATGGAGTTAGGTGCCACATTCAGCCAATCAACTTTGTGCTTTTGCTTTTCTGTTTGTTTTATCCTTTTAGTGTGGTTCTGCAATATATTAATTGTATCTTCATTTGGAAAGGATGTTAAATACAAGTGCTAGCTGGTTTCGGAATCAGTATTGAGCTGAAATAACCATTTATAAAAGCATTCAGTTTTACAACCACAAAGGGTGTAGATTTATTCTACAACATGGTTGGTGGATTCTTAAATTATTTTGGTTCAAAGAGGTTAAGAAGAATCTTGTGATTTATTTGGCGGACGGATTTTTTGCCTTCTCACTTTCCTTACATAATCAATAATTAAAAGCTTTTGCAACAGGTGGAGCACCCTGTAACTGAGTGGATTGCTGAAGTGAATCTGCCAGCTGCTCAGGTTGCGGTCGGGATGGGTATTCCTCTATGGCAAATTCCTGGTATGATGCCAATATTCAATACTTCTCGTAAACCCTTTTTCACATGATCATGTAATTTATGTAAATGATATCTGTGTGCTTGATTTGATTAGAAATACGGAGATTTTATGGAGTGGAACATGGTGGAGGTTATGATTCTTGGAGAAAAGTTTCTGTTGTTGCCACTTGTTTTGATTTTGACAAGGCTGAATCAACAAGGCCTAAAGGTCACTGTGTAGCTGTGCGTGTGACGAGTGAGGATCCTGATGATGGTTTTAAACCTACCAGCGGAAAAGTACAGGTCAGCCTTACTAAGTTCTCAAAAAAATAAGTTGTACTTCAAATATCTCAATTAGTGCTTTGTTTGCTTCATTTATTTTCTTTAAGTTTGTATTGAGCTCCATGACTTTGTACAGGAGTTGAGTTTTAAAAGCAAGCCAAATGTGTGGGCTTACTTCTCTGTCAAGGTAAGCTTTATTTTTCGGAAAAAAAATATTGGTTTACAGAATCTAAAACTTAATACAATGATTGTGCAATAATACTTTACAGTCTGGAGGAGGCATTCATGAATTTTCAGATTCTCAATTTGGTAAGAATTACACTGATATATTTCGATTTTTCTATGAATGTTTTTGGACAAGATAGCCGCTTTGTATATAGTTATTCCTTACAAAGATATCATTATTTCTGATAAGAGTGAAATCTTACATTAGGACATGTCTTTGCTTTTGGGGAATCCAGAGCTCTTGCTATAGCAAATATGGTTCTTGGGTTGAAAGAAATTCAAATCCGTGGAGAAATTCGTACAAATGTTGATTACACAATTGACCTTTTACATGTATGTTTATCAAATGAACCATCGTTTTTCGTTATAAAAATGTACGACTTTAGGACTACCAACCACTAACAGCTAAAATGCTATACAGGCTTCAGATTACCGAGAAAATAAAATCCACACTGGTTGGTTGGACAGTAGAATTGCTATGCGAGTTAGAGCAGAAAGGCCTCCGTGGTATCTTTCAGTTGTTGCCGGAGCTCTCTATGTAAGTGCTCATATATCAGCATTCAATGTTCTTATTATAGAGTAAGTATTTTACACTGTTTATTTATCTCAGAAAGTGTCGGCCAGCAGTGCAGCTATGGTTTCAGATTATATTGGTTATCTTGAAAAGGGTCAAATTCCTCCCAAGGTACAGTGCTAAGCCTGAGTTGCTTCTTTTATGTAGGTCTTTGTTAACATACTGATGTCTGTTGGTCTTGATTTCAGCACATATCACTTATGAATTCTCAAGTGTCTTTGAACATTGAAGGAAGCAAATATACGGTATGAGTTTTCAATTATGTCATTGTACCACTATTTTAAGGTTTCCTTTTCTAATTCTCAAGAAATTCTAGCGATTTTGGGTATCATGTTGATGAATCATGCATATTAACATTTTGAAAAAAAAAATGTTTTTAGATTGACATGGTTAGAGGGGGAACAGGAAGTTATAGGTTGAGAATGAATGAGTCGGAGATTGAGGCAGAGATACATACATTACGTGATGGTGGTTTATTGATGCAGGTAAGCAATTTCCCTCTAGCATTTTACTACATGTTTTACGTTTGCTTATGTTCTTTATTTCTTCTGCAGTTATTAGAACCTCTTACTTCTGGTCTTTGTATTACAACCGTCCTTCTGATGCTTACTTTTCAATTTATTATAGTTGGATGGAAAAAGTCATGTCATTTATGCAGAGGAAGAAGCCGCTGGTACTCGCCTTCTAATTGATGGAAGGACTTGCCTGCTACAGGTGCAACATATCCCTTTCTTTCATACACTTTGAATCCTCCCCTTGACCCAACTTGAAGGAAAAAACAACCCCACGTTTTCCTTTGGTCCAAGAAAATAAGTTGTGAGGTTATTATTTATGATTTTCTTCTTGTTGATTTTCCCCCTTTATCCAGAAAGATCACGATCCTTCAAAATTAGTGGCTGAAACACCATGCAAACTGCTTAGATTTTTGGTTTCTGATGGTAGTCATATTGATGCCGACATTCCTTATGCTGAGGTTGAGGTTATGAAAATGTGCATGCCTCTTCTTTCACCTGCTTCAGGAGTTATTCAAATAAAATCATCTGAAGGTCAAACAATGCAGGTAATATGTTCTATATGAGAAATATAAAAGTTGAGTTTTTTGGGAAAACTTAGGAAGCCCTTGTTCTTGCAGGCTGGTGAGCTTATTGCTAGCTTGGATCTGGATGACCCTTCAGCTGTTAGGAAAGCTGAACCATTCCAGGGGAACTTTCCGGTACTGGGGCCGCCCACTGCAATTTCTGACAAAGTTCATCAGAGATGTGCTGCAAGTTTAAATGCAGCCCGCATGATTCTCGCTGGTTATGAGCATAATATCAATGAAGTGAGTATTTCTCTATCCCACAGTAATCTCAAGGGGATGAAATAGGCCAGGAATCACAAAATTCTCTTCCGCAGTAGTTTTTCCCTTTTAAACTTAAGTTTCTTTAACTAACTAGCTCTCAAACCATGGGTTACAGGATTTCGATTTTTAATTCCTTAAAGTTTTTACAAGTGATATATAATATATGGCTAATAAATGGAACTAAAGAGTTCAGAATGCTACAATATCAGCCAAACTTTAAATAATGCTTACTGAAAATAATAGTCAATTAAATATAAAAAGGAATAACAAAGAATATGAATTGTTCAAAGGTCTTAGTGATGCCTTTAGATAGAGAGCAAAGACTGAGTAAAACATTCAACAAAGGGTGAATGGAAAAAGCTCGGATCCTAGGTCCAAGCCATTCTTAGATATTCTTGAAATTTGATTCATGATATCAATTTGGCTGACACATGTTACAGGTAGTTCAAAGCCTTCTAAATTGCCTTGACAGTCCCGAGCTGCCTTTCCTTCAATGGCAAGAATGCATGTCTGTTTTGGCAACCAGGCTTCCCAAAGATCTTAAAAATGAGGTAAATATTCATTATCTAGAATTTATCTCGGCTTTGGTGCTTCGGGAAGTGACTTTAGACGTGTATCTTTTGATCCAATTTTATTTTTATTATTACCATTGTATCAGCTGGAATCGAAGTATAAAGGGTTTGAAGTGATTCCAAGCTCCCAGAATATCGACTTTCCTGCAAAGCTATTGAAGGGAGTCCTCGACGTGAGTTTCCTTATCCCACAATCCTTATCTTGAAGTTCACTTTCTGTATTGGGAAAGTTAAACACTTAGGGCGTCTACTTTGGTTGCAGTCCCATCTATCCTCTTGTTCTGAGAAAGAAAGAGGATCCCTAGAAAGGCATATTGAACCATTGATGAGCCTTGTGAAGTCATATGAAGGCGGAAGAGAAAGTCATGCTCGTGTTATTGTGCGTTCCCTTTTCGAAGAGTATCTATCTGTTGAAGAGTTATTCAGTGACAACATCCAGGTAACTTTGTCGAAAAGAAATACATATTCTTCATAATGGTATTACTGTAGTGCATATATCTTTGTCATGGTTATTTCTTTTGACAATACAGATATGAATTGCCTTTATTTTGAAGTGTTGAGACATCAATGCATAAATTTTGAACATCATATTTGCACTTCCCTATCTTGTTACAGCCTTCAAGTTTTCGAATGTTTGTTATTCTGTTTTCATGTTTATACAAGTCATTTCAATGCGATATCACAGGCTGATGTGATCGAACGTCTTCGGGTTCAGTATAAGAAAGATCTACTAAAGGTTGTGGACATTGTGCTTTCTCATCAGGTACTGCCCCTTTTATAGTTGGCTTTTCTGCCCTTTTTCCTATCATAAAATATAGGCTAAAATAGCAAAACCCCCATGAACTTTACCAATTTACTTAAGTATAATTTTATTAAACCCAAATAAGTCCTTAATCTTTAATTGTACCAAAATAGGTCCTTAGCCTTTTAACTTATACCTAAAAAGCCCTTATCAACCGTCAGTTGAAATAAGGGCTTATTTGGTACAGATTAAACGTTGCAGGTTTATTTGGATACCATAAAAATTAGGGGCTTAGTTAACAGAAGTGGAATAGTTCAGGGGATCTTTTAATATTTTAGCCTAAAATATTCCATACTCATACTGTACGGTTTGTGCTTTGCTTGCAGGGTGTCAAGAATAAAAATAAACTGATACTCAGACTCTTGGAACAACTGGTTTATCCGAACCCTGCTGCATATAGAGATCAACTAATCCGATTCTCTGCACTAAATCATACTAGTTATTCTGAGGTTAGATATTTTACTAAGTTACTAATTTAATAGCTTACAATAATATGATTTACTATCGTGTTCTTTGTATTCATCATTTCGGCTTTCCAAACTCAATTCCTTGGAGGACAATATTTGATGTTTTCTCTTTAAGGCTTATTTTTGAATTTGTGCATATAGTTGGCACTCAAGGCTAGTCAATTACTGGAACAAACCAAATTGAGTGAACTTCGCTCCACCATTGCTAGAAGCCTTTCTGAATTAGAAATGTTTACTGAGGATGGTGAAAGTATGGACACGCCCAAGAGGAAAAGTGCCATTAATGAAAGAATGGAGGATCTCGTTAGTGCTCCTTTAGCTGTTGAAGATGCTCTCATAGGTTTGTTTGATCATAGTGATCACACACTTCAGAGGCGGGTTGTAGAGACATATGTTCGGAGGCTTTACCAGGTATTAAGGCTTAACTTTCACAGCCTCAGCTTATGTTATTTCGAGACCATTACATCATTTTTTAACTGTTTGTATTTGTCACCAGCCGTATCTTGTAAAGGAGAGTGTTCGTATGCAGTGGCATAGATCTGGTCTTATTGCTTCATGGGAGTTCTTGGAAGAGCATATCGAGAGAAAGAATGAGTCAGAAGAAAAAATGTCTGTTGAGAAACATAGTGAGAGGAAATGGGGCGCCATGGTTATAATTAAATCTCTCCAATTTTTGCCTGCAATTATCAGTGTCGCTTTAAGGGAAACAACTCATAACCTTGAGAAAGCAACTCCACATGGATCTCTTGAGCCAACAACCTTTGGTAATATGATCCATATTGCACTTGTCGGCATAAACAATCAGATGAGTTTACTTCAAGATAGGTATATCGAGTGGTCCTCTGAAATTTGCTTGTATTGAAATCCATAGTTATATAAAATTATACAACCTATTAAAATCCAAAGGCAAGCGTATATCCAATAATAGTTGGAGTGGTTGATTTTCTATTTTTAAAAGTAAATTTTCTATTTTTAAAAGTAACTTCTTGAATGTAGGACAAAATCATAGATTTTCTTGATCAAAATTCTACTTTTACTTTTTTTCAGTGGTGATGAGGATCAAGCTCAAGAGAGAATCAAGAAATTAGCGAAAATACTTCAAGATAAAGAGGTAGGGTCAAGTCTACGCTCGGCTGGTGTGGGGGTAATTAGCTGTATCATACAGAGGGATGAAGGGCGAACACCAATGAGGCACTCGTTTCATTGGTCAGCTAAAAATCTATATTACGAGGAAGAACCTCTTTTGCGACATCTAGAACCTCCTCTATCCATATACCTCGAATTGGTCTGTTATTTTAACTGGTACTTGTTTTCCTTCTAAGAAAAAAAATATTTCTATGCACCTTTGATCTGAGGACTGTTAATTCTTAATCCAGGATAAGCTTAAAGGCTACGAGGGCATAAGGTATACCCCATCACGTGACCGTCAATGGCACTTATATACTGTTCTAGACAAGCCACACGCGATCCAGAGGATGTTCCTCAGAACACTTGTCAGGCAGCCTACATCCAATGATAGGCTTACAGCATATTCGGGACATGATGTTGACATGATGCATAATCAATTGTCTATGTCTTTTACTTCAAAGAGCATTTTTCGGTCCATAATGGCTGCTATGGAGGAGTTGGAACTTAACGTGCACAATGCTACTCTAAAGCCCGACCATGCTCAGATGTACCTTTGTATCTTACAAGAGCAAGAGATAAATGATCTCATGCCTTATACCAAGTAATTAAGTCTATATTCTTATTTTTGTTCCCTTTCGCCTCCTCCACTTCTGCAAGATCGGTAAACTTCTTCTATTGCACCAGGAGAGTTGACATAGATGTTGGACAAGAAGAAGAGGCAGTAGAGACGATCTTAGAAGAACTGGCTCGGGAAATTCATGCGTTTGCCGGTGTAAGAATGCATAAATTAGGTGTTTGTCAGTGGGAGGTGAAGCTCTGGATAGCATCTTTTGGACGAGCAAATGGTGCTTGGAGAGTTGTAGTGACAAATGTGACAGGTCAGACCTGTACTGTGCATGTAAGTTTCTATCCGGTAAATGGTGGTGCTTCGAAAATTGTCCACCACACTCTAGATTAATGGTTTGAGAATTGAGAACTATATCTATTATCCGACTAGAGCTAGTCTAAACCTTAAGCTCATTGAAAATGGAGTTTAGATGAATATAAGTAAAACAAATTAATATGGCCGTGTTATACTTTCAGATATACCGAGAACTAGAGAATACCAGCAAATACCAAGCGGTATACCATTCCCTTTCTGTAAGGGGTCCTTTGCATGGTGTACCAGTTAATGCCCACTATCAGCCTTTGGGTGTTCTTGACCGGAAACGTCTATTAGCAAGGAAAAATGGTACCACTTATTGCTATGACTTTCCATTGGTAAGCATAGTGCTATAGCATGCAGTCCATATTGGCTACTTTGCTTGTTCTTTTCCTTTTTTATGCGCAATAACCCGTAGCAGATAAACTTTATCACTGAGAATGAAGCTACTTGCAGGCATTCCAGATGGCCTTGGAACAGTCATTTGCATCGCGATTCCCAGGTTTTAAAAAACCCAAAGATAAACTTCTTTGTAAGGTCACGGAACTTGTATTTGCTGACCAAAAAGGTTACTGGGGCACTCCTCTTATTCCAATCGAACGCCAGCCTGGCCTCAATGATGTTGGCATGATAGCCTGGAGCATGGAAATGTCTACTCCCGAGTTTCCTTCTGGAAGAACAATTTTGATAGTAGCAAATGATGTTACCTTCAAAGCTGGTTCTTTTGGTCCAAGAGAGGATGCATTCTTTCTTGCCGTGACCGATCTTGCATGCACTAAGAAACTGCCTTTAATTTATTTGGCTGCTAACTCTGGTGCCCGTATTGGGGTAGCTGAGGAAGTCAAAGCCTGCTTTAAAGTTGGTTGGTCCGATGAATCCAGCCCTGAGAACGGTTTTCAATATGTTTACTTGACCCCTGAGGATTATGCAAGGATTGGATCATCTGTCATTGCACATGAGATGAGGCTAGCCAGTGGAAAGACCAGGTGGGTGATCGATGCTATTGTGGGTAAGGAGGATGGTTTGGGGGTCGAGAACTTATCAGGTAGTGGGGCCATTGCAAGTGCATACTCAAGGGCATACAAGGAAACCTTTACCTTAACATATGTGACTGGTAGAACTGTGGGTATAGGTGCTTATCTTGCTCGTCTTGGCATGCGATGCATACAGAGACTTGACCAGCCGATTATTTTGACTGGTTTCTCTGCATTGAATAAACTTCTTGGTCGTGAGGTTTACAGCTCCCACATGCAACTTGGTGGACCTAAAATCATGGCAACAAATGGGGTTGTACATCTCACTGTCTCGGATGACCTTGAAGGGGTATCAGCGATTTTGAACTGGCTAAGTTGCATTCCTCCTCATCTAGGTGGGCCAATACCCGTTTTAAATCCTTCTGATCCTCCAGAACGACCTGTGGAGTACTTCCCAGAAACTTCATGTGATCCTCGTGCTGCTATTTGTGGTACTTTAGATAGTAATGGGAACTGGAAGGGGGGTATTTTCGACAGGGATAGCTTTGTCGAGACACTGGAAGGATGGGCCAGAACAGTTGTGACAGGAAGGGCAAAGCTTGGAGGAATCCCTGTAGGAATAGTAGCTGTCGAGACGCAGACAGTGATGCAGGTTATCCCTGCTGATCCGGGACAACTTGATTCACACGAGAGGGTTGTCCCTCAAGCTGGACAGGTATGGTTTCCGGATTCTGCCACAAAAACAGCTCAAGCAATAATGGATTTCAATAGGGAAGAGCTTCCACTTTTCATCCTTGCCAATTGGAGAGGCTTTTCGGGTGGGCAAAGGGATCTTTTCGAGGGCATCCTTCAGGCTGGGTCAACCATTGTTGAGAATCTCAGTACATATGGACAACCCGTCTTTGTTTACATTCCCATGATGGGTGAGCTTCGTGGTGGGGCATGGGTTGTTGTGGATAGTCGGATCAATTCAGACCAGATAGAAATGTATGCCGAGCGCACTGCTAAAGGTAATGTCCTTGAGCCGGAAGGAATAATCGAAATCAAGTTTAGGAAAAAGGAACTAATAGAGTGCATGGGAAGGCTCGACCAACAGCTTATAAGTTTGAATGAAAAACTTCACGAAGCCAAGAGCAATGGAGGCCATGCCAAGGCAGAGTCTCTGCAGCAGCAAATACAATCACGTGAGAAGCAACTGTTGCCAGTGTACACGCAAATAGCCACTAAATTTGCTGAACTTCACGACACTTCTTTGAGGATGGCTGCAAAAGGGGTAATAAAAGAAGTTGTTGACTGGGACCGTTCACGCTCATTCTTCTACAGAAGACTGCGCCGGAGAATTTCTGAGAATTCTCTAGTCAAAACTGTAAACGATGCAGCCGGTGACCAACTGTCATATAAATCTGCAATGGACTTGATCAAGAGATGGTTTTTTGATTCCAATGTTGCAAAGGGCAGAGAGGATGCTTGGGTTAATGATGAAGCTTTCTTTTCATGGAAGGATGATACGAGAAACTACAACGAGAAGCTACAAGAGCTTCGTTTCCAAAAGGTATTGCTTCAGCTTACGAATATTGGCAGTTCAGCTTCGGATATGCAAGCTCTACCCCGAGGCCTTGCTGCCCTTCTAAGTAAGGTAAACCATCTTGCTTCCCTTCTAAAATATCCCTTCTTGTTTTTATAGCATTCTTGTCTATATCAGAACTGAAAATGATTGTTTTAATCCAACGCAGATGGAGCCATCAAGTAGGAAACAAATAGCTAACGAAATCCGTAAGGTTCTGAGTTGATTAGACGTCTTCATGAGAATAATGTCCAACAATCTTCTCACTCACTCATTTAAATTTTGGTAACTTGATGCGAGTTGATAATCAAACCATGCCTGTAGTGGAACTTCTGCAACAATTCAAGTATTTATGATGGCAATTCGGTCCAACTACGTGAAGCTTCATGAGAATTGGAGACGTTGGTGGAGTCTGCAGCAAAGTCCATAGCTTTCGTAAGCGTAAATTTAGGGGGGTCCAGGTTGATGGAGTATTAGATTTTTAGTGGCATTAGGAAATCATCATGCATTAGCAATCTAGTTTAATGGTTTTGCTGCAGATCTCATGAAAACTTTGCTTGTACGAATAGTTTCCATAATCTATGTTTACTCAAACTTGGCTTTGAGTATGTATCCAACGTAGGTATGTTTTATCTTTTATAAGTTTTTCCATGTATTTGTAAAGTTTGCAAAGGGTGATATCACAATACCATGTCCGAATATATGTCAGACACCAGGTATTTTCAGCAAAATGACGGAATATTTGTGAATGCAAATTTATCAGGTTTTGACATTTTGTATCACTAGTTTTAACCCACGTTAAGAATATCAGTGTTCATTTTAAATAATAAACATAATAAATATTAAAATATTTAATAACATAAAATAATTTTATGGTAAAAGAATAGCATAAAATAATTTATAAAATTTCGAATCACTCCATATTAAAATAATTTTATCTTTTTTTTAAATTATGATAAATTTAGCTCTTAACGTTCTATTTTATTACTTTAGCCTTATTTTTGGATATTTTGGTCATCCATTTTCAAAATTTAGTCATATAATTTCTTTTAGATAAAAAATAACTAATTAAATAGTTAAAATTTTAACGACCCTAATATGGCGGCTTGCATCGTGGTCTACATGCACATCATTTCTAATGTGGATAATTTTAGAAAAATATCTATGAACATTTTTAAATTTATTGAACTTTTACTATTTTTATTAATTTTAAAATTTTTATGAAAAATATATGGATTGTCGCACAAATTGTCATGTTAATGCCATTAAATTTTAACTTTTTCATCTAAAAGAAAGGAATTTGACTAAATTTAAAGGTCAAGGGTCAAAGTGATTAAAAAAACTGGGATAAATTGACAAAATAGGTCAATATTAGGGTTAATTTTATCATTATATCAAAGTAAAAAGGGCAAAATACCAAAAAAACCTTTTTTTTTTAAATTTACCGAAATGGGCCCTGTATTTTATTATTTACCAGAATGGACCCTTTTCCCCGAAAACGCGTCCACGTCAGTGCGATGTCAGGGGACGTGTCAGCAAAACGCGTCCCTGAGGGCGTGCTTTGCTTACGTGGACACAAAGCGCGCTTACGAGGACGCGCTTTGTTGCCATGTAGGCAAAGCGCGCCCTCAGGGACGCGTTTTGCTACCACGTAGCGCGCCCCTGGGGACATGTTTTTGTCGTTTCTTCCACGTTAGGTTTTGGGTTTTTAGGGTTAGGGTTTAAGGTTTTTAGGATTTTTAGGGCTTTGGAGAAAAAATTAAACAAATAAGGGATTAAGGTTTAGGGTTTCTTAATTAAATTAATTATAATTTTATCAAAATTATATTAGGTTTCGTGTTTATGAGTTTTTAAGATAAAATCAAAGCAGGATGCTTTATCAGAAGAATTTCTGAAATCGCGCCCACATGGATGCGCTTTTGCTACAGTAGGTCCTGAAAAAATAATTTTGAGTTGACGTTTCTGAGAAAATAGTATAAAAAAACGCTTCAGGTAGGATGCTTTATCAGAAGAATTTCTGAAATCGCGCCCACGTGGACACGCTTTTGCTACAGTAGGTCCTGAAAAAATAATTTTGAGTTGACGTTTCTGAGCAAATAGTATAAAAAAATGCTTCAAGCAGGATGCTTTATCAGAAGAATTTCTGAAATCGCGCCCACGTGGACGCGCTTTTGCTACAGTTGGTCCTGAAAAAATAATTTCGAGTTGACGTTTCTGAGCAAATAGTATAAAAAACGCTTCAATCGACTAGCTCATGATGGAAATATCAATTTTATTTAATACTTACATGTGCTTCCGACTGTTGGTCTAATAAAAGCCTTATATCTTCAAGAGAGGTAGGTAATCGAGCATAACTTGCCGGACGGTTCCACCTAATTAAACAAATTTTTAGCATACTATTATTTTTAAAAATCTACATAATAATTGTAAAAAATCTAATATAAAATTTACCTCGTTATGAGTGAGAATGTATATGGGTGATCCACTCGAGGACGTAGAAACGGAAAGCGAAACTGTGCCCATGACTGCAGTAGTGACAGGAAACTTCTGATTTTCGCTTTACTCGGTCGCGTCGCCCCGCACATCTCCCGATATAATGTTGCCAAGACGGCAGACCCCCAACTCAATTCACCAGCTGCTTTAAAATCAACGAGTTTCAGCAGCTATCTTAGATGTATGAGGTTCCGTGACAAGTTCGGCATCAAATAATCTCCAATTATCTGAAGAATGTATGCCCGAGCATATCGAATTCTTTCTACTTCGGTTGAATCATCATCCCCAATTACAACCCAAACCGAAGCCCAAATGCACCGGCCCAATTTCCCTAAAAAATATCTGCCTAGGGTTTCAGAGACTGAAACCCTAGGTGCCGCCTCCCCCTTAGCCTTTTGACTCTTGGCCTTCTGCCAGTCGCCGCCACCGTCGTCGGATGTCCCATCCGCGCCGCCCACGGTCACGTTGACCATGCCACTTGCGCCGCCGGTCATCTGCAAAGAAAAAACAACACAAGCAGTAGCAGAAATTGGCTATAAAAGCCAACAAAAAATGTAATTTTTTTTCTTCTAGCTATTTTTGTAACACAAAACAGACATTAGCAAAGAAATATAAAAACAAAAAAGATTCAAGGTGATTTTTTTCTTTTCTTTTCAGTTTTGTGGATCCGTTTTTCTGCTCTTTTTTTCTTTTCGTTTTACATACATGTAAATAAAAGAGGAGAATAAAAAGGAAAAGGAAAAAGGGACTTACTGAGCCGGCCGCGACCTCGCCGTCGGAGGGCTTCTTCTCCGTGTCCGATTCAGGCCTAAGGGAGATTGAAGCCCTCTTTTCTTTGGTCTAGCGAGTCGAGAGAGCATAGCTCTCAAGGATGACTTTTAACGAAGGCTAAAAAGCCTGTTCTGCGTGACGCCGGCCTTGGGTCACGGCGACGGAGCGGCGGTGGCCGGAGGGTTGAGAGAAAGAGTAAAGTCTTTGAAGTTTTTTTTTTAAAAGATGGTGGCTAAAATGAGGGTTATCAGAAAATTTGGGTTTAAATAACCCTATAAAACAGCGTCGTTTTGCACTCAAGGGTCAGGTGCCAAAACGACATCGTTTTGGCCCTGACCCACGCAGTGACCCGACCCAGGGGGAGGATCCGCGTGTTTTCTTTAAATGGGATATTTCGCGCGCAGTCCCTCCGACTTTGCAGCGCGTTACAATTTGACCCTTTTTCATTATTTTCTTTTATTTTAATTTAGCCACGATGTTTTATTTTTGTTTCAATTTGGTCCACTGAAGCGCTGCGTTTTGGGACTTTGGTTTGTTTACCATTTTGGTGCCCCCTTTTAGGCGCGTATCACAATTTAGTCTTTTTCGTTTTTTTATTATTTCAAATTCGCCCAGTTTTTTTGTTTTTACTGCTATTTAGTCTTTTTTAGCAATTTTATTATTATTACTATTATATTAATATATTAATTAGTTTTATATTATTTTCTAACTTTATTTTTATTCTATATAAATACATATATGCATTATGCATGTACATATTTTTTATAATAACTTATTTTTACATACATACAAACGTATATATATATATATATATAAATATTTTTATTTCTATAATTTTATACATATATATATTTGCACATCTATATACATCTATACGCATTTTTATAAATACATGTATATAAAACATGCTTTTGTACACCTTTTATATATATATATATATTTACATATATCCTTGTTGTATTGTTTTTATATTTTATAATTTCCACATACATATATATGTACATATTTATGTTTTTTTTTATTACTTTGTTCACGTTTATTTTGATTATTTATTCACGTTTTCATTATTATTATTTCTAACTTGTTCATATGTTGTTATTTTATGTGTTATTAATTTGTCCTCTTTATCCATTCATTTTTATTGTTGTTACTTGTGTTATTTTGCTTACATCATCATCATTTCATTACACCAATTTTTTATTTAGATTTCAATTTTTTTTTTTAAATATAAGTAATACTCGGTATTTGGGATCTTTGAGAGAATCGAGCCCTAACGTATTGGGTTCCGATTCTTTTCGTTGAATCTAAAAATCGAGATTACTTTTTTTTTAAATGATAAAAGACTCATTATCGGGAATCCAATACGTTGTGTCCTAACGCATTGGATATGACACGTTGTTTTCCCGAGATGAAGATTTTTCTTAAAAAATTAATAAAGGTATTATTTTGCATTTAGATTTGAGAAAGTCGTGCCCTAACTTACTGGGTTTCGATTTTCACAATAAATCTAAATATGTGAATCTTTTCAAACTCAAGTTTTAGACGATCTCGAGAATTAAAAAAGATCGTGTCCTAACTTACTGGTCGTGATCTCTTTTTAAATCCGAGATTGCTAAAATATCTTTTAAATAAGCTTTTTTTTACGTATCGAGAATTCGAGACATTGTGTCCTAACTTACTGGATATGATTCTTTTTCTCGATTAACGTGAAATATGCTTCTTCTTTTTTCCCAAAAATTTGCATTTTAATACAAGGATCGTGTTTTTAAAATTCTTCAAAGTTTTCAATTTTCGACATTAAGAGATTAACTAATCAACTAGGTACCAATTTTGGGCGTTACGAGGGTGCTAATCATTCCTCGTACGTAACCGACTCCCGAACTCATTTTTCTGAATTTCGTGGACCAAACTCGTTATTTTAATAAAACTAAATCGTTTATTAAAAGCAACCACTTTTCAAGGTGACCCGATCACACCTCATCAAAAAGGATCGGTGGCGACTCCCGTTTTCATTTTCATTTTTCAAAACCCAAGTCGACCCCGTTTTTCCTCAAAAAAATGGTGTCAACATAGGGCTTTAAGCTCTAACATATCATCTAATAGTTCTTTGCTAACCATTTTCACATGATGCATAAAACATAGGCCATCAAAATTTTAAAAAGTTCTTATACCCACGTTCTTTTAATAACAAGCAATCATGCTTAATACTATTCAAATTATCATTGAAAAAAATTGAACAATCACTCATGACTAAAGTGTATCTTTGATCGCTTCAAGAGTTTTCGCTTTTTTTATTTTTATTTATGGACCCTTATCCTCTTTAATTCTTTTTTGAGTTTTCCATAACTATCTTTTCCCCTTAATTCCAAGGTTATTATATCTATTTTCATTCTCCAAAAAATTGGTCATAACTACATTAATTACATGAGCTCAAGGAATATGTGTCCACATTAATTGAAGAAGTTCATGAATTATTATGGTCCAATATCGGTGTTCTAAGCTTCCTTCATCTTCAATGTTGATCGTTTCATCCTCAATGTTTAATGAGAGAATATCATGATTTTGCAATCCAATGTCCAAGGATTAGCTTTGAAAAAAATTATGTATATACCTTAAACACTAAACTCTAGTTTTAAGATTAAGTTTATTAATGATTAACTGATCATCACAATTTGCTAATTATCAAATGAGTTTTCTTATCCTCTATGTTTTTGCACAAAATTATCCTATAATTTGAATATCTAAATTAGTAAAAGATTCATCTGCGTATTTCACACTTTTGTTAATCAGTTATTGCACCTCTCTCATTTGGTTGCTCTTTTCTTTTCTTTTTTTTCCCTTCAACTAAAATGCATATTCAATCTCTTCAAAAAAAATTTCGCTGTCTTTATTTTTACTTATAAACCTTTATCCTCTTTAATTCTTTCTTGAGTTTTACCATCATTACCTGTTCCATTAGTTCCAAGATTATTATATCTATTTTCGTTCTCAAAAAACTTGGTCATAACCACATTAATAACATCTGCTCAAGGATTTTGTGCCCATATTAATTGAAGAAGCCTATGAACTACTTTTGTCCAATGTTGGTGTACTAAGCTTCCTTTATATCAGCTTGTCATTTCACTTTCTATTGTAATTTCCTGATAACTTCTTCCACATAGACACTCAACATCTACCTTTTATCAATACATACATGATTATGCTTGATACTATGCTTCTTTTTTTCTTTCTTATATTCAACATAAAAATCTCAAAACCAATTCATTAAATGCGCACATCTTCTTTTTTATTATTTCCACAACTTATAGAAACATGTTCCTTTTTTCCTAGTTTTTTTTATCAACAAAGACACTTGATTTAACATCGGATGGTATTGGAGGTATGGATTGTTAGAATAATTTTCTAGATAAAAATATTTAACCGATGCCAATACTTCTTTGTATTAAAAAATAGGGAACTTAATGCAATCACAATTGAATATCAAAATCTCTTTAATATGACTTTATTGACTAGTTAAAATCTGCATAGTTATTTTATCGTAATCATAATTTTCTATGAGTGATTATTTCACTAATACTATCTCTTCTCACATATCAACTGTGTTTCATATAGTCCAAATGTGTTGATGATTCCACCTCTTCAAACCACCTCGATTTCCAATCCAATCCTCTCTTAAGAAACATTTTTTAACCCCATCCACTTGAAACTCGAGAAGAAATTGCATATATGATATTATTCAATATTTAGACAAAAAGTACAATTAAAAATATTAATTAGAAGAATTTCACATTAATACAAAATTTAATGAAATAATAACACCAATAAAATTATTTAATATTTTAATTTAATAAAATAAAATTATTTACGATTCTAATATTTAATTTTAAAAGTTATTTTATATAAATTTTAAAATTATTAAGTCCAAAAATTTTGAAGTAAAAAATCTAATTAAATCATTTACATTGAAAAGGGAAAGTATAATTAAAATAATAAATAAACAATTTCACATTAATAATATTTTTAATAAAATAATACAACCAATAAAATTAATTGATATTTTAATTTATTAAAATATAATTAATTAAATTTTGAATATTTAAAATTATTAATAGCATAATTATGGTTTAGATACTTAATTATAAAAGTATCAAGGGCAAATATGTCGTTTACTATTTGCAATTTTCGAGTTGGTACTTTTATATATAGTAGATAGATAGATAGAAAATATAAGTTTGACAAATAAGGGTGAATGTCCTTTATTATAGGGATTGAATTAAATTAGTCTTTCTATTATTAAGTGAATCGATATAGTTTTGTACCATTAAAAGGAATAAAAGGTTCAAATTTTAGCAGAGTTAATATTTATTATTTAAAAAAATCATTTATTGCTAATATTTTTAAGTGTTTTATGATTCTACAAATGAAATATTTGGGACAAAGATTTTTATTCCCGGATAGGCTCAATTTTGAATTAAATAAATTTTAAAATATTTTTATTTAAATTTAATTATAAAAATATATAAATATTAATGTAAAATTATCTATTTTATTATTTTATTGTTTTTAAAGAGTGAAATGAGTTTTTTCTGGGCAAGCTAACTCAGGCTTGGAAATTTCTTAAAATCAACCATCGGCCTAGCCCAATCAATAAGCACCTCAATGACTTATATCCGTGTACTATTTTTGTATATCCTACATGTTCTGTTATTGCACTTCGGTGCACCTGTGTACTATTTTCGTATATCTTACATGTTCTGTTAAGTCTACTTTGGGCCTCTGTTGAATAATAAAAGACAAAAATAAAGCTATGAATAATTTGATAAGATTATGTGTTAGTGATGAAATGATAATGAAAGAAAGTATAATAATTGAGTTATTGTATGGAGATACTAATACTAAATTATTGTTTTATACTTATTTGTTACAATGCTATTAAACTATGTTTTCATTTATTTAATAAAAGGTACTTTTAATTTTTATTGTACTTACCAAGCTTTGACAAGTTTATCGCGTTATTTTTAATGCGTAAGTAAAAACATGAAGTCAGGATTTATCGAGGATTAGTCTCTTCACATCTCATCACATCCCAAGAACTTGGAGAAGAGCATGCTATCAGCACTATTTTGTTTTAAGTATATGACATGTACCTAGGGGAATGTTTATGTAAGTAAATAAGAAACTAATTGATTCTGAAACTTGTGTTTGGTGTGTTTTGGTGAGTAAATATAAGGTATTATATGGTATGAGTTATGGTTTCTGTTTGAAATGATTATGAATAATTTTGGTATGGTTTGGATGTGTTTAAAAACAGAATTTTTAAGTTCCCTATTCCAAGTCTCGAGACATGTGAAATGTGTCTCGAGACATATAAATTTCAAAGCTAAACATCTTTAGTAATCGAGCCATGTCTCAAGACATAAGCTTCTTTGTCTCGAGACAGAACAACATCAAAGTTAAACTTCTACAGTGCCTTTGCAATGTCTCGAGATATATAGACCTGTAGCTAAAAATTTTTATTCGAATTAAATAAGACCTGAAACAAATTTTATATGCAATTAATATTTATTAATAGTCTAATTATATTCCTAAAAGTGTAATAAGATCTTGAATTCATTACTAAAAGTTTAATTTTAAAGTGATTGAAATCCTAAATGCATGTTCAATATTAAATGTAACAATTATTGTTGAAGTTCACTTGGGTAAGGGTGTTACAAATATACCCTTTATTATTCATTATATTATTAAGTTGACATTAAAATAAATAAATTTTTATATTTTTAAATTAATAGAGTTTTTATTCAAATTATATAGTTGAGTTGAAATTGAATCTAGCCTATTAAGAATATGTAAAATAATAATTATTAATCATTTTATATTTATTTGGACTCAAATTTCTAAAAATATTTTATTAGAAGCTTAATTAAGATTAGACTTACTTTTATTTAATCAGATAAGTAGGATATTTTATCTTTTATTTTTCATTGTTATTCCTTTCATTATGAATAGTTTAATGCCAATGTAGCCTAAACAAAAATTCAGTGTTTGAATTGTGAGATTCGAAATTGTACTTTATTTTCTTTCCGCCTTGATATTCACTTTTTCTTTGGATTTCAGAAAAGATAGGATCATTTCTTAATTTTGTTTTTTGGTATTGTTTTGATAAGGGCTTCTTGTTTGATGCTTTGAATAATACACGATCAGTAAAAATAATTCAATCCGTAATTGTCGTTTTATTTTACTAAAAAAATAAATTGGTGTGGTTCAATTGGGTGATGTCATGGGAACTAGCTATCTAATTTAAATGATTTGCATAGTTGAGATCATTAATTAGAGTTGGATTCTTCTCATTCGTAACGCTATCGAAGAATTAAACTATGAGAGTTGATAATGTTGTTCGTTTGACAAGAATTAATTGTCAGGTTGTTCCCAACCATAATTAATTTACCACTACAAAAGAATTGAGGTTGTTCCTCGATCAATTTAACACTACACCAAAACAGGCTTTTAGCGGCGCTTTTAGTGGCGTTTAGATAAAAAACGCCGCTAAAAATCAAGCATTAGCGGCGCTTCTGAAAAAACGCCACTAAAGATTGAGCATTAGTGGCGTACTTTGGAAAACGCTGCTAAAAATGAGCATTAGCGGCGTTTTTCAAAAAGCGCCACAAAAAACCTAAGCACAACGACGTCGTTTTCTGAGTTTTTGGGGCTTTAGTGGCGTTTTTTAAAAAGCGTTGCTAATGCATGGGGCTTTAGCGGCGTTTTTGAAAAGCGCCGCTAATGCTTAGGGTTTTAGCGGCGTTTTCCAAAAAGCGCCGCAAAAAACCTAAGCCCAACTACGCCATTTTTTGAGTTTTAGGGGCTTTAGTGGCGTTTTTTAAAAAGCGTCGCTAAAGCATGGGCTTTTGCGGCGTTTTTGGAAAAGCGCCGCAAAAAATATTTTATCTATTTATTATTATTTAATTGGTTTATTATTTAATTGGTTTATTTATATTAATTAAAATTCAAATTATTTTTAATTGAATATTCAAAAATTAAAATACTATTATTTAAAATAATTTTAAAGTTTTTTAGGTATATGACTGATTTTTTAATTTATATATTATATAATTTCTTATATAATCATAAAAAGATAGTATTAATTTTAAAATATTGAATTAATTATTATTGTTTAGGGTTTAGGGTTAAGGGTATATGGTTTAGGGTTTAAAGTTTAGGAGTTACTATTTTAAGGTTTATAGATTATGGTTTATAGTTTATGCGTTTAAGGTTTAAGGGTTACGATTTATGTTTTAAGATTTATAGATTAAGGTTTAGGGGTTAGGGGTTAGGAGTTCAGGGTTAAGAGTTAAGGGTTATGGTTTATGGTTTAAGGGTTGGGGTTTAATGTTTAGGGGTTAGGGGTTTAAGGTTTATGTTTTATGATTCAATGTTTAGGGGATTGGGGATAGGGGTTAAGAGTTTAGGGTTTAGAGTAATTAATATTTTTTAATTTATATATTAAATAATTTCTTATATAATTGTAAAGGAGATAATATTAATTTTAATATATTAAAATTATGATTATAGTTTAAATTATTTAAGAGATTTATTATATGGTTTACTTGAGATTTGTTAAATGATGAAATTTTATACAATCAATTAATGCTTTTATATTTCAAAATATTTAATCTAAACCATTTGATATATTTAAATATTAGATTAAAAAACATTGATAAATAAATAAATAAAAAGTAATGATTGATATGGATGGGTAACTATCTATTTTGCATAGGATCAAATTATAACAAATAAAAATAAAAATTATATAAAAGATTTAAAATTTATCTAATTCTTTTAAATATTACTTAATTTTTCAAAAACTATTTATTTAAAATTGATATGAATTATATAATAATTAAATATAAAATTGTAAAAAAAAGTTAATTATTAGCGGCGTTTATAAGAAAAACGCCGCAAAAGGTAAGCAATAGCGGCGTTTGGACCAAAAACGCTGCAAATATGTATTTAAAATTTTCAAAACGGCCCGTTTCACTACAAAAATTTAATTTTTAGTGGCGTTTTTGTTGAAAACGCCACAAAGTTATTCAATTAGTGGCTTTTTTTTATAAGCGCCCCAAATATTCTGACGCGTGATTTTCATTTCAAATTCCCGCTAAAAATCCCTTCTGAAATTTTGCTCAAATGCTTTTTAAACTTTTTCATCTTCCTTTTAATTGTTTATTCCATCAACTCGTCTCGAAGTCTCAAACCGATTCAATAGCAGTGAGTTGACTTAGCAGCCGCTTATTTCCGTATGGGGATGGAAACGAAGGATGAGTTCACGACTCATGAGCCAGAGCAGGCCCAAGTGGGATCTCGAGGACCGAGGTTAGTAATTAACGAGATGGTGATGAGGAACTTCAAGTCTTATGCCAGTGAGCAGCGCGTCGGTCCCTTTCACAAGGTTATATTTTCTTTTATCGTTTAATTTTTATAGTTTTTATTTGGTTTCTAGTAAAGTTTGGAAATTGAGAAGGAAAATTGCAAAATTTATGTAATAATTTCGCGGACTCAACTTGGAAATTGAGAAGGAAAAAATGAAGAACTGAGAAGGAAATTAAAAATTGCATGACTTCAACTCGAATAGCTTTCTTTTTTTTTCTCCTCTTTGTTGTAATTTTAACGGTTTCCTTTTGGTTACTGAGAAAGCACTGGAAACCGAGAAAGAAAATTGCAGATTGATGAAATTATCTCAAATTTATATTTTCGATTACTTTTTTTTTTCATAGTTAGATGTAGAAAGTAAGCTTTTAGTTAGTTTGTTAGTAGTCTAACTCCTGCTTGGTTGCCAAGAAAAAAAAATGTAAAATGAGAAAGAAAATAAAAATGATATGATAATTGCACGAATTGAATTTGAGATAATTTATTTTTTCTGTTATCAGTGTTTCCTTCTTCTGGTTGCGAGAAAGAGGTGGAAAATTGAGTGGGAAGTTGCTAGTCTATATGAAAAGTTCTAAAATTTAACTCAAATTAAAAGTAACAAGAAGTTTACATGACTTGTGTTAAGCATCCAACCTAAAACCAATTGGCTATAAGTGGAAGGGCCTGATTTAATGTATTTAATGGGTGCTCGAAGTCAAACAAATTTATTTAAGGTAGCTGAGATCCAACCAACTCCAGCCTTAAAAAACAGAAAGAAAAAAGAACAGAAGAGATTTTTTGACCCTGTTCTGGTTAGCTGTTATGAGATTCTTGCAGGTTCTTCAAATGCAATTGCAAATTTTGATAGTAATATACTGCTAACAGAAGCCTGCAACTAGAAAGACAAGGAGCATGTCGAGATTCTCATTTCAGTGACTGTGCTTCTATTTGCAACAATAATGAAAAATTTAAAGGTCAGAAAACTTATGTTGAATACGAACATGCCTAACGTTTTACCAACTCAAACCAAAAGAAAAATCGGATAGCTTATTTGTTTAATTATTACGTAAAAGATGATTATTTGCTGTCCATGTTCCTATTAGTAGCCTTGTGCACTTCTCTTACATGTCCTCGGAATTCATAACCTCTAATAGTACTCAAAATTATGCTCTTTAAGTCCAAAACAAAATTACGTATTTTCTTAGCTCTTTAAGGTCATGCAATTAACCCTTTTTTTCTTATTTCTTCTTTCCTTCTATTCTTTTATGTATTATTTTCTTATTATTGAAACCAGAATGTGTTTTATTGGACAGGTGCGTGCAGTTCGCTGTGACAATGGAGAAAAGACTGATATCTCTAGAGTCTTTTTGGTTGAACAAGTAAAAGGAATGTTGGATAAGATTCAACAGAACCTATTCGATGTGGCAAAAC
Organism: Gossypium raimondii; assembly: GCF_025698545.1. NCBI lineage: Eukaryota > Viridiplantae > Streptophyta > Magnoliopsida > Malvales > Malvaceae > Gossypium > Gossypium raimondii. Next base: position 24,099,818 of record NC_068569.1, read on the forward strand.
AAAAAGAGATGCCTGCATTGAAGTTGTAAAACGTGGGATGAGTTTGTAAAACCTGTATTTTGTTAGGCAACAACATGAGCTGGATCATATTCTAATCTCTCGAGGCATATGTAGCTCATTTTTCTTAAATGATGTTTTATGTTTTGTATATATAAGAGGTGGAGAAAGATGTGAAAGCTCGAACAAGGGGTGAGATGGGAGCAGCTAAGTCTCTTTGTACCCCATTCGAACAACCTGAACTCTCAGAAGGTACTTGACTCCATCCATGCAGGCATTTATTTTAAATAATTTAAAGAATATGAAATTAACCCTTTTCCATCCAAATTTCTTTAGAGCAAACAAGGTTTTATATATAAAATTATATATATATATTGTCAATGATTATGTTTGATTAATTCTGCTGGAGTTCAGAACCTTGACAGAGCTGCTATATAAGAAGCTTAGTTGGCATTTCAATTTTCAATTCATCTATAGAAAAATAACATTTAGTCTTTAAATTTGTAAAATTTAAACCCTGATTAAAAAATAATTTATAAAATAATTTTTAATTTTTTAATCAAATAGTTAAACCCTGATTTTGTTTTGGACTGCATTGATAACATTGACACAAAGGAATCATCATGACTTATGAACTTTCAATTTTACCTATTGGCTATAAGAATTTTATATAACGTTGCAGTCAAATATTGGCTTTTCACCATATATAGAACTCCTAATTTCTTTATGTGGTTCATGTTATGCTCTAATTTATGTTTTATTTTTCATTATTATGATAGTGCATGGCTAATCCTTCTATATGCTTGTTTGATATTGCACCCATCTAAAGCACGAGTAAGCAAGCAACATAAGTTATTCAGCTGAAGGATTAGGATCAACTTTGCTACTTAGTATGTACGAAGGTTAGGTTTTGCTTCTAGATACGTATTTCATTTTAGTATCAGTAGCTTTAGGTTATGAAATATTTATGTTTTTGTATTTTTATTATTTATTGTGATTTGAGCTTCTGGCATTTTATATTATTGATTCTGAATACGGTGAAGTTGTTTTGGAGTTGTCAATCATTCTAAAATGGGGGCTCTTTGCGTCTGTGGCTTTTGAATCTACACTTGCTACTGCAGTTTTCTGGTGGTTGCTGATCTTATGATTGGTGTTTACTTTGGGGCCTTGTCCAATTAGGTTTTATTTGGTTTGGAAAAACTTTAATATCTTATGCTTGTATTTGTTATTTTGGATATCCAATTTTACTCTTGTTTATCTATTGCATTAAGAAGACATTGTTTAGGGGTTTATTTCCTGATATCATTCACTTTACTCTTTCTCAAATTTTTGCTTCTAGGTGAGACACCGTTTAAGGAAAGATCATGGGATTGATGGTGGAATTCCTGTTGTTTTCTCTTTAGAGAAACCTAAAGCTCAGCTGCTTCCTTTTAGAAGACCAAGTGGTGAGGAAGACAACCCTTCAGATTATCAAGTGAGGATGTTTGCTTCTTACTTTTGCAGTTTTAAAGTACTCTGTTTGATCACCTAACATCATGCAGTGGGGAAATTCATCCAATATATTGAAGCAGAATTTGAAATGAGAATTGAAAGTACATTTGGATGGAGCTAAAGTTGTGTTTCTTTTAGCAATATATTTGAACTTGCTGGTGTTAGGTCCCTGGTTTTTGCTATCTCTAGATTTAAGGGTAGAAGGAAAAGGAAAATATTTAGGTCTACATTAGTATGTAATCTACATGTTTAATCCAACAATTTAATGTGTTATTCTGCTGTCAGTTAGTACCTGGGCAGGTTCAACAATTTAATGCATTGTATTTTTTATTAGCTTGCAATGTGTATAGTCATAGGAGGTTCAACTAGTCAGTTTGTTTTTCAAATGTATTATTTATTTTAGTTTTGATTCTAAATTTTTATTTTTACTTTAATATTTACGACAACTTGAGTTCTAACTTTTGAATTTTAATTGTGTTATTAATTTATTATTTTAAAATTTAAAACTAAATTCATTCATTTTATATTTAGTTTTAAAGTTAAAATTTTCATAGAAAATTTAATTTAAATAATATTTTTATTTATCCTTAAAAAGTATATTTAAAGTTCAAAATTAAAAAATATAATATAATATAATATTTGATTAAAATATTTTTTTTAAAGGTTATGTTTTTAGTGGCGTTTTTGTGAGAAGCGCCGCTAAAGATATTATTTGATTAAAATAATTTTTTTTAAAGGTTATGTTTTTAGCGGCGTTTTTTGCGAGAAGCGCCGCTAAAGGTTTGTTCTTTAGCGGCGTTTTTTGCGAGAAGCGCCGCTAAAGATCATGATCTTTAGCGGCGTTTGTGGCAAAAGCGCCGTTAAAGGTCGTGGTCTATAGCGGCGTTTGTCGAAAAGCGCCGCTAAAGGTCGTGGTCTTTAGCGGCGTTTGTCGGAAAAGCACCGCTAAAGGTTGTGATCTTTAGCGGCATTTTTTCTAGAAACGCCGCTAAAGTTAGCGATGCAGTCTTTAGTGGCGTTTTTTCCGGCGCTTGTAAAAGCGCCGCAAATTCTTTTAGCGGCGTTTTTTAGCGCCGCTAAAGGCCTAAAAAAGCGCCGCTAAAAGCCTGTTTTGGTGTAGTGTAACTGATTTATCATCAAATGATGAGGCATCTATAATTCATGATCAATTTAGAACCCAAAAGTGAAGTCGCGCTTGAGCCTAGAGTTTTTATCCTTTTGGTTCAATCTTTTATTTCAAAATTTTATATTCTATTTCACATTTATTTTGATTTTATTTGTTTAATTTTGTTATACTTTCAACCCCTTACTCTATTTACGCAGTTTCGCACAAATCTTGGATAAAAATTTATCAATTCAATATATGTGGGACTTTTTATTGGTTTGAATTCTGGGGTGTAGGATTTTTTATTTTTAGTAGATTTAACATCGACCAGCGTTTTCTTTCTTTTTCATAAATTTTTATTGATTTGAACTACACACTTGAGTATATTAATTATTAATGATAGATATTATTTTAGATTGATTATCATTTAATTAGTGCCATAGTTATGTACCAATTACCATATTCTTTCATCATACATTTATTTAGTTTATTGTACATATTATACTAAATTTATTTTAAACTCAATTTTATTCGCTTTTCTATCATTCTATTGTCATGAAAGTTTTGCTTTATAATTGTACATTCTTATTCATTCTAATTTTACTTTAAACTATTTTTCAATTGATATTATTATTATTATTATTATAGTCATTATATTAATAAAATATAAACACATATATTCACTTGCAACCCAAACAATATTGAAAACTAATTTTTTAAATGTATAATATTAATAGTAAAATAAAATTGAATATTATAGTTAAAATCCAACCATTGTTTTAAGGGTAAACTATCAAAATAGTCACTTTTGTTTACCTCAAGTTACATTTTAGTCACTTATGTTTGAAAGGTTACGTTTTAGTCACTTACGTTATCGTGTTGTAAGATTTTAGTCAATGGGTCGTTAATTGCCGATAACGGTGTAACGGTAAATTGACATGGCACGTTAAATCATCATTTCAAACAAAAATTAGGTTAATTTATACAATCGGTGTAATAACCTGTTTTCAGTGAAATCGAAACAGTGGTTTTGAGACTACAAATTCGAAGTCAGAAAATTTTTTATTTAATATTATTTTATGGTCTACAGTATGATAGAAATACCGTATAAAAATTTCGTTAAGAAATTTTACCGTTACTAAATTGCATTAAGTGCAAAAGTTGAGTTTTAATAGCTAAATGTATTAAATAGATATAGAATTTGAAATTGGAGGTCCTTATATAGTAAATAGGCCATTAAGGTGGTTAGTGGATACGTATCAATAGTCATCATTGGAAATTTTATGAAATATTAAGGTTAATTTTAGAAATAAGTGATTTAAGTTAAATAAATAAAATAAAATAATCTATTCCCATCATCTTTCACCCAAAAAAGAAAGAAAGAAAGAAAGAAACCTAGCCATGGAAGCTTGAATTTGGACAAGCTTATTTTGCTCAAATAGGTATGTATTTTTGTCCTATTTTTAATAATTTTTATGTTTCCGAGATCGTGGTAGCTTAATCTAGCTAACTCGTGAATTAATTTACAAAACTGTTAAAGTATTAGGGTTTTGCTATTGATGAACATATTTGAGTTTTGAAGTTTGATGATAGAAAATGAATGGTTGTTGTTAGATAAACAACTTTTGTAAAGAGAATTTTGATGAAAATATCAATTAGGGATTAAATTGAAAAGATGATAAATTTATAGTAAAAATTGTGAAATTGTGAATCATGTGGGCTACTATTAATATGGATAAAAATTTACTAGGCTTGAGTAATGATTTAATTGTATGAATTTCATTTTCTGAGCCTAGGGGCTAAATTGCAATGAATTAAAAGTATAGGGAAAAATAGTAATTTTTCCAAAATGTGTGTTGACCTAAATTGAATATGAATTATACTGAATTGAGTTAAATTCATTCCTATAAATCCGATTAGACCTAGTACGGAATTAGATCGAGGCAAAGGAAAAATATCAGATTAGTGACCTTGGTATCTACGTAAACTCGTCGAGGTAAGTTCTTAAATTGTACATTTATATGTGTTAAATTAAATTATTGTTTGTGAGTTGTACAATTGCCATGAATAAATATCGGTTGTATATTCGACAATTACCAAGCCCCGTTTGAACCTTAGAAATCCGTAGGATACAAATGACATGTCATTAGGGTCACCGATTTCAACTCTTATGAGCTTCCTGTTATTCAGCTCACATGAGCTTACTGTTTACAGCTCATATGAGCATACATGTATATGAATTGACGGATTACAGTTCAGTACACCTCGTGTGTATTACCCGTGTATCCAACGATATTCTAAATGGTTCTACGAGCACAGTTCTGTTACGAGATTATATGAGTTCGAGATGAACTATTACTGGTATTTACATGAAATATTGGAAATTTGATTACCTGATGAATTCATCCATGTGTGTTGGATCTTATATTTGATTTTCATGGCTAATATGTTGGTGATCATGTGTTTAGGTGTAACAGCCCGTTTTCGGTAAAATTAAAATAGTGATTTCGAGACCACAAATATAAAGTCAAAAAATATATTTTAATATTATTTTGTGATCTAAAACATGATAGTATTGTAGTATACAAATTTTGTTAAGAAATTTTAACGTTTACATGTTCAATTTGATGAAAATGACTAAATTGCGTAAGGCGCGAAAGTTGTGTTCTATTAGCTAAAGGTATTAAATAGCTATAGAACTTTAAATTGGAGGTACTTATATGATAATTAGACCATTAAATGAGTTATTGGATGTGCATGACTTGGTAATTGAGTAGTTTTTAAAGTTAGGTAAGGGTAAATTTGTAAATAGGTAAAAAATGATAAAATAAACAAAAGACAATAAGGCTATCATCTTTATTGTCCATCTTCAACCAAAAATTATAGCAAAAAGAAGCCATGGGAGCTTGAGAAATCCGGTTAAACAATCCCTTGCATGTAAGTGCGTTTTTGTTTCGTTTTTAATGATTTTTATGTTTTCGGGATCGTTGTAGCTTAACCTAGCTAGCCCGAGGATCAATTTGCAAAACTATTGAATTGTTTGAGTTTTTCCATTGATGAATAAGTTAGGGTTTTGAATTTTAATGGAAGAAAATGAATCATTGTTGTTAGATAAATAACTTTTGTTAAGTGATTTTTGATAAAATTGTCAATTAGAGATTAAATTGAGAAATGTGATAAATTGTGTGGTAAAAGTGTGAATATGTGAAATATATGGGCTTCTATAAGCATGTTTAATTTTCGGCTAAGCTTGGGTAGGGATAAAATTGAATGAATTTCATTTTCCTAGCCTAGGGACTAAATTGAAAAGAATTAAAAGTATAGGGGTAAAATGGTAATTTTTTCCAAAACATTATTTTTGGACTAAATTGATTATAATGAAATTTAAATTGTTAAATTTTATTATATAGATCAAGAAAAATAACATACGGAATTGGATCGGGGAAAAGATAAAGTGTTGGGTTAATCAATCGTTTTTCTCCGTGCGAGTTTGAGGTAAGTTCGTGTAATTAAATTGCATATTTATATGTTTTAGTTGAAATATATGTATGTGGATGGTGTAATTACTATGTATAATTATCGAGTGCATAACTAACGACGTACGAGGAATACCGAACCCTGTTTGAACCTTAGGAATTCGTAGGATACAAATAACATGTCATTAGGGTTACCGATTCTAGCTCTTATGAGCTTACTGTTATTCAGCTTAGAGGAGTTTACCGTTATTCAACTCGAAAGAGCTTACCTTTTATAGCTCGTATGAGTATACATGTACAGGAATTGACGGATTACAATTCAATACACCTCGTGTGTACTACCCGTGTTTAAGGGGTTCAACGGGCACAATTCTATTACAAATTTATATGAGTTCGATACGAACTAGTACAGGTATTTACATGAATTACATGGTATAGATTTTTCATGTACATGGAAATTTAAATAATTGTTGAACTCATACATGATTTTCGATTTTAATATGAATACATGGCTAACTTGGTTCATAATTATGTGTTAGGCTTTTGGGCCAAGTTGAGTTGTGATATGCCTTGTTTCACTTACTTAAATTGTGGTTAAATGGGTATGAGAAGAATAAAAGATCGGCAAATGCTTCAATTAGAATTGCTATGAAAGTATAGAAAGGTATGTGTAATATCCCGAAAATTACTACTGTAATACCCTGAAAATTACTACAGTAAGAAAGTAGGTATCCTTGATATAGTAAAATAAGGAAATAAAGTGACAAAAGGAAACTTTGAGTTATGGCAATATTGGAAAGTTTATTATGATATATTAATTTAAGAAAGGATTAAATCAAAAAGTGAGAAAAATTTTGTTGATTAAGAGTAAATAATCAAAATTTGAGGGGTAAAATGTAAATATGAAAAATTTGAAGGACCAATGGTGCAAATATTTTAAGGGAGGAATAATCTAGAAACTAAGGAAAATAGATTAATTAGGACCAAATTGAAAAAGTGAAGAATTTTGAGGGACTAAATCACAATTTTACCAAATTTAGTGATGATTCAATGATGGAATTTTTAAAGATTATAAAGGGCAAAATGGTCAATTAGAAGAGAGAGAAATCTAGAAGGCAATGATGATGTTGGAGATATTTTAGATTAATTAAATAAATATTAGTTTATTAATATTTTAATTTGATTTTTAAATATTATTTTATTATTTTATTTAGTATATATATAAGAAAAGGAAGATGAAGAATCACCATCCCACCATTTTTTCCCATGCACCAACGTGAGAAGAAGAAAGAAAGAAAGTTTTACTTTCTTTACAAATTGGTCATTCCACTAAAAATTTACCATTTTCACCTAGAAATCAAAAGAATTTCTATATCCATCAAAAGAGAAAGATAACAAGGAGACTATGGGGAGCTATAATATCAAGTTAGATTCAAGAAAGAGAAGCTAGAGGAGAGAAAAAATCAAGTTAAAGGTTGAAACTAATAGGACAAGGTAAGAACATCAAGATTTCAATATATTTTTAAGTTTGATATTATTGAAAAGCATAGAAATGATGTTATAGTAGAGTTTTCTTATATAATGTCTTATGTTCTTGATATATTAGTGAAGGAAATAAGTGAAAGTGATGAGAAATATTATAGAGAAAAGGAATAAGGAGTTATAAACTTAGTAATCAACATCTTGCACTAAAACAGTTTTGGACAGCACGATGGTTAAATTTGAAAATCACCATAAATTGTGGAAATCGAATTAGAGGATGAAAAAAATATGAAATTAAATCTTATTTAGACTAGTTTCTCATAGAAGAAACGGTGTAAGTAATGGAATTGTAAATCATGAGATATAATAAATTTTGTGAGACAATGTCAGAATGAATTTGGGTTACCCTGTTCTGACTTTGGAAAATCATAAAAAATTTATAAAAATAATTATGGGCTTAAATTTATATTTAAATACTTAACGAGTCTATTTTCAATAGAAACAAACAGTAACATAATCTGAATCCTATATCAGGAGATAATTAATTTTTAGTGAAGAAGGGTCGAAACTTTCAGACAGCAGAACATGGATGACTTTAAAGAATAAAATGCACTTATTGGCTAAACCATAAATTCTGAAATTTTTATGGTAAGAATATATGTGAGTCTAGTTTCATAGAAATTTAGTGGATCTTAATTCGGAGTTTCGTAGCTCAAGATATAAATAATTTAGTGACTATGCCGAAAGTGGACAGCTGTGAATGAACATATAAATAAATAGTGAAATTATAGATAATGTTACATATAAGCATGTTATATATACTAAGGATGTGGAATGGAGAGGAGGAGGAGGAAAAATATATGATTATTCAACTAGCATGAGTTTCATTAAAAATGATTAAGTTGCATGTTTTAGGTTCAGGACTAAATTGAATAAAAGTAAACTTTTAAGGGTAAATTTGTAAAAATGTCAAAAAGTGACCAAATTGTATAAAATGAATTGTTTTATTATTTAAGTTAATAAATTGAATCAAATATTATTTTAGATCAAGATTGGGTGGAAATTCAAGGAAAATAGAAAATTACCAAAATGTCCCTGAATTTTGGTATTTCTGCAATTTAGCCTGGTAAGTTCGTATTAACTATATTCTGTATAATTTTAATTAAAGTGAATGTTATTTTTTGATGAATATTATATAAATATGTGTTTTATTATTGTAATTGAATTATTATTGGTAATTTGTATAATTATTAGATGCATTGAAATGATTATCAGAAGCTTGATTGGGTTGGAAGTTTATCGGAGATATATCACACTATCCATTGGTTCTATCGGTAATTTTGGGTGATTTGATTCTAGTTATAATGGCATGTATAAGTTAAATTGGCCAACGTTAGCTCATTAATGTTTTGATTTTGATTAGTTATAAATATGAATGCTTGATGAAATGAAATGTCTGTAAATTAATTTGTAAACTTCGGTAATGCTCTATAACCCTATTCTGGCGATGGATATGGGTTAGGGGTGTTACAGTATGAGCTCTTGGATGATTGAAATATGTTTAGCCATATGCTTGAATTATGAATGCACATAAGTAGTGTGTACTTCTGTCATGATGTTTTGAGATAAATTGGCTAGTTATTGTGATAATTAAAATTGAGAGGTTATTGTTGTTTAGGATAAGGCCAAGACACATTGGATTGACTTAAATGGATTACGCTTATAAATTGAAGTGGTAAACTTTATTTTTGAGCTACGAACTTACTAAGCATTACATGCTTACTTTGTGTTAATTTCATTGTGTACTTAGATATCGGAAGCTCGTTCGGGTTGGAAGTTGTCGGAGATTTCATCACACTATCTATCGGCTATTTTGGTACTTATGGTTTTATAATTTTGGTTATAATAACATGTATAGGTTATTTTGGCTAATGATAGTCTACACGTTTTGTTATGTTTTTAGCCATTTGAATTGGCTTGTGTTTTGGTATATTTTGCTATATATGTATTAATGGCCTTATCATGTTTGATGTGTGGCTTGGTAGGGTTAATGTGTATTATAATTTGGAGTGATTTAGTGCTTGTTGTGGAAAGCACATGTGTGAAATGATGATAGATTTTTGAATTGTTTGTATTGGTGTTTTTGGTGTACAAGTTATAAGTGACTTATATGACCATTTGATGCTAAAGATAAAGTACATAAATAGTACTAAATGCTATGTTTTGATTTATGATCTATGTGGTAAGTTTTAGTACAAAAATGTATTTAAGCTAGTCAAACAATTGGATAAATTGAATGTTTAGTTTACATGTTATAAGTGGTCATTTGAGGTGCCTAAGAGCATATTGGTTGTATGTGATGATGTCGCATGATTTAAGCATGACTTTGGTTGGTTTGAATGCTTAATAATGACTTGGTCATATGGAAACTGATGTGTTAGGTTGGTACCAAATTTTGGTGAGAAATATGGATTGAAAAATGGCCTATTTTTGTCCACACGGTAGAGACACGGATGTGTGTCCCTTGTAATTTCCAAAGAAAGTAAGTCATTAGCTGCACACGGCCTAGCACACGGGCATGTGGCTTGGCCCTGTGGCACAAGTTAGTATACTCTCCAGTTTTCACACGACCTAGTACACGGCTTGGTACACGGGCGTGTGAGGTTATTTTGAAGGGCACACGGCCTGGTACACGGGCGTGTGGTTTGGCCGTGTAACCTAAGTCAGTGTGTTACACGGGTACGGACACGGGCTGGGATATGACCGTGTGTCCCCATTTCGAATGCCCACACGGCCTAAGACACGGGCGTGTCTCTTAATCGTGTGAGACACATAGTCTGGCCACACGGGCGTGTGTCCCCTGCACTTTGAAAAATTTCAATATTTTTTGAAAAATTTCTTGAGTACTCGGTTTAGTCCCGAACTATTTTTAATGTCTATTTTGGGCCTCGAGGACTCATATTAGGGACTATATGTTTGGTTGTGATTGGTTTTGATTTGAATGTGAGATGAAAATGAAATGTCTGATTGTTTGGTCTGTTAGTCCGGTAATGCTCCATAACCCTATTTCGGCGTCGAATTCAGGTTCGGGTGTTACATTAGGCTTTTGGCTAAATTGGTTGACATATGCTATGTTTAATTACCTATTTTATGGATATAAGGTAAGCTAAATTCTGTGTTATACGAACTTACTAAGCTTGAAGCTTACTCTGTGTTATTTTCCATATTTTATAGTAATTCGGAAGCTCGTTCGGGTTAGAAGTTGGTCGTAGTTATTTCACACTATCCATCAGTTCTTTTGGTTCTTTCAGTAATTAATCTCGGATATAATGGCATGTATAGGTTATTTTGGTCAATATTGGTATATAAATGTTTTGTTGAGACTAGCCATTTGAATGGCTTGTGTTTGACATATTTTGATGTGTATATAAGTGACCTTATCATATTTGTTGTGTGTTTAATATGGTAGAATGAAAGAAAGTAAATGGGGTTTGGATATGCATACATGTATTTGGTCATTTAGGTGAGTTTGGATACTTGGTTGTATGTGGTGATATTTCATGTTTAAGACTTGATTTTGGCTTGTTTTAAATGCCTTGTTATGGCTTGTTGATGTGCAAAAATGTTGAGTTAGGTTGATGTCAAATTGCGTGAGAAATGTGGCTTCAAAATTGGCCCATTTTCGTCTACACGGACAGAGGCACAGGCGTATGTGTCAGCCGTGTGTCCTCTATATCTTTAAAATTGCGCAAGTCAGTATGCTCAACACAGCCTAGCACACGGGCGTGTGACGTAGCCATGTGACCCAAGTCAGGGAGTTACACGGGCTGGGACACGACCGTGTGTCCCTATTTCGAATGCCCACACAGTCTGAGACACGAGCGTGTCTCCTGACCGTGTGAGTCACACGGTCGTGTGTCCCCTGCAACTTTGAAAAATTTCAATATTTTTCGAAAAATTCTTTGAGTATTTGATCTAGTCCCAACTTGTTTCTAACATGTATTTTGGGCCCCGATGGCTTGTATAAGGGACAATATGTAACATCCCGTTTTTCATTAGTGTTAGAAACAATAGTTTTGGGGCCACCAAATTCGACGAGTAAGTTCATAAATATTATTATTTAATATTTACAAGTCAAATGTGATTTTTAAAAAGGTTTTTGATTTGATAATTTATGTTATATAAGTGATTTATTAAGTTCATGTGGTTTTAGAAAATAAGGTATCGAGACCTTGTTTTTATAAACTAAGCCGTAAATATTTTTATAAATATTTACGGAGTGTCATTAAGGTGGTATGAAAGTTTCGTTAAGAAATTTTAACGTTTCGATGGTTAATTAATTAAAAAGGATCAAATTAAAAAATGCATTCCCGGGACTCCGTTCTCGTAAATCGAACTCGTAAATATTTTTAATAAATATTTACGAAGTTAGTTGTGTAGTTAATTAGGTTTTGATTAAGTGAATTTGCTTGAATTAAAAATAATTAGGTATAAGGACTAAATTGCATATAGGGTGAAAGTTGAATATAGATTAAAGAAAAAGTAAAAGGACTAAAGAAGCAATTATTTCATTGCTCATAAATGAGGCGGCATAAGTGTTTATTATTAAAAAATTTAAAGTTAAAATATATTAGCAAAAACGAAGCAGGAGAAAAAGAAAGAAATGAAAAAACTAGGGTTTCAAAGTTCCGAGTTCAATTGGTTAGTCAATTTAGTCCCTTTTTCTTTTAATTTTTATGTTTTTGGAATCCCAGTATTAAATACTACCCGACCTATGTCAAAATTTTAGAAATTATTGAGTTTTTAAATATTGTTAATGTTGACTAATTTTAGTATTAGGGATTAAATTGATAGATTTTTAAGTTAGAAGTGAAAAAGGATTGAATTGTAGAATACATTGTAAATTTTGAGTAATAGGGACTAAATTGTGAAAAATTCAAATTTTAGGGATTTAAGTAAAATTAGAGAGTTAAATCTAGTTTAAAGTGGAAATTGAATGAAAATATAGAATTGATTGTGAAGAAATAAAATTAGTCTCGGTTTAGGGACTAAATTGGAATTTAGACAAATGTTGAGTAAAAATTGAAATATGCAATATGAAATTGAATTGTATTGTATTGATGAATTTTAATTATTTTAATTCCGTAGTTAACGTCGTACCGGAATCTTCGACTAAAAATGGGAAAGATAAAGTCAACGAGGAATAGCTCAGAATTTCTGGTTTGTATTTTTATAATCTGAATTTAGTTGTTAATTGTTATAATTCAATTTAATGTATATGGTAAGTGTTGAGGTGAGAATTATTGTGTTTTGTAATTGAAATGGATTGGTTTAGTATGTGATGAATTTATTGAATTTATATTGATTGAATTGGTATATATATTGAATTTATTGATTATTTGAATTGAAATGAATATTGGTTGTATTTGAAAAGTGAATTGAAACCATATTAATTGTATCGGGCTGAGTCAGATATAGATGGCATGCCATAGGATTGGAAGAGTTCAAGAATTTCTTCGACTTCGAGTCGATAAGACACTGGGTGTCAATTTACTACTTCGGATTAATTCGATAAGGCACTGGGTGCCAATTTACTTCAGTTTAACCGATGAGACACTGTGTGTCAAATTATTATTTCGAATTATCCGAAGAGGCACTAGGTGCCAAACTGGTGTGTTTTGGTTGGATCCGTGTATCCTTCCGAGTCGGAGTCATGTTAATAGGGGTAAATGAATAATAAAGTTTTATAATTGATATTGAAATGGTATGGTATGAGAAATGGAAGTGAAATAGTGAATTGAAAATAGAATGTGAAATATGTTGCAAATATATGGAATATATGAGTTATATACTCATGAAATGACTATGGAATGGATATTGCAATTGTATAATGAAATATTAAATAAATTGTGAAAAGCTATTTATATAACAAGTATGAGAATTGAGATATTTGTGAAACAAATGAAATATGATATGATTATTGTAATAATTAAATACTAATATGTGTTTATATTTCAATTGTATATTTGTAATTTCTTATCTTTAAATATTCGGATTATAGAAATACCACTGAGTTTATACTCAGCGTACGGTTTTGTTTCCCGTGCGCAGGTTAGGTACTTAACTTTTGATCGTCAATTCAGCATCCAACAACCATCCCGAACACAAATGTGGTGATGTTTATCCTTTGTGTCGGCATGTATCTAGGGTGTCTAAATAATAGTTATTTTGTGGTTTGATTGTAAATAAGGTTATAAGTTTAATTTTGGTTGGTTTTATACATATAAATATGTGTTTGTTTTTGAAATCGTATTATGGCATGATATATTGAACTGAACCTAGATAGATGCATGTGAATTTAATTCTATGTTTAAGTGCTCATGAACTAGGCAAATTGATTTGGATTTGGTATGTTTATATGGATTAAAATGATGCTTTGATGACTTGTTTTGATGATATGAAATGTTTTAAATTTCTGTCTGTTTGCTCTATAAACTCCAGTAATACTTCGTAACCCAGTTCCGGTGAGGGATACGGGTTGGGGGTGTTACACAATATGTAAGATTTTGATTCATTTTTTTATATATGAATGTTATAATATATGAAATGTCTAATTAATTTATCTGTAAACTCCGATAATGCTCAGTAACCCTATTCCAGCAATGGATACGTGTTAGGGGTGTTACAATAGGTCTCCATATTTTTTCGTTTTGAGTAATTTAATTTTTTTTCTTTTAACTTTCCTTTTATTTTCTTTTTTTTTTCATTTTCTTCTGCTTCTCCCTTTGTTTTCCTCCATTCTCCATTTTTTTAATGTAGTTTTTCTATGTTTTCCATTTGTTAAAACTAGTCTCTATACTATTATTTTTTTGAACAATTTAATTTTTTTCGAGTAAGGCGAACTTGTGGACTAGTTTTAACAAATGGAAAACATAGGGAGAAGCAGAAGATAATGAAAAATAAAAGAACGTTAAAAGAACATAAAAGAAAAAATTTAAATTGCTCAAAATAAAAAAAAATATAGGGACCAATTGTAGAATTTAACCTAAATTTTTTGTTTGAAATGATTATTTAACGTGCCACTTCAGTTTACCGTTACATCGTTAACGATAATTAATCGCTTAATGACTAAAATGTTACAACACAATAACGTAACATTTCAAATATAAATTACTAAAATGTAACTTAAAATAAAAAAAAGACTATTTTAATAATTTACCCTTATTTTAAAAAGGTGATATATAATATTTAATGAAAGCTCATTTTCAAATATTTTTATGGATAATTTTGTATATAAACTATAAAAGCTTATATATGGATAAAACGATGTAGTTTTTTTACAGTTATTTTATGTAAAAACAGAAAATACTAAACTTTATCCGTCTGGACCGACTATTTTTATATAGAAAGCTGTTGATTCTAAATTTAGTTTTATATATTCTAGGAAACAAAAAACAAATTACCCTTGTTGTTTGTATTTGATATAATGCGGCCCCTCTGAGCCTCATAGACGTTCAAAAGTGCAATCAGCTTGGTCTCGAGGTCTTAAGTTCTTAAACCAATCTGAAAATCCTTTTAACGATGTTTAGTTCAAGCCTTGTTTCAAGATCAGCTTCTTCCTATTCTTTGATCGGTGAATACGTTGGCATGGAGAGTTGCTCTGGTGTCGGCATTGATAACCAACACCAAGAGCTTTGCTGCGGAGGTGGCAGTGTTAAGGATCCAGAAAATCGGGGTAGGAAGAGGAAGATTAATTTTGAGAGGGAAATTCCGCCGCCGATACCCTCGCTTGCTAGCGCCGAGAATCAGCCGTGGCAGTCGCTTTGGGTGCTTAAAAGGTATTATACTAGCGACGGACGGTTGATTCTCAGGGAAGAAAAAGTGAGACACCATGAATATTTACGAGCTCATCGATCCAATGGTCGTTTAACGTTGCATCTCGTGATGGATTGCACCCACGACATTGATCATGTAGAAGCAAACGAGGCTCAAGTTCAACTCGATGTTAAAAACATTAATAACGATGCCCAAGGTGGTTCATAAGAACAAGTAGCAGTGTTGAAGATTTCATATTCAATTTCCGAATTACGAAAAATGGAGGAAAGTGCTTGAACTGCAGCTTTGTAAGAGCAAAATCCCTCATGTGTTTGCCATTGCAGGCAAGTAGTTTTAGGCTTTGATGCCTTTTCTTTTTCCTCCCTTTTTGGGTGGGTCATCTTCATTGATGAGATAAAATTGAGGTTGGCGATTGGGTATATAACTATATATGATTTTATCAGGGTTTATTTGGATTTTATTTTTTTTTGGCTCAAACAAAGGTTTCATCAAACAAACAGTTATGTACACTGGGTACAAGAAAAAGAGTAGCTTCGACACAAGGAACACCCTAAACATGGCCCAAGTGAAGAAACATATTATAAGCGTAACCACAAACAGGAATAAAACATAAACATGACGGTATAAAACTTGTAACCATCAAATTCCTAGAAGCTAGAGATATAAGCATCAGAACGTAAAAGCCAGAAACCATTGTTCGACCAACGATGCTTACAACAACGACACCAAACCTCGTGTAGCAGGCTTCAGCCACTAGTCCTGAGAAAACCCAGACCAGTGCATTGGGACCGGTAAAACAGCGGGCAACAAGGACGCTAGCGGCGGACAAGTGAACTACCCCATGGGCGCAAGGGCCGGGGTTTTGGAGGAAAGTTGGACGGTAACACTACAAGTGGAAACGTGGCATTGAAACGAAGATAAGATTGGAAAGTTTTCTTAGGAATGTATCTATATAAATGTTCTCCGCATTTACTTGTTGGATATTTTTTATCAGATTTTACCTAAATCATGACATTGAAAGTTTGCTCTCTTTGAAGTGGTTTTTTACAGGAATTGCTTGATTCATTGGAATCAGTGACAATTAATCGGAAGATGTTGTAGTAATTTAAAATCTTGATTTTGTATTTTGTGAATAGAAAAATAAAAATTAGAAAAACTTTTTCATAAGGATACGAATCAAAAGGTATTAAGAAAGGAAAAAAAAAAGGAAGAAGAAGACAGTCAATCTGCAAGTTTTAAGTATATATAGATGTCATCGCGGTTTAACAACTTACAGATCAATCATCAATGCGTCTCGTGATCGCATTGTGGAAACGTGTGTGTCACGGGCCGCAGTTCAAAGCCCGTGACCATCGCACCAAATGCATCCAATGGAGGTCTAATGCTTAGATGGGGATTATTTGGCCTACGAGAACTGACCCGATTCAAAGAGATATTGGAGAAGCCTGTCAGATTAAAGTCTGGTTGGCCCGATAGTGAAGAGATCGCAACTTAGGCTAATATGGTAACTAATCTTAGAAGATAGAGAGAATCATATCTTGTAAAGATTAGATTAGATTTGATAAGACATATCTTGTAAATCCCTAAAATTAAGGGATATAGATTAATCTCGTCCGTCGATGTAATTGTATCTTGACCGTCGGTTTTGGGGGAGCTCAACTATAAATAGAGAGCCTCCCCCTCATTTGTACTCACTCCTGAATTGTTTCATTATTCTTTGTGAATAAGAATTGAGAGCATTTACTCAAACACTTTGCGAGCGCTCTTTCTGTTGTTCTTTTGTAGCTTATTTTGGCACAATCGCTTCCGCTATACAAATTGGTGCCTTAGAGGAGTTCTAAGGAATCCTCACTTTTGGGCGTAAAGGCTGACTTGGGCGAGTTTGGAGCAAACGGATCGCCTAAGGCCGCACGGTTTGCGAGATGAAAGGTCTAGCCCCGTGACATGTGCATGTTCTACGAGGTTGTCCATTTGTTTCTTTTGTTTGGCTTATAGTTTTACCGGCATCGTCTCACAACGGTTACTTTTCAGCTCCATGTGGACTCGCGTGGTCGACTATGTTTGCTTTGACTTGCTGCTACCATGGAAACATAGGAACCCTTTATTTTTGCGAAAGCTACGTCTATTACGAAAGCTAAGACTATTCAATCTGGCCACCTGTATACCACCAATAGCCGACTTGCATGGTCGACACCACCAGATCGTTGGATGAAATTCAGATTCAACCATGGGGAAGCTAGAATTGTTGATGAAGGGGTTGGAATATTATATAAGATATACATATTTAAAGTAGGTCCGGCCCACACGGGATCTACTTTCAACAAGATATTTAAATTTGGGATAATTTTGATCAGGAAAAATAAAATAAGTTAAATGCTCAATTTGTATTAGATATTATAGTTATTTAAGTTTATTTTTACTAAATTAATATTTAGATACTACCTTTTATTAGTTTACCAAATTATACTAAAAATGTTACTAAATTTATCATTCAATAATTATAAATCCTATAAAAAATCGAAATAAAAAACTTTCAAAACCTTTGGGGACCAAACAAAATTTTATCCTTTTTTAAATACTAATTATAATATTAAAATAAAAATATCAAAACTCAAAGGTTCTAAGAGTAATTTTACAAATTTTAAGGGGATTGGAGCCCCTGCCAGCACTTTAGATTCGCCTCTGGATGGAGCTGTTAGTATCACATCCATGTTGGCTTCATTAGGAGTTTAATTCGATTCTTTTTCAAGTTTATAATTTACATTTTTATTTTTTTTATTTTATATATTAGGTAACTTATATCATATGAAATTTAAATATATATTATGTTTAGAAATTTAATAAAAGAAAAAATATATAATGGTAATAAAAATATAGGGAAATTTATGGGAAAAACCAAAAAAAATTTGCAAAGTAGGCCATTTTTCTCATATTTACAAAAATAAGTCGATTTTGGAGAGAGAAACAGAAAACGCTTCAAGAAGCGCTTTCAGCTGACATGTCGGAAAACACTTTTTACAAAACGCATTTTCTTTTAACACATCAGTTTTTCGGTCAGATGGTTAAATGCTTGTAATTTTGTCCTTGAGTATCATGTTTGGTTCATGTCCTACTCACATTTATATATTTTTTTTATTTCATGTTGTTTTAAACTCTTTTTTTATTTTAATTAATAAATATATTATTTTCAATTTTTTTATCTTTGATGTGTTAAAAAAAACGTGTTTTATAGAAAGCATTTTTCGACATGTCAACTGAAAACATTTCCTGCAAGAAGTATTTTTGTTTTTCTGTCCAAAATTAATCTATTTTCTAAAATTAACCTATTTCCTAAATTTAGAAAAAACGATCTACTTTACTAAATATATTTTAAAACCAACATTTTTTTTCTAATTTACCCTAAAACATACATATATAATTATTATATATTACATAAAATCAAATATTTTAAAATAATATATATGAATGAAACAACTTAAGTTAACCATTTATGTTTTAACTTTCATTTCCTTTTCATTTGTTTTGAGAAATATATCTATCAATTTCTATTCTTTCTTTCTCTGAACAAAAAAAAAGCAACAAAAAATCTAACTACTTTAACAACAAAACACATAATTAAAAGAACAACAACAACATGGTCCTGCCTGAAGACAACTATTGGTCTTAAATGAAATTTTCTATAGAATTAGAAACCTTGGAAGAACGGGTTTTCTTGGATACCCAGAAAAAGCAACCAGCCGTAGTGACTTCCTTTTCAATATCAAAAACCTTATTATCGTCAGTTTTTGTCTCTCGTTTCTCCATTTCCTTCATTTTCTCTTTACATAAAGATAGCATCACGTAAGCCTCTACTAGACCCCCTCCTCCCGCCATCGCCATTGATGAACTGAAATAAAAAACCTTTTTTCTTATTTATAAACTTTCTCCTTGAGAACTGAGATGCGAATGAAGGTTTCTTTTTAGGAGGTTGGAAAATTTATAGGTTACCTAAGGGGAAAAAGGTGCGAAATTTACATATTTGTGATGTGGAGTGTAAGGACGTGTCGGATTCGCCGTTCTTTTTGAGGGTGTTCAACAGCTCATGCTTTTTTCTTCAATGGTCGCCGTTGATTTCTTGTGGACGTTTTAAGGGTCCGGTTATGTTAAAACCTGAACCGCTTTACATTGGTTCATGTCGAATAGGAGGGGTTTTTCTTTTCTCGAGGTAAAAAGCAGAGAAAAATTAGTATTTTACTTTTATGATATTTTATGTATTTTTATGTTTTAAGTATATATTAAATATAGTTTCAAAAAATGTATATATTAAAATTATAGATATATGGATATGTTAAATATTTTATATATTATTAAATATGTATTAAAGAATTATATATGCGATGAATTAATTATAATATATATACTTTGTTAAACATTAAAAATTTTTATTTTTCTGTAAGCAGTTTGTTTTTTATTTTTTGTTTTGTTCAGCGGTGATATCAACCTTCGGGTTAGCTATCACTTGTTTTTTTTTCCTCCTATCAACTCTTTTTTTCTTTTTTTCTTCTCATTCACTCTACATTTATTTTTTCTTTTTCAATTTACAGATCTATTTTGTGGATATTTTTGTTGTCTTCACAAGTTACGATGGATAAATGACGATGCTTGTCGTTCACTAAAACTTTACTGGCCACCAGTAGTTTTTTTGGAAAGTGAGTGGCTCTTCATCAATTTCTTAATTTGTTTCTGTTTTGAGAATATTTTAGAATAATAAATGATTTCACGAGTTGATTTGGACTCGTGTTGTCTTAAGTTTTATATGTTTTTTTTGTTTATTTTTCCATTATTTAATAATTCTTCTATTTTAGAAGTTTTTGTTTGCTCTTCTAGCATAATTTTTAGTCTTGTTTATTCATGTAATCTTATTTTTACAAATGATTTTAGGGATGGTTTTGTTGTCGTCCTTTATAGTTTGGTGAATGCTTGATTCTTTTATCGATTTTTGCTTACCGCTTTGGACCATCCGGGGCAGATTTTATTATCGTGTTAAGTCCTTGCAATCACTCCAGATATGTCATGCTTGAGTTGTGACAATGCCAATTGTCTATGTATCAGAATGTTCTATTGATGCTGAAACTAAAGACTTTGTTGTGCTGAAAGAGTTTGTCCTTCCTCATCTACGACGAGCGTTTCTTTCTTTTTTTCCGTAAATTGTATGGTTCCATTCATTGAATAAATTAATGAATTTATCTTTCAAAAAAAATTTGGGATCAACTCGATTAAACAACGAACAGGTAAAAAATAGCAAAAGAAATTGAGAAATTGAACACACAAATTTAATGTGTAAAAACTCCTCCAAAGAGGATAAAAAACATAGATAAAGATAATTTTACTCTAATGGCAAAAGAACGAAGAATATAAAATATGGAGATAAAAACTAAACCCGAAAACAAAGAACTCCTAAAACATAAACACAAAATTCTCCAAAAACATTATGAGTTCTAATTTTTAATGGGTGTATTTTCTAAGGTTGTAATCAGAGTTCGATTGAAACAAATAAAGAAAATTTAACTAGACGATAATTAACTCTCAAATTTGACTGAAATATGAATCATATCCAACATATTTGATGGTTAAATTTTATGAATAGTCTCTTTTAAGTATTAATTTATATCGATATAATTTCTTTATTTTTATTTACTAAAATTGATCCATTTGCATTTCTAATATCAGAATTAGTCTTAAGTCTTTTATTTTCCATATCATTATTCGTATGCTTTTTTTTATCTAAATCGATAAAGGTGTATATTGTATTTGGTTAGATGGAAATATAAAATGATTAAAGGAGAAAACAGAAAATTGGAAAAAAGTTGAAAGTGATTTGATTGGAAAGTTAAGTGAGAAGGAAGATAATAAGAGATATAAACATTTTATAATGTATAAAAATAAATAAATTCAAATTCAAATGATAAGCGGAGAGAAAATGAGAATAGTATTATCGTAGAAGTTTTATTTTATTTGTTCTCATTTTTCCGTTCTATCAAATAATAATAAAATAAATATTTTTCTTTTCAATTTTTTCATCTCTACTAAAAATACTAATAAAAAAGAAAAAAAATATTTTTTATTTTTTATTTTTTATTTTAGGGTAAATTATAAAAATAGTCACTTTTGTTTGTTTCAGATTACATTTTAGTACCTTATGTTTGAAATGTTACGTTTTAGTCACTTACATTATCGTTTTGTTACGAAGTGGTCACTCTACCATTAAGCTCCGTTACCTCTCTAACGACGGTCCTACATGGTAGTCCAAATTAAATTTATTTAATTAAAAACATATTTTCATCCCAACAACTGGACATCCAAGTTGGCATTTAAAACCTATTTGAATTGTCACGGAAGACTGCCGTTAGGGAGGTAACGGAATTTAACGATAGAATGACCACTTCATAATAAAACGATAACGTAAGTGACTAAAACATAATATTTTAAACATAAATAATTAAAATATTATCTAAAACAAATAAAAGTAACTACTTTTATAATTTACCCTAAATTTTATTTTCACAAGATAAAACAAGTTGATACATACAAGTCCATAGTTTGGCATAAAACCAAGACCATGAAGCCAAATTAAGTTGATGAAGACAAAAGAAATACAAGGAAAAGAAAATCAACAAATCAGGAAGAATAATCAGCATGACAAGCATGTCACAGAGACATCACCCAAAGGTAAATCTCGATTATACAAGCTCATTAAAAGTTAGTTATCCATTGTTGCAATTAAAAAACATTTTTCAAAAATATATATATTTTTAAAAATACATTTGAAAAGTGTAGTAGAAAAGTACGTAAAAAAAGTATGGTTTATTAATTTTAATTTTTTCATTGCTACCAAAATTATGATTAAATGTTAAAATGTCCTTTTAAATATGATAGTAGAAAGTTTTAAATTAACTAAGTTATATGATATTTAAATAAGTTGATACATGAAGAATAAATTTTAAATATATTTTAAGTAATTAATATAAATTATTTGTAAAATTAATGATATATAAAATATTTTAAAATTTTAAATATAATAGTAAATCATATTTAAACAATTTAATATAATGATACATAAAATATAAATTAATCTAATTTTTTATATACTTTTAAATAATTAATATAAATAAGGGTATTTTGATATTTTAAATTTCAAACATAAAAAATTAAAAGCACCTAAATATCAATTTTTGTGTTTGGGTGGAAAAATATTTTTTCACTATAGTTTTAGCCCCAAAAGTCGAGCGTTCTTTGCTTCTATGGTAGAAAAGCACTTTTGACTTCCCAAACGCAATGAAGGACAAGGCCTGGTAGAGATCTAAACTTAAATGTAGATACATTGATTATAATGAAAACGTCCAACAATTATTTGATAAGTAATTCGACACTCATGGGTGTTATGATCTTCAATAATATAATAGATAATTTTTTTGTACTTTAGGAATTTTGGGCTCAAAAAACTTTACAGTTGAACAAGATATAAGAGAATTCGACACCCGTGAGTGTCAAGGTAGCCCTAAAAAAAGTATTTCAAAGAATAACTTTTAAATATATCTATTTTAATACTTAACTAATTTTGCTTTATTCAAATAAAAATAATTAATATAAATTATCTAATATATATATAAAGAGAAAATCATATAGCACATTGTAGTACGCGAAATGTGTCAACGTTTTCTTCAACATCGTCAATTAAATTAGATAATAAAATGATAGTTTAAGTATAAAATAAAATAAAATAAAATAATTACCAAAACAAAAACAAAAATGGTATAGCTTGAGAGTCAACGTGAGCATTAAGCCATTATAAAATTATAATATTTGAATACACACTTTTGTTCCTAAAGTACACCATATCTTTTTTCTTTCGTGCTTAAAGTTTTTTTTTTTTTTTGTCTCACTTTAATCTCTAATGTTATACAATCTAAAGCAAGCTATCAATCTAATTCAATAAGACATATATATGTTACGATTCACCCTTAAGTAAGGCTACCTCAAGTACTGCAACAAGTCCAAAATGGTGCGTATGCAAGAATAATGAGTCAAGAGGTTACCAAAACATCTCGGAAGATTTCAAAAGTCAAAGAAAGGGACCAGATCCTTGTAGAACCTAGTAGAAGATTTAGGACGCTCTAGACAAATCTACACATGTATAGCATTTAATAGAGTCAGGTAGATTGTTTTAGAGAATCAATCTAGATCGTCTCTTGTATTTGATTGTAACCATTAGACCTGAAGGGCTTGCCTATATAAGAAAAGACACTCATCCTCATTTGTAACCAAGCTAGTATAATAAGACTTTTACGGTTAGATTTGAGTATTGATGCAAATAACTATAGTTAATTCATTGACTAGATTTCTAGTGAGTAATATATGGAATTAATAAGTTGATATGAAATTACATATAAGATAGTATGTTTGCCGCATCAAATTTTGGAAAGTGGTGAATTTTAACTTAATTAATTTAACCGTTATCGTTTGGTCAAAAAAAGAATAATGGTCAAATTGACAAAAGATGTAAATATTAAGGGTTAAATATGATATTATGCTTTTTTTATTTCAATTTTTTTTTAAAAATATCTGATGATGTCATCATTTGAAATGTGCTAATTTAGGATTGGTTGGATATATTTTCTTAACGTCCAAAGGACTGAATCAGTGAATAATAGAAAACATTAAGGACTAAAGTATAAAAAAAGCTTAAAGGATAGGTGAGAAAGTAAAAGTGACGCCGTTCCCTTAACAAAATAATAATCGGCGGTGACTTGCATCATTTTTCATTCCGTCCATACGTCTCTCAGCTCAGCATTGAAAAAGCAAAACATAAAAAAGAAAAAACAGAAAGAAAATTATTAATACTTTTAATCTACAATACTATATTTTTTTTGTCAACCAAACACGAAATTTCCCTTTCCGTTTCAATTCTCTTCTTTGTGATTTCGATTCTCGATTCTTTTTGATGAAGAAGGAAAAGATTTTAATTATATTGGTGTGACGATGTCCAAAAAAGCCAGCAACTGCGCAATTTGCGACAATTCAAATCGCGCATCCATTTGCGCCGTTTGCGTCAATTACAGGTGTATATATAGATATATGTATAATCGTCGGTAAAAGATTGTTAAATTTAAATTTCTTTTTTTATTCTTCTCATGAATTCTTGTTTGCAGATTAAATGAATATAATTCTTTGTTAATATCGTTGAAAAGCCGTCGTGAATTTTTATATTCAAAATTAACCGAAGTGCTTGCCGCAAAGGTTTGATTTCTTTCACTTAATTTGAAATTAGTTTTTTGATACAGCTTTTTGAGTCTTTTTTTTTTTTAAATTTTGATTTGTTTTGTTGTTAGGGGAAAACTGATGATCAGCTGAATTGGAAAATTCGTCAAAACGAGAAGCTAACTTGCTTGAAAGAGAAGCTTCGTCGTAGTAAAGAACAATTAGCTCAAGGTTTTGATGCTTGCTCCTCACTGTTTATTTTTTCTTTTTAATGTTTATATTCGTTAGGCGTATGCTAAATGGTGCTTTATATATAGGGAAAGCTAAGATTGAGAGGGTGTCTCATGACTTAAAGTTTAATTACGGAGTGCTTGATTCTGCTCGAGCTGCAGTACCAACTCTGTTCCATTTTGGTTTATTGGCCAGAATTACAAGTTGTATGAACAGTAACTTTAGGAATTATATTTTTTTCTCTGCAGTTGGAAAAGAATCGTGTGGAACAGATCAAAAAGTACTATCCCAACCTTATTTGCACGCAAAGCTTGGGGCATGTGAGATCCCTTGTTTTTTTTTTTTTTTTTTATGTTATTGTTATTTTTGAGGCGTTACATATCTCTTTATTTTTTTTGTTCCTTTTTGTTTTTTGGCTTACTAGAATGTCTTTTATTTTATCTGAAAGATGTGACTTAGACATTTTCTAAGTTGCAGATGGCAATTACCTCGGAACGTCTTCATAAGCAGTCTGTGGTCATAAAACAGATATGCAAATTGTTTCCCCAACGTCGGGTAAGTGCTTCTATTTTAAAATTGTTTTGGTCCCTGGTAGTGACTGGTGACTAGTCAGTGTGCTTCATATGCTTCTTCTAGTTATGAGCCTTACCTTGACAATCTTTATTGATCATGCATGTAACCAAAAGTCTAGTGATATTTTCCTTTTACAATTACTTAAATATGCAGCTAATGTGGTTAAGATTAGGATATTCATCCCAGACTTATTCATTTCCCTGCCTCTAAGCTTTTATATTCTAGCCACTATCTCCTAGGTTAAAGATAAGTAAGCTGAACTTCTTCTACTTTCGCAGGTAAATTTAGAGGGGGGGAGAAAAGATGGATCCAGTGGTCAGTATGATCTTATTTGCAATGCTCGCTTACCAAGAGGGCTTGATCCCCATTCTGTTCCATCAGAGGAGCTCGCTGCCTCGTTAGGGTAAATTTTGCATATTTATATAAGGCTATATGACAACTGTAATCCGCCTACATTTATTTACACCTCATTGAATAATATGACATTGGGACAATCGCTTCCCTCAGCTTTGAATCTTCTTTGTTATCTAAGCCATCTATGAGCTTGAATGTCCAGTCTCTGACACTTTGGTGATCCGATTGAAATCAGATACATGGTGCAACTTCTGAATCTTGTTGTTCGTAACTTGGCTGTTCCTGCACTTCATAACTCAGGTTTTGCGGTATGAACTAGGAATCAATTTCACCTTTATGCTAAGTCTAATAAACTTCTTGAAGCTTCTGCTTTTGGATTTTTTTATATAATATATATACATGAAATATATGCATATATAGTTTTGCATTATTTGGGTTTCCTGTGGGTAATATCTTAAGTTCTCTAAAACTGTAAATCATAATGGACTATTACTAAAGAAAATTCTATTATCCTAGGTACTGTTAGTAAAAATAGTTGAGCCTTCTTAATTTTTTAAGCATTTCTTATGTATTTTCTTCATTTTATTAGTATGACTTGTGGTTTCAAAATTTATTGATTTCTGTATAAAAAGTAATTTTCATTTCATTTTTGAACTACCTTTCTGGTTTCTAGAATGACTATCAAAGAATTCAAAGTCCATGAATTTTTCTGATGCATAGCATTGTGATGATTGTTCTTCCTTCAAATCAATTATAGTTTTAAATAAAAGTGGTAAAAAAATACCAGCACAAAAACATCAAGAAGTGAACTTTTTATCTTACTTTTTTCATTAAATTTTCTAGTGTTCCATTGTTTGGTTCTGGTGGTTTAAAATGAGTACTAGCAACTATACTTTCAAAATATATCCCTGTTTTGAAGCTCTTCCATTTCACATTGGAGTATATTGGTTTCTATAATGATGGCAACCAAATCAAGCATAGATGAGATCTATTTTACCCCATTATTATTGTACTCATGATGTTATAGTTTCTCCTCAGGGGTCTTGCTCACGAATATGGCAACGAGATTCTTATTGGGATGCATGCCCGTCTTCTCGAAGGTATCTCACCCGCAATGTTATTTGACTTGGTTGACTAAGGTATCTCTGGTGGGACTGAATATGTTTGTTTGTTTGCAGCAATGAATATCCACTTTTTATACCTCGCCAAAATTATTGCTCTGCTAGTGGGGATAATTCATGGACAGATAGAAGCTCTAGTAATTTTGGTGTTGCTTCAATGGAATCTGATAAAAGATTCCGTCTGGATTCATCTGGAAGTAGTAGCTTCAATTGTTCTTCTGGTTCTCCCCACACTGCTGAAACACATGAGGACTTGCAGAAAGGGATATCTCTTCTGAAGAAAACTGTGGCATGCATTACCGCTTACTGCTACAACTCACTCTGTTTAGATTTTCCTACTGAGGCATCTACTTTTGAAGCATTTTCTAAATTACTGGCCACACTATCTTCAACCAAGGAAGTTCGATCTGTTTTTTCGGTGAAGATGGCTTGTTCAAGGTATAGCCTGGTTTCCTGCCTTATATTTCTGATATATACAAGCTGAATCATATGTTTAACTTGTACTTTTGGTAAAATTTTGAAGTATAAAAACAGCTTTTCTAACCTTAAATAAGACTTACGGAGAGAGTATTTGTTGTTATCTTTCAGATGATAGTTTTAAGTTCTAAAATGGGTTCTCTTTACAAGTACATTTTGAGAAGCTTATAGCTAAGCTGGAAATCTCACGAGTTGGATTCATGAATGAGTCATCTTGAATTGTTAAAATGAACAGTTACTTATCTTCCGGGAAGAGTTTGGGTGTCACCATCCATACTTAAACCTAAGTTTTTTGTTTCCTATAGTATCCCTTTGGTTTTAAGATGCTTCTCTGTTCAAACTTGCTTCAAGTGAATAAATGGTAAGAAATGCTTCTTTTGGATAGGATATAAATTTATTTTTTCCCCTTCTAGTTATCATGTAACTTCATTCGCTAAACTTAGCTTCAGCTTGTAGTTTAATTTTAACCTAATTGTTATTTGTTTGGTCTTGTGGGAGTAGAAATTGTCTTCTTGACAATCAATGTGAAGGAAAAGACTTAGAAATTGACCTGTCTAAAGTATCTTATAAAATAGAGGGGAGCTGAGATTGAACTGACTCTGTTATCTACGTTTAAAATCCTGTTGTTTTGATTGCTGCTCAATCAACCTTTCAAAATTGTTGGCATGATGAGGACTGGAAGAGTTGTTATATTCTTTTTGGTGCTTTTTTTCATAGTTTATACACATGTATGTATCTATTTTGTGTTCGGTGCTTTGTCATGCTTATCAATTTCAGGTCAAGCAAGCAAGTCCAGCAGCTTAACAAATCTGTATGGAATGTGAATTCTGCCATGTCATCGAGCACGTTATTGGAGAGTGCACACACGCTTCCTTTGACGGTATAATATTGCCTTTGACTTTGTTTTAACTTCAAACATTTTGAAATTTTAATTTGTTGAATTTTCCGATTCACAAGATCTTTGACATGTTTTTGTTATATGGTTTTTTTAACCAACATGCACCTATATATACATTCTATTCTACCTACTTTTCTGCTAAGTGTTGGAAAAGTATGACTAATATATATTCCACTTCTCTGTAGTTTCCATTCAATTGGGAAGTCATTTGCATGGTTGGATTATGCCTATTATTCATACTAGCTTCGAAAATGAATGTATATGCTTTTCACATATGTTACTCGAACTCAAGTATTAATGCCAGATATTTATGTCTGACATGAGTCTGTTATTTCATTTCTAAGCTTTTCCACTGATATGAAGTATCCCTGGAGGGTCATATCTTCGTATCCTTGCTATATGTGTCAAACTAGTGCCAAGTTTGGATACTTCTAGAAAAAATGAATATTGAAGCAATATAGCTTTTCTATTGTTATCTTCGCTGAGAAATTCTAGCAACCTTGTCGATGAGATTGGTTTGGACTTTTTAAGTTAGATGCTTCATAATTTGGATACATTATTTTGATTTTGTTTTGCAATGATCATGCAGAAAAACTTCTCTGATAGCAACCTTCGTAGTTCGGCTGCCAGTTTTCTTTTTGCCACTGAAATGTCTGATACTAGGAAGAATGAAAACTCAATTGATGAATGGGATCTTGTGGAGCATCCAACGTTCCCCCCTCCACCATCAGAAACTGAGGATGTCGAGCATTGGACTCGAGCCATGTTTATTGATGCTACAAAGCAATGACCAGTTACCTGTAAGTGACATGTTGGTTATCTAATCATCTAGTTAAGTGTCCAAGTAATGGCATTATCAGCTATATGCATCTAACGCCAATGCTGATTTCCTCAAATTATAGCTTTAAACAAAACCTTGGTGTTTTGCATTACCATTGCTGATGTCATTCAATTTCATGAAGACATCGATCATGTAATCTGGATTTGGAGGTGTCAGAGAAAAGTATGTTTCTGACATGATTATACCCAGTCGTTTTTCTAATTTGTTTTCATATATTTGGAGAACCATGTTCTCATACCCACAAATGTGTTTAACGTAACTGTCATACATAGATACTTTTATAAAATGTGAAGAGTTTGGATCACATACTTGAGGATTTCTATAGAAGACATCAATCATGTATCGTATGCTATCCAGATTCAGAAGTGCCAGATACAAGTATGTTTCTGACACTATTATACCCAAATTTTCTAAGTCTTTTCATATATTAAAAGAAATCATATATTCATACTCATATTCGAGACATGTGCTTGATGTAGGTGTCGGACATAGATACTTTAAGAAAAATGAGTAGTCCGGGTCACATAGTTGCTCTCCATTGATCGATGTTAACTTTTCTCTCTTAGCGTATGAATTTCTTCACTGGATAGGTTTTTCGAAGAAATTCTGAGATCGAGGACGTGCAAATCTTTAATTCCTGGCCTTGACTAGTGTTACATGTAAATAGAGGTGATTTCGTTATTCATGTAGTGTATGTAATTATATTTATTTTATTCACTTATAAGTTGTTTGAGGAGTCTTTTTCCTATTTTCAATGGAAAAAGAATTAATAGGAAAAAAATTGTTTAACAAAATTTACGTTGTTAAAATGCTTTATATAGATTTGTAATCTTTGTTCCTATGTTTAATTTTAATATAACTATTCATTTGTATTTATATTATTTTTCTATTTTTGATACGAATGATTTCACATTTTATATAGTTTTCTCTTAAAAGAGAAATTATTGCATTAGACGTGGTTAAATTATAAATTAAATTTAAATATGGTGTTTAAGTTATAATTTTTAATTTAGTCTTTAAACTATCAGTTTTTACCCGTTGGTTTCATTAATTTTACTGTTAAATGTCAATAAGTGATACGAATCACCATCTGTAGCAAAACCTATCTGTTTTTCGAACTTTTTTTCCATTTTAATTTATTCCTTTTTCCTTGTTATAGATTCTTTGGCTTAATTCTAGGGTTGGATTTTTTTATACTAAGTTTAAATTCACATTACACTTTCACATTGGTGAAACCCTAGTCTCGAGCACAGATAAATTTATTTTAGCCAATGGGTTTATTGTTTAAGTTCAAATTGGATTTTATTTTATTTTGATTTAATTTCCTTAGTTAAACTATTTAAACTTGTATATAAATAAGTTAACTCTAGAGATGAAACAAATAAATTTTTTTCTTAGGCTATCTTTTTTCTATTATCATTTACATAGTATCAGGGTTCTTTTTTTCTCTATTTAGTGAGTTTGTATTTTGTTATTTTAAATACAAACCGTTTAGATACTTTTTGAGTCACCTTTTTAAAATGACATTTTAGGTACATCATCGACATAAGGAGGCATACCATCATCTTCATAAGCGATTTGCAGTTTTCAACAACCAAATGCTTTGTACATGAGGCTTACACGCCACTTGAAAGACCGTAACCCTTTTACACGCACCAATTGACATTTAATAAGAAACTTAAAATAATGGGCGAAAGAAAAACATGATTAAAACAATACTTGAAAAACATTTAGGATTTAAAAACCAATTTAAATTATAGCGAATAGTTTGAGAAAAATTAATAAAAACTAAAATAATAAAAACCGAGACATGTAATGGTTTTTAGATTCCCTTCCCTTACATCTCAAATAATCACCATTTTCTTAGAACTCTAAAAACCTCAATCATCTCTAAGTGCTTTCTTAATTTAACCCTCCTCTCTTGGGGCTTTTTTTGTGGCCAACTAGTAACAGGTTGTCACCTCCTTCACCGAACCCTCCCCCCTCTCCCAACTCTTCCTTTCCCCCTTTTATCCCCTCTTCTAACTCTTGTATCTTCTCTTTCCGTTACCTCTTTTGTGAACTTTGATTGTCTATCCCATATAGTCGGTCAAACATTAATTAGAATAACAATTTGCGACATTCAAATTCATTTTGTATTGTTGCCATTTTTTACTAGTATAGAATTTATATTTGATCTCTAAAATGTATCTAGGCAGCAAATGCAGGTTAGTTTGTGTCTAAGGGGAACTAGATATGATGGGTTTTTAACCTTATCCTTCTGGCTGCAATATTGTAGGGATAAAGAGAACTAAAAAATGCATAGGTTCTATCCTTTGGGTTTGAAACTGAAGCTGATCAGATTTACTTAGAGAGGAATCCCTTTTCGAAAATAATAAGTATACTATATTTTAAGATAATTATGCATGTATTAAATTTTGAAGGCTTGCTAATTTTCGAAAACATAATAAGGCTTTTCAAAGCCTATAAATATGCTACTGATTTCGCACAAGGGGCAGCTTGGGGTGAGTGTTTTAGGTTATTCTTGGGAAATTTTATTCATTGTGAGAGATAGATTGGGCTTAAATAAATAATTGTTTAAAATGAATTATTAAATAAAATCATATTTTGAATAAAATTACGTAGGGGTAGAAGTAATAAATAATATTCTGTTATATTTTCGGCCCAATACTTGTTGCAACAACAGTTAGAAGGCTTACTTGGGACAAAGGACAAACCGTTCACTACACCAAAATAGGTTTTTAGCGGCGTTTTTTTAGGCCTTTAGCGGCGCTTTTTAACGCCACTAAAGGTATTTGCGGCGCTTCCACAAGCGCCGCAAAAAAGGCCGCTAACGAAAACGTCGCAAACGTTTGCAACGTTTACAAACAAAAACGCCGCTAAAGACCATGGTCTTTAGCGGCGTTTTTTTTCTAGGCGCCTCTGAAGAACATATTTTTTAGCGGCTTTTTTTCCTAAGCCCCGCTAAAGAACATGGTATTTAGCGGCGCTTGTAAAAAAAACGCCACTATTTTTGGGATTTTTTTTATATTAAATTTTTCATTTTTTCGGCCTTCTTGTAGCAACAATTCAAAAGCAACCAGAACTAAACCAGCCAATAGTAATAAATTTATATAATATTTCAACATAAGGGAATAAAATAATATTAATATCAATAAATAAAAGTGAATTCATATTATTTTTGCAAAAAAATGTTAAATGTTAAAATGATAAAAATATTTATGTCATACACTATGAAAGCGGAAGTTGCGACTTAAACATCTTCATCATAATCTGAAGCTGCTGCTGAAGTTCGTCGTACGTTTTGCTCTGCTCTGCTTCTCTCGCTGCAGCCTCTGCTTCCCTCTCTGCAGCCGCTGCTTCCCTCGCTTCCGCCTCTGCTTTAAGTTGTAGCTGGAGTTCTTCATATTTCCTTTGAACCTCAATTGTGGTCGCTTGCATCTGAGCCATCTGGTCTTTTAACCTCTGAACTTCAGCTTGAGCCTGACTCCCCGAAGCCATGTATTGGTGGGAGTTGGATCCAAAATATTGGGTTGGGCTAACAAAAGATCCTTGAAATCGAACCCGACCATACCTTTTAGGACCCAAAACTTCAGTAATAATCCGGTTATCAATGTCTTCAAGATGAACAGAACTATCAGTAGAAGCAATCGCTACAGACTCATCTTTTTATCCTTTAGTTTTCCTAATAAATATATCACATAGTTAGGAGCAATATTATATATTGAAAACATATGCAACATAACAATAGTCGCATTACAAGCAATGAATTAAACCATTAGAAAATAAACACTATAAATAACTAAAATAAGTCAAATCGTATTAAGTAAACGTACCATTATTTCACTAGCTTCAGGAGTCATGGGAGATCCATCTTTCTTCCTATGTGTAATTTCAAAAAGTTGAAGGCGTCCAACTTTTTGACCGGACGACCGTTCTTACAATATAGTAGTATAAATATTATTTAATAGAAAGTTATACATATTCGGTAATATTAAAAAAATTAAAAATACCTCCGTCTCAGCTACACATGCGAAACTTCTCGACCCGGCTGTGTGGGTGAATTTTTGTTTCTGCCTGCTACTTTTTCCAACTTGTTCACGATCTTACGTTATGAAATTTTTTAATACGTAAATAGGAAATACTATAAACCAAAATAATTACAATAGTTTAGAAGTACATCATACCTCGCCTTTATTCAAATGCCAAAATCTAACCGCATCTTCCCATTGGTACCTCAACATACCCGGCGGGACATTTTGCAATTTTTCATCGAGGGTTGTTTTTGTCTTATAATAATTTTTCTTCAAAGTACTTTTGTTGTCTCTCCATCTTTTTCCTAATGCCTTCTTTACATAAGCATCCGAGACATCTAAAGCAAACCTCACCTACAAAAAACAAAAAACACAAGTTAATAAAGTAAATATAAATGAAACTATTTCCCAAGCATTATAGATGACATTAACATTTTGTTACCTTAATATTATCGAGGGCTTGGTTTTTGTTGCTATCGGGCATTTGATGCCATGACTCGTAGTTTATAGGCAACATATTCGAATTTCGTGCTAAAATGCCCATGTATCTAGCTAAAAGTCGAGCTTCTGATCCAACAGGCTGACCAAAACTGTTTCGTCCAACTTTGACACGCTCGACTGGATCTAACTCGTACAACTGTCTAAGTAGCGTACGTCCTCGACCTCTGCGCGTCCCACCATTTTCAGCTACAAATGGTATATTATAATATAAGAATTTGAAAAATAAATCAACTATAACAGAAACACGCATGTAAATTAAATGTAAAATTACTTTGAACTTCTGTAGGATCCTCAGCTGTAATCGGAACATTCGAAGATCCAACTGTTGTCTGTTGTTCAGTACTATTTGTTTCTATCGAGTTTGGATCATTTTGAACAATGCTTCCCTTTAGAATTTTTCTTCTAGGCATTTTATCTACAATACACATAAAATAGTTGATGACTTAATAACTAATTACAACAATAACAGCACATATAAAACAGTTGAAATATATAATAAGACCAAGATTTAAATTATGATATTACATATAATTAAACAATCGTAAAATCTTACTACATCATTATTCGTAAATATCTTCATCGGTATCCTGACGAACCCATCCAAATTGTGCAATAGTACTAGGGATATTATCGTTTAAGTTTTGTTCTCGAAAGGGCAAAGTTACTGATCTATCGTCGATGTTATCTCTACTTCCACTGCCCATGTCAAACAAGTCTCTAGGGATGTTACGGAGTACAACGTACCAACCCTCATCAGTTGGATCTTTTGAGTAAAAAACTTGTTTGACTTGAGATGAGAATACATACGGCTCATCTATCAGTTGTTGTCCTGTGTGAATCAATCGGTCAAAGTTCATCATTGTAAAACCAAATTGATCTTGCTTAATTCCACGAGCTGTATTAACATTGGCCCAATCACCACGAAATAAGACAACTTTCCATTTGCCGTAGTAATCCAACTCAATTATGTCAGTAAGATGTCCGAAATATTCCACATTTCCCTCGACAGGATTATTGTCCCTAGCACTAGCATAACTTGTAATTGCAGAATTGACAACTATTCCACAATTTTGCGTTCTTCTCAACCTCTCGCGATATTTTGTATGAAATCTGAATCCGTTGATGAGGAACGCACTATATCTTTTAACCACTCGATTTGGACCTTGGGAGAGCCATTTAACATCGTCGTTTACGTTCTTCCCACTCCAAACCTATTGAATGGAAAGTAAACTGAGTAATTCATTTGTTATGAGAAAACATTATTATTTGTAAGCGGAAGCTCGAACTGCATACCGTTTGGCTTAACCATTCATAAAAAGATTCTGTAAACAACTTATTGATATCTCGATGTTGTGTTCTTCGGGAGCGCAAACGAGATCTCAATATTTGTTTGTACTCACTGTGTTAAAAAAATGTGATCTTTGTTAGAAGATAAACAGTTATTAGTTTGATAAATATTTATCAAATTTGTAGAACTTACTTCCGTAAAGGTTCCAATGATTCGTGGTGAAACAAAACATATCGATGTGCTTGTACCCACGATAAATGATCTAATTCTGCAATTTCAACTTTTCCGATTGGTTCTCCAAAACTTTGGAACAAATAAGTATCGGCTAAGTTATGGTCCGTGAGTCCAGCATTCCTATTTGGTCTGTTTAACCTTGTTTCAACATCTTCCAAAATATCTTGAGCAGAAGGTCATACATTCTTCTGCCAAGTAGCCTTCAGCAATCGATCCTTCTGGATATCGCTTGTTGCGGCAGTAAGACTTTAATTTGGATAGAAACCTAAACACAATATACAACATTTCTTAATTATTGAAACTAAAGGCATAGAGGTGAATGAAGGAAAACTTTAAAAATTTTAATTAACACCTTTCTATGGGATACATCCATCGATAGAAAACGGGTCCGCCAAGAATTGCTTCGTGCGGGAGATGGATTATCAAGTGAACCATAATGGTGAAGAAGGAAGGTGGGAAGATTTTCTCCATGTTGCATAAAGTCAAAGCTGCTCGATCCTGTACCTTCTGAAGTTCTTGAACGTCCAAAACTTTGCCACAAATGGCTTTCATTATGTTGGATAGTTCAATTATACAAGACGTCACCTTCTTGGACATCCAACATCGTAGAGCCACTGGCAGTAAATCTTGCATCAAGATGTGATAGTCATGTGATTTTAGCGAATATAATCTTCGATCTTTAACACTAACACATCGAGATATATTTGATGCATACGCATCTGGAACCTTTATATCCTTCAACACCGTGCAGAACAATTCTTTTTCCGTCTTCGACATTGAAAAAATAGAAGGCGGCAACCGATATTTCCCATTCGGAAGTGGATTGGGATGAAGATCAGGTCGGATTCCCATTTGGACTAAATCAAGTCGACTCTGAAGATTGTCTTTTGATTTTCCGTCGACATTCAAAATTGTACCCACAATGTTCTCGCAGACATTTTTCTCAATGTGCATAACATCAAGATTGTGTCGTAGAAAGTGATGCTCCCAATAAGGCAACTCAAAAAAAATACTTCTTTTTTTCCACAACTCTGTCTCATTAGGATTGTCCTCTTCATCAGAGTCATCATCAGCTTCATCATTGGATCTTCTATTTCTTTGCGTGTTTGGCGGTTGGTTCATCTTCCCATAAATGAAATTCATATCTTCTAACATGAACAAGATTTCAAAGCCACTGGTTTGCGAAGGAGCTTCTCTGAACTCTTCAGTACCGTCAAATACAGAACTCTGATCTTTTCAGCGGCGTTTTCCATAATGCGCCGCTAATGATCGATCTTTAGCGGCGTTTATTATCCAAACGCCGCGAAAAACGCCGCTAAAAGCCTGTTTTGGTGTCAGTGTTCCTAATGCCTCTCTTATCTCCACTGCTTGTTAACATTTTTTTTCCTTATGTTTTGTAAGCTGAAAGGGTTTGTTGAGATTGCTCAATCTGTTACGAGACTCAATGCTTCATGCCAGGACTTTTCGATCAATAGGACGGTGCCACTCTATGTAGGCATATGTGGAGCTAGAGAGAGGGGTAGGTAGTGACTTTCGCCATCCTAAAATAGAAAATTCTTCCTTTAGTCCCATTAGAAATTATAGAATTTCAAACTAATTTAATGATAAAATTACATTTTGTCCCTTAAATTTTATAATTTAATTTTGACCCTCCAAAAATGAAAAACCAAAATTGTAAAATTTTAAGTTAATATAACAATAAAATTACATTTTAGCTCTCTTGAAAGTTACAATTCCTAGCTTCACCCTGTTACATTCCTGAGACTTTTGATGTCAGTGGATCTCCTTCAACCTAGTTTGATCAACATGGCCTATTTTTTTTTATCTAGATACCTACTAAATTTAAATGATATTTTCAATATGTTAAATCCAAATTATTCTTGCAACAATATAAACGTATTTAAAAATTGATTCATATGTTTTAAATATACTTAAACATCAAAATCGAGCTGATATATACCACCCAAATTGATGTTAAACTAATATAAAAACCTAATTGATACAAGAGCAATACTCTGAAAACTCATTTATAATATGTTAAAGTTTATGAACCAATTTAAAATCTAAGGATGATTTGAAAATACCTAATACAATTAACTTTATAAAATTTCTAGAAAATTATAACATTTTAAAACATAGAAATCCTTAAATGCTTACGAATTGATTAAATAATTTTATTAAATTATTATAATAAATAATGTAAAATTTACGAATTGATCAAAAATTTTATTTAATTACCATAATAATTCATGTAAAATATGAAATGAATTATTGCACCGTATACGCAATATAAATATACAAACCATTTACACTCTTTCATACAATTTAAAAATGATTGTTAAATTGTTAGGAGGTTTTAAAATGTCTTGCCTTTTTTGGCTTAATACAAACTTTAACCCTAAAATATACCATCTTTTCCATTTTGATCCTTCAAAAGCCCACTTCATTCCCTAACATTATCACACTCCCGATTTAATCCCTAACATTATTAGACGTTCCTGATTTAATTTTTGGACATTAAAAAACCAATTAGAATATCCAACCAATCATGTCACTTCTCATACAATTACATCAAAAATTCTATAAAATCTTTAAAATGAAAAAGAATACAAAAATATTAAAATTACAAAAATATATTGAAAATATTAAATTACAAAAAACTATAAAAATTTAATAAAATTTCAAATATTTAATAAATTCAAATATCCTACAAATATCGCATTGTAATATCAAATTGGGATACTTGACAAATTACAAATATCATATCTGTTGAATCACACTCAAATAACTTCATGTTAAGCTAAATAAATCAATATTGAATGAATTGAAAAGATAAGCATGGAATAATAATAATGATAACAGTAATATAATAAATAAATAAATTGAACTAAACTAAATTGAACTTCTTTTATTTCCACATATTTTTCCATAAAATTAACCAAAAAACACAAATAAGCTATATTTCTATGAACTCTCTTCAAAGTAAAAGGAAGAAAAAGGAGGAAATATCTCCCTAAAGATGCAACAACTTTCACAGCATCTTTTCCAAATCAATTCTTATCCTAGACCCACCATGGAAAACTAATCAATTCTCTCTTATACGAACCTAGGACCTATGTTACTCAAACCTGGTTTGAGTGTGAGTCTTGGATATGTCTGCACGGATTTCTAAGTTTTTTTTTTCTTGTCATGTATGTGAAGTGTCCTTGAAGAGTCATATCCTTGTACAAGGTTCGGAAGTATATCGAGCATAATATCCGGATATGGGTACTTCAAGAAAGATGAAGAACCCGTGAAACATAAGAAAGGACTTATTGCAACATTTGCAAAATGAACTGTCAAACCAAAACCTACCCACTAAAATACCTAACTCATCAGCTTTGTTTCTAACAGAAGACATCAAAAAAGAGATAAAGTGAGGCAAAGAAAGGGAAAAAAAAAAGAAGAAGAAGAACTAATCATTTGCAACTGCAATAATAAAAAGAATTGGAACTCCTTTGGATTTGACTATGTAAGAACAGTGAAAAGTCAAGTTTCAGACCCTGAGTCGGATGAACTCAATTCAGAAGCTCCATCCAAATTATTTGCAAAAGATTGAGATAGCTTTGGTTGCATGCCACGGCAAACTTTCAGAGATGGCCTCAGTTTCATGTACTGCAAAACCAAATCAATAGGCAAGCTAAGCAAACAGCATACAAACCATGAAAAGACACTAAGCTAAGCAGCCATGGGACTGGATTGCAAATAAAAGCATTAGAAAATGTACTAAACCTTCAAATAACTTCATGCCTATAAAGAGAAAAAAACATAATTTTCGGTATACTTCTAGGTTCATTACAAACGTTAATACTAGGAAACAAGTCATACAATGACTTCAATGAGAATTTATTGAATAAATCTGTTATATATCATTGAAGGGGAAGGGAAATATAGCAAAAAGCCAAAAGGGAAAGTACCACTTACCTCCTGATAAAAAGCATTAATCTCCTCTTCCGTAAGCCCTTCATCCTCACCGGTATTTTCTTCCCAACCAAGAGAACGAAGGAATGCAGCCTCTTCCTCATCAGGATAAACCATAGCGCTAGCACTCATGTTCTTTTCCCCATCATCAGAACAGGTGTCACCATTGCTAGCAGCTGCAGTACCATTCTCATCAGCATGAGCAGTTGCAGAAGCCCCGTCTACTTCCTTTGTAACTTCAGATTTCTCTGTAGTGGAAGTTGAAATATGAGGATCCGGATCTGAAAGACCAGCAGAAGTGTTTGTTGAGGTCTTCTTCTTCAGGAGATTAAAAAAATCATTTCGGCTCTGGGTTTGAGCCAAAGAAGGTCTCTTTTCCACAGTGAACCCAGCTATTGGATTAATGGAAGCTGCCTTGAGTTCCCCAGAAGAAAGCTTGGGGCTGTTTGAGTTTCTTGCAGGAGCAGATTTAATAGGAGCAACAGCATGTTGGCTAGTAGTAACCCTGTTGTTTGTGATTGTTGCTGAACTAGCAATATCTTTTTGAGTAGGAGACGAGACCCCATTCTCCCACCCTGGTTTGAGAACCAAAAGCTTCCCAGATGTCTTTGGCATATCGGACTTGACATGTCCACCATGAAGAGACTGATTACCTTGATGAGTCAAAGGTTGTGGCTGCGGTCCACTCTTGACAGCTACATTTGCCTCACTTATTCTGGCTGCAGGTTTGGCTTTTGATTTATCTGCTGAATTTAGAACCTGGGACAAGAGAATTACATTAATCATTACCTTTAGTTTCCAAGTACAAAACAAATGGATCTTTTATCCGTGCAGAAGCAGTAGACAGGTAACAGATAGGAAACAGAACAACTTCATAAACAGTTTACGAACAGGCAGCAGACAAGCTAACCTCAGAAAATATTGGCATTTCAAAGTCCCTTGAATATGTACAAGAACAGTTATAAATTATGATTCAATCACAAGACTATATCAGAGAAGTCGTGTGATAAAGAGAAAGTCCTCATGAACTTCAAACCAAGATCCGGTATAAAGAAAACCAGGGTGGAAAAAGAAAAAGAAATAAGGCTTGCTCATAAAATTAGATATAAATAAATATAGGGCTTTCAAAATCAATCGATGATTTACAAGAAGACTGATGGAAAAGGTAGGGGAACCAAAACTGTTTAATAGGACTAAGACAACAAACTTAAAGCAGCTAAGATTCAAGAGACAATATTTGCTGAAACTGAGGCAGTTGGCTTACAGAACCCTTAGGCATAGAAGGCGTCACTGGTATTAGTTGCCTTGATTGCTTAATAGCCAGTTCCTCGCGCCTTTGTGTGTTGACAGATAACTAAATAAAATAGAAATGTATGGTTAGATCACAGGTATAAGTTATATATGTAATGAGAACTTAGTGACTAAGCCAGTTACCATGGGAGGAGTACGGGTTCGTGAAGGAGCCTGTGCTAGTGCTTCAGCCATATTAAGACTAGATGAGATGCTTGAAGCCCCAGAACCTGAGGTGGAAGCAGGTTGTGAGGCAGACAAGGTACTTGTGCTACTACTTCCAACTACACTGGGCACTTCTGCCAAAGCTGAGGTCCATCCTTCTCCATCAATCAAAGCTGAATTACCAACAGGCAAACTCTGAGAAGCTGAGCTCAAACCAGGAGAGGAAACTCTAACCATCTCAGGAACCCCTTGCCTCTCTTCAGTTCCAAGTGAAGGAAAATCTTTCTCAAACACAGCCTTGGGGATGCTACTCCCGATAGTACCCCCAGAATGCAAACCATTGCTAATGTTATGGTTACTGTTACCATTATCTCTAGAGTCCACTACTATCCTTCGTGGCAAAGGCTCAACCTGTTTCCTGTAGAGCATAGAATGAGAACGACGCAATGTATCTATCTCCAGCCTACTGGTGGAGATACCTCCTAATTTCTCAACCCTACTGGTTAAGATACTTTCTAAAGGTTCCGAGCAATAACGGTCCCAATGGTCCCCAAAGCTTGTCCTCTCTTTATCCCTTTCTCGATCCTTATCACGGTGACTCCTACTAAAGCTACTGTAAGCATGTTTTGCAGAAACATTTCTAGAACTCCTCCCTGAATTCAACGAACAAGTCCGATCCAAAAATGCTGAACGAGGGGAACGGAAATCACTTATATTCCTAGAATTTCTATGTCTCCCATGATGCAGCAAAGAAGAAACATCTATTATAACAACAAGAACACAATTATTATATATATACACATTCTCAACAATCAAAGGCTATAAAACTAGAATAAATGCAATGAGAAGCAAAATGATAATAATAAAATAATAAAAGGGCATAAAATGTGTCTAACAGACAGATGTATGTCCAAAGAACATTATAATCAAGTATAAATGCAATGAAAAACAAATGGGTATCTAAAAGTTGGCTTGTCAAACGGTACCTGAGTTAGAAGAAGAGGAAGTAAAGTGGTGGGCTGAATTGCCACCCCCAGTAACAGTGCCAGTACTTCTCAGCCATTCTGGAACTAATGCAGGTTCACTTCTTTCCATAAGGGATACCAAACATGATCATCAGAAAAATAAAAAAGAAAAAGGCTATGTAACCTTCTTCAAATCCTAACCCACCAAATTAATTTTCTTCCTCTTAACCCAACCCTAATCACTCAAACCACCAAAATTAAGGTTGCTGGATTTAAAGTGGCAAAGAAGGAAATGTTTGGATCAAAGGAAACAGAATTTTAACACAAGTGTGAAGCCATAGCAACGAAAACAAAGGCAATCACAATGAGGAGATTACATTTCAATTAACTCTCTCCTACGCCTCCATCTTTGATTAAAGAAGGATTTGCAGATTACTGATTTTCCAGTTCCAAATGAAACTCATATGTTCCAATAATAATAATAAAAGAAAGGATCTAACCCTCTTTTCAAATCAATAACTTAGGCAAAAATACAGCAAAAATAACTTTCCAAAACAATAGTTAACGCCCACTTAAAACCAGTTTAATTAAGGAGAACGAAGGTAAACAGACATAAATTTGGAGTAAAATTAAAACCCTGAATTAAATTTTAATTATAAGTATCCAACTGCTAGGGCTTCAAACTAAAGAGGCAACAACAAAATTTGGGGGAAATTCTATACAAATGAAGAGCAGATGAAACAAAAAACAGAATCCAAACCCTAACACCCCCCGCAACAATTCCTCGCTATTGCCTCAAAAAACGTAACCTATATAAAAATAATATAATAGTAACCGTCCCAATCCAATGCGTTTCTTTTTT
Organism: Gossypium raimondii; assembly: GCF_025698545.1. NCBI lineage: Eukaryota > Viridiplantae > Streptophyta > Magnoliopsida > Malvales > Malvaceae > Gossypium > Gossypium raimondii. The sequence continues at coordinate 24,142,236 of NC_068569.1, forward strand.
CCGGGAAATTATTAAAAAGGAAAAATTACGAGAAAAAGAAAACAAGGGAGTTTCAGTGAGAGAAAGAAAGTGAAGTAGAAGATAATAGAGATAAAGAAAAGAAAGATAAATGCTGATTATTCAAACAAAAAAAAAATTGCAATTTAGGGTTTTGATTTGATTGAAGATAAAGAACGAAGCTTAAATTTCTTTTTCTTTTTCCCCTTTTCTGATATATATTTTTTCTTAATACTCGGCATCTTGTTCTAAAAAGAAAAAAACATTTTTTCCTTTTAAAAAAAACAAATATTTAAATTCGTTGGTATAATATTATTTTATGAACAAGGCTTTTCAATGATAAAACTTTGGCTTATGTTATGTTTGGTAAGGTATGGTGTGCTGTTTTTCTCTGGGTTCTCTCTGCTTTGTTTGGTCAATAAAGGCCGTACATTGTTATTTATATGTGTCCATTGTAGGTCGGTCCACATGCCTATTTTTCTCTTTATTTTTTAAATATTAAATATTTTAATTTTAGATTATTATTCCAAGCTAATTCGAGCTTCTGTGACCTGTGTACTAGTTTAGTTGCCAGCTGACCGTATTTGTTCGTAATTGAAATTTGTATATTAAAATAAAATTTGTTTTTTTTCAAAATTAAAAAAAAGTAAGATTTTTAATCTAGACGTTGTATATTTTGTGGTTCATTATATGATTAAGGCATTCTTATTTTTTACCGGTTAATTTATTGTAATTTAATTTTTAAATGTGTTCAATAATAAATATAAAAAATTTGATATAATTTTTAATGAAAATTCATTGAAAAGATAAATAGGTAAGTGGTAACTTATCATTTAATGAAATACAATCAACTGATGTTTAAATTTTTTCTTTTACAATATGTATTATTCTTTAATTTACAAATCAATCCATAATCATTTAAATTAATTGTTTTTATTAATAGTTTGGATATTGTTCGAGAATATCATATTTATCAATTCATACAATGTTAATTAGAGAATATCATTAACCATTTAATCGAGCTATGAATTTCATTGTTCTTAGTAAAGTCATGTCATACACAAGTCGTGTATCCAACATACCGGCTATGGGCTTGATAATCTTTAGAGCATAAGCCTCCACTTATATCAAAGCACATGAGTTACATACATATGGTCAGTGACTAACTCAGGATTTAGGTAAATCACACCATGAATGTCACAAGTGGATTAATTCACAAACAGATTCAGAATTAATTCAACCTGGGTCCAGTTCAATGTATCATTCTTTCAATGAATACATCTATGTCTCTATCCGTGGAGTCAACTGCTCCGATAGCCAGTGCTAATCATCTCCTCAACTGAAATTGTAGACAGCATAATAATCTTTCTAAGTTAGTAGTTTGCTGCTTGTGGATGTGATTGGTGTTGCGTTTACTGAACTAGTTTCTAATTAATTGTTTAGGGGTTCCATATTTAAAAGTTATAATATTTTAAGTTCAAATATTAATTTCACATGAAAATATGAAAAAAATAAAAACACACTCATGATAATATAAATTATTTCGTAAAATAATTTTTAATCATCTTTCAATTGCATTAGTTATAACCGTTATAATAAACAATCAATAATAGTATATACTAACATTACTAATAATAAATTTGATTTAGCTTCAAATTTACTATTGTGATTCAATATCGATTTGAGACAAAGTTCATGTTGATTCAAGACGATCACGAGTATGATAAGTATTTATTTTAAATTAATTTTATTTTAGTCATTTGGAGAAATAATGCTTTTTTTAATTTGTTAGATATTTTATTGTCATATAAATTGTAGCTATCTTTAAAGTACTTCGCTATCATTCTTAAAATTTTATAAATATAAAATTATTTCATTAGCTTATTATTAATTAGTTACAATTTTAAAAATAAAATTATTGAATATATTTAACATAAAATAAATATAATTAAATCATTGATATGTGAGATTGATAAGGAGGAGACACGGAATGTAATATCACGAAAATTTCTACAAGAAGATATTATCATTGGTATAGAAAAATAAGGAAATAAAGTGACAAAAGGGAATTTTGAGTTATGACAACTTTGGTGGAAGTATATTATGACATATCAATTCAAAAAGGATTAAATCGCAAAAGTTAGAAAAGTTTTATTACCCAAGAGTAAATACTCAAAATTTAATGGGTTAAAGTGTAAATATGAAAAGTTGAAGGATCAATAGTTAAAATATTTTAAGGGTGAAATGATCTAGAAACTAAGGAAAATGGATGAATTAGGACCAAATTGAATAAGTGAGGAATTATGAGGGACTAAATTGTAATTTGACCAAATTAAGTGATGACTCAAGGATGAAATTTTAAAAGATCATGAAGGGCAAAATGGTCAATTAATAAGGAGAGAGAAATCTAGAAGGCAAAGATGATGTTGGTGATATTTTAGATAATTAAATAAATATTAGTTTATAATATTTTGATTTGATTTTTTTAATGATATTTTATTATTTTATTTAGTATATATATATGTGGAAATAAAGATGAAAAGCCACCATCCCACCATTTTTTCATGCATCAACGTGAGAAGAAGAGAGAAAGAAAGAAAGTTTTGCTTTCTTTACGATTTGGTCCTTTCACAAAAAATTTACCATTTTCACCTAGAAATCAAAAGAATTCCCATAGTCATCAAGAGAGAAAGATAACAAGAAGACTATGGGGAGCTAGAATATCAAGTTAGATTCAAGTAATAGAAGTTGGAGGAGAGAGAAAATAAAGTTAAAGGTTGAAACCAATAGGACAAGATAAGAACATCAAAATTTCAATATATTTTTAAGTTTGATATTATTGAAAAAGCATAGAAATGATATTATAGTAGAGTTTTCTTATATAAGGTCTTATGTTCTTGATATATTAGAGAAGGGAAATAAGTGAAAGTGATGGGATATATTATAGAGAAAGGGAATAAGGGAGTTATAAACTTAGTAATCAACATCTTGCACTAAAACAGTTTTGGACAGCAGCAGTAGGTTAAATTTGAAAAATCACCATAAATCGTGGAAATCGAATTAGAGGATGAACAAAATATGGAATTAAAACTTATTGATTCTAGTTTCTCATAGAAGAAACGATGTAAGTAATGGAATTGTAAACCATGAGATATAATAAATTTTGTGAGACAAGGTCAGAATGAATTTGGGTTCCCCTGTTCTGACTTTGAAAAATAATTAAAAATTTTATAAAAATAATTGTGAGTTAGAATTTATATGTTTAAAATTATTAATGAGTCTATTTTCAATAGAAACAAACGATAACATCATCTGAATCTCGTACGAGGAGATAATTAATTTTTAGTGAAGAAGGGTTGAAACTGTCAGACAGCAGAACAACGATGACTTTAAATAATAAACTGTACTTATTGGCTAAACCATAAATTCTGAAAATTTTATGGTAAGAAGATATGTGGGTCTAGTTTTATAGGAATTTATCATATCTTAATTCAGGGTTCCGTAGCTCAATATATAAATAATTTAGTGACTATGACTCAAGTGGACAACTTTGAATGAACATATAAATAAATGGTGAAATTATAGATAATGTTATATATAAGCATGCTATATACATTAAGAATGTGAAATGGAGAGGAGGAGGAGGAAAATATATGATTATTCAACTAGCATGAGATTTCATTAAAATGTCTAATTTGCATGTTTTAGGTTCGGGACTAAATTGAATAAAAGTAAAATTTTAAGGGTAATTTTATAAAAATGTCAAAAGTGACCAAATTGCATGAAACGAATTGTTTTATTATTTAAATTAATAAATTGAATTAAATATTAATTTAGATCAAGATTGGGTGGAAATTCGAGGAAAATAGAAAATTACCAAAATGTCCCTAAATTTTGGTATTTCTGCAATTTAGCCTGGTAAGTTCGTATGAACTATATTCTGTATAATTTTAATTAAAGTGAATGCTATTTGGTGATGAATATTATATAAATATGTGTTTTATTATTGAAATTGAATTATTAGTGGTAATATGTATAATTATTAGATGCATTGAAATGATTATCGGAAGCTCGATTGGGTTGGAAGCTTGTCGGAGATATATCACACTATCCATTGGTTCTATAGGTAATTTTGGATAATTTGATTCTGGTTATAATGGCATGTATAAGTTAATTTGGCCAACGTTAGCTCATTAATGTTTTGATTTTGATTGGTTATAAATACGAATGTTTGATGAAATGAAATGTCAGTAAATTAATTTGTAAACTCCGATAATGCTCTATAACCCTACTCTAGCGATGGATACGAGTTAGGGGTGTTACACGGAGGAGGGTGTAACATCCCAAATTTTGGGGTTAGAAGTTTTGTTGTTTGAAGCAAAAGTCAGTGAGTAGGTTGAACATTAGGGTTCTTTTTCGCGTTTTAATGTTAAAATGAATTTGCTGGTTTGGTGGTGGTGAATGTGTTAGTTTACGTTTGGGTTTTGGGTTAGAGTCCTTATGTGTGTCTTTAAGGAATTTGTTTATTTTTTGTTGTTTTTAAGTGTAATAGGCCATTTTGGCCCGGGCCCAAATGCATAAACCTTAAAATATAATAGCCTATTACTAAACCCAATTTTAAACCCAATAACACCCTAATCCAATAACCAAATTACAAGCCTAATACCCAAACAACCCAAATTGCTAGCACTAGCCTGTTAGCCCAAAAGAACACAGGGTAGCAGAAACCCTAAGCAGATTGAAGCAAATCGGCGCCGCAGCAACTGCCCACGTCATGGCAATCGTCTCCACCCACGTTTAGCAATTCCCCACACCCACCATGCACGTTCGTCACCTGCAACAAACCACAAACAGTAGCAATGACTGAATATACGACAACAAATTGTAAAGAGGTTTTAGGCTATAAAAAGCCAATGGATTTATGTAAAAAAGGGAGGAAATTTTCGTACCGAAATCAAAAAGGAAATATACAGAAAAATACTTTTGAAGGTAGGATTTTGTTTTATTTTTCTCTGTTCTTTTACTACCTTTTTTTAAGTTATTTTGGTTCTTTTCTTTTTATTTTCTTAAAACAAAACACGAAAAGGGTGAGGGGAGGAGGACTTACCGTCGAGAGATTCGTTGGGCGCTCTCGTTAGCCGTTATCTGGTCGGAAAATGGAGGAAATTGGAACGGCAGAGGAGGGGTTTTGAGAGGAGTTGTGGCACACCACAAAAATGGCAGAAGGGAATTGATTTTTGGGTTTTAAAATGGGAGTATATAGGGTTCAAAATGGACTATTTTTGCCATTAGTCCTCATGATTTATGGTGCTTTTCAAATTAACTTATTTATTTGTTCTAAATCTGACTGCACCTTTTATTTTCGTTTCAAATTGGTCCAATAGTGTGCAGCGTTTTAGGGTGGGTTGGAAAATTACTTTTTCGGTCCTTTATCTATTGCACCTATTTTAATTTACTCCATTTCTTGTTTTTATTTTCAAAATTCGGCATTCAAGTTACATTTGATATTTTAATTTAGTCCTTCATTTGTTTTTAGTTTATTTTATTATGTTATTTTTATTGTTTATTCTTGTTAATTATTATTATATTATTATTGTATGTATATCTGTGTGCTCATATATATAATATATATTAAATGTTTTAAATATATATGTAGTACGTATTTTGTTATTATTATTATTACAATCTTTTTATTTTTTTTTGTATATAGTTTATATATATATATATTATATACATTCATATTTTATAATTATTTATATTTTCATGTTTTATAATTCATATGTTTATACAATTTTATAATATGTACATATCATAGATTTTATTATTATTTTATTTTTCTTAGCCTTATATACATATGTATGCGTATATACTTTTATAATATATATATGTTTTCTATATTTTATGATCCAAATATTTTTATATATACGTATACATAGATATATATTATTCTATACCTTTATAAATATAGTTTTAATTTTTTATATATATACATTTGTCCATATTTTGATAATTACCAATATATTATGTTTATACATTATTATGTTTATTATTTTTAAAATGCATGTACATTGCATTATTGATTCATTTTCGTGATCTTTGTATGTACATGCATTAAGATCTTATCATACTTTTAAAGAAAAATATATTTTGATTTTGGTCAAAATACTTAAATCATCATTTTTTTAAAAAAATTTTAAATATTTGGCAATCATGATTCTCGAGAAAGATCGTGTCCTAACTTACTGGATCGTGATCATTTTTCGATGAATTTAGAAAGCTAAGTATTTATTTTACAATAAATTCGCAATTTTCAAATAAAACCTTATTCTCGGGAATTCAAAATGTCGGGTCCTAACTTACTGGTCGTGACATTTCGTTATCTCGAAATAAGAATTTCTAAAACAAAAAGCAATATTCGGTATTTTGAAAATATAAAATATTATGCCCTAACTTCTTGGGTGTGGTGTTTTATTTCTTTGAAATGAGAATGCTTTGTCATTTAAATCCATTCACGGGTTAAAATTTCTATTTAAAATCTTTTCAAATTTTGACATCAAGACATAAAATAATCAAATTTGGTACCGATTTTTGGGCGTCACGAGGTGCTAACCCTTCCTCGTCATGTTCGACTCCGAACCTGTTTTCTCAAATTTTGCAGACGAAATTGTTTTTTTGGTGAGCCGATCACACATTAATAAAGGATCGGTGGCGACTCAATTTTGTTTTTAAAGTCGATAACTTATTTTGTTTTCAAAAATGGTTTCGACGACTTGGTGACTCATTGGGGACTTTCGAGAGTCGAGCCATAAATTGATTATTTGGTATCTTTTGTCGAGAATTAAAGATTTTTTAAACCATGATTTCCTTTTGCATTCATTGATTTTCATTGTTATATATTTGCTTGATTAGCTTAAGGTTTGTTAGCTTATTTGCATTTTGCATTTCATGGTCAATTTTACCCTCTAAGTGGGAGTGAGAAGCTAGTCCTTCGTGAGGTTTTCACCTCCGTCAGGGGGTAGTGGATCGCTTTGGGATACATCTGTACCTATGTTTTCGTGAGATTTTCATCTCCGTGTAGCCATAGGGAAATGTGTCCCCCTGAACTGAACTCGGTCTATATGAGCCTATAATGGGTGAGGATCGAGGAATCTGCTGGTTCGGGTACCCTTGCTCTAGAAGCCAAAACCTCATATAGTGAACCTTAGGAACCTACCCTAGGTAGAATTACTTTGAACCTTAGTAGGCACCTAATTAGGAGTTTTTACTATTTCTTGGTTGTATTGTATTTAATTGTTACTGACTTTTTGTGTTTTACTCTGATTGCATGGCATTACAATTACATGGCATTCCATTATAAAGAGGCGTTGTTTCGTATTCGGTTGCTAGACAGAAATTTTATCATGGGAAATGGGTTTCTTGATAAAATGGAAGATAATCTGATCGCTTTGAATATATTAGAAACGCAAGAAGGGTGACGGAAGAATACATGACTTTACTTCGTGCCTCAAGGTCAAGTGATTATTCAAGAGTTTTGACATTTCAAGCGCCTTAAAGAAGTTGAGGAGCATTACGGGGATGGGCGGGCGTTGGATTATAACGGGATCAAGCAAAAGGAGGTAGAAAAGATACCCTTTTGAAGAATCCACAAGATTTATCTTAGCATCCAGATGAAGAAGGAGAAGATGTCTTCGCCTGGAGTATGAGGGCAAAGCCGTATATATATCCGCTTTATGTAAAGAAATTTGTCTTCTAATAAAGTTTTCTAAATAGAATTGAATCAGAATCAACGTCTCTTTATGCATTCATTTCATGCATTTGCATTACATGACATCATATGCATTAAAATCCATTGAAAGAGCCTAACTGATTAAAATCATGCCTCAGTTAACCTGGAAACCAACCAGCCAACCCAGCCCCGTTATGGTACAAGAGCGAAATAAAAAAATATGGATCAAAGATTAGAAAAGCTCGAGCAGTTCCAAAAAGAAATGCATGAGCAACTTCAGCAGCAGATGCAGGAGCAGCTCGAGAAGATTCAAGAGAAAATGATGGAATCTCAAGGAAATATGATGACAAAGTTAACGCAGTTGTTGACAGAAAGGAAAGATAAAGGAAAGAGCCCCATGGCCAATGTTGAGGAGGAAGGTGATGACGGACCCCTGTATTCTCCAAGCTTTACTCCCCCAGATGTACAGCCCCAAGTGGAAATGTACCCGCGTAAATCTTCTGTTAGCATTAGGCCTCAGCAATTTCAGGCCGATGCTTCAAAGGCGATGAATTACCAAACTGGATTAGGCTCTAGCCCTGAGAATATCCCCGTCAATCTTGTAGTCCCTGACTTCGATGAGGTGGTCGAAAAGGAAAAAGCAAAGGAAGAATTGCCAAAGCAATTGGAAGAAAGATGGAAATGGGTCGAAGAGAAGTTCAAGGCAATGGAAAGTACTGAGAGATATGGTGGGATTGATGCTAAAGATCTGAGTTTGGTACCGGATTTGGTGCTACCTCACAAGTTCAAAATGCCAGGATTCGAGAAGTATAATGGGACTAGTTGCCCTGAGGCCCACATTACCATGTTTTGTAGACGAATGGCTGGGTATGTCAATAATGAGCAGTTATTGATACACTGTTTTCAGGATAGCCTCACGGGGGCAGCGTCTAAATGGTATAATCAATTGAGCCGTGCTAAGATTAGTTCCTGGAGGGATTTGGCACAGGCTTTTATGAAGCAGTATAGTCAGGTGGCAGAAATGGTTCCTGACAGAATTACTTTGCAAAACATGGAGAAGAAGTCGAATGAAGGTTTCAGGCAATACGCTCAGAGATGGAGGGAGGTTGCAGTTCAGGTCCAACCACCGCTCCTTGAAAGAGAAATGGTGATGCTCTTTATAAATACGTTGAAGGCCCCATTCATCACACATATGTTGGGAAGTGCCACAAAAAACTTTTCTGACATAGTTATGAGTGGTGAGATGATTGAGTGTGCTATTAGGAGCGGAAAGATTGATGCTGAAGAAAATAACAGAAATCAAGCCCCAAAGGAAGAAGAAAATGAGGTGAACAACGTGAACACGTACAGCAAATCGATTACGGTGAATCAGCCAAGAAAGGTGGTTACTAATCAGTAGGGTTCATCAAGATAAGAATCAGGTGTGAAGCCAGGTACTGAGAAGCTCCAGTTCACACCAATTCCGATGTCCTATAAGGAGTTGTATCAAAGCTTGTTCGATGCGCATGTTGTTGCTCCTCATTACTTAAAACCTCCACAACCTCTGTATCCTAAGTGGTATGATCGAGCAGCGCAATGTGACTACCACGCAGAATTACGGGCACTCAATAGAGAATTGCATTACCTTCAAAAGCTAGTTGAAAAATTCATCAACATGGGTATTGTCAAGTTGGGTGACTCATCTAATGCGAAAATCCACTACCCAATCATGATTGACAATAAGGTGAATGCGATGTATGAAGAGATGTAGGAAGTGTTCACATCAATGCCATAGATGAAGACACAATCGAAAAGGGACCTTATTAGATATCCACCTTTGTAAACACAGGGAGTGTTTTAAACAATCGAATCGGAAGAAATATTTGTAGTATTTAGGGCTTATTTAGAGCAATGTTCAAAACACACTTGTTGCTTTTAGCCTAGAGGCAATAAGAATTCCTTTGTGAAGTAGGCTCATGTCTGAATGTCGTTATTTTAATGAAATGCATCCTTGCGATCATTTTTGAACCAACATTCTTTCAGTCTATCTGAATAGTTATTCTTTCATTCTTTTGGATTTTCTTCCACATCATTCATTCATTCATAATCATATTGTATAGATAGTTCTTCATAAATCTATACATTCTTTTGTATATTCTTTGATATTTATTATGGGCCCCCAGATATCAATGACATGAATGACACTGCTACAGATTTAGAATCTCTTTTTGAGCAAGACATGTGTTTAGAGGGATCTCCTGACTTTGAAGATGACATAGATCGTAGCCTATCTCCAGACTTGTTAAGGATGGTAGAGTAAAAAGAGAGCAAATTTTACCTCCTGAAGAGACAATGGAGATTGTGACTTTAAGAGAACATGCATAACCGGAGAAATGAAGCAAGACCTTGTTAAGTTACTTCGAGAGTTCAAAGATGTTATCGCATGGTCATACCGGGGCGTGCCGAGTTAAATCGATATTGTAATTTGAGCAACAGCACAACGTCAAAAAACTGCAGTATGTTCAAGATTCACATCATGAACGATGTAGTTAGAGTTCTTTACCGGGGCAATACCTTCTTCTCTGCCTTATTCAGTTGAAGTCAAGTTGTAATTTTTTCCGTATTTTTGTTAGATGTGATCCTAATTGAAGAGGAAGATCTAAAATTTTCTTGTCATAGTTAAATTTTGCCCCAAAAGGCTCTATGAGAGAAACCTGATGCCAAAGAAGATCTTTCGCATACAAAATGAAAGTGGAAGTTATGGGGAAGACCTTATCTGGAATAATATTGATTCTGATCGAAAGAGATGACCAGGACTTGCCTAATCCTATAAGTGCAGATTCAATCCAAAAAAAAAGAGAGAAAACAAAAAAAAACAAAAAAAGGGGAAAAAGAAAAAAAAGAAAGAAAAAGAAAAAGAACCCCGCTGGGGCAATGCCTTTCTCTTTAGCTTATCACAGTTTTCCATTGAAGTTGAAATTCTTTTTCTCCGGGTATTGGCTGAGCTGAAGTAGGATGAATATCCAATCTCAATAAGATCAGTTGAACTTAATTGAAGGAAATTGGCTAAACGGCTATTTGTCACGGTCAGATGTACCAAAAACGGATGATGCGAGCTTACAACAAAAAAGGGTTCGTCCCAGAAAATTCCACGAGGGAGACCTGGTATTGAAAAAGATCATTCCTCTACAAAAAGATTTAGAGAAAAATGAGTGCCAGATTGGGAATGTCCTTATGTTGTAAAGAAGACATTTTCCGGAGGAGCACTGATCTTGAGTGAGATGGATAGTAAAAAACTTGTCTAATCCTGTAAACTCAGATTCAGTCAAGAAATACTTCGTTTAAAGAAGGAGAGGACTAGGGTAAAAACCCGCAAAGGACACTTTGGGTCGCAAAAAAAAAAAGAGTGAAAAAATGAAAAATGGAAAACTAAAAAATGAATGAAAATGAAAAATGGAAAAAATAAAAGTGGAGAGACTAATGTGAGAACCCGCAAAGGGCGCTTTAGACCAAAGGGGATTTGAGTTGAAAACCCGAAAAGGGCGGCTCAAATATTGGTCAAAATGGGCATGAGGTAATCAGAGCAGCTCAAATGTTGGTTAGAATGGGACATGTTGTGATCTTGATATGCCTTAGTCAGCAGGAAAGGGTACGCGACATCTTGGGGCATCGACAGAGTAATGTAGATCTCCTAAACACATGTCAAACTCAAAATGGTCTTCAAGAAGTTTGTACAGAGAAGTTCAAGCTGCGACATCTGGGGCACCTCGTCTCCATACTATTTATTTTGATTTTTTTATTCTTGGAATACTTCATTCTTTTCCAAGATACGCATTCCCAATCAATTTCTTTGTTATATTATTTTCCAAGATACGCATTCCCAATCAATTTCTTTGTTATCTTTCTTTACTATTTTTGATAATTTATTCATTTCGAGCTATGCTCAAAACTAACTTTATTCTTATCCATTGTTATGAGCTTGTTGCAAGCATGTTGCATTGGAATAATGATTAATGGACTAATAAAACTTTCACAAGGGAAGTTTTGCATATTACTCTAGAAGTTTCTAAACAATATAGGAGCACAAAGCAGAATTTGTTGTTTAGAACGCACCAGGTTTAAAGGTTGGAAATCTGAGAAGGAAAAGTCTAAATTAGGACTTTCTTTTTGATTTTGTTGTCAAAAACATTAAACAAAATGACAGGATGATAGGTTGGTGGCAAGGCTTAGATGAACAAGCAAACAATAATCACCAAGTAATAAAAAGGGGTTTCTTTGGAGAGAAGAATCCTTCATTCGTGCTGGAGAAAGATGGTACAAATTTTACGTCCCAATGGATGAAACTTTGAGGTTTACAGTGAGGGGCAATTTGATCAAGCGTTTCTTTGGAGATGTGATCCGAACAAAAGACGTTGTAGCACGTCAGTAATACGACTTTAATAAACTTCAAGTAATGACAACCTAAGCAGGATCATTCTCGGAGAGTAAAATTTTGCATTCATGCAAACACCATTCACACATGTCTAGTTAGGAGCATTTGATTCATTTTGATCATGCCATCCTAATCATTAGGCATAATTAGGTTCATTATACAGGTCATGTTCTCCGGAGAACAGATCAGTGAAAGTAGCAGATCTTGCCTTCCTGCATCGACAGTGAAGGAGATCGAAGATACTAATTCTATCTCCCTGGTTGGCAGTGGAATAGATTGAAAATTTCAGATCTTATCTCCCTAGGCATTAGTGGAGTAGATCGAAGATGGCAGATTTTACCTCACTGTGGTTACAGTGGAGTACATTGAAGCCGTAATTCTATCTCCCTGGTTGGCAGTGGAATAGATTGAATATTTCAGATCTTATCTCCCTAGGCATTAGTGGAGCAGATCGAAGATGGTAGATTTTACCTCCCTGAGGTTACAGTGGAGTACATTGAAGCCAGTAATTCTATCTCCCTGGTTGGCAATGGAATAGATTGAAGATTTCAGATCTTATCTCCCTAGGCATTAGTGAAGCAGATCGAAAATGGCAGATTTTACCTCCCGTGGTTCTGATGGAGTACATTGAAGCCGTAATTCTATCTCCCAGTAGCGATGGAATAGATTGAAGATTTCAGATCTTATCTCCTTAGGCATTAGTAGAGTAGATCAAAGATGGCAGATTTTACCTCCCTGAGGTTACAGTGGAGTACATTGAAGCCAGTAATTCTATCTCCCTAGTTGGCAGTGGAATAGATTGAATATTTCAGATCTTGTCTCTCTAAGCAGTAGTGGAGCATATCAAAGATGACAGATTTTACCTCCCTGTGGTTACAGTGGAGTACATTGAGGCCAGTAATTCTACTTCCCTGAGCAGCAGTGGAATAGATTGAATATTTCAGATCTTGTCTCCCTAAGCAGTAGTGGAGCAGATCAAAGATGGCAGATTTTACCTCCTTATGGTTACAGTGGAGTACATTGAAGCCAGTAATTCTACTTCCCTGGGCAGCAGCGGAATAGATTGAAGATTTCAGATATTGTCTCTCTAAGCAGTAGTGGAGCAGATCAAAGATGACGGATTTTACCTCCCTGAGGTTACAGTGGAGTACATTGAAGCCAATAATTCTATCTCCCTGGGCAGCAGGGGAATAGATTGAAGATTACAGATCTTATCTCCCTAGGCATTAGTGGAGTAGATCGAAGATGGCAGATTTTACCTCCCTGAGGTTACAGTGGAGTACATTGAAGCCAGTAATTTTATCTCCCTGGGCAACAGTGGAATAGATTGAACATTACAGATCTTATCTCCCTAGGCATTAGTGGAGTAGATCGAATATGGCAGATTTTACCTCCCTGAGGTTACAGTGGAGTACATTGAAGCCAGTAATTCTATCTCCCTGGTCGACAGTGGAATCGATCAAAGAATAGCAGATCTTATCTCCTTAAGCAGTAGTGGAGTAGACTGACGTCGGTGGATCTGGTTTCCCCGACAGCGCAATTAAAAGATTGAAGCCACAACGGCCGATCTTACTTCCCTGGCGGTGCAGCGGAGTAGATTGAAGTCACAACGGCAGATCTGGTTTCCTCGACAGTGCAATTAAAAAGATTGAAGCCACAACGGCAGATCTTATTTCCCTGGCGGTGCAGCAGAGCAGATTGAAGTCACAACGGCAGATCTGGTTTCCCTGACAGCGTAATTAAAAAGATTGAAGCCACAACGGCGGATCTTATTTCCCTGGCAGTGCAGCGGAGCAGATTGAAGTCACAACGGCAGATCTGGTTTCCCCGACAGCGCAATTAAAAAGATTGAAGCCACAACGGCGGATCTTACTTCCTTAGCAGTGCAGTTGAACAAATTGAAGCTGCGATGGCGGATCTTGTTTCCTCGACATTGTAATTGGATAAATCGAATGAGATAATCCTATCCCCCTGAAGATGCAGTGGAGCGGATTAACACCACGGATCTTACCTTTCTGAAATTGCAGTAAAGCAGATAGTATCAGACTCATCTTTGAAGTTGCAGCAGAATAAATTGAAGCTACAAGTCATATCTCCCTGAAGTTGCAATGGAGCAGACTAAAGATAGCAAATTTTGATCTTTGGAGAAGCTACAAGGTACAAGTCCTATCTCTTTGATGTTGCAGTGGAGTGGATTGAAGCACCGATTCCTATACCTCTGCAGACGCAGTAGATTGGAATGAGGCTACTTGAAGAGCTCTAAGGTCCAGTATGCCCGGGCAAAATTGACCATCTTAAAGTATTTGCTCTGTTCCCGTTACATGACAACGAGTAAAGAGGGGCAGCTGTAATAGGCCATTTTGTCCCGGGCCCAAATGCATAAACCTTAAAATATAATAGCCTATTACTAAACCCAATTTTAAACCCAATAACACCCTGATCCAATAACCAAATTACAAGCCTAATACCCAAACAACCCAAATTGCTAGCACTAGCCTGTTAGCCCAAAAGAACACAGGGTAGCAGAAACCCTAAGCAGATTGAAGCAAATCGGCGCTTGAAAGAATCGCCTTACGTCATGGCAACTGTCTCCACCCACGTTCAAAGAATTCCCCACACCCACCATGCACGTTCGTCACCGCAACAAACCACAAACAATAGCAATGATGAATATCGACAACAAATTGTAAAGAGGTTTTAGGCTATAAAAGCCAATGGATTTATGTAAAAAGGAGGAAATTTTTGTACCGAAATCAAAAGGAAATATCTGAAAAAATACTTTTGAAGGTAGGATTTTGTTTTATTTTTCTCTGTTCTTTTCTTGCCTTTTTTAAGTTATTTTGGTTCTTTTCTTTTATTTTCTTAAAACAAAACACGAAAAGGGTGAGGGAGGAGGACTTACCGTCGAGAGATTAGTTAGGCGCTCTCGTTAGCCGTTATCTGGTCGGAAAATGGAGGAAATTGGAGCAGCAGAGGAGGGTTTTGAGAGGAGTTGTGGCACACCACAAAAATGGCAGAAGGGAATTGATTTTTGGGTTTTAAAATGGGAGTATATAGGGTTCAAAATGGACTATTTTCGCCATTAGTCCTCATGATTTATGGTGCTTTTCAAATTAACTTATTTATTTGTTCTAAATTTGACTGCACCTTTTATTTTCGTTTCAAATTGGTCCAATAGTGTGCAGCGTTTTAGGGTGGGTTGAAAAATTACTTTTTCGGTCCTTTATCTATTGCACCTATTTTAATTTACTCCATTTCTTGTTTTTATTTTCAAAATTCGGCATTCAACTTCTGTTTGATATTTTAATTTAGTCCTTCATTTGTTTTTTAGTTTATTTTTATTATGTTATTTTTATTGTTTATTACTGTTAATTATTATTATATTATTATTGTATGTATATATGTGTGCTCATATATATAATATATATTAAATGTTTTAAATATATATGTAGTAATGTATTTTGTTATTATTATTATTACAATTTTTTATTTTTTTGTATATAGTTTATATATATATATTATATACATTCATATTTTATAATTATTTATATTTTCATGTTTTATAATTCATATGTTTATACAATTTTATAATATGTACATATCATAGATTTTATTATTATTTTATTTTTCTTAGCCTTATATACATATGTATGCGTATATACTTTTATAATATATATATGTTTTCTATATTTTATGATCCTAATATTTTTATATATACGTATACATAGATATATATTATTCTATACCTTTATAAATATAGTTTTAATTTTTTTATATATATACATTTGTCCATATTTTGATAATTACCAATATATTATGTTTATACATTATTATGTTTATTATTTTTAAAATGCATGTACATTGCATTATTGATTCATTTTCGTGATCTTTGTATGTACATGCATCCAACATCTTATCATACTTTTAAAGAAAAATATATTTTGATTTTGGTCAAAATACTTAAATCATCATTTAAAAAAAAATTAAATATTTGGCAATCATGATTCTCGAGAAAGATCGTGTCCTAACTTACTGGATCGTGATCATTTTTCGATGAATTTAGAAAGCTAAGTATTTATTTTACAATAAATTTGCAATTTTCAAATAAAACCTTATTCTCGGGAATTCAAAATGCCGGGTCCTAACTTACTGGTCGTGACATTTCGTTATCTCGAAATAAGAATTTCTAAAACAAAAAGCAATATTCGGTATTTTGAAAATATAAAATATTGTGCCCTAACTTACTGGGTGTGGTATTTTATTTCTTTGAAATGAGAATGTTTTGTCATTTTAAATCAATTCACGGGTTAAAAATTTCTATTTAAAATCTTTTCAAATTTTCGACATCAAGACATAAAATAATCAAATTTGGTACCGATTTTTGGGCGTCACGAAGGTGCTAACCCTTCCTCGTATGTGAATCGACTCCGAACTGTTTTCTCAAATTTTGCAGACCAGAATTGTTTTTTTTGGTGAGCCGATCATACCTTAATAAAGGATCGGTGGCGACTCCAATTTTTGTTTTTAAAGTCGATAACTTATTTTTGTTTTCAAAAAATGGTTTCGACATTAAGTTTTGAATATTTGTTTGTTTTTATTTTTATTTGGAAGTAAGGAGTTTTTCATAAAGGAAAGCATGTTCTTTTCCTCTCTCTGGACGTTTTTCTGTCCTTTTATTTTGTTTCCCAATTTCCAGATCTTTCTTTTGGGAGCGTAAAATTGTTTCTTTCGTTTATCAATCCTTTTCTTTTGTTCTTCAATTTTCTTCTTCTGCTCCAATTTTGAGGTTGACTTTCATTCTCGTTTCAAGTTGGATTCGAGTAGAAGTATTGTTGAGTTTTCAGAATCAAGTTTAGAACGATAGTTGAGGTGCGTAGGTTGATTGTTAGTGCGTAGGAAGCGTATATCAGGTGTGTATTCTGAACTGTTCAATTTCAATATTGAATTACTGTTGGATTCTATGGAATTAGACAGTCTCTTGTATGTTTCTGAACTATTTGAATGCAGTAACGAATTACTGTTGGATTGTGGAGAAATTTATAAAATTCTAATGTGTCTTGAACGGTTAGTGATTGGGGTTCGTTTTGCTATTGCAAAACTGCAATTTCGACCTATTTCGGTGTGGTTTTGTGACCACACGAACGTGTGCCGCACACGGCCGTATGAAATTGAAAATTAGAGATTTTGGACATTTTCAGTGCCACAAAGCCGTGTGGCGACTATTTGGGGATTTTTTTCGTTTTTCACATGAGCATATCTGCTCTGTACCTTATTTGGGCACTTTTGGACTATGAGTTACACGGGCTTCTCACAAGGCCATGTAACTCGGTCATACAGACGTGTGTCTCCTCCACACGGGTGTATACTTCTTACACATGGGGCGAATGTGTGCCTTGGACACATGGTCATATCCCTTAGCCACACAGGCGTGTCTGCTTTGTACCTTATTTTGGCACTTTTTGACAGTGAGTTACACGGGCTACTAACACGACCGTGTAACTCGATTACACGGGCATGTGTCTCCTCCACACGGGCGTGTGCTTCTTACACACAGATGCATGCCCTTTCCACACGGGAATGTAGACCCTCACACGGCATAAACTACTCCACACGGCCAGGGCACACGATCGTGTGGCCCTGTTTTGAAAGTTTTTGTTTTGTGTTAAAATTTGACTCGTTTTGTGTTTCTGTATGTTCCAATTCTCAATTAAGCCTTGGTAAATGTGTTTGGGACTCGGTCAAGTTTGGATTTGTGGATATTTGTGCGTTTATGTACTTTAGTTTAATTGTTCTTTTATATGATGAAGAAGTCTGAATTTATTGTTGCTTTCATAACTGAGTATTGAAACATTAGTGTAATCAAATTTGAATCTATGCAACTGGAAACATGAATGTTTGTTTCTATATGTATGTCTGTGTATTGTGTGCATTACTACATTAGCATGAAATCTTTGGGATTTGGTTATTGAGAGAAGCAAGACTGATCTAATTTGGCAGTTTTAACTACAATTCATTTGTACAGCGATTTACCGCACTGTACTATACGTATGCTAGCTCAGCTGCATATTGTTATTTCAGTGGCTTAGTTCCACATTGTGGCGTGTAAGGTGGATGAGCCAATTATGGTTCTATGTGGTGTGCAGGGTGGATGGGCCTTTTGTGGCCCTTATGTGGTGTGCAGGGTGGACGAAGCGGTGTTTGGTTGGTGGGGTGGGATCTTTGACTGGTTGCATTCATTTTGCATCTGAATATACGTCTGTTTGTGTGGTCATTTGGTTATTGACAATATGGTTAATGTGTTATGATGTGTTCCGATTATTACGTATGGTTGGGATATCGTTTTTGTGGTTTGATATTGTACTTTGAATTTCTGATTTGAGATTTTCGTAAGTGAATTTTTATACATGTACTTGTCTGAAATAATTGTTGTGTCACTCTGTCTTTTGCCATTTGTTTTATGTTTCGGGCTCACACTGAGCTCGCATAGCTCACCTCCTTATAGTGTTCTTGCTTTTAGGTACTTTCCGTGTTTTGAAAGCTGGACTCGGCATACCGGAGGTCTTAGAAAGATATGGTTTGATTTGGTTTAAGTAAAATTTCATAAGTTTTATATGGTTGGTTTTTAATTCGGTTTGTAAAACGATTATATAAACTATGATACAAATTTTTATGTTGGACTTTCGTAAAGTGTTATTTGGACTGAACTTTAGATACGGTGGATTTTACTTCTGAATGTTTTGACGCTGGTTTAATTTTGTTTCAAACATAACGAACAAAAGGGTTTTCTTGGTTTGAATTAAAGTTTTTGTTTCTGCCACTTTTGGTGGCCAATGTAACCTTCGAAATTCGGTCTAAACTTCTAAGCCAGGTTTTGGGGTGTTACAGAGGGAGTGATGGTGCTGATAAAGACTAGTTCATCTTGTCGAGGCGGAAAGCCAAAAAGTAAAAAGAGTGAAGATAGTGGAGGTGGAAGTTGAGAGTAAATTGGTAGAGTGTAGGTAAATGTATTAGAGAGTTGATCCCTTCTTTATTGTATTGGATATTATTTATAGGCGAGCTCCCATGTTGGGTAGCATTAACGTAGTGGACCTGCTATCGGGCCATCATTATAGGACGCGTGAAGCGGATGTCTTCGATAGAACGAAGATGTCTATGATGGGACGCATTCTGTCATTCCTTCTTATTCAGAGTATGGAGTAGTTGAACCCACGTGAGGTTTGGTGATCAAAAGGATCACGCTCGTAATAGAAGATTGAGTGCTTAGAGGAATGAATGGTAGGTACATTCTGGAGGGCAAGTGGTTGATAAAAGAGTACGAAAAAAAAAACTATTTTTTTTCTTTCTTTTTGAAAAAAAAAGAAACTTTGGGATTGCTGAATTACAGACGAAATAAATATATAAAGCAACGGAGCCATCATAGTATTTTTGAACTTTTCCGAAAAAAAAGAAAAAAAAGAAGGGTGGTAATTGGATTATTTAGTGATCTAGGTCTAATAGACGCTCTCTATATTTTCTCTTTTTCTTTTTTCGATGAAAGAAAAAAGAGAATTCCATTGTAAAGCCGTATGCAATGCACAAAAAATGCCTGTACGGTTGTTCAATTCTATCTTTTTTTTCTTATTATTCTTTAGCTATTTTAGCTATTCTTCTCACCTCATTATGTGAGTTAGAAGAACGTTTTATTATGTTATATCATCGGGTAATGATCCATCAACTGCTAGTTCTTTTATGAGGCACAAACAGAGAATTTATCACAGGCGGAAGAACTCATGAAACTTCGAAAGCCTCACAAGGGTTTATGTACAAAGAACGGGCAAGCCCCTATGGGTTGTATCCAAAGACATGGAAAGAGATGTTTTATGTCGACAATGAAGCCCAAGCTCATGGAATTGTGGATCTTGTAGCGGTTAAATAAGTTAAATAACAAATATTTCTAATCAGCCCATCATCAATTAAAAATTAGTTACTAGAGTATCTATATGTATTTGACCCATACTTTATTTGAGAACTGAAGCCAATAAGCCTTGATCAAATTAGATCACTTTTAATTTGAGCTAACATTTCATGATAGTAAATAATAATATGTAATTATTCTTATTAATACATGTGATGTCAATATTTTTCCAACACCCAATTGACCATATGGTTAAGATGGGAAATGAAGCTTCTGGTGATTTCCCAATTTGCAACGGATGGTGTATGTCCTTTAGATGGCCTTCCGTGTTGCCACATATTCCTATTGGTGAGGGGTATACCAATATTTGTTGAAGCGAAAACATTTGTATTAATATTTGTTTAATAATATTATTCTAAAGACTTAATATATCATTTGATATACAAGTTAGACATTTTTTTTTCTAACGTGGTACCTGTGTTATCTTTTGGTTCATTCTGGTACCTGTATTTAACAAAAGTTATATATTTTGGTACCTAAAGGTAGAGGTGTTAAATTTTAGGATTTAATTTGGATTTTAAAGCTGATTTGGTGAAAGTTAATTGGTAATATTATTAGGTTTGAATTTTTATTATCAATAGAATACATTTAGTGTTAATTATGAATCGACTAATTTTACATTTAATTTATCAAATACAATCGATGGATTTATTTAATTCGGATTTTAGGGTTAGTAAGATTATTAGTTAATTATGAGTTTTTATCCAATCAACTCTAAAACCCAAATTAAACACAAACGGATAATACTATTAATATGATACCAAATTATGTGTTAAGGATTTTAAAATCGGCATAGGTATGAAACTATAGGGAAATTACGGGCCTCCAAAAACTATAAGAGAAATCGTTTGTTATTTTCAATGGGCTTTTAGTTAGGCCTATTTTTTCGCCCATGTGATTAATAATATCCCGTAAGAATCTAAATTCGTGTAGAACTATCGACATAATGGCGATAAAGTTACTGATCTGCTACATTTAATATTTATATATAAAGTACAGAGGTAAAGCAAAATCGGGCTCCTCTCTCCACACCACCAATTGCGGCGGCGGGAGCGGCGGCGGAAAGTGAACCACCTCAAAAGCAATCTCCTTCGTCCACCGGAACATCGGTTTCCTTCCACTCCCTCCCTTCCTCTCTCCGAATACCTTTTTTTTTTCTCTTTCAAAAAAATTTCAAATTAACAGTGAAATATCCAGGTACGCTAGATTCGGGTTTCTTTGTTTTATCTCTACTGTTGAATGTTGATATCTCCCTCGTTCATTTCATTTTGTTTTCAATTTCGATTTTATTGTTTTTGAAAATGTTCTAGCCTAGGTTTTATGCTTTCTCCGTTCCTTACACGACACTCACTCTTATATTAGCTTTCCGCCCTTTTTGGTACTGATTAATTGGTGCTATATATGTTTCTTCTTTGAAAAATTTCATTTTCATTTCCGTTTTTGAATATTCCACGTTTCTTGTTTGCTTTTTTTTTTTTAAATTATGTAAATGAATGTTAGTAAGTAATTATTAATGGAGGAGAATCATAAACAAGATTATTGCTTCAAAAAATTTCTAGAGTTTCACTTTAGCTTTTCATGACTAATAATGAAAAATGATTCAAAGCTTCCTGCCCCTTATAGTTCAAAGCATAAGATTACCTTGTTGCAGATAGTGCATTACATATTCTACATTGATTATAAATCTTACTGTTACTCGAAAGTTTGTACTGTCTCAGTTTTTGGGTATTGAGAATCTTACCAATGGAAAGAATAACATGAAATTCTAATCAGTCAACAGGCCTATACGTTTTTTTTAATGTTTATTGGTTTTTAATGTTTTAGCAATGAATTTCATTCTTTATTGCCTTAGAAATGAGTGGTTTTAGCAAGTTAGACTGTGTTACTTGGACTCGGGTGAGTGCTGGATATGGAATGAGTTCAATGTGGGTATATTTTAATGTTTTTTTTATTTTTTTTAAAAATGTATTTAAATCAGTAGCTGATCTTGGGACTAAGTTTGGAGGGACTAGTAAAATTTTAAAAAATTTTAAGAGTTCAATGAGATTTAAAAAAAAAAAAAATTGAGGGTCCAATTAAAATTTTTAAATTTTTGTGAGATTAATGAGAATTTTCAAATATTTTAAGTGAGCTTAATTAAAAATTTCAAAAAAATTAAAAGGTATAATGAGAAATTTCAAAATTTTGAGGGGGTCTAATTAAGCTTCTCTAAAAACTTTAAAGGAGAAATGAAATTTTCCAAAAATTTTGGGAGGCCTAATTAAAATGTTCTAAATATTTCAAGGAAAAATATAATTTCCCAAAATTTTGGGGGGCCTTTAAACGGGTCCGTCTCTGATTTGGATGGTCATATCCCATTCTCGTGTCTGAATGTGTGCCGAAAATATGTTTAGCATGCTCCTAGAAAAAATGAAGAGTAGGATCAACAGTTATAGATGTTAATTGTCTTCTGGGTATGCACCCATTCCAACTATAAACACTCCTCTTGAGGCATATCTACTTGTCTTGGGTTTTGTCCCATTTTGTACCCAAAACCAAACATAATTAATTGTTATCTACACTTTTTAAAGTCCATGCATTAAATGTGAGAAGTTTGATCTTGTTGAAAGTGCAAGGCAGATATCAGTCTTGTTTGTGTTTTATAAAATCTTGTATTATTACAATGATTTGATCTCTATCTATCTCTCCCTTGCTTTAGGTTTAAATTGCCAATGGCGAAAGTTAGCAAAGTGCGGAAGTCTGATTCTCAGCATAAAAGAGTGCCTTATCCATTGCCCTCTCATCCTAAGAGGGCTGGAAAAGGTTCCAGAAAGAAGAGACGTTCCAAAGCTTCAGAGAAGAAAGATTGGGAAGCTGCAAAATGTTCGGTTTGTCTGGAGTTCCCACACAATGCCGTTCTCCTCCTTTGTTCCTCTTACGATAAGGGTTGCCGCCCTTACATGTGTGCGACTAGCAAGCGGTTTTCCAATTGTCTTGAGCAATACAAGAAAGCCTACACTAAAGTAACATCAGTTGACTCAATGGATAGTTCAAGTCTTATTTCAGGTGTGGAGCAGCCCACTGAAAAGATGGAAGTGCCAGAGCTTCTATGCCCGCTCTGCCGAGGACAAGTTAAGGGCTGGACAGTGGTAGAACCTGTACGGAAATATCTAAATCGGAAAAAAAGGTCATGTATGCAAGACAAGTGCTCGTTTGTTGGAACTTACAAAGAGCTTAAGAAACATGTTAGGACAAAGCACCCACTGGCACGACCTCGAGCAGTAGACCCTGTACTTGAAGAAAAATGGAAAAAGCTTGAAAACGAGAGAGAGCGAAATGATGTGATCAGTACAATTATGTCATCAACGCCAGGAGCAATGGTGTTGGGTGATTATGTGATTGATCCGGGCTATCATGATATCTATGCTGATGAATATGGTTCGGATGATTCTTTTGATGACCCTTTCGATGATGGCTTTATTCATCTAGATTCATCCGTTCGCTTGCGTGGTAGATTCTTGGATTATGACTTATTTGATGATGATGACTTTGGGATGCACCGTCCTTTCCGTGCTGTTTCCCCAGTAACCCGCACTTGGCCTGCTCGCTTTTTGGGGTCAATGGGACTAAGGCGAATCCCTAGGGTCCGAGGACGTAATGGAAACCGATAACTTCTTTGTCTACCAATTACCTGGTGAAATCTATACCTTGATATCAGGTAAAATGAACAGATCGTAGGAGAGTCCGACATCAGTAATCAATCAGCTGTTTAGTTGTCGAGGTGAATTAAACTTATCTTTAGCTTTGAGTTCCCTCCGTAGTTATATGTATCGACTATCATTCATCATCATGCATAGTAGCAGCATAACTTTAAAACATTCTTTCTCAATTTGTTCTAGAAGCCGGCTGGCAACATTTGTTCATGTTGAACTTTATGTTCCTCTATGCTCCATGATATACATGTTTGTAGTGTACAGCTTCAAGAAAAATCAGAGGAGAATGAAATAATTCTTTAGTGGTTTCTCCATCATATGTAAGTTCGAGGCTTTTTCGAGTCTATTGAGGTGAAAGAAGTTTGAGTTTTACTCAAAATTCAAGTTTCGAAGCTCAGCTCGAGCTTGAACGAATTTCATTTTTAGACCTTGAGTATGATTCAGGATAAAAACATCTTTTTTCTCTCTGACATCCCTTTTTTAAGTTTGAGACTTCCATGTCAATTGAGTTGAGACTGATTCAAGTTGTTCCAAGTTTAAGTCCAAGTTCAAGGTTTGAAGCTCAGTTTGAGCAAGTTTGAATTTGATTAGACATGACCAATGAAAAACTCAAACTTGTTGGATTAGGCTTGTTTTAAAAGATTACTTATTTTTATGTTCAACTCCAAGTTTGTGCTTGAACTGAAGTTAAGTTTGAATTGAAATTACAGTACTAATTAAAAATAAAAGGCTAAGATGTGCTCTAGGTTCTCCACATATTTTGAATTTAATCTCTTTTAATTTTATTTTAAGTAATTTAATCTCTTATTTTTCTCAAATTTTGAAAGTACAATTATTAACATTGTAAATGATTTTTGTTAAATTCATGTTAAATTTATTTTTCTATTACATGATTACTAAGTGAGTATTTCTTTCGGTTTAGAATATCAATTATGTTAGCAATTGGATTTTAAAATCCAAAAGATAGAACTAAATTTTGAAAATAAAAATAGAGGATTAAGCTTCTAATGTATTAAGAGTACAGGGATTAGGTGTGCATTTTAACCAAAATAAAAAGTTTGATTGAGTTTGGGATTTACTCGAATCAAATCGGATATTCAGATTCGGTCGGATGAATGTTTTAAGCTCAACTATGCAATGATGACTAGTGATATTGCGATCCAGGCGGACCGGGTCTAAGTTTTTTTTTTTTTAATTTATATTTACAATTCAAATTAGATAAAAATTTGCTATTAATTAAAAAAAAAAATCCGAATTGGATTGGATCAAGTTTGATGTGTAAGAATTTTGTTCCAACTCAAATGAAGTAGGCTTGTTTTTGGATTGTCCAAAATAGATGCCTTCCAATACTTCAATATGATGGGCTATTTTTGCCCAAATTATGAAGAAATAAAGCAAGTATTGTTGCTATTTTGGACTCTTGTTCATTTATATATAATACTAGTTTCTATTGTGATATAATGTTATTTTATGTGTTTAATTTTTCATTAATTTTTAATATAACATTTTCAATTACTGTAATTAATCATAAAATAATTTTTTCAGGTTGTTAACAATAATTAAATTATATTAAACTATTTAAAAATCAAAATAATAAATTTGAAATAATAATTAAAATATTTTTAACATATTTAATTTTAAATTGTGCAATTAATACAAAACAATATTATTCTAAATAATAATTAATTAACATAATTAATACATATCAATCATGTCACATGTATTGCACGTGAATATGTGTATTTAATGTTTGAAAGATGAACATGTTGCATATCAATAGTTTCTACTCTTCAATCTTTATTATTTTGATCTTGAAAATTTGATATAAATAAAATAAATATTTAGCTAAAAAAATTAAGCATAAAAATTTGGAACTACGTAAGGAAGTAAATTATAATATTAAATTAAGAAAATAACGATTCATAATAAATACAAAAATATTTACACTAAACTAATAAACACGTTTAATAATAATGACTAAAATTATTGTTGAAAACATTTTCAACTAAACCAAACAAATGATAATTAGTTAAAAATAAAATAATGTTTTCGTCGCACAATATAAACAATTTCAAAATTTAAAATAATAATAATAATAATAGCCACGCCAATATTATCTAGCAAAATATAGGTAAAGTGAAAAATAAAATTTTTACCGATCTGCTAACCCATATGCTTTTTGATCATCAAGACAAACAAAATCATAAAACAAAATACTTTTGTGAATGCGAGAAGTTACTTCTTTAACAATAATATAAAAAGTCAATGGCAATTCATATTTATTACGAAAACTATTATTCTCGTCATAACGAATTTCTTTTTTACACTATTTAGAATGGTATAAGTTTTTCCTTGCGAACAACATCTTTAAATTTTGTCACAGCATCGTTGAACATCACCGCTTGAATTTTAGTTCTTTCAAATAATTTAAATCATTAAAAATTAACAAACATAAAATCAATAAAAATATAAAATAGGCATACTATTATATTACCTCATCATCAATTAAAATAATTTTTCATCTCTATTCCGTACCATTATTATTCGAATATGATTTGATATTACCTATTCGAACCACTATTGCTTCAATGCTCCACTTTTTTTATTAAAATAATTATAATTTATTAATGCTAACAATTTTCCAGACAATTTTATATATGCAATTTGATTAAATATAATTAACCAAAAATGATATTTATAGAATTAAATTTATATATAATTCTAATATTTTTCCTATTATATTTAAAATTCTATTTAGATTTGAACTTTGCATATATTAGAAGACACTAACTCTGAACTTGATGTAAAAATTATATAGACATTATATTATTATATTTTAAAATTATATTGTGATTATACTTGTATGCGAATTTAGTAATATAATAGAAAAAAGTGTTTTTATCGATTTAAAATTTTTTCTAAACTCGTGCAATTGAGAATAGAAAAAAATGATAATAAATATTTATAGATTATTATAATTAAATTAAAAATAAGAAAAAAATATCATAAATAATTAAAAGAGGGCAGCTAAGGTGAGTCGAAGTAGCAAAATCTTGTCCAACCAACCCTACCTCTAGACCTAGAGAAACCTATTGGTGGCAGCATTTGGAATCATAATCAAAGCAATTGGGACCCTAACATTGTCAAAATGGACATGTAGGTCCCCATTTTTAAGTGGCAGTTGCAAACAACAATTGTGTGTTTGCTTCAATAATTTCGGTCCAATTTCAAAAGAAATTCTTTTCCAAGAGTGTCCATTTAAAAAAAAAAAAAGAAAATAGAAGGAAATTCTAAATCAGCTAACAATAAATGACATTGCTCACATGTTGTTGTCCACTCCATTTTCTCACCACCAATATAAGCCATAAGAAAAACCCTACTCCCCCTGCTTCTGTCCCCTTCTTGCTTACTATTTGTCCCTTGCCATTCTCTTTCATTGGTTTTTTTTCTTTTAAATATCATCGAGGTGCTCCTATAAAGAATCAGCTTGCATTTAAAATTAATCATTATACATTAGATTAAATAGTGAATCGACAAAACTCTAACAACAATGTGACTAGCACGACTCAAGCCCGTCACACCAGGGACAATGAACACCTTGACCATCAGGCCAACACATAGGCTTTGAGTCAGTTTACTTTTTAATCTAATGTCCAGAGATGAATTTACCCATTTTTAAATAGAGGGGACAAAATACAATCAAATTTTATTTTTGCATCAAGGAATTGAATTGAAATGATGGATGATGTTTTGGGGCAGATGGAAATTGAATTGCTGGAAATAAACGTAGAAGAATAAATCTGGGGAAGACATTGGGGTTGTGTAGACAGGGTTCGTGTCTGGTATGATTAAGGCCCTTCGCCGACAAAGGACGACACACCATTTAAGAAATTTGGAAGACTTATGTCTTTATCATTTGTGGTTTATGACTTCATTTCATATTTGACACCCACATACTACAACCTTACATTCTGGATTTCTCATTCCCTGGATACAGTCATTTAAACCCTCAACTCTAAATTCTAAATTTATCAATGATGATGTTATGTTCCAACGGTGAATTTTTTTTATTCAAAACTATATTTCATAAATATATAATTTAAATATTTATTTTATTTTTAAACTGTGATTTTATTTTTATTTAAAAATTTAGATTACAAAAGAAATCGAAAATGTATAGTTTTATTTCTAAGGATAATTAATTATCGTATTTATTTTTTCCATCAATTTATCTTACTTTAATTGCTATAATAATAAATTCAGCTTTCAATGTTTACAAATTTAAATTATTTTAGTTTTGATTCTAAAATTTCAACTAATTTATCTCTTATCGGATATCAAATAATTTAGAATCATGACCAAATTGATAAAATGTGTAAAAGTTGAAGCCTAAATGTGTTAAAATTTTAGAATTAAGACAAAATTAATAGAATGCATGAAACTATTATACCAATTAAAAGCAGAATAAATTAATTCAAGAAGTAAACATGATGATTCTTTACTATTTTTAAAATTGAGATTTTTTAAAAACAAATTTATTTAAAATCAAAATTACGAAGGAAGAAAGAAAGATTTCTTTTTACATTTAAAATTAAAAAAATCAAAGTTGAAGGTCCTGTGCTCTGGGTCTGAGCAATCAGACAGTTGAAGGTCCCTTATAAATCAAAGTTAGACTTAATTTGATATTTAATTTTTTTAATTTTTAATTTTATTATTCAATTTAGTACTTAAATTTGCTATTAGTTTGAATAACGAAATCTAAAGTTAGGTACCTAATTGAAAAAAAAACTAAACTAAAGTAAAATATAAAATGATAGATATTTAATATTTTTTTAAAAAAAATAAAGTGGGTTTTGACACGTGGAGGGTTGATTTGATAACTCAAATCTATTTGGAGGGATGAAATGGCAACAGTGACAGGGATGTGTGTGGAGTCCCAAATTTGGTTTTGCCAAACATTTCTTTATTTTCTCCTTGCACAATTCCAATAGGTGACAAAATAAAAATATATTTAAAAAAATTATTGATTATAATATATTGTTTTGAGGTTTTAGGTTAGCATTTAGCAATGTAAAAAATACAAAACAATTTAAATAGTTATACTTATTCCTACATGCAGTTTTAATTAATTTATGAGTAAATTACACTAATAGTCACTTAATTTTGGGGTAATTGACAAAATAATCACGTTATTTTCGATTCGGTCATTCAACTTTTGAAAATAACAAAAACTTAGCTTGTACATAACCCTTAATTGTTATAGCTTTTATTTAAGGAAACTCCTTATACTTTGTATTACTCTCAGGTCAGCCCTTAGCTTGTATTTAAACAAATCCTTTTTGATAAATAAAATTATGAAATTACTATTTTAAGAACATGAAATACTTTATTTTTAAAATATTTTAGTAAAAAGCAACAAGAGAAATCATGTATTTTTCGTACGTTTAGGATTTATTCTCTATTTTATTTACATAAATTAATCTCTTTATTTTTTAAATTTCAAAATAATGAATATTCATAATAAGGGTTTTTTTTACCAAAATATTACAAATAAAAAATAAAAAAATACCAAAATAATATACAAAAAAGATTATTTACCAAAATAATACAAAAAAAACGGCTAAATGGAGGGCTCATCACAAAGTAACACCAATGGTGCTCAGTGGCGAAGGTGGCACCAATGGTGCCCTTTATCACAAAGCACCCTCTTTGTTAAGTATTTGACCCTTTGTTCAGTATTTTTCTCCGGATTTTATTACTTTTAAAAAATATATTATTTTCTAATATATTATTTTATATTATTTTAGTACATTATGCTTGAAATGTATTCATTTAGTGTGTTTTTATTAAAAGTAATAAAATCGGAGAAAAATACGAACAAAGGGCCGAAATAAGGGTTTTTTAAAATTTTATTTAAAAAACACACTAAATGAATACATTTCAAACATAATGTACTAAAATAATGTAAAATAATAAAATTAGAAAATATTATATTTTTTAAAAGTAATAAAATCCGGGAAAAAATACGAACAAAGGGCTGAAATACGAACATATTGGTGCCGCCTCTCATGTTGTTAATTCGAGGATAAATGTTCAATTTTGTTTATATTTTAGTTTTTCAAATATGCTTAGAGTCCTAGAGATACGTGCTATTGTATTACTCTATTATATGTAGCCTTCATTTTTCACCAATAATTTAAAATAATTACAAATTTCTTTTATAATTAGTATTCATTTTACAATTTATATTCAAAATTCATAATTATCTCTCTTAATCATATTATCTTCAATATTTCAGTGTTGTTTCTCGGAAATGCAATTTACTTCAACTAATGCCACTGAATATTTACTATTACTTCAGTTAAAGACTTGAACAGAAGTTAAGTCATAGGGCTCCTTTGGATTGAGGCAGTGAGGCACGTTTGAAAGGAAAATATGGTGCAAAACTCACTGCATTTGTGTTTGGTTGAGGGTGTCAGTGCAGTGAGGTTGCTTTTCAACCACACTGATCAGCTGATTTTCAGCTGGAGCAAATAGCAGCAGTTAGAGGCTTACTAAGCAGTTGACATTATAATAGACAAAAATAGCCTTACTTTTATTTATTATTTTACCATTTTATCCTTAAAAATTAAGTTAATTTCATTCCCAAAATGCAAAAAACCCTGCTCTTCAATTGACAGTAACAAAACTCACAGCAGAGCAGACTCTCAAAGAAGCTATATTTTTCTACTCATCCTATCAATCTTGTTCTCAACTTTGATCTGGTAAGTGAAAACCCTTCTTTTTCTACTCTATATATGTGTTTGAATTGTATGAAAGTAGTTTCTGTTTTTCCTTTAAACACAAACCCATATGTTCTTTCTCCATTATTTTTTTACCTCTACTTGACGTTGAAGAGATTGAACATAATTGATGATTTCATTCAGCATACCAGCTTTGTCTGTGATTTTGTTACATCCTGGTACTAAATCTTGCAGATACTTCATTCTTTCACTGATTTTTTCCCTTCTAACCTATATAAATCAACATAATTAAAACATTATTATCTAATGAAAGAGACCTGATAAAATAAAAAAACAAATCAGTAATAATACCATCCTTATTCATGTCTCCAGCAATGCTGTATTCATGTCTCAAACCCTCAAAAACAAAAACTATCAAAAACAAAACAAAGCACAACTAAACAAACGAAACAACAAAAGCTTGTAGTAATATGAACAAGTTTAGCAGGTTTGCTATATGACTTCATGCCTAACACAAGTTACACATAACTATAAATATCACAGAACACAATTAGACCCACCTTAAGCAGCAAAAGCTTAAACTAACTACACACTTTAGTTTCCTATTGTAGAAGAAGAAACTGAATGACCATTTGAAAATATAACTCCACAACAGTTACTGAACAATTATGGCCCACTGACTACTCACTAAAGTATTAATATAATACACACTTACATTGATCATTTCTCCAGAAAGGGATCTGCATCAGAGTGAGGATTATAACTATAAATTTCGCACTCCGAGAGTTTCACAACCTGCATAACCGGGTATTTAAAATTACCAGCTGCTGAGACTTGCATTTAGTCATTTCGAACTTACACTCACCTAATCTAGAGCCTTATAAATTGTTTTGAGGAGTGAACTGCCCACATATGCCTCGATCCATTCCTGTCAATGATGTAAAGCAGAAAACTTAAATGCCAGGCACAGTGACTTATTTAAGGATAAAACATACCACAATTGAATGAAAACTAGTTATCGCTCTTCTCACATACTACAAACCACCATCGACAGCATCAACATCTTCCCCCAAATCCATCTCTTTCACCCCGAATGACATGAACACAACACACCATTGGCCCAAAGTTTCATGAGTCTGATTAACTCCAAAAAAAACTGATGAACATGCAAATTTTAGACTAAAATCATTAAGTTATATTCATAACCAGAAAACTTGCACTAAACAATAATATAAGAAGACTTGATTATTGAATCACTTACAAATGTAGATGTCATGCCAGCACAAGCTCCAGCAGCAAGTCTTTCGAGAACAGATAGCTCGCCATCTTTTCCCGTGAAAAGTTTCTAGAATTCAATAGGAACTAGAAATCAAACGACTAACTCCATCAAGGGACACGCAATAAGCATCAATACAATTCTAAGATAACATTATGCATATTCTTTTATTACCTAATAAGTTTCATAAGCAAAGAGCTGGACTGCATTGTAAGGTACAACTCTTATCACCTGAACCATTTAGTACTAGATCAATGTCAACAGCAGCTCGTAAACCATTACAATTACATTATCGAAATCCAATCCCAAAATAAAGAGTGTAAGTAAAAACTACAAAGAACCTGAGGAAGATTGCCCTTCCAGTACCCTTTAATTCCATCATCCTTCCCAATCGATACAAGCGCCTGCAATTTACTCCCAAATAGTCACCAACATTTAAAATACAATCCAATAAAACTACCTTAATCAGCTGAATTTCAACAAACATATAATTACCAATTCCAGTAAAGATAGAACATGTAGAAATATAACCAAAGATACCTGAGAAATAGAAAAATGAACCCAAAAAAATTTGCTGCAAACTCAGTAGCGTGAAGGTAGAACATAGAACCACTGGATTTGATACAATTTCAATATAACAATCCACCAATCTATCAACATATGAGGAATTGAATATAACCAATGCCTCATACTTTTTTTAGCAAAGCTAGGAAAGATCCGTGCCTACATATCTTTTTATAAAAAAAACTCCATTAATTAATCCACAAAAATTTACATAAAAAATGAATATGATTAAATCTAACAAATTACATATGATGCAAATAAGGGGTCATTTCAACTTACATTAATGAAATGGAAGATCTAAACGAAACTCAACATGAAAAACCAAAAACATAAAAAAAAAGAAAAACCTTCTTAAGAGAATATGCATTTTTATCCAGCCCATCTTCTCCTGCATCAAATGCATTCTTCCTATAATGTGGCTCATTTGGATCTCCGTAAGGAACTACCATTTCAACGAAACTTAATCTATGGGCTATAGGCCTCCGACCACGACTACCATCAACATAAGCAATGAATATATTACGAGACCCTCCTAGGAGTGAAACCAATTCGAAATTCCATGAAACCGTAATTGCAAATAAAATATATTAGTACATCTTGTACTGATAAAAGTTGTAAATATAGTTTCACTACCAAGCACCTTTTGCCATTCAACAAAATTCCCGACACACAAACGGGACCTTCGGTTGAATGATTTGTAGTGGTTTCACATCACTTGATCAACACCTCCTCGTGTTTCACCAAAGATGTAATTTCTTAAAGGATCAGCTGGTGAAAGAGCTTTTCTTTCTTTTTTTTCTCCCCTCGGTGGCTCCGCCGAGTCAAATTCCTGTGAATTACACGTTTATCTGTTTTATTACTGATTCTTTTTCGGCATAATAACCTTTTTAGTCCTCCAACTTTAGAAGAAAATTTAGTTGAGTATTTTAATTTATAGTTTTTGTCA
This sequence comes from Gossypium raimondii, assembly GCF_025698545.1. NCBI lineage: Eukaryota > Viridiplantae > Streptophyta > Magnoliopsida > Malvales > Malvaceae > Gossypium > Gossypium raimondii. The sequence goes on from NC_068569.1 coordinate 24,175,545, forward strand.
AATCATTCTAAAATAGATAAAAAATTAGCATTTGTTAATTTTATTTGACAGAAACATGAAGAAATTGTATTGTAGATAGATTTTTAAGCAATAAACGTGAACCAATGGTTCTTACAGATTTTTCTTTAATTTTATTAGTTTGGCCTAGAGACTTAAGTCTGATATCCATATAAATATGTCTTGTGTCCAAGAGAATCAGAAATGGAGTAAATATGAGACTTGAAAATTATATTTTTGTTGCATTCATTTTCACTTTTTAAGTTAAGTTGAAGCTTCAATTAAGGTGCCAGTTTTTTTTGGGTGTGGCTAGATAAAGATTAGCATTGGGAGACGTCTAAAATAACTTATAGACTATATATGTTCTCTATGCTTCTTGGTGAATGCTAGCACATTGACTGAATTATATCACTGACAATAGATGGTAAAGACACGAAATTTTATGGACGGAGATAGTAGCTTAGCAACAAAAGCTGTTTGGGATGATGAGCTGACGTTGATATTTTGTGAACTTTGCGTGAATGAAGTCAATGCTGGTAATAGACCGACAACTCATCTAAACTCAAAAGGATGGGAAAATGTCATTGCTCTTTTTCAAGCAAAAACACAAAAAAATTATGGAAAACCTCAATTGAAAAATAAGTGGGATACATTAAAAAAGGAATGGAGGTTATGGAGGGAGTTGCTTAAAGAATCTACAGGTATTTGATGGTGTCCATCTAAAAAGACGGTCGATGCTACGGAAGAATGGTGGGCTGCAAAAATACAGGTTAGTGTTAACTTTATCATTATTTTAATGCATAAAGTTTATTGAAATTAATAATTTACAATTATAAAAATCTTAGTATAACATTTAAATTTAACATGTTATGTAGGAAAATCCTGATTTTAAAGGATTTAAGAAGAAAGGAATTGAAGCACGATTGAATGAGTTAATGTGGCAAATGTTTGGTGGCATTGTAGCCACTGGAGAGAATGCATGGGCACCTTCGTCTGGTGTTCTTCCAAGTCGGGTTCCTATGGGAGATGATGCACCTAATGAGGGATTTGGTGATTCAGATGAACATAGTAACGAGAATGAAGGTATTCCTCCTGATGAGGTACCATCAAACCCTTTTCATGAAATCCCTGATCGAAGAAAGCAAACACTTGGGGTTGCACACGGTAAAGGAAAAAAATCAAGTTCAAGTAGAAAATCATCAAGAAATACATTAACTACCCAGATTGAGAAATTGTGTGAGAGCATGTCTAGTCCAAGGAAGTCAGTGAATGAAATTATTTTTCCACACTCTCAATATACTATTTCAAATGCAATGGATGCTTTGCGTGCTTTGGGAGATGAAATTCCAAAAAAAGATGAACTGTACTATTTTGCCACCAAAATGTTCCAAATACCGGTGAAACGAGAAGTGTTTTTGAACTTAGATCCAGATGATAGGGTTTGGCGGCTTCGACGCGAGTATGCTGAACAAAATCCAATTGCATCATTTTCGTCCTTGGTAGCAACATCCTCATTTCCCTTCCAACCATACCATCAACCACCTCCACCATAAGCTCCTTACAATTATTATTGTAATATAACTATACTACTTTTTTATATGTAAAACTAACGTATGATACTTTTTATGTTTGGTATTTTTATGCTATGCTTTTAATCAAGTTTCTGCCAAAGATAAAATGTCACGAAATATTAATTTACTTTCATTTGATTACTTTTTCAGGTTATGGATGAATTTAACAATATGTATAATAGTTTTGATATGAATTATGATACTTCTGAATTAAGTGAAGAAGCTCAACGAAGAATAGCCACAATTGTTACCCAAGTTGAGCACAACAATTATCATAATGAGGAAGAATATGTGTTAAGCAGTGTATTGGTACACCATGAAACTTATTTCACTATGCAACCGTGTAAGGATTCAAATTATACTGGTCAAATGTGGGTGGACGAAGTATTAAATGGGCACGATGATCGTTGCATGATTAGTTTTAGGATGCCAAAAAATATATTTCACAGATTGTTGCATGATTTGCAAACAAATTATGGCTTAAAGAATGGGAAAGTATTGGCGATGGAGAAGTTAGCATTATCATTGTACATTCTTGGAAATAGAGAATCAAATTCAAATGCAACAGAGCGATTTCAACGATCTGGAGAAACTGTTAGTCGAATTTTTACTGATATGTTGCATATATTTGCTCGAATGGGAATAGACACGATTAAACCCATTGAAGGTCAATTCGAGGAAGTACCGAACCATATTCGACATGATACAAGATATTGGCCTCACTTTAAGGTAAAATTTACACAATCTTTATATTTTTAAAACATAAATTATTTCTAACTTTTATCTCATTACTTGTATTTATTTTAAAGGATTGTATTGGGGCCATAGATGGAACACACATAAAAGCATGCATTTCGCCTTCTTCTCAAATACCTTATATCGGACGAAAAGGTGAACCAACTCAAAATATTATGGCAGCTTGTGACTTCAACATGTGCTTTATTTTTGCATTTCCTGGTTGGGAAGGAACAGCACATGATAGTAGAATTTTTTTGCAAGTACTTAGAAAGCAAGAGTTGAAGTTTCCACACCCTCCACCAGGTCGAACTTTAATTTTTAATTACTTTTTACATAAAAATATTAAAATTTTAATTTATTTTAAACTTGATATTATGTTTTACTTTTTTTGCAGAAAATATTATCTTGTGGATTAGGATATCCACAAATGGCGTGTTTTCTAGGTCCATATAGGGGAACGATATCATTTACCTGATTTTCGTCGAGGTAATCATCAAGTATCTGGAAAAAAAGAAATCTTTAATCATGCCCATTCTTCGTTACGCTCTGTGATTGAACGAACATTTGGAGTGTGGAAAAAAAATGGCCAATATTAAGAGATATTCCAAGTTATTCATTCGATAAACAAGTTTTAATAGTTATTGCAACAATGGTTTTGCATAATTACATTCGAAGACATGCTTGGTCAAATAATGAGGATTTTCGAGAATTTGAGAATATACCGGACATGCCAGTCTCTTCAAGCCAGTTTGATAGAGGTGAATTGAGTTCTTCTAACAGAGAAAGTGACCTTGAAATCACAATGTTAAGGGAAACCATTGCAACTAGTTTAATGAATCAATATTTGTAAACACATTTTGTATCATAACCTAATTTCTAGTAATAATGAAACTTGTTATGTCTTATGTTACTATATTTTTTTTATTAAAAATCATCCGTTTAGATACTTCAAAATTTGATCCAAGTATAATGTTATTATTTGTGAAAATAATATTTATCATTGTTATGAAAAAAATATTTAATTATAACTATAAAATATTAAAAATAATTATCATTTTATCTAATAAATAATTTAAATTAATTATATAATTCATTAAAATATTGGAAGATACATTTTAATATTTTATTAAATGAATTTGCATATTTTAATAATTTTAAAAAAGTAAAATAATTTAAATAACTTCTATTATATATCAATTCTAATATGATGTCCTTAATAGTCATTTTTCATTCTCACCCCACCGCTACAGCTGCGTTTGAATCCAAACACACACTCCACCATTGTTTCTAATCTCACCGCTACAGTACTCAATCTCACCGCTACAGTAACTAATCTCACCGCCACCGCTGTTTTTAACCTCACCGGAGGTAAACACACCGCCCATCCAAACTAGCCCATAATCAACACGTACTGACATTTCTTTAAAAACAGTTTTGTTTCGTCACATCAATTTTGAGTTGTTTCTGATAAAAGAATAGGATAAATCATTTAGTTGGTCACCGATTATTTGAATGTTTTTATTTTGATCACTCAAATAATTACAGCTACCACATTCTTCTTCTTCCTTTGCTCCCTAGTTCCAGCTACCACATCCTTTACTGTGTTTTTTAAATAAATTAAAAAAAAACCCTTATTTCGGCCATTTGTTCGTATTTTTTTCCTGGATTTTATTACTTTTAAAATATAATATTTTCTAATTTTATTATTTTACATTATTTTAGTACATTATGTTTGAAATGTATTCATTTAGTGTGTTTTTTAAATTAATTTTAAAAAAACTCTTTTTTGGCCCTTTGTTCGTATTTTTTCCTCAAATTTTATTACTTTCAATAAAAACACACTAAATGAATACATTTCAAGCATAATGTACTAAAATAATATAAAATAATAAATTAAAAAATAGTATATTTTTTAAAAGTAATAAAATCCGAGAAAAAAATACGAACAAATGGCTGAAATACGAACAAAGGGGGAGTGCCGCCTGTGGCAGTGGCACTATTGGTGCCGCCTCTGCCACAAGCACCATAGGTGCCGCCTGTGGCAGGCCCTCCATTCAGCAGTTTTTTTTTTGTATTATTTTAGTAAATAATCTTTTTTTTATATTATTTTGATATTTTTTATATTTTTTTTATTATAATATTTTGGTAAAAAACCCTCATATTCTTTAAAAAAATTTTGAACGTACCAAAAAGGATATTTATTTGAAGTTATATTTAGAAGAAAGAAACAGCAGAGCAGAGGATTTTTATATGTTTTGTTCTCTCAGCTTTCTATCCTTTTCATGGCTTTAAAAACCCCTCTTTTTCCCTGACCCCTATGTCTCTTCCCTTTCATCACTTATAGCAATGCACTCAGACCCTTTTCGTAGATTCAAATCCCAAACGACGTCGCTCTACCCCTCCACCTTTGACTTTGACTCAAATTTCAAATCTTGTTGACTTCTAATAACAATTAAGTTCAATTCATTTGGAAGTGAAGACTGTAGAAATGAAACATTATAAATATAGACTGCAAATGGAATTATATACTATAAATATAATCTCCTCACAAAAACATACATCATAAAATCCCCCATCCTTTTTCCATAACCTGTACACTTTTTCTTATTCCTATCTTTCATATCTTCTCAATTCACATTCCTTGGACACCACAAAAACATGTCACCCCAAGAAACTGAAAATGTCTACATATATATATGTCACCACTCACCAGAATCCAAATTTCCCTACCTCCTTTCAATGTACATGGAGCCTGCATCTTCATCATCACCATGATGGGCTGATCATCAAAATTCAGCTATCAACATTTCCCCACAACACTTTGCTGCTGCAAATCTCTCCAACAACTTTACACTCAATGCCTTGTTTAAGTGTATTCCATGGAGTTTCTGCTCAAAAAGATACCATCAGGGAGTTGCATAGTTCCCAGCAAACGCCACACTCTTTCAATGGTGCAGTCAACGTTGAAAATGCCATTGTCTCTGATTTAAAGACATGAAGCTGGATATTTTTAACCCGATTTTCCTTTTTCTCGTGATGCTCTCTCTCTCTACCTGTCTTCCACAAAAATTCTTCCGATAAAATCCCGAAACCTCTTTGAGTAGAGTTTTGGATCAACAGCTGATATCGAAGTAGGATCCACTTGTAGGGATTTGTATGCATGCTCTAATTTCTTGCTGATATCGTAATCTTGCAAGATATCGATGATGCCAAAGTATAAGACTACTTCGTAAACATCACCACTATGTGAAAAGTGACCGACTCCACCGTGAGTATACTGATCAAAGTCGCTTCTTCTGGCCATTTGCTCTGCTCTTGCCGGCATGTTTGCTCCTAGTCTAATCAGTGGTTTCCTGATTAAACAAAATTAAATACCGAATCTGTGTAAGTACTTGTTCATCCTCTACCAAATACCTCAAGTTTTTTCACTTTGAAATTACACCTCACACAGGAAAATTCAATAAAGAAAGAAAAATAGGAATTTCATTTGAACTTGGTTGTGAATGTTAAAAAATGGTATACGACTGACATGGGTATGTTCAATTTTCTTTTTCCTAAATTGTTCACATATAACCATATCCGCACCAGTATTGGTACTTGAAGATAAGAGAAGGTTCAATTCCCTAAAAAGATCTTGCATGCCATACAACTTTTCTCCAGAGAGAAAGATACACATGGCATGCCTAATAGTAATGGATCTACATCATTATAAGGAGATTTCAAAAAGAACTAATGATAATGGGCAACAAAAATTCATGGATCACTCCAGAAAAAAGATAGATAATGGGCAACAAAAATCAAGGGAACCCTTGGTTATTATCTAGGATCATAAAGGAATATCCTTCCTACATGCCCCGCAAAGAATTGTCGTATTCGGAAATATGCCCACAAGATCACTCAGATATGAGACAACATAATGAACCTTCTATTATTCCAAGGGATATGATCAATCTAGACCAAATGTTGGCAAATTCCATCATGGCAAAAAGACATAACTCACCATAAACTTTAAACTCGATAGTTACAACACATACTCTAAAATCTAAGCATCCTCTGTGAGTGTGTGTGGTTGGGATGGGGTTGGAGGAGATAATTTGAACCACAAAAATCAAGACAGCCAAACATACCTGCCAGCTAAAACCCGATCCATGTCTTGTAGCTCTGCTTCAAGGAATCTACAGCCGCGCATATACTTTTCATTTTGATAGGAATCATTTTTACCTGCATAGGACTCCATAATCAAATCTGTATTCTTATTGCAACAGGGATTTTCCACTCAAATTTCATATGGAATACAATGATTGTCTCCTATCTTACCAGTGCGCAAAAGAAATGGCGATAATCCCATTTTATCACCGCTATTATCATCACGAAAGTGTAGTCCAACCAAAAGACTGTAATCCATAATTCTCTCAGCCTCCAAGAACTCACAATCTCGATCGATTTGCCTGCCACCATTTGGTTAAGGAAATTAGTGATAAATCAAAGGATGAATTGACATAAGGAGTTGCAAGGAGAGGAGTAAAAATGTAAAACAGCTTACTTCATAAGCTCCTCAAACCAATTTCTTTGGAGGCGAAACACAAAATTGAGATCCAGGTCTTTAAGGGTTGTCGTTTCATCAATTTCCTCTTCTGGCTTATCAGTTGAGCGGCCGTGGGAGGATCCTTTAAGGTCAAACCGTCTATGGATTCGGTACTCAGAGCAGAACAAATTACCCATCACAATGAACCGGGTCTGGTATTTAACAACAACAATAATTTTTGAGCAAGTGAGACGATTTCATGAAAGAACAAAACCTTGAATACAAGTAATTCAGTTCATATTCAATTTATTTCAAGCGCATACCTTTTGGCCACCAACAGGTTTGACACAGTGCACGCCGTAAAATTTTGTCACAAGGGAATTTTCATACCGACAAACATGTTGGTAATAACTTGGAAGCATCTTTATAAGGACCTGATATCGTTAATCACACTTTAGATTCATTCTAATCATGTACATGTATTTATGTTTAATTTAACTGACAGAGTAAGGTGAAATAACGAGAAACAAAAAAAAATTCTGATTGTTGAGAATGCCATTCGAGAAATGTATGCATCAAGACACAAAACAACTTTAGCATGAAGTCGAAGTGCATTGGCAACTAACCTTGGCTTCGGATTTCTTTACTGTTTTTATCATGAATCGATCATCTTGAGTAAGGTAAAAGAAGCTTCCACTCTTCCCCGGAGAAGAGAACTCTCTAAGTGCATCATTGCCACAAATAGCTAGCATATAATCAGCAGGATCGATTTGGAATAGCTCCCTCAAATGTCTGAAACTCACAAAAGGGAATCCCGTTACCAACATAGTAAATGCTCGTGAAACAGAATGATAGCAAAAAGCTACTTATAACAGAATCGGTGGAAACTAGTATGCAATCAAGCAAGCTCATTACTATTTTTATTCAGTTTGCAGATAAATCAACTAAAAAGCAGAAGGAACATACCGAAACACCACCGGGCAATAATCCTTCCATCGGAACTCGATGGACTGATGAGGCGGTGTAAGCTTTGATCCTTCAGACGGAAACTTCGTCCAGAACTTCTCTTTTGGATCAAAATCTGATGGCTTTAAATCCTGCAACATCGAAGCATGTTTCCCAACAGAATACCTGCAACAAAAATAAGTTACAACCCCCAAATTCAAAGAGTCAAAACGTATATATTCACCAACAAAAGCCTGAAATTTTTTTTCACCTTATACCCAATTGCAAATTAAGCATTAAATCATAATGCTTATGGCCTTTGTAAATCATTTGTCCTGGTTTCTTTATTTCCTCATTAAAACAACAAGGGTTTCTTCTAAAGTCCCTAAACCCATCTCTGTAAATCATTGAAGCTTCAACATTATCGACTATATCACAGGTAATATCTCCTTCTTCACCATCACTTTCCCATATGCAAATCCTCGGGAAATTTATGTTTCTTTCCCCTAAGCTTCCCCTTCCATCACAATGCTCTTTCCCGTCGTTCCCGTTAGAAAATGTTTCGTTTAACTGTTGAACTTTCTTCATGGTATCATCGTTCCAAGCTCCGATATAACGACTGCCGCCCGGCCAAGAGAAAACTCCGTTCCCCTTGGGGACTCCGTTTTCCCATTGCCCGACGTAACGGTTTTTGTTCGCCCATATCAAGGTTCCACGACCGGAGATAACGCCGTTCTTCCATTCCCCGATGTACTCGATCCCGTTGCTCCAAACATAGCGGCCGTATCCGTCTTGTAGGTCTTTCTTCCACGATCCTTCATAGTAATCCCCATTGGCATAACGTTTACGGCCCTGCCCATGTTTACGATTAGAGATCCACGAGCCGCGGTACGTGTCGTCATCGGATCCGATAAACGTCCCGATTCCTTCCATCCGACCCGACTTGAAATCCCCTTCATAACAGGCTCCTGACGGCCACGAGAACTTCCCTTTCCCTGAAGCTTTCCCGCGCCGCCACTCGCCTTCATACATGCACCCATCTTTCCACAGGTACTTCCCCGATCCATGAGGCGCACTACCGGAGAAGCTACCGGTGTAAATATCGCCGTTGGGGAGGACTTTCTCGACGGCAGCACCGACGGTAGCAGCAGTCGTGGGAGTCACGCGCCGGCTCCGATGATTGTGAGACATGGGAGTAGTAACAGAAACCACAAGGTGGTCTTTCTCGTCGTCGGATTTCTTCTTCTTGGCGTTTGAAACGACGTCGCTCTGCTCATTTAACGCTGCTTCGTGCATTGAACTCTCTTCACTTTCAAACTCTCTGTTTTACCTTTTGCGTTGTAAGAATCTCTTAGCTCCCTTCCTCAACTTACAGCATTTGTGAAACTATGGCCAAACATAGAAGAACCCAAAACGGCGCCGGCGGAGACAAGAACATTTCCGGCGACAATTTTCTCCCTTTTCTTTTCCTCTTTGTTATTGCTTTTGGTGTTTCCTGTAAACGTTCTTCGGTTTGGTGAAATGGGTGGAAAAATTGGAATCCTGCAAAACTGAGCAAATGAAATGAAACCCAAAGCAAACGAGAGGGCAAGATAAATTAAAAATATATAATTATAAGATAAAAAGATAAAAAGGAAAAAAAAATTGGGGAAATTTAAAAGGGAGAACAGGAAGGAAAGCTTAGGAGGGGATTAGGTATGTCATGCTAGTGAAAAACCGGATATTCCATTTTTCTTCCCTTTATTATTTAAATATGAATATATATTTGATGAATTTATGGTATATATAAATTTTCAATCTTTATCATTAACATAAAACCCCATAGGTTTGAAGCAATTATTTTTAGAAAGTTATCATGAACAAAAATAGAGATTATATAAAAAAATCACTTTTAAAATAATCGTAAAATTACTACTTTTACAAAACAACAAATTTATAATATTAAAATTTTATTTATCTCCACCAAAAACATTTTAAAAGCTATTATGAAATCCGTACATATGCTATCTATCAAACATGTGATATTGGGGTTATAAACAAAATCCCAAATGGTTTGAAGGAGAAAAATGATTGATTGGAGGATCAAAACTAAAGTTTTAAGTGGAATTTAATTTTATAATTTAAATCTTTGATCAATGTTGGGGGAAGCTTTGGAAATGGTGTACATGGAAGCAAAGCAAAGCAAAGCATCATTAAATAAATAACTTATTTTTGTTTACACTTTTGAATGGACCCACCTTTAAGGCAACTTCGTTTATGTGTTGGATACTTCATGCTGTGCTATCTCCTCAACTTTTCAGTTTTGATATAGTTAAAACTTTTAATTATCTACACTTATGTTTAATTTTAATCTCACGAGTCACATTAAATACCAGCTCAATTAAGATATTATTATCGATAAAAATAACACATAATTAAATTTGAACTTTTTTTTATACAATATTAAGAGTAGAGGTAACACGATTTGAACCCGTACAATTTTTGTTAAAATTATATTTGTCTTTTACATGGATTTTTAATAAATATATTTATTACATAATTCTTTTCATCTAAATCGTAGGTGTGCTACAGTCAGTGGCGGCGAAACTAGGGGTTGGCAGGGGCCCCGACCTTCCTAAAATAAATTTTTTTTCGTATGGTCCCTTTAAAATTTTTAAAATTTTAAATTAGTAAAAGTAAAATTACACTTTGCTCCTCTCAAAAGTATAAAAATTTAATTTAATCCTTTAAAAATTATAAAGATATAGTCTATTGAAATGGTGAAATTGTATTTTCTATCGTAAAAATTACAACTTAATTTCGCCTCTCCTAAAAAGTTTTCGACTATAAACTAGTTATTATCTAATAACTTGGTGTAATTAGTGTCACAATTAATTAGACAATTAACTCAAATGAGAAATTATGAGATGGTCTAACTTTTAAACAAAAGCTATTTATTAAAAAGATTATTTATACTATTATTTAAGCCTTGAATAAATTGGTGTGCGAGTTGAACATCTCTATATTTTTGTTACTTTATCAATAATTATTAGTTTTAATATAAAAATAATTATATTATTCTTTTACTTTGGCATCATAAAATTGTATTGTGTGCAAATAGAAAAAAATGGTGGACAACACCATATTAATAAAATTGCATGATTTTAGTCCAAAGTCAAGAAAAGAAAAGAGATGATGAAACACATTAATTTCATATCACACTTTATCAAAGCTTTAGTATTTATTTTTCTTGGGTATCATAAATTATGGAATGAATATTACAACACATTTCGCACCTCCCCTAATTAATAAGGCTGGCCTCTCTTTTTTATGTTCGAAAAATAACAACTGTATTTTTCTTAAATTTTCTATTTTAAGGGGATCGAAGCCTGACTCGATTTTTATAATTCTTTATTCGTATCATAATTTTATTAATAGTTTCTATTTTATGGTAATGGTTTTTTAGGAATATAAATACAATCATATGGATTAACATACTCTGAAATCCGAATAGACAAGCGTATGGTGAATTTATTTATATAGTGTAGTGTCAGCAAAATACGGGATCTTATGCCATAACTTTTGTGATGCGTAGTGAATGAGGTTTAGACGTAGACATTCAACCACCTATTAATTAGAAAGCATGTCAATTTCTTTCTCATTCATTTCCTCTTTAGTTTAGTTGGGGGCTACCATTTTAATTGTTTATGTTTGGACACTTTGTTTTACAAATTTTAACAACATTTATCTTTTCAAGTGTTGGGTGTGCAATGATAATGAATATGGGTGTGTTGAATACCATATTATTAAAAAAGATAATTTTGAAATTTAAAAATAGATCGAAAATTATCAAAAAGTTTAAATTTAATATAAAATAATCTTAATATTACATCTCTCTAGATAATTTTATTTCTATAATATGCTATTTTTAAATCTTTTTTATTTTTAATGTGAATTTAACCTCTCCGTCTAATTTGATTTTTTTATCCGAGTTCAATTGGAAGCAAATACTAAAATAAAGTTATTCTTCAAAATAATTTAGTGGAATTAAGTTGGATTAAAATTTTAATTTTTTAAAACTTTCTTGATACAAGCAAAACTTCTCGAATCGATTGGGTAATTGGATCCTTAAACAAATCCAACATAAATCATATTGATAAATTATATTAAAAAGTAGTGAATAAAAATAATAAATGAGACCAAACCCACCTTACACAAGAGAAGAACAAAAATCCGGATTAAGCTCTATTATTTTATAGGTGATTTGCTTTTTAGAATAGGAATAATGATAAATTTAGTTTTTAGTGTTTATATTTTTTGTTAATTTGACTTTTATCATTATTTCGAGCTAAATTTGGTTCTCAATTTTACCAAAAAAGAGTTGAATTTGATCATTAATCTTTCAAAAGAGTCAAATTGTTTTTAAACGGAAATATTGACTAAAACATTAATTTTGTAAACATGGTAACCCGTTTGACAATTCATGTGTATTTCATGTTAATCTTTTGAATTTTTATGAACTTTTATATATTTTTTAATTTTGAATCTTTTATTTTTTGAATAATTGTATAATTTTTAAATTATTTGTTGATGTGACATAAAAATAGTGTTATGTTAGCATAAAGTATATGTGGATTACCAAGCGGTTACTAGGCCAACATCATTTAAAAATGTTTTAGTCAACATATTTGTAGAAAAAAGCGACTTGACTCCTTTTTATAGGTTAACGACTAAATTTATTCAAAAAAGAATAATGACAATTTTGACAAAAGATGTAAATGTTGAGGTTAAATTGATCATCATGCCTTTAGAACAATACACTTATTTTATTGATATAATTTGTTAATAAAGTGTTGCACTTTTAATTTCAGTCATTATGAATATATATATATATATATATATATAATCATCCATGAAATTGATCAACACACTTATTACATGTAGGTAACAAAAAGAGGGAAAAAAGTTCTAAACAAACTTATTACATCATTATCCTATGTAATACCTATTGAATCCCCCATTAAGATTCAACATATCCCTTGTAGTGGAAGCAAAAATTCGTAGGGGCTTGATTTCTTGTTGATCGTATAACTCGTCATGAAGTTAGTTGTTGCATTTCCTTCACAATAAACATATTGCACCTTGGTTCTCTAGTCCCTACTTCTTAGCTCCAACCAAAGTCTCATTGCATCCCTTTGTGTGCTTCTCATTAAGAAGGTGAATTATGGACAAGCTATCATTCTCAATGATGACATTATAGTGACCATTTCTCTAAGCAATCATCAGACTGTCGAATATAGCTCGAACTTTTGCTTGTGTTACAAAACATAAGCCCAAGATTCAACCAAAGCCACCTAACCACCGTCCATACAATCCCTCAACACCCCCACAACACCTTTAGTTAAGCTTGTTTTGAAAGTCTATCTATATTCACATTTATCCAACTTTTAGTTGGTGCATGCCATCTAGTTTGTGTCACTGACCTTTGATGCTTGCTTTTGTCCCTATTTCTTAAAAAAAAACTGATAGCTAAAACAATGTATTTTAATATAATCTCCATTGCACAAAAACCACCATAACTAAAGACCAACTTGTTACGAGTTAGCCAAAGTTGGCAACATACTATACTAAATAGTATATTCTAGCTAACCCCATCGGACCACTTAAAATTAGTTCTAATATTCTCAACAAGTTAGTACTCAAGTAGGAGAGAAGAAAAAACTTCGAATGTAAAGCACAAACACTAGTTTCTTCCTAACTTGTTTCGATGTTCAATAATCTCTCACGACATGTAAATTAAACTCTTGAATATTTTCACATATTTTGCATTGATACCAGGAGAATGTTATTGAGGCTCGAATCAAATTGCTTGCCTTGGAAAGTATTCGCAACAATCTTACACTGTAACACCCCTCGCCCGACCCGATCACCTCGTCCGAGCTATGGAATGCTACATTCATTGCTGAAGAAACTACAGTCAATCAGACAACATATAATCATTTACACACATAACCAAAAGTTAATTACATTCAAAATTATGATAAATAATCAATTCTAAGTCTTAATCGAGCTTACAAAAGCTCTTTTGTCAACTCGAGTACGAAACATGACCAAATTGTAAAGTTTTAAAAGTTCAGTACTAACGTCTGACGTCATCTATTCTATGTTGGGACATCGCCAAAATAGTATGTCATGTCACGACATCAAGCCACTCGATGTCACTTACTGTCAATCAACTTTGCGACAAAATAAGTTGGTCGTGGGGACGTTGACCTTGTTTTTGGTAAAAATGAACCATTTGATACCTAATTCAAAGTTTCCAATCAAACCGTTCAATATATGCATCAAGAATTAACTTCACTTGATTCAAAACATGCCTAAAATCATAACAAACAATCTCAATGCTCATATTCAACTTTTCATCAAGGCATTCACTACTTAAACATCAACTAGTATTAAGCATTCCAATATCATTAATGCATACCTACTAAATCATTCAATTTACCAATCTTACCTATGCCAAACCATCTTGGAACATACTATTTCACTTTCATTATAAATACATATGAACATACATGCATTTCTATGACATATAAGCATTAAGCATATCCAAAACACCAATTCAACATGATAAGTAATGGTTAAAACAAACTTGCCACAAGTAAACATATTCACATACTAAGACACTTAATGTCACCTATATACATGCCACAACTCTTGACTCAAAATGACCAAATAGCTACCGAATTAGGGATAGTGTAAGCTTCGAGACAATCCGACTTTACATGTTCCACAAGGTAACGATCTACAAGGAAAAGGGAAAACAACTAGGTAAACATATAGAATGCTTAGTAAGTTCATATGCATTAAACAAAACTTACCTTATCTTTCTATTAAGTAAAAATAAACTACATAGCTTAGCATAGGTTGGCTAGACATGGCAAATTACACGTCAATAAGGTGAGCACAGTCTTATATTCAAATTATATGATATCACACTTATATAACAAACTAAAACATACCGTTTTAAATAATCAATCTCAAAATCTTATTCATTCAATGAGTACTACAATTACATACATATTTAAGCATTGTACTCAATTCACTCATTTGAACTTCAAATCCACTTCATCTAATTTCTATTTCTTGATTTATATAATCTGTCTCATCTGATGAACCCTAGTAAACGAACTTCGATACAAATATATCTGCATCACACCAATTGCTTGTTTGAGCTGAATATATCTGTGTCAGGTTACCCATCCGAGCTAAACCTTTGTAACGACACACCCAATTACTTGTCCAAGCTGAATTTATATATACATGTTAGCTTACCCGTTTGGGTTAAACCTTTAAAATAACATCAGTTTACTCGTCTGAGCTAAACCTGTGTCACATGTATTAAAGTATCCACAACGAATGTTGGACCTCGGTAATATCTGTAATAAATCTCATACAAGCACGCACAAAACCCTATTGGTATGCCAGTCGTGTCCTAACCTTTGCTAAGTTCACACAAGAATTTATTTCACATATAATCACCACTTTTCAATTTAGTCCATTTATCACCTTTTGTACCAATTCACAACCAATTTAATTTATAATCAAGCATACATACATATAATTAAAATACATATAATCTAAGTTATAAATACCATATGAACTTACCTGGTCAGAATAAAAAACAAGCTGAATCTTCAGGGACTAATCGAAAATTTTAGTTTTTCCCCGTTTATCTCTGGTTTGATCCAATTATTGATCTAAACAATTATTTTAGACAAATCATCAATACCAAACATTTTTATATTATGCCATGATATGTATAAACCTATATAATTTCTTTTTTGATATCTCTAAAATTTTATATTTTATTCAATTT
Organism: Gossypium raimondii; assembly: GCF_025698545.1. NCBI lineage: Eukaryota > Viridiplantae > Streptophyta > Magnoliopsida > Malvales > Malvaceae > Gossypium > Gossypium raimondii. The sequence goes on from NC_068569.1 coordinate 24,191,179, forward strand.
AGTCCCTAAATTGAAATAACCATAATTTTACTTTTAAGCCTCGGTTTAAAAATTGAATTCAATTACATCCTTTATGGACTCTCTATTATCTATTTTACTAAAATTTCACAAAAATCATATTTTATTTACTTTAGTCCTTATATGCAAAACTAATAATTAAACTTTACAATCTAGTCTTTTTTCATAATTTAAGCTTAAAATATATCAATTTAACACTAATTTCTTCAAGAAATCAACAAAGGAGACTTTCAAAAACTATAACAATTTTGCAAATTGGTACATGGACTAGCTAAATCAAGCTTTCATGACCTCAAAAACACAGAAATTACAAGAAAAAGGCTTGGAAAAGCTTACCAATCAAGGGCCGAATGTTAAAGTTTCAAAATTGGACGGTGAATGAGATAAAAGTGATCACAACTCCACTAATTTATTCTTTTATACCATGATTAAAACTTAATTAACTTAGTTTAATTAAGCTAATCATGTTTAATTACCATTTAAAACCTTTAGCTAATTGCAATTTAAGTCCGTAAGCCTTTGGCCAATTAAAAACTTGTAGCGATAAGACTTTTACAATTTAGTCCTTGTACTAAAATTACCTATTAATTCTACAAAATTACTGGACAAAACTTTAATATATTTTTTACACCAAGTCCGTAAATATTCATATTAATATTTATGGACCCGATTTATGGAAATGAGGTTCCAAAATTGCCTTTTCTAGCACCATTAAAAATCTGACTGTTACATACACACTGCCGGACCTACCACGTCTCACTGGCTTGAAAAGAAACTTGCACGTAGCCCTTAAATTTTGCCAATTAAAAACCTATAGTGGTAAGACTTTTACAATTTAGTCATTGTACTAAAATTAACTATTAATTCTACAAAATTACTGGACAAAACTTTAATATATATTTTTACACCAAGTCTGTAAATATTCAAACTTAATATTTATGGACCTAGTTTATGAAATTGGGGTTCCAAAATCACCTTTTCTAGCACCATTGAAAATCGGGCTGTTACATACACACTGCCGGACTTACCACGTGTCACTGGCTTGAAAAGAAATGTGCACGTAGCCCTTCAATTCTGAGTTCCTTGAAAGGATCTATCTTAAACAAGCATGCTTTATTTCTTTGTCTAAGATAACTGGATTAAGCATAGCTAAATCAGATGCTCCCAATCGTGAAAAATGATATTTGATAAGAAATCGAACAATGACCCCATCCTCATAAACATATAAAGTACTAAAAAATGTATTACCTCTAATTTCAATGTCTCATAATCAAAACACTTATCTCTATTCTCTAGATTAAGAGTTTTTATACGTTCTCTTGTAACAACCTGTTTTTTAGTTGTGTCAGAAATAGTGGTTTCAGGACCACAATTCTGATGAGTGAGTCTGTTAATATTATTATTTAATATTTATGAGTCAAATCTAGTAATACAGTTAATCATGATTTGATAGAATTGTTAATTGGTCAGTTAGACACATACAAGTACTTTGTACTGAAAGTTAGTGATTTTGGAAAATGAGTTCTCTGAACCTCATTTTTGTAAATTGAGCTTGTAAATATTTCCATTGAATATTTATGGAGCTATTATATAGGTGAATTGAGGTTTGGTCCGAAAATTTTGGTGTTTAAATAGTTAATTAAGGAAAAATGATTAAATCGTAAAAATTGTAAAAGTTAAACAATATTGATTTTTATTAGTTAAAATGCTTAATTAATAATTTTTTAAGGATTTAAAAGGAAATTAAATTGTCCTTTTTGATAATGGACAGTTTGAGCATGTTTTGGGTAAAAATTATGAGTTAATTATAAGGGTAAATTAGTAATTAAATTAAATGTTAAAACTTAAAGTGAGGAAAAGTCTTCATCTTCTTCAATTTTTTCCTTACAATCTAAAATCACCATTTTTGAGTGAGGGGAGAATCGACCAAGCTTCCTTCCTTGCATGTAAATCCTCCGAATGCCCTTTTTCGTAAATTTTATGCTTTTGAGATCGTTGTAACTTAATCTAGCTAAACTGTACCTCCATTTTCAAAATTTTTAAAGATTTTAAAATTTTCTATTGTTTCTTTGAAGATTTTTGGATGATTAATGGAAGCTTGGAAATGTTTTAGGACTGTTTCGTTAAGTTAATTTTGTTGGTTTTGCATATAGGGACTCATTTGTAAATATGAAAAATGAAAAAAATCTATAAATTTAGCATTTAGAGGGTTGTATAATGATAACATTAAATTGGAATGAAAATGAAGATCAATTGTGAAATTTATGTTTGTTTAGATTTTAAGGTCAAAATTGAATAAAATGAAAATTTTAGGAAATTATGTAAAATAAAATTAAAGGTTAAATGCATGCATTTGAGTGTCTTAATGCATTTGGAATTTATAATTTGAATTTTAACTATTATATGGATCAATTTGTTGACAATTGGGGAAAGGAGAAAGCTGTAGAATAGTCCCTACGTTTCAATTCGTTAACTGATTATCTTAGTAAGTTCATACAACTTATGATCATTATAAATTTTGATCAACTGCATTATGAATACTTGTATATACTTAATGAACCTTGAATGAAATGGCATTGATATAAAAGTTAAGTTTTGACTCAATTGAAAGGTAATTAGATGTGTACATGAGAATTAAACCCTATGTAGAGTATTGCATGATATGGAGATGAATCTTATACATGTTTTAGTTATTGGAAATGTAGTGATAACATGGATGTCCTGAATCCTGAATAAGTGCTCCTAATAGTACTTTCGTACTCCTGTTAACACTACGGTGCTCCTGATAGCACATTCGTGCTCCTGTTAGCACTACAATGCTCTAGATAGCATATTTATGCTCTTATTTGCATTACAATGCCCCGACTGCACATCTTTGCCCTGTTATTCACTCAGGTGACTTGACAAGCACTTCGGTGCTCCAGTACGCACTTTCTTACCATGTTTAACACCTGAGTGTTTCTCGATATTGTAACCTGTGTAACTGAACTTTTTACTATTGTTTATCGGGCTGACATGTTTAAATAAAAGAGATGAATGACTTGTTAATATGAATGAGTTTGAATACTTAGATTGAATTGAATGAAATGTTACTTCGATTGTTCTATTACATGAATTTGTGAAAGACTCACATGTTTCTTGTGAAATGAAATGTCAGGATTGAATATGCCAATGAATACTTAGTTATATAACTGTATTTTTGGTTGATAAGGTAAGTTAATGTATATGTTTTCATATGAACTTACTAAGCTTTCGTAAAGCTTACTCGATTCTGTTTTCTGTATCTTATAGTTGACATTTTGCGGAGCATGGCTATCAAATCTCTTCAAAACTCACACTATCCAACATTTGTCTCGGTAGTTCTTTTGAATTGTCCTTTATTAGTTATGTGACATGCATATAGGCTAAATGGTATTGAAGTTGTATTATGAGAAAATGATATGAATCATGTGAATTTCTTGTTTTAAGGTATTGTAAATGTGTATATATGAGTTCTAAATATGTATAAAAATGCATGGATTGAGAATGATTATGAACCACTTGTTTTTATGTTGATTTTGATATGCTTTATCAAGTTAGTGATAAATGGTTGGAATGAATGCATATTATCAATGAATTGATAGAATGGAATGGTATGTTATACTTGAAAGTCATTAGAACAGTTGATGGTATGTATTATATGCATATCATGTTGTTGTGAAATGGTGCCATTGAGGCATATTGGTTAGAAGATTAGAAAATGGATATATGGAATGTATTGAGTAGAGTTGAGAATGTTAAGTTAAAGAATATGTTTTGTGTGTCTAGTTGTTGAATGCACAAGCTATTAAACTTGCTAAAAGGAAAATTTTAGATGATATGGATGAATGGTATTGTGGTTGGTTAGTTACATGTTTTGGTATGAATGTAAGTTGAATGTTATACGAATTTTGCGGCCATGTAAATAATACTTGAATTATAGGTTGTTTAGCACAAGTTAGGCAATTAGAAAGACACATGTATGTTCAACATGGGTTAGCACACAAGCGTGTGCCACACACGGTTTGGCCACATACCCTTGTGAGTACTATAGTTTTGGTAAATTTTGTACCATACGATCACAATTGATTACATGGCCCAGTCACACAACCATGTGACACCTGATTTGCACTTTTGTTTTTCTTTTATGAAAAGTTTCAAATCGGTCATTGATTGATTCTGAAATGGTTTTTGAGCTTTAGTAAGCTCGATTTAAGCCCAAACTTGTATGCAAAGCATGAATTGTATTATTGTTTGAGAATCAAAGATTGTTGTGATTAATTCTCGATTTGAAATATTGTTGGGATCGACCCAATTAAGCAACAAGTAAAAAAATAACGAAATAAATTGAGAAATTGAATACACAAATTTAACGTGGAAAAACCCCTCCAAAGAGGATAAAAAAACCACGGGCAAAGATAATTTTATTATAATGGAAAAATAGAATACAAAAGATGGAGATAAAAACTAAACCCCGAAAACCTGAAAATAAAGAACTCTCAAAACGTAAACACAAATTTCTCTAAATGTGTTATGAGTTCTAATCTCTAATGGGTGTATTTTCTATTATTGTAAAAGAGCCTATTTATAGGCTAAATTCATAGGTCAAATAACAATAAAATAATCTAGACTAATAAGAGTTTGATTGAACAAATAAACAGAGTTTAACTGAAAGATTATTTCTCAAACTTTACTGAAATAGGAGTCATACTCAACAAATCTCCACCCTAACTCATATTTCCACAATGCCACTTTTGCCAAAGCCCGCCACAGGCCTATCTTAAACTATGTAGAGAATTAATTGAGTAGAATCTGTGCTTAGAAACTGGAAGACTTATAGCCTTCGACTTGTACACTACCAAATTAAAATTAACCCGAGTCTGATTTTCACAAACACAGTGCCCTAAGTTTTCAAAACCTACATCCAAAAAAAAATCTCTCTTCAACGAAACGGTCATACCTTTTTCCCTCTTATGACCAAGTTACCTCTGTTCCAAACAAGTTGGATTCGACTCGTAACGGACGAGGGACGTCCGTTTTCACCAGTCACTGTAAAACCTTCCAGAATATAAAGAATGCCAATTTTTTTACTTTTTAACAAAATGAGAGCTGCACGAGAAACTTTAATGTATCTCGACTCGATGTTAATTCTGCATCCTTTCAAGTCTAAAATACTCAAGGAGATGATATTCTTTCGTAAATCAGGTACATACCTGACATCTAAGAGTGTCCTAATTGTCCCATCGTGTATCCTAATTTTAACAGTACCAATACCAATTACCTTACTAGATGAATCGTTTTCCATGCGCACAACTCCACCTTCAACTGAACTGTATGTGGAGAACCATTCTCTATTGGGACACATGTGGAAAGAACATCCCGAATCTAGAATCCACTCGAACGTGAGCTTGGAGCTATCGCTCGTTGACACTAACAAGAAATTATCACCGCTTTCATCAGCCAAATTAGCACCAACTACATCTTCCTCATTACTCTTAGCAGCTATTTTATTTCGCAGTTTATAACAATCTGCTTTGACGTGACCTAACTTTTTAAAATAGCGACACCTTTTGTCTCGTTTCTTTGATGTTACCAAAACAGAAACTTGCCTATCTACCTTGTTATCCAAACCAAACTCATTGTCGAGTTTGTCTCTACTCAACAAATGACCCTTCACATCTTCGAACTAGAATTTGTCTCTGCCATAAATCAGAGTCTCCCTCAAAGACTTGTATGAATGGGGTAAAGAGCACAATAATAGCATAGTCTGATCTTCATTGTCAATATGAACCTCAACATTCTTTAAATCATTTAAAAAAAGTAATGAATTGACTGGTGTGATCTCTAAGAAGCTCACATTCGTTTATGTGAAACGTAAATGGACGTTGTTTCAACACTAAATGATTAGCCAGAGACTTAGTCGCATAGAGAGTTTCTAACATTTTCCACAAGGTGGATGAGGTCTTCTCCATCGATAGCTCCTGCAATACCGTATTCGCGAGGCACAACTGGATTACAGACAAGGCCTTTTCATCAAGCTCTTCCCATTCTGTTTGATTTAGATTCTCAGGCTTTTTCCCGGTAACAACCTTTTTCAGGCCGGTTTGAACTAGAATTGCCATCATCTGAACTTTCCACAGATTAAAATTTGTCTCACCATCGAACTTCTTAATTTCAAACCTTGTTGCTACCATCTCTGAATGAGCTGATCTATGAAAATTAAACTAGCTCTGATACCACTTGTTGGGATCGACCCGATTAAGCAATAAGTAAAAAAAATAGCGGAATAAATTGAGAAATTGAACACACAAATTTAACGTGGAAAAACCCCTCCAAAGAGGATAAAAAACCACGGGCAAAGATAATTTTATTATAATAGCAAAAGAATGAAGAGTACAAAAGATAGAGATAAAAACTAAACCTCGAAAACCCGAAAACAAAGAACCCTCAAAACGTAAACACGAAATTCTCTAAATGTGTTATGAGTTCTAATATCTAATGGGTGTATTTTTTAAGGTTGTAAAAGAGCTTATTTATAGGCTAAATTCATAGGTCAAATAATAATAAAATAATCTAAACTAATAAGAGTTTGATTGGAACAAATAAACAGAGTTTAACTGAAAGATTATTTCTTAAATTTGACTGAAATAGGAGTCATACTAACAAATCTCATATTCTTGTTCCGTTAATTACTGTAGGATCCCGTAATCGATTCCAATGACGGAAACGAGTGAAGGGTGTTACATTTCTCCTCCTTATGCCTTAAGCTCCCTTTATTAATCCTCTCACATTTCAACTTTTGCTTTCATAGAGTTTCTTCGTAGTCTAGAATTGCTTCTAAATCTGCATTGAGTTACATTTTCAACTCCACAAAGTTCCTTGAATTGTGAACTTCTAAGGCTCTCTAGATTCCTTTCAATCTTGTTATTAATCTCTTCTTTATTCTGAAAATGTTACCAACCACTTCCTCATTCCAGGTTTTGACTGTATCAGTAAAAAGATATACAATACTCTTAATATTTGAATCCCATTTCCACACTTCTTTAACAAAATCCTTAAAATGATTATGGTGTAGCCACCCTTGAAAGAAGCAAAATAATTTCACTGCTCTCCTGATATCCACCTCAGTCTTAATCAGTATTGGACAATCCGAGGCACTTAGAATAACGTTGAAATCACTCGTAATGATCTAATTAAGGATCATCCATATCATCTGTAATCAAATTCTATACTATGCATAAGTTTTAAATTTAGTTTTTGTACTTTAATTTGATCATTTTTAATCCTTGTACTTTTTCTACTTTTAAACTTTCAATCCTGGCCAACAATATCTGTTAAATTCATTGAGTTATGATATTATCACATGTGTTCACATATTACTTAAAAAAGTTACTTGATAGATTTAACAACTGTCATTTGCATCAATATTGAAACTTCAAAATTCTAAATCATATAGAGGCTAAGAACAATCAAATTAAGGAACACCGACTAGATCTACAATTTTACATATAGTATAGGACTAATAAAAAATCTAACCAAATAATTTAACTGCTATCATTTGGATAATGAATGAAATTTCAAAATTAAAAAATATAAGAGCTAAAATTGACTAATTCAAAAGTACATAAACTAAAAACGACTAAATTAAAGTACATATACTAAACTTACGACTTACGTATAGTATAGGGGTTAATAGTAGAATTTATCTTTTGATCATTTTAAACTCTGTCATTTTTATATATCATCACCATTCACCTCTGCCCAATTAAATGATACCTATATTATTAATAAAATTTGATGTGAAGTAATATAAACTTTGGATTAAAATTAAAGCGAATTGATCAACAACAAAAATTAAAGCGAATTTATAGCATAAAATATAAAAGGTTAAAATATGTTATTACCTCTATATTTCTATAGAATTTGAGATTTTAAAAGTTAAAATTCATTCATTCTATCTTTTAATTTAAAAGTTCTCATTCAATCATCATCGTTGTTGTTGATAATTTTTGTCAAAATTTATCAACTTACTATATTTCTTTTCTCTCAATCGTATGTCACGTAATATAAAATTAACTTAATCAATATGTGAAGTTGACAATTTTTGACGGAAAATACAAACGATGTTAATGATTAAATCAATATTTTAAATAAAAATATAAGTATTTAATATTTAACTTTTAAATACATAAACTAAATCAAATTTGATCAAAACATCATATTTTAACCAATGTAAAACATATTTTAGTATGAAATTTAATAATATTTCACAAGGATTCTCTACTTCTATAAACTTTTATTTCATACTATCTTTTACACATATTCTCTTTACTTGTAAGTATGTTTTATTTTAGCACAATGATAAATTTAGCTCTCAATATTTATATATTTTTTTAATTTTAGTTTTATTCCTTTTTTCTAATTAAATTTGATTATTAACATTTTGAAAAGTGTCAAAATTTTTAACGGAAATGTTGATTAAGTCATTAAATTTTTGTAATTATATTAGTGTGACAATAAGCATGACAGTCCACGTGTACTTTATATTGACATGACACTATTTTTCAGATATGCCACATCAACAAATAATTTAAAAAGTATAAAAATATTTCATCAAAATTAAAAAAAGAAGTATACATGGATTGCCATGTGTTGCTATGTTTAAAATTTTAACATTTTAGTTAATATGTTGATTTAAAAAACAAATCGACTCTTTTCAAAGATTGATGATTAAATTTAACTCTTTTAAAAGGTTGAGAGCGATTTAGCTTAAAAAAAGAATAAGACCAAATTAACAAAAAAATATAAATATTAAGGGCTAAATTTATATTAAAATCTATTTTACGACGATTATTTTTAAATTAAAAATTTAATGATAGATATAGAAAATTCTGAGCTTAGAATTTATGAATTAATATGATTTAATTTCATGATTTTATTAAGATATCAACAGAAAAACATATATAATGGAACAGGAAATCCAGCACTCAGCAGCTGTGGCATTGGTATACAAATTAAAATATAAAATAGGGTTAAGGGATTAATTAACTTAGAGGCGTTGAAATGTTTGTTCCAAAATCTCATTTATTGCTTCATCAACGATTTAACACGTAAATGAATCTAATTTTCATCTCCCACCATTTCTATATTACACACACACACTTAATGATATGATTTTTTGTGTGATTTAACCTGTTTATTTCATACACCCTGTTTTTTCTTTTTAAAAAATATTTGAGTAAAAATTTTGATTTTTTATACAATCCTTAAAATTACTTATAATCCCTTCTCAATCCATAAATAAGAGGATGATAATGCATTTCAGCATACTCGAACCCACGTCCTCTTATATTGACAATAACCTCCCTTCTAATTAAATTAAAATGAACCATATTTTTAATCTAACAAAAAAAAAAGAATCTAACCTTTTTATCTTTCCATTTAAATTGATTAATTATTTTAAAAGTATTATTAAGCCAAAACAGTCGCATCCAACGTTGAAAGTATCAGCGCATGAGCTGGCAATGTTTTAGCAGTCGGGCGGGGGTCAGTTTTACGACGTCGCCTTCGAAAAGTTCGACGTGCAAGGCATCTCGGGTATTTTGAATGCCACGTCCGACGGGCGACCAATTGTTTCTGACCAACTATTTTAACTTTTAATTATCTAATTAAGTACTTAGATCATGCTAATTGCTTATTTATGTCAATGTCTTTTTCCTCAACCTTTGGACTAACATAATTACACTCTATTAATATTCCCAAAATAAAACGTATGCAAATATTACAAAAATAGGTTAAACTATGATTCAATTCAAAGACTACCTTTCAAAATAGGTTCATCTCACCAATACCCACTTCATGGTGAAGTATATGGTTGTAAGTCGTTTCAAACTTGGGGTAGATTATTAAATTACTCTTTGTTTTCAAAAATAATTTAAATTTAAATTTTCATTACCTAAATTTAAAGAGGAAAAAGAAAACAATTAGCAACATTATCTGTTAATCTCCAACCAAAGTCTTCATAATATTATCTATTAATGTTGAATAAGTCCTGAAATTAGTCATACCAATAAACTAACATCGTGCTCATCATAATCTCAAATGATAAATGCGTGGTGCATAAAATGTAAACTTAGGCTAAGAAGTACTTAATCTATAATGACATGAGTTAATGGTTGTGTTTGTTGGGAAAGTAAGCAGAATGTGTTAAAGTATGTTGAATCCACAGTTGATTTCATAAAAAAAGTGATGATATTTTCGTGTTGATATATTTAAGTTATATTAGTGACGATTGTTGATAAGGTGCGTTTATGTCCGATTGAATTATGAATTTAGAAAATAAGTGAATAAATAAATGTAAACAAATTTTATTATGACGTTTAGATGGATTATACTATATAGACTTTGTTTAATTTTGTTAAATTGTTAAATAAATAATATGTTAGAAACATAAGCCTAGTATTATGACTTATTCACCTTTGAAACTGAGTAGGTAGTAGTAGAAGATTTTGTTTAGAATTTGGATTGAAAAGTTCAATGAGATTTTAAGTGAAGTATTGTGTTCTCGTATGTATATATGAGATCCTTCTCTATGTTTTGAGAAATTTTGAGCGAATGAAAGAAACAGTAATGCTTCTAGTATGTATTGGTGATGTGTCATTGATCTTGTACTGGAAATGGGTAATGATTGGTGGTATATTTACGCATTTCAAGATCCAATTCGAGATTAGAACCTCGAGCTTAAAAGTATGGTGGAATGTAATATGCGAATGATTGGTGAATCTATAGAAATCATTAATAAATAGAAAATATGAATCCTTAACATCACACCATCTTCAAATAATATATAAAGGAGAGTTCTTGACAACACTTATCAATCCATAGCACCCCAATCGAATGAACGCCTCGTACAGTCCTTCCATGTTGACTCCAATAGTCCACTCAACTAACATTCGCCACTCCACCAGTTGCACTTAAAGGAGTAGGAAACTTAATGGCTGAGATCCATGCCGAGCCAACCTCCTTAGCACCGACGCAAGGAGAGAAGACATAAGTAGTTATTGTTGTCTACGCTCTACTAAAATATTGCCTCAGCACCTGTGAAACCTTATTCTAACAGCTCTGCGCACCTTGCACAATGCAAACCGCCCTTATTTCAGCGACTATTCTCACACCTACAGTGTGAATAAAAGTTTTATAACATATGAATTTTCACGTTGTTGTCATTTTCGTTGGAAAATTTCAAATCTAAGTGATACTATTGAAATGATTTCCAAGTTTGTATAAGTTATCAAATAATGTGTGCCAAAATGGTTGTATGTTAAAATTTGTACGTAGTTGTTAATTTGTTAAAGTCAAACATTGTGATGATAAATAATGCATAAAAACACTGAGTAGTGGATCCTGATTGTTGCCCACTCACAAATCTTATTTATTCTATATTCAACGATGTGTTCCTAACCCATGGCCCCAAAAGGCGAAACTCTGTTTTTGGATTAAATAAAACACTTATTTGCTTCAAAAGGAAGTTTACAGATAAGGAGGAATTTAAATAAAAATAATATTTAAAAATTCAATCTTTATATTTATAACCTTTGGAAATAAAATCAATAATCACAAATATCTGGCACTGGACAAGACTTGTCAATGCATGCTGAAATATCCTGACTCATCCCATAATCTCCCCCAAGGTTTTTCATATATGCCCTCTACTATCCTACCTAGAAAAGACCTTTAACAACAAATGACTTAAAAGTGTTTCTAACATTTACATGCACCAAATGAGTGAATCCATATTGATAGATAAGGGTGTTAAATCGGTTAATCGACTTAAATTTTTTTTAAAAAAGTTAACTGAATCAAATTTTTTCGGTTAATCAATTAACTGAAATTTATATATATTTTTTATTTTTGGTTAAAACAAGTATAAAATATATAAAAAAATTAACCGACCGATTAATTTATATTTCCAAAAAATTAATCAAACTGTCTGAATACTTATATATTATAATATTATTTATGAAATTCTGTTAATTCGGTTAATTGACCGATTTCAAACTTAATTAACCGTTAATTGAACTTTCAAAAAATTATTAACTGACCCTGGCTAAATTAATTCAGTTAACCGACCGATTAATCGAATTCGATTAATTAACCAAATTAATTCAGTTTTATCCAAAATTTACTCACCTCGGAAGTACTACTAATTTCTATACAATTAATCAAATTAACAAAGTTAAAGTGCATCGTCACCCTTTTTTTCCACTTCAACTGGATAATGAAGGTTGGAGACTTATGCTTTCCATTTTTTTATATAGAGGATGTACGATAATAGTGAAAGATGTACCACAATTGACAAGTCTTTCAGTTGACAGTGACGTGGTAATGAGAGATGGTGAATTCTAATTGATGTAAGTACTGATTGATCGCTTGGGCATATTCTCAAATGGGATGATGAGTTACAAGGGGGAGGCAAGTGAAATTTACGTGGTTGTAGAGTCAATTTGGAAAGCGAAATGCAACTGCAGTTTAAAACACTCAACATGATAGAGCTTATTTCCTCTAATCGACCGAAAGAGTACCACCGATAGAAAAGTATGACAATTTAGTTCATTGCATACATTTCCGATTGTTATGCAATTTCTAATAGACCACAAGATAGAATTGGGGGTTAGTAGTTTTGGTATTAATGCTAAGCAAGGCGTCCCAATGAGAGATCGATGAAATAAATGATTGCGTTATATTATACAATCGCGGGATGATATTGATTATCGTGCTTAGCGTCCATCATTTTTGTTCTACAGACATTCTCTTTTATTAAAAGATAAAGATATAAGCATATGTTATAAAATGTATTACATTATAAAAGTTTTACTAATATACTTATAACACATATTTTTAATGATACAAATGGATCGATAATTTAGATTACACAAATTATAAAAACTATTATCTTAGACGGGTACGATAAAAATCGATAAATATGCACATAATTTATTTATTTGATGATTTATTCATATTTAATTAATATAAAAATTAACATAAACAAAATTGAATATATTGATTTAATTGTTTGTAGTTTGTACGAGTGTCGTATAGAGACCTGGCGATTATTGCCGTAGTATCGTGGAAGCATATATATGTGCATGCTAATGTTTTTAACATGCGCATGCCCCTTATATGCTTTGACATCATCGAGTTGCATCTTACTAACCAAGTTTTATGACAGTTCAATTTTGTCCAAGACATTCCACTTTATATGATAAACTGCATGTTAGGATTTGTGCATTTTAATGTAATTCTTTGTCATATATTATTTGTAATATTTCAAGCCCTTTGAATTAATAAAAACTCACATAAACTAATTCTAATACTCTTTTATGAATATCTTCAATGGTTTTGTATAAAAAGTAAATGGTAGATTTAACTAATATTAAATTGTATGACAAAAAGTGTTTATGAGGCAAAAAACAACTTCTATTAGAAGGTAATCTAAATAGCATCCATGGGGTCATAAATGAGCAAGTGACTCATTTAGGACTATTATGTAGTCTATAAGTACAAATGGGGAGATAACTTGTGTTAGCTATCCAAGTTGGATTGACTTCCAAGATAGATATATAGATGTAGTTGTTTGGATGGACAAAACATTGGACTGTACGCAAGATGAATTGATCCTACATCTGTTTGTGGATTAATTGACTTGTAATGTTCATAGTATGACTTACTTAAATCCTAAGTTAATAACTACATTTGCATATCTTATATACTTTGATACATTACTAATTTACGCATCTCAAAATAGTAAGTTGAAAGTTAGTATGTTGGGTATATGATTTATACATGACATAGATCTACTTCTAATAGTAGAATCTTAGGAGCATTGTATGGTTTATGCAAATGAAACATGGCCATGGGTAATTTGTGTGGACAATAATTTCATCATTATTTGTATAAAGTAATGATTATTTTCATTATAAAGATACAATGGTGATAATGAGATGAAAGTGATCAAATTAGATGAACTAATTTAATTTTAAGAGATCTTAAATATACTATGAGGTTTCCTAATATTGTATAAGAAGAGTTAGTACTTATTTACATGTTATTTTATAATACGAACCTTGTAAGTCATGGATCAGTGTCGCAAAACATAACTTTGCCTAATGGACCAATTACGAGAAGCAAGACAGACAATTGAAAATCAAATGTTCAAGAATTCATTTCTTCTAGCTTGGAAATGGATCACGATGACCACGACGGCGAGAGGTGCAAGTTTGACTTTTGTTAGACCAATTTACGAGTCTTGGAAAAGTTTCCTCGACTTTTGAAAAGTTCCAATTTTAAAAACTTTCAATATATATCTTTATAAAATTTATTTTTACAATAATAATTCGAATGTATGCTATTCTTGAGAAAGGTGAACACCTAACTAATAGACCACAATTTGGAGTTCATATTTTTATAAAAATCATTTAGCAACTTTTTTTGGTGATAAACAAAAGAAAAAATTACATCAAATTAAATTGAGTGAAAGTACCGCTAACTTTGTCTTGTTGAAAGAACCCAAAAACTTGATTAGGTGCGACATCAATAACCTATAGACTTGACCTCCATGCTAAATTCAACTTAGCTAAACAGTCAGCAACTAGATTACGTTCTCTGGGAATATATCTTATCCGCCACCGACTTTTCATTATTATTTTTTAGACTTTTTGAATTGGATAACTTTCCTTTTTTGTGCATAAAAGGTCCTAATTAGCTATTTTCTAGAAATGTCATTTTCTGACAATCCGTATAAAGTTCGAACATTTCAATAGTATGTAAACTTTGCCAAGTATGGAATTACTATCTTCTTGGACATATGGTTATGGTTTATGGCACCATAATGGAGATTGGAAAAAAAAATGGACTTGGTTACTTTGGCCTTTCATGATAGTGCCACACTTGGTTTTATTTAATTTGATTTCTTGGATTAACAGACTCTATTTTTGTGTTGCAGGTCGTGCTCTTGTTGGATTGAAGTGAAAACAGCCTTGATTGATCGAATTCGTCATGGATTAACTCTTAACAACCCAAAGAAAATAAAACAAATTTTGGTAGCACATGCTGTAAGGAAGTACAACATCAACTAGAATCATCTCCACATGCAATGGGTTGCATAAGTAGATTTAAAGTGATCAGTCAAACATAAGGATTAAGACGAGATAATTGTTTTCATTTTATCTAAATTTGTAGAGTCCTTGGCAGTCGTTTTTTCAGAAGTTAGTAGAATTGCAAGAGTTGCAGAGAACTCAAGCTTCTTCCTTTGATAGATGTTTGTATAAACTAAGGGTTTTTGGATTACTTTGTTCAAAGATTTCATAACGTTTCTATACCATTTTATTTTTATTTACTCTTCATTTTATTATTGTGATAAGTTGACTTTCAAATCTTACTTCTTTTACTATTTATCTCTTAATTTCCAAATTGGCTGTCCACTCAAAAACAATCTAGGTTGGATTCGTAGTAAGCCTTCTTTCCTCTTGTTATAATCTAGACCTTGGTGCGAAAGCTCGTACGAAAAGTGAGAAAGTTTGGGTAAAAATATAATCATTTGGATGAAAAATAATGTCCGTTTTGGCTTTGGGTAAGCTTTTTTTAGTCTAGGCCTGGCCTGAAGTTGCAAAATATATATATATATATTGTTGGTGTTTTGCTGCTGTTTTGACATTATTTTGTTATTATTGTTTATATATTTTATATATAACTCTTGTTTATTGTTAATTTTGCTACTATTTTAGAAGCATTTGCTTTTATTTAAGTATAAAGACATTTTTTTAATTTATTTTCAATCTGTTGGGAACATTTTTTAGGCCGGGCCCAATCCTATCAAACGGGCTTAAAATTTTATTACGATCCAACCTGGCCCATGATCACCTCTATTTTAATCTCTCTTTCTTTTTCACTTGTTTATTTAATTATTATCTTGTTGAGTTCAAATATGATTTTTCTTAATTAATTGTTTTAGATTTTGAGTTTCAAATCATTTTAATTCTAATTATATATGTTCAATCAATCATTCGACTAGCTTACCACAACTCTACTAATTGCATGTAAAACATTTAACTAATGGATAAATCAACTGAAAAATAGATTGTATTAATTATTATCCATAATAATTGCATTTTCTTAGAATGATAAGAAATGACCAACAAATAAATTAAATAATTGATTCCAAAGTTAATTTCATTTGAAATAGAAATAACCATTTTTTATAAGTTTTATTAGTTTGATTAGATAATTTTAATTAAAATTATCAATAATGTACAATTTTTAGTTTAACTAGACACATTTTATGCAATAACGTTTTAATTAATTTCACTAAGATAAAATTTATTGATTAAAACTATTAAACATATAAATCATGTTTTCAAAAACTTAATATTGTTGAATTCTAATTTAAATTTAAAGATCGTCATCTACCTAAAGTAATCGAGTTTTGAACTAATCTCGACACCCATAAATATAGATGTCTATTTAAATACACCAAAACCAACCAACTAACCATAATTCACCCTAAATATATACCCCATGTTTATTATTTTACAAAAAATTCTGTCTTAAACCTTAAAACTTAGGAAATAAATTATATTAGGATAATCTTAAAATTATAGCTTTTAGGCATCAATAAAATAGTGCCACGTCATTAAATTTTAAAGATAACAAAGTATTATTATGCATTCATCTACATCTAATATCTTCTCCAACTTAATTTAACTTTAATTAAATTACTTAAAACAATTACTTTTTAAATTATAAACAAAAATCTTTACCATAAGTTAATTTTTTTTGTGCAACCAATTTAAAAAAATAGTAATTTTTGTGTATTTTTTTCCATGTTATTGACACAATTTTGATAATTATTTTATCATGAACCCCAAATTCAGAATCCTAAACCTTAAACCTAGAACCTCGAACTTCGAGTCTAGGGTTTGGGTTTGAGATTTAAAGTGAATAAACAATCATAAAATAATATTACATCCTCATACTTATAGCTTGTCAGTGAATTCTTTATTATTGAACCCCATAATGAAATTATAGCAATGTGTTGCATGTAATACACATGATATCCATGTAGTGGCGTTCATCTGTTACCCTCACGTCTCATCGCAATTTTGATAGCCTCGTGTCTATCAGATATCAAACATATTTCGTTACTTCACAAAAAACATGGCTCTGCAAGTTTTTTCAAAAAATAACCTACACTCCGTCGTCTCATTCTCAATGAAGCGATATTACATTTCAATTCCCATCTTGTGGAATGTGTTGTATATCTAAACATTCAGTTTATAGTATGAAAACCTTTCAATGTAAAAATTGAATGCCTAAAATAGCCGACGGAATATATGATCTCCGCATTTCAACCACTATATCGAGAACGAATTCATAGACCACATCTAACCCAAAAAGTTATTTAGTTGTCTTTTGATTCATCATCCACACCTTTTTGTACAACATGAAAAACCCATTCTTGGCACAAATCTCAGCTGTAACAGCTTAATTTTATCTGGCCTAGAGAAAAACAAATAAAACGGATAAATTAAAATAATAAACTCCATTAACAAAAGTCCATTTACAAAATCCTAACTCAAACTCAATATTACACCAATCCAATCTCAAAACCTAAAAAAACCAAGCATGAAAACCTAGAACCCTAAAGCCATCCGTGCCGCAGCCTCCGCCTCGTTAGCAAGCTCGTCACCCAAGGTCTGATGCCTCTTCTGTCCCTTTCACCAAAATGGCAAGCCAGCGTCGTTGACTTTGTCATGGATACCTGCAAAGAAGAAAGAAAGAGACAAAAACAGAAGCAGAAAAGCAAAAACAAAAAAAAAACAAATATTGTAATCAATCAGCTATAAAAGCCTAATGAACATATTGTATTTTGACAGAACAAGCATAAGAGAGAATAGAAATTGCAATAGTTCAAATAGAAGGTAGTTTCTTCTTTGTTATTATTATTGTTTTTTGAATCACGCATATATAAAAATAAAGAAATAAGTTTTTTTTACCTTTTTCGCCGTCGTCAGTATCTCCTTTGGCTTGGAAGGCCGCGTCAAAGGATGACCAGGGACCGAAATGGTCCATTTCTATTGTTGAACATTGACCGGATCTAGGAATTTTGACCCCAAATTCAGGTTCCCCAGAAGACAGGGACAAAAAAGGTAACTTTTTACAATCTCTGGCCACCGGATGCGGCAGTCTCCGTCGCCGATGATCGGTGGCCACGAAGGAGACTCATTGACACCAAGGTCGGATAGAGGAGGGTTGAGAGAAAAAAAGAAGAAGGCTTAAAGTTTTTTTTTTTCAAATCGAATCTGAAATGAATTAAAAAAAGAAGAAGCTTATATAGGCATTACCAAACGGTGTCGTTTTGGCCAGGTTTCAGAAGTCTCAAAACAAAGTCGTTTCAAGCCTGATTCGATCCAGATCCCTTGGAATCCGCATGTTTTCATGACAAGGGTCTAATTGCTGCCCTACTCCTTTCGCCTTTTAAGTGCTTTTCAATACGGTCTTACTTCTAGTCTTTTTCTTTTTTTAAAAAAATTATACCACTTAATTTTGATTTTTTTTATTTTGGTCCTCTGACCATTGGTCATTCTTGGAAACAGCTCGTGTACTGGGGTTTGGAATAATTACCCATTTGGTCCCTATTCCTTTTCACATGTTCTATTTTAGTCCTTTATTTTGCTTTATTTATTTATTTTATATAATTCATACTTTAAATTTTATCTAAATTTCAATTTAATCATTCATGTATTTAATTTCACCCCTTTAATTACTGTTTTTATTTTTAGCACTTAAAACTTATGTTGTTTATATATTTTTTTAATTTATGCATTTTATGTAGTTATTACATATTTTATTTATTTATTTATTTTGGTATTATGATAATGATATGACTATGCTATTATGAATTAATATTTTATTTATTATTATAGTTGCATTATTATTATGGTATTTATTAATCTATTTATTATTTATCATTCTAATATAGATGTTTTACCCACATGACTATTTTATATTATTTTGCTATCACTATACCATGTATAATGTTTAAATATATTTGTCTACTTTTATACTATGCCCAAATAAGTTAAATGCACATCTTTTTAAATGTTACATTTGTAATAAGCCCAATTTACCCGGGCCCGTATGCATAAACCCAAATAAAAAATAAATGAGGTCCAGTCTTTTTACAAAGCCCAATTATTAGCCCAAATTATCCCAAGCCCGAAATCAACAACAGAGACAGGGTCAGGAAACCCTAGTGACGGCCGCCAGTATTCCAATCGCTGCATGTCTCGGGGCCAGGGTCCCCTCCGAGAATCGCGCCTCCACGTGACGCGCGACTCCACGGCCACCGGACCATGCGAAAAAAGGGACGACAACGCAAAGAATAATGAGTAACAATAAAAAAACGAACGAATATTGAAGATAGGATTTTTGTTTATTTTATTGTCTTTTTCGCTATTTAAAGGCCGATTTAAATCATGTAAACGGGGGATTTTAGTGTAAAGGAGACAAGAAAATAGAGGGAAATATGATCAAACTTGCTTTTTTTCAAGGTTTTTTTTTTACTTTGGTAGTGTTCATCGTTTATTTCTGTTCATTTTTTTTATTTTTTTTATTTTCTTTTATTTTCATTTTGTTTCACCTAAAATAACAAAAAAAAAAAGAAAGAAAAAGGTTACCTATTCGGCGAGGTCGTCGAGCCACCACCATCTCCGCCGTCATCGAGCTTTGGGTGGGAGGTGATGAACAATGCAAGAAAGGGCTAGGGATTGAAAACCCTAGCGAGCATTTGGGGTTTTTAAAATTTTTTTCATTCTGTTTCAAATGTTTTTTTTGTTAGAAAACAGTTTTAAATAGCATCACTGAAACGGTGCCGTTTTCAGGGGTAGGGTCCGCGCGTTGACCCGACCCGCAGGCAGGGTCCGCGTGTCCTACCCCTTAGTGGTATATTTGCGCGTTTGGTCCCCTTCTTTTGCGATGCGTTTCAATTAAATCCGATTTTATCCTTTTTTAAATTGGGTCGCAGATTTTAATTTTTGTTTAATTCGGTCCCACGTCACAGCTGTTTTGGGGTGGGATTAATTTCCTTCAGTCCCCAGTTGTTGCTCGAGCGTTCGATTTGGGTGTTTTGTTTATTGCGGATTTTCTCCCTTATTTTAATTTTTAATTCGTTTTGGTCCATCTTTTAATTATTTTTATTATCTACCTATATGCACGCACCTGCATTTTATAATATTTATATATATATATATTGTATATATTTTAAATGTTTTATATATGTTATATGTTATTATTATTTATTTGCAAAGTTTTATACATATATATATTTAAACTTTTATAAATACATACATATATTTTGTACATACAAACATTTTAGTATATATATACTTTTTTTCCTCTTTATTCCTTTAGTAAATGTATATACATATACTTTGATTTTTTTTACATTCATATATATATATATATATATATATATATATATATATATATTTATACACACATATATTTTAATTTTATATATCCATATTTTATATTCTTTTCTATGTACTTAATAATTTATATACATCTCAGATATCGTTTTATTTTCATAAATATATATTTATATATACATACTTTGTGAATATATGTACATATACTTATACATTTTATTTTTCTATTTTGTAAATATATACGCATATACATACATTTTCATTTTTTTATTTTTATTTTTACTTTATTATACTTTATATTTTATATATATATATATATTAATACATTTTTCTTACTTTTTGAAAATGTATACACATCTACATGTTTTATTTTATTTGTACAGTTTTCATTACATATATACATGCATATTTTTAGAAATTATTATAAGTTTGTTGTATATATTTCTTCACTTACCTTTTATATGTACACTTATATTTATGTGTTAAGTATGCCCACTCATATTTTCGAATTTGCTTGTATATTGTACTTGTATATGTATTGTAAATACATATTCATATATGTTTTACATTAAAGTTTTGTATCATATTGTACATTAATTTTTAACATTCCCTTTTGAAAATATAGTTTGGTTTTAACCATACATCAAGTTATTTTCTTGATTCAAAGGTTTTTTGAATAAAAGTAATATTCAAGTTTGGGATTTTCGAGGGAAATTAAGCCCTAACGTATTGGGTTCTGATTTTCTTTGTTAATCTTAAATAACCGAGAATATTCTTTATTCAAAATGCATGAGTATAAAAATCATTTTGGGAACTTAACTTGTTGCCTCTAACGTATTGGGTGGGGCATATTACTTTCTCAAAATGAAGATTTTCACATAAAATAAAAGTGATATTCAAAGTTCGGGGATTATGAGGAATTGTACCCTAACGTATTGGGACTCGATTTCTTTACATGACTTGAACAATTGATTATCCTTTTTCAAATTCCATCATTCAAGCTTATTTTAAAATCTTTTTTAACTTTCGACACAAAGACATTAAATAGTCAATTTGGTACCGATTTTGGGCGTTACGAGGGTGCTAACCCTTCCTCGTGTGTAACTGACTCCCGAACCTGTTTTCAAAATTCGCAGACCAAAATGATTTTTGAGGTGGGCCGGTCACACCTTAATAAAGGATCGGTGGCGACTCCAGTTTTATTTTTTTTTTAAATCGACAACTTAAATTTTTGTTTTCAAAAAACGGTTTCGACAACATTCATTGTTACTCGATGCATGAAAAAAGAAATTTTTAAAACCAAATCAATGTTCTCTATTTAGAAATTCGAGAAGTTGTACCCTAACTTACGGGGTTCGATTTTCTCTTTGAACTTAAATAACCGAACATCCTTTTTTAAAACTAAAAACACATAAGATTTAAATAATAATTAAATAATGAGCAATCTTATTTTCGAGGATTTGAGATGTCGTGCCCTACCATACGGGGCATGACCTTTTCGTTTTGGTTATGTTGAGATAAGAAGGCCTTTTACATAAGTTTTAATTAGTTAAGCGATATTTTAATCAAATAACATTACGCAAAGAGGGATTGTGATTTAAATTCTCTTCAAATTTTCACTTCTTGACACTAAGACATCAAGTAATCAATTAGGTACAATTTTGGGTGTTATGAGGGTGTTAATCCTTCCTCATACATAACCAACCCCCGAACCCATTTCTTGGATTTTTGTAGATGAAAATAATTTTAATAAATCTAACATTTTATTAAAATGACAAAGTTTCGAGGTGATCCGATCACACCTAATTAAAAAGGATTGGTGGCAACTCCAATTTCGTTCGTTTTAAAATAAAAGTCGATTTCTAAAAAAGGGTTTCCACATCAACTATCAAAACTAAAATAGATGTCACCAAATTTACTACGACTAACCCAATGATACTGTCGCAAATTATGTTAGAGTCTAATCTTTGAAGATCATGCATGTATACATGCCAATATATTTTTAAAATTCCCAAAGTTCTTTGTTCTTCATAATTGTTTCTCGGGTGGCACACTTTCAGGTTGTGCTAAACATTACGATTTGCTTTCATATATGGTTGGCGTAGATTCAGTCACTTTCAAATTTACCGACACTTTTGAGGTTGTAGTTCTTTCGATGCACATTGTAAGCCAACTCAAAATGCACACTATATTCAACCATAAGGAAATTCAAATACAGGATTTCATGGGCATATCAGGAAATTGATGCCCTAAAGTGTATCAGTGTTAATGGTTTGGTAAAAAGATGGGAGTCTGATATATAAGAAAATTTCACTTTTTTCAGACAACAGTCATTGAAATGTCTTTAGCCTCAAAATCATTGCCATCTTCGGTTATGACTTCAATTTCGACTTGGCTTCAGGTTTAGTGAAATCTTTAGTTTCTTCAACCTCATCATCATGATATTTGGGATCCAGGAAAGCATCTAATGGCAACTGCATCTTACTAGAGGTAGACAACTCGACTTCATTTTGGCCTGTTCTTATTGCAGAATGTTCCTTCCATATATTAAAGGCATCTCTAGATGATACTCTGTGATCGGTTCAAAAACAACCAACAATGATGAATTCATCATCATTTGATGCAACTCGTTTATTTGTGGATCATCATTGAGTCCTGAATTTTTGTTTGTTATCCAAATTCATTGACAATTTTGATGATACAATATGAGCTAAAGATTTTTTTTCATATTTTCTCGACACTAAAACTCGTTGCTAACATGTTCAAGCTCTCTGCACACAAGTTGATCGCAATATTGTCACTTTGCCAGTATACAAATGTCTCGACATTTCATCACTAAGGGCCACCTCATAATACTCAAGTCCTCCTTTGATAGACCCAAAAAATCTCAACTTCAGACTTGATGTCCTCTTGGTATCTCTAATTTGGATTTTCCTCCAAATCAATTTTTTCATTTGTTCCAAATGTTAATCAAAGATTGATTGAAATCGAAATAGTTGATCATTATAATCAACTAGGACAATAAATCAATTGGCCACCTTATCTATTAAGATTGTAATATATTAATTACTAGCATTAGAAAGATAATGTTCACAAACTCAATAGTTGTTAATAACATATCATTCAACAAAGGAAATACTGAAATAGTAATAAAAATAACATAATATATAACATATTCAAGAAATTTTATAATACTTATATATAACATTCGTCATAAAAACATTTACACGAAAAATTGAGTTGTAGTAAAGAGTGATTGAAAATGTTTAAAGTATTTTGATTGTTTTAATGTTGAAATGTATATAATGATAAGATTAAAAAAAAAAGATTCATAAAGTTCGGAAAAAATTAAATGGGTAAAATCTAAACTCTTATTTCAACATGTACAAATGTCGAACTCATGCCGGTTAAGGTTAAACTCATATTAATTGAAATACCATATTACGTAAGACATCCATAAAAATGACCATAACCGGAACATCTTGAATATCGAGTTTAAGGAGTTGACACCTCATGTCACAGTCCCAAACAATGGAAGTTAGATTTTGCAATGAATCGTTGACACTATAACATCTAAAATTGTTCAGTATTAAAAATATATATTTTGAAAACTAATCATAAAATATGTTGAGAAAAGAACATTAAAAATTTTAAAACCCTTTTCCCATTGCATAAGGTTTCAAAAGGCTCCATAGTGGATTTTCTCGTTATATATATATTTCTCTTATTTGGAAATTTAAACATTTGATGGGGAAAGAGAATATGTATTTTATTGTAAAATTTAAGTTAATTTACATAAAAGTTTTATATTATTTATACTTAATGGCGGATTTATTAATATAATTAAATTTAAGCTTTGAATTGATCCGACATTTTCTTTTCAATAAAAATAACACTTTTAATGGAATTTTAACTTTTACAAATAGTATTGAAGGGTGACATGTGAGTATAAAATAAATATTACATGTATAAAATTCCACAAACAATATATATATATATATATTTCTCAAAAACAAAATAAAATTTCCTCATTCGACGATTTAATATACAAATCATCTAACATTTCATTTCCATCCGTCTACTATTTTTGCCTTTAGTAGTTTTCACACTTAAAGAAACAAGTAAATTCAATTTCCCCAACATATGCGTGTAAAAATAAAATGGACGTATTAAAACAACTTCAGACAGAGACGAATCATTCAAGTACATAAAAACACTGGTGGTCGGGTCTCTGTTGTTAATCCACAGGCTTGTCAGAAACATTTTATGTCAAAATTACCAAGTTCCAAATTTATATTTTTTATTAGTTGTCGTTTTTGTTTGAGAAACTAAAACGCAGTCGCTGTGTAATTCTTTTCCTTAAATCTCATGGATCACAACTTGTTATCACATCACCAAATATGAATCCAGAAGCAAAAGGATGGAAAAAAACCAATAATCTATTATTTTCTTAATAAACTTTTTAATCTAAAAACTTACATTCTTGTTGTCGGGGCAACCCGAAAATGATTTGGCCCAGTTGATGCGTGCCCCAGCACATCTGGTGAAAAAAATTGAAGAAGAATCAACAAGGAAAAAAATAAGGATTTTTAATTTAGTCAAGGGGATGATCAGAAGGGATTTGGCCAAAAATATCAGGACATGAATCCCATTTCCCTTGCTCTCTAGCCTCCCAATATCCACCAATAAATCGATATGAATCACTGTTTTTATCCTTTGCAAACCACCTTGGCTTCCAACCTCTCTCTTGCATGTTCCGAGCCTGAATTCGATTTGAAAACAGAAACCCCAATTAGACATAAAACAACCTTCAAAAGTATTTGCTAAATCCAGTAGTATAATCAAAAGTACAATTAGTTTTTATTCTTTGTATTTCTGAGATTTGATGCAAACAAATAACATTGATATCAGTGTTAATGAGAAACCGTCTAAATGGTAGACTTCTAAAATCTAACGAAGTATATGAGTTGAAATCCCACAATGCATACGTTCTTTAAGAGAATGAGTTCTTCTACTACTTAAGTTCTATACGCAGCTCAGTGTTATAACATTTCAGAAGTCCATATCAACACTTCGATGGTTTTTCATTAATTCAAGTTTACTTGTTTGCACCAAAATCAAGTGCACAATGATTAAATTATTCAGTTCTATGGTACATGATTAAACTGTACTTTTGGCTATAGTATGACTGCCTATATGTATACTTTAACTGCTAAATCCTTTAACCATAAAGCAACCAAGAAAAGAAAACCTGGGTTTCGGTGAAATCCTCAGTAGGGTATTTAATAACTTAAGATTGATGTTATTTCTAGCTGTATGCACCACTCATGGTTTATGTTTTCACTACATTGGTGGCATCTGCAGGTTAGTTTTATAAAGCCTTGAAATGCTCTTAGTTGAGCTTTTTATATTATCCTCAACTAGGAGTCTAAATCTTGGAATGAGTAAATCACAACTACGGTTTTTGGAAGAACAAAACCAAGTTCCTAACCCACATAACATCTACATGTAATTATAAATCAATAGTTCATGGGCTCTATAACTCTTCCCTAGCCAATTTGCTTCATTGATACATGGAATTTGTTGCAGAAAAGAAAACTAAAACTTACCTGTCGTTGCCGCTGCTCCAACCGCAGCTTCTCTGAATTTGCCATTTCATACTCCCCGTTTTCCAGATACCTTTGATCAGGTCTCAGCCTTGAATCTGTAGGAGGCAACTTTTCCTGTGTACATTAAGGAGATTGAAATCAACATGCCGATTACTGCAAGCAATTCTGAGGGTACCTAGTTGGTGCATCGGTTTCAAAATCATTCCATTTAATTCCTATAGTTTCAAATGGACAAACTAATTTGATCTTTAGGACCAAAATTTCATTACCAAAAATCAAATATAAATCATCAATTCACAAAAACCATCAAGGTATTAGATGTAATTCAGGAATTGTAGGGATAGCCCAAAAATGCAATGAAATATATTTAAGGCATTAGACAGCTGCCTAGTTTTAATCCAATCGAAACTATTATAACAATCACCTTCAGACCAGGAGTGAGCTCATTCAATGTGATGGCAAAACGTGTTAAGTTATATCTGGTGGAGTATTTAGGAGGCTTGCTCCGCTTCCAGAGCAGATGGGTTTCTGACAAAGAGTCCTGTCCTTTTCCCTTTGCAGAACAATCTCCATTCGCATAATGCATGCTCTCATCCCATTTTCCAAATAATGTAGCCACTGTCTTTCCATTTCTATCTTGAACTCCACCATGTACCTGGAATGCAATAAAGTTTTATAAACTGATAAATGCTTATGATGGTTAAAAAGAGGATGATAGAACAATAACATAACTCTATTAAAACAATTTGATATATTTAGTAAATTGATTATTTTTAGGAAGATGAAAGATCACCTGGTGAGGGTTTCTATCTATGATAGACTGCTCCTTGAATTTCAGCTTACATGAATAGTCACGATTCCCCTCTATTCGCATAGTACCATAGTGATCACAGTACAACTTTCCCAGTATGAGATTGTATATTGATGTTGTCACCTGGCAAAAGAAAATCCATTTAAGTTTGGTTACAACACATACGCCTAATCGTTCTTAAATTTTGGAGTTATACCTTACTCCACTTGAACACGTCTCCATCATCAAACTCCAAGGTCAACACACCCACAGGATCTAGCTGAATTGAGCGACCCCAAAATTTGCTCTTTAAATTGCTATCACCCCACAACTTCCATCCTGTACCCTGACAATGACATGCTACAATCATAGGATGATGACTGACCTGACACCAAAAATGGAATAACTATCAGCAACTTCGTGGATAGCATTAAAGCAGAAACAAATTAAAAAAGGACAAAGAAATGAACTGAAAAAAAAAATAGCAAGCAGTGTGCTTTTCTTTTGCCCGTACGGATACTATAAATGATACTGAAGCCTATTAATATTCCCAGTTATTAACACCTAAATGCATAAGTTAATATTTAAGATCGTCTATTAACTACACTTGTAAATTATGAGATTCAAAATCTTTAGCACACACTCCTGTTTCCCCTTACACAAATTTGTTTATGGTTGGCCACCCAAACAATATCATTTTAGGTGATGATTGAATAAATATGCTACCTTATTCCTTACCACCCTATATATTAGCTCTACTCCAGTTGCATCCAAAACAAGGTTGCAACTTTTTGGATTGGTATTAAGACCAGAAAAAGAAAAGGAAGTGACAGAAGAACAATCAAAGAGAAGCAAGCTAAAACAGGAAATCCTAGCTCTGCCTTTCTGTGAACCAAAGGATCAATAATATACTAAACTTGCACAGCTCATGCAGTACAGCAAATTTGGCATCAGGCGTGGCAAACTTGTTTCAACCACATATCACTGTACTAACCAGGTAAAACGAACCAAATAGAATGTGCAAAGTCAAAATTAAGGAAAATATTTTAATGCATGAAATATACAAGCAAAAAAGGTTTTGATGTTCTATGAATATTGAATTTAATAAAGCAATAGGGAGGTCAAATGAACCAGGCCTATTCTTCAGTCAAAGGTTTGGCCTTTAAAGCAAGATTAATATGCTTTAAATTTTGAATAATGATGTGTAAATGCAGAAAAACAGAAAGTAGAAAACAAGGATAGACTATATCTCAAATACAGCCAAACCTTCTCTGAGAAGAAGCGTACACCTTTATCTGGGAAGTCAGCCTCATATGTTTCTCCTAATAATGGATTAAAGGGTTTGCAAATTCTTCCTTCTGTTGAAGAATATCCAGACACAGCAAATGCAGCCACATTAAGAATTCTCATTAGGTTATTTCCCTGCAAATTTTTGAGGGGAAATTATGAGTCCCAGGGAATCTCACCAAAAATCCAGATTGTCAAAGTTTATTAAGGGAATGAACTGCTAAAAGCATAGCAACTAGCCTTTTGCACAGTCAAGTATAAAATAGGTGTGAAAGAGAGAAATGATGGGGAAAAATCAGGTAAAGCCCTCATGTATACTATGACTACGTTAAAGAAGTGATGTGATTACAGATAAATATAAGCGCAGGAAAATTTTATTTTGCAACCAATGCTCTGTTCTCTAAAATAAAATAATATGGAGTTCAAATACTCACCCTTTTACCCCATTCATATGCACGATCAAGCAGATATGAATATTCCAGATCCTCAAAACACTTTTGAAGAGAAGAGAGAGGCTCATTGAAGTAAACAGGAAGACAAACTTTTGTAAGGTCTTTCCCAATATTCTCCTTGATCATTGACCAAAGACTTACACTTTTCTCCCTTTCAACTGGGTCAGGCAACTTTTTTCGCCGTTTAATGCTAGGAAAGTTACTTCCAACAGATTTGACGTAAGGATCAATGTTGTCTTCAGAATCATCAGCAATAGTACCTTCATCATCAGAAGAAAAAGATGATGTCCGGAGATCAGATCCATTGCTTCTGAAAGAACTTGATGACAAAATGTCACGAGTGTCAAAGAATGTATGATCATCTTCATCAGTTTCTTCTTCTGCAGCGTCAACTCTTTCATTATCATCATCTGTGTCGGTTGAACTTCCTTCTGAGTAAGAATTCAAAGAGAAAAGAAAAAAAATTAAGAAAAGAAAGCAGTACTATGAAAACATTTAAGTAATAACAATTTCCATAACCAAACATATAAGAAAGCCATGCACTTGAACGAAGAAGACAGTATAAGCAATTTCTATAACTAAGCAACAAGCTCTATAACAATTTTAATAAGTCAGCTCCAGGAAAGGCCAAGCTTCGGCTGTGGCTCAATGGTCATATACTCCCCCTTAACGGAAGAAAGACCTTGGAGACCATTTCTAAATCCTGCTCCAGCCTATCCGGAAGTCTATCTCTGCACTTAATGATGCATAAGAAAGGGATAAAAGAACGCATAAGGGACAAAGAGCCAAGAATAGCAACTTCAAATTGATGGAAAGAAAATAAACTTATAAAATAGAACAAGTAACAAGTAATAACAAAGAAAAGGCACAGACATGAACCAGCTCATCTTTTGACAACATAAAAAGAAAGCATTATAAGTTGTCTACAAATAAGTATAGGTAAAACTCAGGCACATGTCTGATAGAATTGAAAGAAAAAAAGTTCCTGAACCAATAGCAAGTTGAGAGCACTGATTATAAACATCAACCACACATATCCCAAAACATAATAAATAGTTCAGCATAAATTAAGGGACCAGCAGTTGTAATAAGTACTTCCAATGCCTAGAATCTTACCACTGGACTTGTCTTGCCTTATCATAGAAGAAGCCCCTAGATCAATCAACTTGTTTTGGCTCTCACCAACCACTGTATTCTCCAGATCAACTTTTTCTGTCTACAAAATAAAGTACAAATAGCAGTTTCTTAGCAGAAGACAAAAATGAGAATTAAAACTTTGTTTCAGAAGTTTTTAATTCTGAAAATTAAGCAATTTTAAGTTTTTAATTCTCCACAAGTACATTTGCATGAAAGTTAAAAAGGAAGTGAAAGTACTTTGAGCAGAGTAATTTTAAGTTACTTTTCCATGTACATGTTGATATTCTCAAGGAAAAACAACACGAAAAGGACACCCCATAAAAGAGTCCCCTCCCTCCCCCCTCCCCCGAGAAAAAAAACCAAAACAAAAAAAGAATTACAAATTTTATCTGTACTCATGCTGCTTGGTCAAAAGAATGCTCACATGTAATTAAATTATATCAACTGCAAGTTGAGGAATTTTAAAATTCTTCCAGTATGAAGTAAAACCTTCGGATTACTTGAAGGCCACACACATCACATTTAATTTGCTCCATCAAATAGCCTACCACCAAATATCACCGATCCAACCACCAGCACAACTGCTACTGTCACCGCCATCAATGCCATACAAGTTCCACAACGAATGTCTCGCTATATTGACATTTATTTTATCTCGAATCAACCACAACACCACCAACATTTTATAAACTAAAAAGATGGAGACATATAAGACCAGACTCCTCTCAACTTCTATAACAGAGTATTAGCAAGAGGCACTACCGCAAAAAAAAAAAAAAATCTCCCCCCCCCCCTTATAAAAGCAAAATATCATCAAAATATTCCTTCATGATATCCTAAATATCATACCCCTTTATAATTTCTATGAAGAAAAAAAAAAAGGGAAATCAATGAATTTGTTTTGAAAAAATCAATCAAGTTTTAATCAAATTGAATGAATAGGTATTGTATTATAATTAAGATAAACACATACCTCTAATTGACGCAAGGTATCAATGAGAAGACTTTGTTTCTGTTTAAGCAACACTAGATGGTTCTGCAATGCCGAGAATTCACTCTTCATAATCTGTTCACTATCTTGGATAGCCAATTCGTTTACCCTTTCCTGCATCAGCCGTTGCCTCAACTTTTCAGTTGAAACCGCCACATTGTCCATCGGAGCCATGAGCTCGCTATTTGACATCCTAGGAAACATATCTTTAACCGCCTGAAGCGCCTCCACCCACGCAACCCGATCATCCCGAGCCTCGGCTCGTAAATGAAGCCTCTTAGTTCCGGTGAAGATCGAGAATCTCTTATCATCTGATCTGCTCTCCCTTATAGAGGAAACCTGAGAAAAATTCAAGAATCAAATAATTGAAAAACCAAATCAAATTTGTTTTTGTTTTATTTTCCATTAATTCATTAATATTTCTATTTTTTAACCTTTAGGTGGACTTCACCAAAGGGTTTCCGACGGTTTTGGGAATGACGAGAAATGGAATTGCGATGTCGGGAGATAAGACGGAGAGATTCTTCGCCGATAACTTTGGATCCTCTTTCCGTTTCTTGGCTAACGACGATTTTATCAGGACCGTGGATTTTATAATATGATAAAACTCCGTCCTGCAAAACGAACCATCTCGGTTTCCAACCTTTCCCGTAATTCACCCATTTGTAAAGCACTCCCGATATTCCGTTCCCCACGATGTTGTTTATCTTCACATCCACTTGCGGCGGAGGAGCCGGAGCCGGAGCCAGATTCAGAGCCTTCGAAACCTCTCTTCCCAACGGTGTCCCATTTCTCTGGCTCATCCGATTCAAATCCACGCTACTACTACGGCGATGTTGATTGTTCTGATTTTGATCGGACTGGCACAGGATTTGGACCGTAGATCGAACTGAGTTGGATCTAAATGAAGAGCCGGAAGAGGAAGTGGTCGTTACGGTAGTTACAGGTGGATGAGGAGGCATGGCGACGTTGTCGGGTAAAGGTTTGACTGGGGAATGATCCGATACGGTGGAAATACAACAGAGAGGATGCATAGAATTGAACTTGCTTTTCTTTTTATTTAATAAAATGAAAGAATTAGAAGATTCCAGTAATGACGACGGCTGACGTCGCGTCGGAGCACGGTGGTTGCAGTTAAGCTTTTCATGTAACTGTTATTTTTTCTTGGATTGGCGTTTTTCAAAAGATTTCCTTTTCTTTTCTGCAGAACAATTTGCAGAGACGGTTACAAAATGACAGAAAAAAAAACGACGGCGTTTTGAGCAAAGAAATTGGGCGTTGGAGTGAAGTTCGGCGGAGTATCCCGTGAGAGAGAAAAATCCGGTGAGGTTGGGTACTGGTTTGATTTGAATGAAGACTCTGAATAGCGACGCAACGGATTGTCGATTTTTAAGGAGCTAAAAATCAGATAAAATTAAATTTGATGATTTGTGTGTATACATATTTTTTATGGATTTATATCTTTTTTTTTTCATTTTAATTTAGATATTTTATGTATAAATTTTAATTTTTTTTTGTCATCAATGTATTTTCAATTTATAGTAATGATTAACTTTTTCGTCGTTAAAATACATACAAATTAAATTTTAACCACATAATTAAAAGTTGAGTTGAGAAACTATCACATCGCATCTCTAAATTAATCTCATTTGTATTTTTGTAAATTTTATATAACAAATTTATTAAAAAACAATATAGAAATTAATTATGTGTTTGGTTAAAATGATAAGGTTAAGATAATAAAAGTATTTCGGGATAAAATTTTATTATAATAATATATTTTTAAGTTAAGTCGAAACTCAATTGAAAGTTGGTGTAAACCTATTCAAAATTTTAAATAATAGTATATAACAAAAAAAAGGTTTAAAATTAAAATATGAAAATTGGATTGAGAAATAAAAATAATAGATATTGTGTTCTAAGTTAAGGTAAGTTTAGATGAGTAATTAAATGCGGTGTGATATACTCATTCAAATTCAAACGTATCACCCATCCAAACCCACGTTTAAAGGGAGGGGGAAAGAAGTAGGGGAAGGGAAGAGTGGAACGCAGTGAGAATAAGAAAAGTGGAAGAAGGAGAGAAGGAAACGTGGAGGAAAACGAATGGTTGGAAAGATTGACATGAACTAAGCTGAAAGTAGGCTTTTGAGTGTACTAAATAAGGATAAAAGCAGATGGCTCGGCCTAAATAACTGATTCAGTGTGGTCCAATTTTCTTTATGCTACTCTAGTGGTAGTTTCTAAATCTTGACTGTCATTTGGCTCCACTCAACGTTACGTATTGCCTCTATTTGTTTTATTTATATCTTTTTAATTATATATTTTATAATTTATAAATACAATACAATTATAAATATAAAACCAAAAAATTGAATCAAGTTCATACGTTACTTACGCACCCCAAATTTATCGACTCAAATATTCAGAACTTTTATCTTCACCAATAATGTTAATATCTCATTAGTACATGTGATTGGATATATTTATTAGTGTTATAAAAATTTTGATAACATATGTAACGGATACCATTTGATTTTATTTTCTTTTATTCTTCATGTTTTTTTACTTTTCAGTTCGGAATTTGTGATTGTTTCTTTTAACAATGTTTTTTTCAAATTCGAAACTACATTATCTCTATGGGAATGTAATATATCTTACAACTACACCTAACAATTGTTAAATATGATGCAATTTTTTAAAATACATCACGATCATCGTACAGTATATTTTAATATTACTATTGTAGTTACATGATCGGGGATGAAACGAGGCCCTTTTAGCTCCTAGAAGGTTTAGTTTCCCTTTTAGTCCCTCTTAAAAATTTAGGGTTCATTTTTAATAATTTTAGCATTGATGAAATAAAAAAATTATACTTTTGGCTCTTCCTGAAAATTATTTATTCAATTTAAATCGCTTTTAACTTCTCCATAAATTTTAAAAATTATCTCGACCAACCAATACAAGATTTTTTTACTTCTCCCTTGTACATTATCCTTTTCTTCTTTCTATTAGATTTTATTGGCTACTAGATCTATCAATATTCAATGTAAAATTGTGATTTTGATCTTCAAAATTAGCACACAAATAATTCAGATAATGTGGCTCTTTTTATTTATTTATTTCTAAAGATGGATATTAGAAAAGTTACATATGTGTAATTTGGGAACCATAACCCTAATATATAACTTTTACATTAACCCTAATTTCTAATCAACTCATCATCAATTAGAAATTAGTTACTAGAGTATCTACACATATTTAACCCATATTTTATTTAATAACTAAAGCCCAATAAATCTTAACCAAGTTAGACCACTTTTAATTTGGGCTAATCTTTTATGATAATAAATAATAACATGTAATTACTATTATTATATATGTGATGCCTATATTTTTCAACAACCTCCCACTTGGATCACCTATAGATATTAATTACTCTACAATCACATGTCATTATACCAATATTCAAATTTAAAACCGAATTATTGCTTACATGTAAAATGAATAATCGTCACATGTTTATTACCACAGTTGCACATGTAATTTTGTTAAATATTAACCTTCCTTTAGGCCAATCAATATTAATGTAACTTAAGTTACATGCACACAACCTTTCATATTTTAAAACAAAATAATTTCAATAACAGAGGTCACTTTGCCAACTTATTATTTCAATTAAGTTATTTTAAAATACATATAAATATACCAATATTTAAATTTAAAATTTTCATAACAGTTAAAGGTCAAAACTAATTTTTTTATTGCTTTATAAATTCCGAAATAACTCAAAATAAGGTTGTCTTAATGCCACCATCAGAACCAAAAACCTGAATTTGACGAATTTAATTAAATAATAATAATGATGAATTAGTCATAGAACAAAAACAATTCCTTTTGCCGACTAGACAATTCCATCATTACAGTGTCATGACTGATGCTTAAAAAAACATAATTCGTTTAGATTTACACTAAAGCATCCAACATTAAAATTGCCAGAAAAGAAAAACATGGAATATGCAAATAAACTAATAGCAATAGAGCATGCTCTGAGAGAAAAACATCACCAGAACTAATAATTAAAAGTCAACAAAAAAAAAGAAACCAAAGAAAAATTCCAGCAAAAACTCAAATTCCCAAAGTATGAATAACATGTTTGATATTGATTACTCACTTACCATATGCAAATCATAGAGAAAAGCAAAAAAGGGTAAGAAAAGAAGTGAACAAATAAGGTAGACCACCCAAAGTCCCAACAATAATATATTTATCAAATACACTATAATAGCCCAGAAAAGTTCATTAGGCCACATGTGCATACATATGACATCACAATCATAAAAAATTAGTAATCCAATAGTATAAACTATATGATTATTTGAAGTTTTTTTTCTTTTTTAAAGGAGATGGAAACAAAAAATGAAGGCACGACAATGACTTTCAAAGAGCATGGCAGCGACTTTAAGAACGCCAAGAAGTTGATATTTAGATGGATTGGTATAACAAATATGGCTGAAATTACAGCAAAAAGGAGCAAATTCGAGGGATGATCGACACTTAGCAGCAGTAAATTGGAACGAAATTAATGGCAATTGGCAGTGCAATTGGACGAAAGATTAAAAAGTTAATCAAGAACCGCATAAATCATAAACTTTGATCCTTCTAATAGTATATGAAAATGTTAGATCAATTTATATTTATAAAACCCTAAAATTTTAATTTAAATAATCAAAACCCAAAATTTTTTATCAAGTATCTCAAAGATTCAACATAGTATATAATTGAAATATCATAACCATAAAATTTAAAAATAACGAATCAATCCAAAAATAATAAAGAATCAATTCGTGCTCAATGATTCAACATGATGAGCTCTGGTACCACTTGTTAGAACTGTAAAAACAATATCGATATAAAATTTTATTAACCATGATCTATCATGTTAAATCATCAATAACAAAACTAAATACGGAAGTGTACTTGAATCCATTGATTTCTTGAAATATTCAATCTTATGGTTTTGATCTTTCAAATTACCACACAAGTAATTCAGAGAATGTAACTCTCTCTTTTTTAAAGATGAGATATTAGAAAATTTACGCATGTGTAATTTGGGGACCATAACCCTAATATATAAGTTTCGTGCATTAACCCTAATTTCTAATCAACCCACCATCAATTAGAAATTAGTTACTATAGTATCTACATATATTTTACCCATACTTTATTTAATAACTAAAGCCCAATAAACCTTAACTAAGTTAAATCACTTTTAATTTGGATTAATATTTTATGATAGTAAATAATAACATGTAATTACTATTATTATATATGTGATGTCCATGTAACAACCTGTTTTCAATGAAATCAGAACAGTGATTTCGGGACCACAAATCCGAGTTAGAAAGAAAATTTATTTTAATATTATTGTATGGTCTGCATTATGATAGGAATGACGTACGAAAATTTCGATAAGAAAATTTTACCGATTTCATGTTTAATTATAGAAAGGACCAAATTGCATGAAACGCAAAAGTTGAATTCTAGTAGCTAAAAGGATTAAATAGCTATAGAACTTTGAGGTAATTATATGGAAATTAGGCCATTAAATGGAGTTAGTAGATATTTATGATGATTCATCCATGGAAAATTAGAAAAAAGAAAAGGACTAAATTGGAAATTGAATTAATTAAATATGGGAACAACCTAATATCATCTTATTTCATCATCTTCCCCAAATTAAAATACATGGAAACCCTAGCTAAGAGAAAGTGAGTTCAAGCAAGTTGTTTTGGCTGAATTAGGTATGAATTCTTGTCTCGTTTTTTAGTAATTTTTATATTTTTGATATCGTAGTAACCTAATCTACCTATTTTGGGGATTAATTTGGAAAGTTATCAAAGTATTAAAAGTTTTCCATGGATCAGTATGCTGAAATTTTGAAATTTATGGTAGAAAATGAAAGGTTGTTGATAGATAAATAACTTTTGTAAAGGAAATTTTATGAAATTATTATTTAAGGACTAAATTGTAAATATGTAAAATTCATGGAAAATTTTTGAATTTTATGAATTTCATAGGCTGTAAATGTTATATAAAGAAATCGATTAGGTTTGGAATAAGGATTAAATTGCATGAATTTCATTTTCCGAGCCTAGGGACGAAATTGTCATTTATTAAAAGTATAAAGGCAAAATGGTAATTTTTCCTAGGATATGAATTGGATGAAATTGAATGTGAATTTTATTAAAATGAGTTAAATTTACTCATATAGATCCGGATAGACCTAGTTCGAAAGTGGATCAAAAAAAATAAAAAGTATCGAATTAGTAGCCTACAAACACGAACAATTATCGAGGTAAGTTCGTGTAACTAAAATCTATGTTTATATATTTAAATTGAATGTTATGATTGTGAAATGTATGATTTCCATGTATAAACATAAATCACATATCTGATAATGTCTGACAAGTGTTAAGTCATGTTTGAATAAAGGAAATTGATGGATACAGGATTTCTCATGTTGGTTGTGGTCCTGCATATGTTGTGGACACACCGTAGCTCTTACGACCATCTTGTTATAAGTTCTCTCGAGCTTCCCGTTATATGGTTCCTACGAGCATCCTGATCGGTAGTAGTCTTGCATGTGTTGCGGACTATCGCAGCTCTTTGTGAGCGTCCTGTTATATGATCGGTTGTGATCCTGCATATATTGCGGACACAAACGCAACTCTTTATGAGCGTCCTGATATAGGCTCTTTGTGAGCTTTCTGGTAGGGCTCGCTTGAACTTCTTGTTACATGGCTATCCAAAGCTCTCTGGTAATAACTCTTCGGAGTTACCTGTTAAGCTCAGTGAGCTTCCTATTTTAAACTCTTATGAGTTTCCTGTTATAGCCCAGATAAGCTTCCTATTACATGGCTGACATGAGCATCCTGTTATATGGCTCGAGAGAGTGCTTCCTGATTATGTGTTGACGGATCACTGTTTTGTACACCTGAATATGAGTTGACGGATCACTGTTTTGTACACCTCGTGTGTACTACCTGGGTACCCATCGATATTTCAATGATTCAACAGACAAAACTCTTGATGTGAGAAAATCTAAGATTTGAATAAATTATATATCAAATATCACTGAAATACCGAGAAATTTTTACACGATGAGCTCATATCTGTATTCATAATAATCATGTGAATTTCATGACTAACTTGTTTGATGAAAGCATGTGTTTAGGCAATTGGCCAAAATGTTTTGGATGTATGTTTGTATGCTTACATTGAATGAACATAATTGGTAAGTTAAATTCTTGTCATACGAACTTACTAAGCATTAAATGCTTACTCTGTTTATTTCATCTATTTTATAGCACTCGGAAGCTCGTAAAGGTTGGAACGGTCCTTTAGCTCAATTTGGTATAATTAGCAAAACTACTTTTAATATAACGACATGTATAGGCTAAGTTAGACCAAATGATGAAATGCTTTGGTTGTAATAGCCATTAGAATGGCTAGTGATGATATATTTTGTGTATATATAAACACGAGTTTGTACTATGTTGATATAAGTATGCATGAAGTGGTATAATAGGTACAAGCATATTTATATGAATATTTGATCAAAAAGGTAATATGGATACTTGAACATATGTAGTAGTATATCATGCATAAGATTAATTTTGGCTTGGTTTTAATGTCTTGAATTGGTTGGTGAATGTATTCAAGTGTTGTTGTAGGTTGAAGGCAAATTTAGGTGAGAAAAGTGGCCTTGAAAATGGCCTATTTTCGTCTACACGGGCATACACACGGGCATATGTCTCAGCCATGTGTGTCATACGGTTTAGCACATGGGTGTCTGACTTGGCCGTGTGACCCCTGCACCTAAATTTGGAAAGTTAAATTTTCCACACGGCCTGACACACGTGCGTATGGCTGGCTGTGTGATCTAAGTCAGAGAGTTACACAGGTATGGACATGGACAGAGACACGGCCGTGTACCTCATATCCAATGCCTACACGGCTTAAGACATAGTTGTGTCACTTGGCCATGTGAGTCTCACGACCTAATCACACGGGCGTGTGTCCCCATCATCTAAGAAATTTTTTTTGAAATTTTGCGAAATTTTTTTTGAGTTTTCGATTTAGTCCTGACTTGTTTCTAATGCATAAATTGGGCCTCAAGAGCCCATTTAAGGGATAATATGATTGAATATGATTGGTTTCGGATATGAATAGTAAATTACATGAATTAACTGTATTTGTTCTGTAAACTCTGATAGTGCTATGTAACCCTATTCCAGCGACGAAAATGGGTTAGGGGTGTTACAGTCCATATTTTCCAACAATAGATACTCTAATTGACATATCTAATTATTGTTTATTTTATAATTTGTGTACTTTTATTGTGTTTTTTATATTAGGTTTTTTTTGTAAATTTTGATATGTTGATAATTTGTTTTATATAAATTTTAACTTGTTAATATATTTTTATCATGTTTGTATTATTTTT
Source organism: Gossypium raimondii (assembly GCF_025698545.1). Lineage (NCBI taxonomy): Eukaryota > Viridiplantae > Streptophyta > Magnoliopsida > Malvales > Malvaceae > Gossypium > Gossypium raimondii. The sequence continues at coordinate 24,230,470 of NC_068569.1, forward strand.
AATTATGTTTTGTTTTATTTATTTTATCTTGATTCTTGTTAATATTGTGTAACAAGATGTGCATTTGGTGGTTGATGTACAGATGTGCATTTGGTGGTTGATGGTGGTTTGCCTGAAGCCCGAAAGAAGGATAGATGGATGAAGATTGAAGGTGTCTTAAGAGTATGAGAGTTGTAGGTGGTCTTTTAAAAGAGGTGTAGTGGAGCCTTATGTTTCCCTTATTTTTCTCTTGTGTTGAGAATGAGAGAGCCCCTTATAAAGTAACAAAGAAAGGTATATATAGCCATCAAGTCTTGTAAAACAAGTGCGTATCGCATAATGGCCATGTGTAGTCATATATAGCCTATGTCCCCGTAGCCATACAACACTTGGCAAAGTGAGATGTCAAGAAGGTCATCTCTGAAGTTGACTGAGCAAGGTCTTTGTGCGTGGTGATTGACTTGGAGAGGTTTTCCAAGCATGGTGGAGATGTATAACATTAGCCTCCTTTGTCGAAGGGAAAAATATATAAAATGACCTTGCTTAAAACAAAAAAGTGTTGAGTAGTCTTTGTACTAAGGGAGTCTTTACGTTGTTAGGGAGGTGCTTTTAATAAGGTCTTGTTGATATAAAGAGATTCTTTTTAGCAAAAATTTATGCATAGTTCTATTTGCAAAATCGAGAAAAATACCAAAAAGTTTGTAATTTGATTGGTCTTGCAAAACCTAAAAGGGTCAATTAAGGCTAAACTATCTAAGTGAAGCATTGGGCAAAAATACGGCTTAAATGGTACATTGGGGAAAACGACAATCAATTCTTTAAGAAGCTGAAATGGAAATGATAGAGATAAAGAGAGGAGGGTTCTTAGGGTCAAATCAACTGGGTAATGAGGGGTTAATTTTGGGAGCCCTAGAATGCCATTGATTTTAGTGGTTTTCAAAGCAGATGATTTTTATTTTAGTTAACTTTTTATTTTCTTCTTTGATTATTGTGTAGTCAAGATTTTATTATGTTAGTTTCTCATTTAATAAATCATTTCAAAAAAGATAATATTTTATTACTTTATAAAACTAAAAAAGTTTTAATAATTGAGTAATTAAGTTAGAAATACGATTAATGAATAATAATTATTATAATTAAAACAATTTTTTGAGATGACAAGTTCACCATGATTAATCGTGGGAGCACGAATGCTAATGATTGTAGATGTATCCTTTTTTTTTTTAATTAGGGTTTACATATATCTTATTATGGATTTTGTTTTTTTTTTTAATCTTATAAATAAAATCAAAGATTCATTCATGAAAGTTCTGTCTCTTGGCTAAAGAGTGAGACTAATTCTGATATGTTGAACTAGACGATTGAAGACTTTGTCTTTTGGCAAAAGCTGCAATGATAAACATTACATATAGGGAACATATTATTTTTTTAATAAAATATTCAACCACCATTATCTGTAGTTATTTGCTTACATGTTCGAGAATGGCGGTCCAATCTTAAATTACTGCCTCCCTTGGTTTGGTAATGTTCTCCACTGAAAACTAATAATTAGGGTTTTTATTAGAATAAATTAAAAAAAATTATATACTGAAATAGGTTGTCAGATAGATTAATTATCGAAATAGTATATTTTTTTTAATGGAGCCTATCTGAAAGGCGCCAATGAATATTTTATATTAAAAAATTATTTTTTTTAATGGCGCCTATTAGATAGGCACTAATAAATTTTTTATATTAAATTTTTTTTCTTTTAATAAAATGTCATTAATTTTTTTCCCGGGTCAGTATATGACTCGAGTATAGATACGAGAGCAGTGGCGCCTATCTCAGAGGCACCAATGGTGGAGCCTATCTGAGAGGCGCCACTAGTTGTGCCATGTTGAGATGCGCCAATGGTGGGGCCCACAACTGCTTATTTTTTCCCTATATATATCCCTGAAACACAGACATAAATTTTAACAGAGGAACGGAAATAAGAAGATAGGGAGAAGAAAAAACGAAAGGAAAACAAGAAGAAGGATAATGTATTTTGGTTTATTTCTTTTTAAATAGAATGTAGAGTCTTGTTAGTAATTTTATTATTTGAAAGTTATTTTGTTAGGTTATTAATTTTGTTATCTTCTGAATGAAAAATTTTGCATTAAAAATTTTATTTAATTTTTTGCATTTGAAACTATTTTAAGAATTTTGAATTTTTAAACAGATGTAGTATTGAAGATGGAGAATGAGTTTTTTGTATGCGTTTATTTCGATGGAGAAATTTTGACAACACTGTGGGATGTATATTTGAATGTCGCAAACAAGTAGCAATGAGATTTAATAGAAATATCTCGTTTGATGATATGAAGGAAAAATTAGTGAAAATTTTTATAGATGTTGTGGGAGAAGGATATCAAAACTTTTCTATAAGTTTCGAGTTTCGACAAATCCAATAAAATTTACCGAAATGGAACTTGTAGACGATGAAGACGTGGAGACAATGGTCGCTCTTTATTGTGGGACTCGGAGCAACCAAAATGCACCGATTCAATTGTTTGCTGAGTTAGCTGGTGTGAAGGCAACTGAAGATCCCAATCCATTAGGTGAAGATGGAGTTCAAGCACCATGTATGGTGGTTCCACTATCGTATGTTGATAGTCAATCAACTATACACGGGATCAATATTGATCTTAATGCTGCACCCGAGACTGATGTAGTTGGTGATGATGTACACTACCTGCTCACCGAATGGCCGTATATTCTGATCCAGAGGAGTTGTTCGTGGGCCAGAGATTTGAAAGTAAGGAAGAATGCATATTTGCCATTAAGCTGTATAGCATGAATATATCAGTAAACTACAAAGTCGTCGTGTCTAAACCAACATTATATATTGGAGAGTGTTGGAGGTCGGCAGAAGGCTGCAATTGGCAGATACGAGCTGCATTTATCCAGAAGTCGCAGATGTAGGAGATACGAAAATTTGTTAGGCCTCACACATGCACTTCAACACGTATGACAGAAGATCATCGAAAACTTGACTCAAAAACTATTTGCACGTGCATCATGTCAATGGTGAAAGACATGCCGACGGTTAAAGTTTCGGTACTGATTGCCGAAATACAAGCACGATTCCAATATCGAGTATCGTACCGAAAGGCATGGATAGTTAAACAGATGGTAATGGAGCAATTGTATGGAGATTTCGTTGCATCGTACAATGAGTTACAGAGATGGATAGCCGTTATGAGGGAACACGTGCCGACGACTGTCATTGAGTTGCAGACACGGCCTTATTACGGGCCGGATGACCAACTACAATCAAGAAAAAGAATTTCCATCTGATGTTCTGGACGTTTGATCAATGTGTGCGTGCATTTCCCCACTGCAAACCGTTTGTGCAAGTAGATGGAACCTGGCTATATGGAAAATACACATAGATCCTACTTTTTATGGTTGCTCAAGACGGCAACAGAAACGTGCTCCCGATAGTATTTGCCATCGTCGATAAGGAGAACATGAAATCGTGAGAGTTTTTCCTTACCAACTTGCGGAGGTATGTTATTAGCAACGATAGTATTTGCATCATCTCCGATAGAGGGAAATGATTAATTGCAGCCATTAGGCATTCCGGTGCACCATGCAGATCCGTTTACTGCATCCGGCACATTGTGGCTAACTTCCAGCGAGATTATAATAATGTAGTCTAGAAAAGACAAGTTGTGAGAATGGGTAAAGAATTACCTTATCTTTTCAATATAAGTTTTAATGTTTTAAAGCAATACTGTAACTTATATTTTCTTAATACATATGAAGCGCACAAGCTAGAGTCACACATTTTTCGCCAAAGAATGACCCGACTTGAGAGTGACATAGAGGGTCAAACCAACACATCTTTTCGACAGTGGTTGGGTACCATAAAGCCGTGGCAATGGGCTCAAAATTTTGACGAGGGCTTTCGTTATAGTCAAATCAACACAAACTTAGTGGAGGGGATCAACGCTGTATTATTAAAAACACGACATCTTCCAATTTCATCTGTCTTCTCGGCTACGTTCTACAGGTTGACTACCTTGATGCCAAGAATGGGTCAGCAACAAGTCAACCAGATGGAGGCGGGGCACGTCTTTGTCGAAGATGTTAGGGATGCAATGGTTGGAAACCGTTGGATGGCGAGGTTAATGACAGTAGAAGTATATTCACGACATAATGAAACGTTTCGAGTTACAGAGACCATCGGTCGTCGACCCGATATACCACCTAGGTCCTACAGAGTTGATATCTGAAACAGACGGTGCGATTGCAGGAGGTTTCAAACACTTTATTATCCATATGCACATGTCGTGGCAGCTTGTGCTAAAGTTGGGCTCAATGTAGGACAATTTATCGATGAAGTGTACACCATCGAACGCACGTTGCATGTATGGGAAAACGAGTTCCCCATGCTTCCTGACCTATCTACTTGGGAGGTACCTCCGACGACCTTCGAGCTTGTCCTAAACAAAAGGTTGCATAGGAACCCGAAAGGTCCTCCGCAATCATCCAGAATCCATAACGAAATGGACATTAGGGAGAAATCCGACGGGAAGCTATGTGGCATATGCAGGTTAGCCGATCATAATCAGAGTAAAGGCCCGCTCCGAAACTACCATGTTGGACAATCGTCTCAATCAGGTAGAAATTGAGATGTAGTTCATTACATGTTGAGAGGATTGAATCACAAATTTGTCTAAAATTTGTTACAATTAATCTAATTTGAAATTGCAAAATAAAAAAAAAACTATAAAATTTTATTTACAAAAAAGGCAAAAAAAAATCATTATATAAATACACAGTTGACTATTTAAATTGCAAAGGCAAAAAAAATTAAATTGATAAATAAAATGTCAAAAAAATTCATTACATAAATATGAAGTTATTTATATTACAAAACCCCCTAAAATTGATGGTTTGATGGTGTGGTTCTAGGGGTATATTTTTAATAAAAATGAAAATAAAAAATGCATTGGCGCCTCCCTATGAGGCTCAATTAGTGGCGTCTATCTGACAGGCGCCACTCGAAAACATGTTTTTTACCCGTATTTTAACCCGTTGATCGTATTTTGACCCGTATTTATATTTAAATATTTTTAATAAAAATAAAAATAAAATTTTATTTAAACCAAAAAAAAATTAATATAAAATATTCATTAGAGCCTCTCGATAGGCTCAATTAAAAAACATACCATTTCGGTAATTAATCTATCGACAACCTATTTCAAGATATAATTTTTTAATTTATTTCTATAAAAACCCTAATAATTACGATTAATTTTAAAACCCAATCATTTATTTGATTTTAATCTTACATTCTTTGAATTATCATTGGTACTATATCCTTGGTTAAGATTATGGCATATATCTCATTTATTTATTTTAAAATGTTAAAATATATTTTAAGACCATATATCATATATAAATTATGTTCTAGTTTCTCTTATAATCGTATTTGTTTTATTGTCTAAAACTAATCATGTCTAAATTAAATAATCTAAATTTAAACTCTAAATAAATAAATTAAAACCCTAATTAAAAATTTTCAAATATAATTAAGATTATGATATATATCTCATTTATTTAATATTTCAAAGTGTTAAACATATTTCAAAGGGTACATATAATGTATATTTTTTGGTTAACGACAATTATTTTCATCCATTTTATTCGAATAAAATAATATTTAAATAAAATTTTTAATAATTATGACTCTGAAAATCCAAAATTCACTCTACTCCTCCCAATGTACCATATTTGTTTACTTAGGGTGAGTTTGGATGGACGGTATGTTTATCTGCGGTTAGTGTAAAAACAGCAGTGGCGGTGAGATTAAATATTATAGCGATTGAGATAAAAAGTAAACTAAACGCACTGCATAGCACCCAATCGCCCATCCAAACCCACCCTTAGTAAAAACTTGACTTGGCCTAAATAGTATTAAGATAAAATAATTGTTTATACTTGAAATGTAAAAAAAAAAAAAAAAAATCTTTTAATAAATCCAAATAAAATATGTAATCAATGATGAGGTGGTCTGATCCACCTCTTATAATTATTGATATTGATAGGTGGCTCTGCCGGTGTGCGACAGCTATATACTCTAATGCCTATGGCATCATGTCTTTGACCATCCCATGTACGAAAAGAAAATGAAACCCTATATAAAATGTCAATTATTCATCCAATTTTACTTTACCCCTTAGAGAAAATCTTTGCATGCGGGTGATCCGATCGCACGCAAATTTATACGGATTTGGAGAGAGAAACAAAGTGACAAATGCCTATTCTTTTTACGTCAAGTGTTGGTGATTCCTCTTATTACTAAAAAGAGAAATTAAATAAAATTTTTAAAAAATTATAAAGTAATTTAATTTTTTTTATTATGTACGTAAATGATCTGAAATGAATGATAAAAGTGGGTGAAGTCAAAAAGATTGGTGCAAACCACTTACCATGCCAATCAACTTATTTGACGTCACCTATATAAATATCACCTTTAATATCAATATTTTTGTATATTTCATGGACCATAAAATAAATTTTGTAGAAGAACCAATCTATTTGGCGTGACTAATGGTAGAATAGTGGTGGACTAATGGCAGCATAGTGGTCATGCCATTCTCTATAACACCACAAAATAAAAAAATAATTTGAGTTAAAAAAATAAAAATCACTTAAAAAAAAGTCTGACACAATAAAAGTGGTGACACCAATCCATTTGGCTCAACCATTATTCTACCATTGGTTACGCCAAATATATTGACCCCTCCACAAAATTTATATTATGCCCCAGAGAGTACACAAAAATATTGGTATTGAAGGTGATATTTATACGGGTGACGCCAAATACATTGACTCCTCTCAAAAAAATAATTTTTTAATTTTAGCATCCAATGATTGGTTGACGTGGCAAGTGGCTCACACCAATCTCTTTGGCTCCACCCACTTTCATTATTCATTTCAGGTCACTTACATACATAAAAAAAATTATTTTTATAATTAATAAAAAATTGAATTATTTTATAAAAATAATTCTTTTAGCTTAGCCCTCTCCAAATTATTTTTGTTTTATCTTAGCTTCACCCTTAATTTGGAGAAGCAGTTAAAGTTTTAATTGATATTTAGATAACCCATATCATTACTCTTCTTTTACGTTTTGTAAAGTACATATAATTTTAGCTTCATGTGTAATTTAAAGATGCCTAAATCATGCATGTAATAGATGATATCAAATCTTGTGAATTATATCAATAATGATCTCAATAATCATATTGACAATGATATGTTTGACTAAGATCTCTATGGGAACACTTTAATGATTTTAACTTCCATATTAAATGTGCATCAACACTTTTTATATCACACTTTGGGAAGTGATAATTATTTAAAAATAAATAAACTAAACTGTCTAGACACACTACGGTCGCACTTCACGTATCTTATGATTGTACGTTCTCTATAACAACATGCCACGCTACACTACAAGACAAGAGGGTTTTTCCTATAAATATTCCCTCCAACAATAGAGAAAGGATCGAAACCCGTTTTTTCCTTTTCAGCACTTACCTTCGTCGATGTCTAATTGGCCTCGGCCCTCGTCTCTCTTCTAACTCTTCATTTTTTTAAGTGAATCGAACTCTTTTAAATCACTACAACCTTCTCTTTTTATCTCTTCCTTGTTATATATTTGTATCATTAAATTGTAATTTGAACGAAGACAAATGTGCCTAATGAAAAAGTTGATTCCATGACCAATGTAATTGGAACTTAAGCTTGGGACACAAATGTAATCCAATCCAATTTTTGAACCGATCTAATCATATATGAAAAGTGATTTACTGTGCATTGTAATGCTTGATTAAATTTAGTATTATTTAAGTAACTTTAGATGCTTTTTATGCATAATAATTCATAGATCTTGGAGAAAATTCAATCCTCTTTTCTTATTTTTTTGATTATCGAAGTATCCAGAAAAATGGGTCCATATCGCTAGCTTGGGTCAAAAAGAACAAATGCCAATAGCATGTGTATCTACATATAAATATGAAATATATCAAAACAATTACAATTTATATTATATTTAGAGGTATTTTATACCATAAATATGAATATATTTATGTAAATATTTTTTATTTACTTTATTTTATATGTGTGTGGTATCATGATTTTTAGTCTTTGTTTTTCGATACAGGGTTGATGCCAACCAAACTAAAGCTTAATCGACATTTATCATAAATATTTTAATATTATTTTGGCAAAGTTGAAAGGTGAAAAGTAGAGTGAGATGATGTTGATCATCAACTTTTTCATGAAAAGAGTAACAACCGCTAGTTGATAATTTGAATCAAAAATTTAGCTGCCAATCCAGTAAGTTGGCAACGAATAAAGAAAACCATGTAAAGTGAAAGCCATTAGACATCTCACCTTATTCGTTCTACAAATTTTATAAGGGTTAATTTTCATAAATTTTAAAATAAACTTAGAGATACTTTATTTAAAAGAAATTACAAATATCTGGTCCTCTGTATCCCTAAACAAAAGCCTCCGTCTCTTTTAATTAGGGTTGAGCAAGAAAACTAAAAAATGACCTGAACCGAGGAGTTTGGATGGATTATGGAATTCAAATTTTAAAATCCACGTTTACCGAAATATTAATTGTAAATTTTATGATGTAATAAAAATTAAATATTTTATATTTAAAATAGTGAAAATAATTTAAAATTTTTTGAAAAAAATTATTTTTTTTAGAAATATTTGTAAAAAAATTTTAAAATTTTATCAAATAATATTTAAAAGCTATAAAACAAAATTTATTTTTCCAAAACCAAAAATTAATTTGAAAAATATGAGAACTTAACCGGGACGAACTGAATTATAATTAATACTTCAAAAATTTAAAAGAACTCGACTGAACCGAACCAATAATCCTCCTACTTTTGATTAGTCAAAGGTGTTGTTGAAGAAATAAAGAGAACTTAATTCAATATTTAGGCTTTCTTTGGATTCAAACACAACACAGTGCGTTGAACATTTTTACATTGATTTTCAATCTCACTGCACCACAGTGAATTACTTAGCTGTTTGGATGTCTTGCTTCCAGCACAATGAGACGTTTCTGCTGCACTGGACAGCCTTATCTCCACTGGTGCTAAAAGCTCCAGTCAGCTCCAGCACGGTGAGACGTTTCAACGTACTGTGCTGTATTTGAATCCAAAAGAAACCTTAAAAAAAAGAAAAAATATAGAAATCACAAAAAAAAAAAAAAAAGAGTTGGGTATTTAAGAGACTTGGCAGTGGGGATGTTGGTGTAAGTGTGTAAATGTGAAAGGAACAGCCTGATTTTGTATTACTTTGTACTCCAAGATTGCTGCATATTTGTTCAACCTTATTCCATTTTCACAAGCTTTTATTTTTGGGTCCACACCACAACCCATGTGATTGCCTACACAATGTTTGACTGCTCTTCTTTTCTTCCATCCCTCCATAAAAATAAAAACTCCGGTCCCTTTTTGTAACATTCTTTTTCTCACAGTATCATTTTCCCATTACTTTTCAATTTTTAAATATTTTTATTATGTAGTCGATTAAAATATTGTTGTTTTGCTATTATTATTTTGTTATTATTGTTTGTATATTGTATAATTCTTGTTTTATTGTTAATTTTGCTACTATTTTAGACACATTTGCTTGTTAAGTTGCATTTATCTTAGTGTTATTTAAGTATACATTTTTTTAAAATTTTTTAGTGTTTTTAATGTATCATATATTTTAATTTTTATATAAAAATAAAATAAATTTTTAATATGTGCCAGGCCTAGGTTTAGCATCTATAATCTGGGCCAAACTAAGCAAAAATTTAACCTCATTTTTCGGGTTTGGCACAAACCTATCAAGCAGGCCTAGAAGTTTGTTAGAACTCAGCTTGAACACGATCCGGCCCGACCCATGGATAGATCTAGTAGTAGTTTATTAGTTGAGTATTCATCTTCTTAAAAATGACTCGAATTAAAGTTGTAAAAAAAAAATTCTATCTAGCACTTGGGTGATATACCTTTCTTCTACCCTAATATAGTAATTATTAAATATATCAAAAAACGTTAAGTATAATATTAAGGCACGTTATAATTTTAACAAATAATATTGTTAAAGTTAAAAAAGAGAGTTAATATTTAGTAGATTGGTAATATATATTTTTTATTCTACCAGTAAACTTATTTATTTTAATATTTTTATTCAAACCGTGATTCCACTTATGAAAGTTAAAAACACTAGAAATATTTTCCTAAAAAAATTTACTTTTATTATGTTAACGTTAATTTTTGGTGTTGTATTTTATTTTGGATTGCAATTTTCTCCATGGGTTGTTTTCCGCAATGGGTGTTTAAAATTATGATGGCATTAGTAGTTTATTTCTTCACTCCACCCCCATCCCAACTTTACCTTTTTTTACCCATATTAAGATACACAAAATCTAGTTTCCTTTTTCCTTTTTTAGTTCTTATATGTGTTTTATTATAAAATTTTGGTTTTATTAACAATTTGACCCTTAAACTATACTACTTTTCTCACTCTAATACCTAAACCTTTTGACCCATTTTGGTACTTAAACTTCACTTCCTTTTACTAGTTTAGCCATTCAAGTTTAACGTCGTTAAAATCTAAATTGATCATTAACTTGGTCTAATTAAAACGTGCCACAAGTAATTTTTTCATGTAATCTGTAACACCCCTTACCCGTATTCGATACCAGAATAGGGTACGAGACATTACTAGAACACATACACTTGTAAACGTATTTAACCGAGTTATAAAACTTCATCTAAATTAAAACTTTCAAATTATTAACATGCTTTTATAACTCTTCATAATATATCCTCAAAATATTATATTCATAATAAATAGGACATACGAGACCCGATACATATTCATGCAATTCACAAGTCTTAATAATTCAATGCTTCATTTCCATTTCATTCAATTCACAAATTTCTCATGTTCACAATTCAAATCATTAATTTCAATACTAATACGTATTTATCATTTAACTCAACATTTATTGATTATACCATTCATTAACACATTTATGAAATTCTCAATTTTTGCAATGAAAATATCACTTTAGCTTATATAACAACATCAATTCAACTCACCATTCTGGTATAAATTCACTACCACTTATCCATTTACTATAATTCTTTTGGGCCCATTTGTCACTTACCATCCTTAATCAAATTAGGGAACAGTTATGAAAAATTGAGTACTTCACTTCCACTTTGCCATAGTATAACTATGGTCTTGCGTATGATCACTTAGCACTTTTTGAAGCCATAGTCCTGCCATGGTCTTACACAGATCATATTTATTACTTGTCACTTGTCACTGATCAGATAAGTGTAGCTAAAGCTACCACTTATCACTTGTCACTTGTCACTGATCAGATAAATGGTAGCTTTAGCTACCACTTATCACTTGTCACTTGTCACTGATCAGATAAGTGTAGCTAAAGCTACCACTTATCACTTGTCACTTGTCGTTGATCAGATAAGTGTAGCTAAAACTATCACTTATCACTTGTCACTGATCAGAAGTACTCAAATCTGACGTTCCGCTCAATTTGATCATTTATTCGATTTTCGTATTGATATTTTATTCTCAATTCATCAACAAATATATCGTATCATACATTACATAATTCATGAAATTAACATGTAATCATTAAATTTTAGCCATATGAACTTACTATTTCATTATCTTTCCACACTCGTTTCCTATGCGCATCATACAAGATATAAACATATCATTCAACCATAGTCGCAAGCTAGTGTATTTAAACATAACTCTTTTTGGAACTAACCACATGATAAACCATTTCACATGAGATTACATAATTTAAGCCTGACTACCCTTTTCATGATCACAAGCATATTTCCAATTAAACATTTACCATTTCAATACATAACTTATAAATTTAACGTGGCATAATCCAACCACTACTTGACCAAAGCCTAAGCATGTACACCAAATATGTTAGCCAAATACACATAAAGCATAAACATTATAAGCATGGATGAGCACAACATTTATTCATGTATCACACTTACCAACATGTGTTAATTCATAAACCATTCATGACATTACTTCATGCCAAATCATATACCGAATATACCATACACACACACACTATGAAACTTTATTTTCACACATGAGCTTCGACCATGACCAATAATGCACAAATCATTCATATATTTCCCAATTTTCCTCCTCCTTCTCTCCATTCCACATCCTTAATGTGTATAACACATTTAAACAACATTATCCATACTATCACTATTTTCCTGTATGTAAATTCAAGTTGTCTGTCTGAGTCAGAGTCACTAATTTATTTATATCTCGAGCTATAGAGCTCCAAATTAAGATCCGTTAATTTTCCCTGAAACTAGACTCAATATCTTCTTACCATAAAATTTTCAAAATTTTTGATTCAGCCAATAAGTACAGTTTATTCTCTAAAGTTTCCCCTATTTCACTGTTCGACAGTTCCGACCCCTCTTCACTAAAAATTAATTATCTCTTTGTATAGAATTCGGATGATGTCTCCTTTTGTTTCTATTGAAAATAGACTCATTAAGGATTTTAAATATATAAATTATAACCCATAATTATTTTTATACAATTTTTAATGATTTTTCCAAGTCAGAACAGGGGAACCCAAATTCATTCTAATGTTGTCTCACAAAATTCATTATATCTCATGATTTACAATTCCATTACTTACACCGTTTCTTCTATGAGAAACTAGACTCAATAAGCTTTAATCATATATTTTTCTCATCTTCTAATTCAATTTTTATGATATATGGTGATTTTTCAAATTTAACCTCTGCTCTTGTCCAAAACTGTTTTAGTCTAAAATGTTGATAACTAAATTTATAACACCTTCCTTTCCTTTCTCTTCAATATTTTCCATCACTTTCTCTTATTTTCCTTTACTAACATAACACGAATATAGAACCTTATATAATGAAACTCTACATTAACATTAATTTCCTACTTTTCAATAATATCAAACTCAAAAGTATATTGAAATCTTGATGTTCTTACCTTGTGCTATTGATTTCAATCTTTAACTTGATTTCCTCTCTCCTCCAGCTTCTATTTCTTGAATCTAAATTGATATTCTAGCTCCCCATAGTCTCCTTAACATTTTTCTCTCTTGGTTGCTATGGAAATTCTTTTGATTTCTAGGTGAAAATGGTAAATTTTTGGTGGAAGGACCAAATTGTAAAGAAAGCAAAACTTTTTTCTTCTCTTCTCTTCTCTTCTAACTTGAAATGCATGGGAAACGTAGATGATTCTTCATCTTTTCTTCCATATATATATACTAAATAAAATAATAATAAAATGATAAAATGTCATTTAAAATATTAATAAACTAATATTTATTTATTTAATCTAAAATATCTCCAACATCATCATTATTTTCTAGATTTCTCTTTCTTTTAATTGAACATTTTTCCTTTAGATCTTTTAAAATTTCATCCTTGAGTCATCACTTAATTTGGTAAAATTACGATTTAGTCCCTTATAATTCTTCATCTATTCAATTTGGTCTCAATTCATCCATTTTCCTTAGTTTCTAGATTATTCCACCTTAAAATATTTACACTATTGGTCCTTCAAAATTTTCATATTTACTCTTTAACCCTTCAAATTTTAGTATTTACTCTTGGATAACAAAACTTTTCTCACTTTTTCAATTTAATCATTTCTTTAATTAATATGTCATAATATACTTCCCAATGTTGTCATAACTCAAAATTCTCCTTTTGTCACTTTATTTCCTTACTATATCAAGGATAATATATTACTGTAAAAATTTTCGGGATCACATAACAATTTAGACTTTTTAAATAAATTGAGTGCTCAAACGTCGAAATTTTCGAACGAAACTTTCACCAAATCATTCCGTGAAATTATAGACTATTAAAATAAAATTTTTCTCGTCGGATTTGTGGTCCCAAAACCATTGTTCCGACTAGACTCAAAAAATCGGGTTGTTACATAATCAATCTAAGTGGAATTGTTGATTAAATTAATGAGAATTCGAAAAAATTAATTAAAAAAATTGAAACAAAAAAGAAATAAGGAATCGATATTTCTCTGTTCATCTTCTATCAATATTAATAAAGAGAGTTCTTTTTCTGTTGCCAATGGTTTTATATTGAGTGTATTCTAGTGTATGTTCAAATTCATGAATCTTATTCTTCTTCTTTCATTTACATGTTATTGTTTCTTTTTTGTATGATTTTTTTTATCGAAATTAGGGTATTCAACACCAGTAGTAATGATTAATTCCCTGGTTGTGAGTACTCAACAAAGAAGCAAATGGTTGGCCGTGAAATGTGTTTTTTTCCCATGGGTGGGGATTGAACCCCTAACCTCATGATTTAAGGGATGATGTGAGCAACTACCACACCACACCTTGTATGATTTGCTACTTTGTTTTATTGTTTCAAATCAGATTGTTTAATTTATATTACTTGATTTTAAATTTAATTGAATACCTAAATTTGAGCTAAAACTTTACTAGAATAGTAGCCAAAGTGTCAATTGACATTTTTTTTTCTAGTTTTAGTCCATGTTGTACCACATCATCACTTTAAAAAATTATATTTTTTATTAAAAAATTTACGTGGTGACATGACACAATCTCAGAGTGCTATGTCATCACAAGATACTAAAATTGAGGAAAGTTGCCAAGTTCCAGGACTAATATGGATAAAAAATAAAATTAGGATCAAGTGAGAAAAATTATCAAATTTAATGACTAAATGTTACATTATCTTAAAAAAAACATAAAAATAGGGAAACACTTTTTTTCATAAGGAAAAAAACCTTAGTTGTTCAAGTTTTCAAAAAAAAAAATTGTTTGAGTTAGGATTTGTATCTTTGACTCTGTGTTTGACTTTGTATGACCCGAACCTCTCTCTGTGGGCCATTTGGTTGTGATTTAGGACATTTTCGTTTGCATAATATGAACTTTATAATTAATCCTCGTATATATGTATAATTTCTATGAAATGTGTCAGGATTGTCTAAGTTGCTCCAACAATGTAATGTGACGTCACGCATTTAGATTCCATGATTGGGTCGAGTGAGCAGTGTTACATTTATATAAAAAAAATTCAATAATTAGATATACATTAATAAAGTCTCTAAGTCTCTTCGTACACTTGAATTTTAGTCTCTTATTTCTATTTCTAGAAATTTAGTCCCTTATTTAAAACAAAAATCCTCCATTTTTAGATTTGAAAATGCAAGTCTAATTGTTAATACCGCCGTAATTCTTTTGTTATATTTAGATCCAAATAACAACTTCTTTTTTTTTTTTGCTATATGGTTACCAAGTGATTATTTTTTCCAATATGTCACACAATAAACTTTGCGTAAGAATTTTAAAAATGTTAATAATTGTATTTGAATTTTAAATCTAAAAAGTAAAAGACTAAATTTCTAGAAATAAAAGTAGGAAGACTAAATTCCAAATTTACTGAAAAGTATAAAGATTTGGAGCATACTTTAAACTATTTTGGGTGCAATACCATACATCTATTCAAAATTTTACATAATTATATTTAAAAATTAATGATGCAGTTGTTGAAAGTACCAAAAATATCATATCCCTAATAAATAATGAAAACGAATAGTAAAAGGGAAGTAGGGTCAAATCCTCAGGGACTGGATTTGCACAATATCTTGTTCCGTGGAATCCCAAACAGAGTCTTGCCCAAGACAACTTGCGTTCCTGAAAAAAATATAAAAAAATAACAAAAATAAATGTTTGGATTTGAAAACGAAAAATAAAATAAAAACAGAATTAAGAATATTGAATCGAAAATTAGAGAAATTAAAAATAGAGTTGAGAGAAAGGAAATTCTTATGGGAGATTCCAGCCTCCAGTTGTCTCGTTCCGCATTGGGTTCAATCCTCGGCTTTTAGATGATCCTTCCTAAACTGAATAAGCCAGTTATAGTGGAAGAGGACACCTACGACCACCAGCTCCAATGATTTAGACTTACGATATGGTGGAACCTGACTCTAGCCAACAATCGCTTCTGTGGAATCGTCTTATGCTAGATCAACCCTTCTCAATGGCGAATCCCATGCCATTTTGTCTCTTGGGCTCGCCAACCTCTGACGCAGTAAGCTAATGAACCAACTGTGCAACCTTCCCAAAACATACAAAGCGGCCGCCTTTGCATACGTTGAAAAGCTTACTTCTTAAGGGACTTGGACGAAAGCGTCAGCCCCGTAGTGCAGAGAAACGATGAATACTCAGCGAGGAGGCTAAGTACGGATTCTAAGCCTCATGAACCCTTTTGGGGATTTTTGACAATCTTCGGCTAGATGAGTTTGGTGGCTCATGGTTGTGGTAGAAAAGAAAATAAATAAAATAAAAATAAAGATTTTATTGAAAATAAATATGAAAAGAACAAAAGCTTAGACTTTTGGGGAGAGAGTGTTTTCAGGAAAAGATGAGATTCCCTTTTGAGTCACTTCACCCCTATTTATAGTGCTAGGGGAGATAGTCTAATCCTACTTAAATTCCTAAAAGATAAATACATTTAATTAAAGATAAATAAAGATAAAATAAAATCCTAAAAATAATCCTTAATAATTATCTCAATATTAATTATCCTAATAAAAATAGAGTTTAATAGAATAAAATTTCTTCTTTTTGCATTTCAACCCTTGTGTCCTCCATGCTTGCACTTTTGGCACCAACTTTCCTTATGTCGCACATTAGCCCATTTTATCTCTAAATTCACGCTTTTGGCCCTTAATTTTGCTTTTACCTCAAATTTAGTCCCTATGAGATAAAAGATCATAAATAGCTCAAATTAGCAGGATCATACTCAGAATAAATACATAATTAATACATAAAAATACGTTATTCTAGAGTGTTATCAATTAAACAATTGAATTATTAAAATATTAATTATATAAATTACAAAATATGTAAAAACTCTTTTAGTTTTACTAATAAATCCTTCTCCCATTTAAATAACATCCACATAAAAATCTGACTGGATACTAAAGTTGGAAATTTGGAATCAATTGTCATCTCATTTTGTCATTGCCATGAATGGGTAGAAATTTGATGGACCCTAAACATTTTGGTGGGTGAAATTGAAACGTCAAAAAGGTATGGTGAACGGGGGCGAAAGAACATACGACGTAAGCCCTTTTGCTACAGCCTTTGGGTACAATATCTAGGAACCATAACTTTTGGTGACTGTGAGCAAAAGAACATGCGACATAACCTCATTATCATTCAATAATTGGTACTACAATGAAAAGACAATTTTTAAGAGTAATTGTGTATTTAGATAAATTTTAAATTAAATTGGTTTTATTTTTAATTATTTTTAAGATTAATTGTGCGTTTCAATTAATTAATGGTACAATGATAATTGAGTATATTTTAGTGCCATGAGCTCCATTCATTTTTATTTTAATTATTACGGTTATATTATATGGTTTTGTTGAGTTTTTTTATTCTTTCATATGGGTTAATTTTGTGTATTTATATGATACCGTTACTACTTATAGTTGTAACATATTAAGTAGGTTTCCATGCATGATAATACATACCCTGCTTTAGGGTTAACATATGTATACTTAAAGTGAATTTGCATATACAAGGTTCGCACCATGTGTAAGCAAACCAATATTACTTATTTTCATTTAGTGCTCGCCCATACAGAGTGCGGGTCAAGACGCGTCCTCAGTGTGTTGATAATAATAAGTATCGTAACAATTTTAATTATTACAAATTTTAGAATATTTATTCAAATTATTTTAGGGTGTTTTACTTTTTAGAGCATTCCCTATAAATAACTTTTGGGGATTTTTGACAATCTTCGGCTAGATGAGTTTGGTGGCTAATGGTTGTGGTAGAAAAGAAAATAAATAAAATAAAAATAAAGATTTTATTGAAAATAAATATGAAAAGAACAAAAGCTTAGACTTTTGGGGAGAGAGTGTTTTCAGGAAAAGATGAGATTCCCTTTTGAGTCACTTCACCCCTATTTATAGTGCTAGGGGAGATAGTCTAATCCTACTTAAATTCCTAAAAGATAAATACATTTAATTAAAGATAAATAAAGATAAAATAAATTCTAAAAATAATCCTTAATAATTATCTTAATATTAATTATCCTAATAAAAATAGAGTTTAATAGAATAAAATTTCTTCTTTTTACATTTCAACCCTTGTGTCCTCCATGCTTGCACTTTTGGCACCAACTTTCCTTATGTCGCACATTAGCCCATTTTATCTCTAAATTCACGCTTTTGGCCCTTAATTTTGCTTTTACCTCAAATTTAGTCCCTATGAGATAAAAGATCATAAATAGCTCAAATTAGCAGGATCATACTCAGAATAAATACATAATTAATACATAAAAATACGTTATTCTAGAGTGTTATCAATTAAACAATTGAATTATTAAAATATTAATTATATAAATTACAAAAATATGTAAAAACTCTTTTAGTTTTACTAATAAATCCTTCTCCCATTTAAATAACATCCACATAAAAATCTGACTGGATACTAAAGTTGGAAATTTGGAATCAATTGTCATCTCATTTTGTCATTGCCATGAATGGGTAGAAATTTGATGGACCCTAAACATTTTGGTGGGTGAAGTTGAAACGTCAAAAAGGTATGGTGAACGGGGGCGAAAGAACATACGACGTAAGCCCTTTTGCTACAGCCTTTGGGTACAATATCTAGGAACCATAACTTTTGGTGACTGTGAGCAAAAGAACATGCGACATAACCTCATTATCATTCAATAATTGGTACTACAATGAAAAGACAATTTTTTAAGAGTAATTGTGTATTTAGATAAATTTTTAAATTAAATTGGTTTTATTTTTAATTATTTTTAAGATTAATTGTGCATTTCAATTAATTAATGGTACAATGATAATTGAGTATATTTTAGTGCCATGAGCTCCATTCATTTTTATTTTAATTATTACGGTTATATTATATGGTTTTTGTTGAGTTTTTTTCTCATATGGGTTAATTTTATGTATTTATATGATATCGTTACTATTTATAGTTGTGACATATTAAGTAGGTTTCCATATATGATAATATATACCCTACTTTAGGGTTAACATGTGTATACTTAAAGTGGATTTGTATACACAAGGTTCGCACCATGTGTAGGCGAACCAATATTACGTATTTTCATTTAGTGCTTGCCCATACGGAGTGCAGGTCAAGACGCGTCCTCAGCGTCCTCAGTGAATTAATAATAATAAGTATCGTAACAATTTTAATTATTACAAATTATTTTAGGGTGTTTTACTTTTTAGAGCATTCCCTATAAATATTTGGCTTGGGCAACTAACTAATAATTTTTTTTGTTTGGCTTCAATTCAATTGTGATTCAAGGTCGTGGTGTTGTTCTTCAAACTTCACTTTGCATTCTAATTCAATCACCAGTTACAGAAAGTAATTCGTTATGAATCAATAATATAAGTCATGATTTAAGTCCAATTCAATCACCAGTTACAGCCTCACTTCTATACTTCAATAATTTATTTACACAAAGTATTTATCCTGAAACTAAGTACACCACTAAATTATGCAACAATTGATTTTTGACAATATATCAAATAAAAGGAGATTTTCTGCACTTAAACTTTTAAAAAATCATCTCTCGAATATGATAATTATTGAAAAAGTATGTTTATTCAAAAACCTCAATCAATTAAAATCAATTACAATCTCGTCTATTACTACACAAACCTTAATAGAGATGCAAGAGATCAAACAAGATTTTCCCCAACCGGCAATGTGAACATTTACTTTCCTTAATTAATTCGAGCAAACTTGGGAGGACAGAGAAGCAACCTAGGACAAAGAAATGGACAGACATTAAGCAACCCAAGACAAAGAAAATGACAGACATTAATCCACCTAAATAATAATGATGATTTGTTGGAGTTATCCTAGAGACAAGAGAGCAAATAATACAACTATATATTTGTCCTCAAGTACAAGGTGGCAACAAAGAATAGACCAAATTCCTAACAAATGGTTGATTAACAGCCTGTATTTGTACACTGTTGACACCATTTTTTGGATTGAAAACGGGGTCGACTTGGGTTTTAAAAAAAGAACGGGAGTTGCCATCAATCTTTTTAATGAGGTGTGATTGGATCACCTCGAAAAGTAGTTGTTTTTAATAAATGGTTTGATTTTATTAAAACAACAAGTTTGGTCCACGAAATTCAGAAAAACAGGTTCGGGAGTCGGTTATGCACGAGAAAGGATTAGCACCCTCGATACGCCCAAAATTGGTACCTAGTTGATTACTTAATGTCTTAGTGTCGAAAAACTGAAAACTTTAAAGAAATTTAAAAATACGATCATTGTATTAAAATGTTGAAAATTTTGGAAAAAGGAGGACGTTCCACGTTAATCGAGAAAGAAAGCATCATATCCAGTAAGTTAGGACACAATGTCTCGAATTCCCGATATGCGAATGAATGTCAAAATTTACTTATTTAAAAGATGTTTAATTATCTCGGGTTTAGAAAAGGAACATGCCTAGTAAGTTAGGGCACGATCTTTTCTTAATTCACGAGATTGTTTAAAACTTAAGTTTGAAAAGATTCGTATTTAGATTTATTATGAAAATCGAAACCCAATAAGTTAGGGTACAATATTCTCAAATCTAAACACGGTGCCATTTTTAAAACAAATTTTGTTATATCGAGTGAAATAAAAACACGAAGTCGTAGTAAAAATGTGAAAGCAAATTACATTATTATGCATGGCAAAACCATGATGAATACAAAAGTATAAAAATAATACGGGCAATAATACTAAAATAAAATAAAGAAAAGAACAATCGATAACATGTGAAATAATAAACCGTAACATATAAATAAAATGCACAAATACGTATAAATATTATATAAATATATATATATATATATAATATATATAAAATGTGCATGTGAGATATAAAAAATAAAAATAAAATAAGATAAATATATATATGTATAGATATAAAAGAAGCCATATAAAATATATAAATATGTATGCGTATATTCGTGAGAAAAATGGAAAGTATATATATATACATATATATAGATATACATATATAAAAAAGGTATTTATGTATATATTAAATAAGTTAGAAAAGGATACATATACATATACGTATATACATATATAAGCAAATATAGAATAATATTAATATAATAAGACACATACATTTAAAATTACATAAGTAAATATAAATGAAAATATATAATGAGAATAACAATGATATATAATAATAATAATAATAATAATAATAATAATAATAATAATAATAATTGGTAATAATAATAATAACAACATCAAATTTGTTAACTTTAATAATAAACTAACCAAAATAACGAAAAGGACTAAATTTGCATTTTAAAACAAGATTTTGGGGCTAATCGAAAAATAAATAAAGTATAATGACCGAACCGAAAAGTGCATAAAGAAAAGGGACTAAATGGGGAATATTCCCGTCCTCCAGAACGCAGCACTCTACTTGAGGTTAAAATGAAGTCAAAATAAAATTTCAGGGCCAAAATCAGGAATGAAATAAATTTAATTGCCAATCCCTAAAAGCCCAAGGGACTAGAGCTGAAAATAACCCCAGTAGACCCAAAACACGCGGATCTGATAGCTGTCGGGTCGGGTCATGCAGGTACAGGCCTTGTACGACGTCGTTTTGAGGCCACTGCCATAAGCTTCAAACGACGCCGTTTCTTAGCAAACAAAATTACCCTAATCAGCAAGGTTTTCCCATTTTTCAAACAAAACTAAAAGGCCAAACCGGCCTTCTCTCCGCCGCAACAGAGCAGCCCCTCTTCAACTTCGATTCCGACGAAGTGAGCGAGGTCCGGCGACATGTTTTGAGAAGGTAAGACTCCCCTCTCCTTCCTCTTTTGTTTTATTTTGCAAATGTATGTAAAAAACGAAAAAGAACCGAAGAAAAAAAATAAAAAAAAGTAAGTCGGAAACCACCTTATTTTCTATTCAATTTCTTTGTGTTTTTGTAAAATATCTCCTCCCTTTTATTATTTTTGATCTATAAAATACGATATAAAATAAAATAAAAGCAAATAACGAAAAAAGACGAAAGATTCAAACCTAAAACCTTTCCGAATTCGATCTCTATTTTTTTATTTCTTTGTTTCAAACTCTTTTTTCGATACAAAATCCCCATTTTACATTTGTTTGATTCGCCTTTTTATAGCCGAAAACAATGGTACCGTTCTATTTCACTTCTGTTACTGTTTCTTGTGTTCTGTCTCAGTCTTATTTTCGTCTTTTTGTTTAGTTTGCAGGACCTGATGAAGTCAACGGAGACGGAAAGCTTCCATTTTGATGCAAGGTGCAGCTGGCAGTGGCAGACCTCGGGCGTGGTCTTGCCAAGACGACATAGGTAGCAATGCAATGAGGTAGGCAAGCGAGGAACCCTAGGGTTCCTTGTGTTGTTTAGTTTTTGGGCCCCAATGGGCCGTTTTAGATTTTGGGCCTTGGGCCGGGTATTGTAGTTGGGCTTCAAAATTAGGTTAACTGTTTGGTTTGGAGGCCCGAGAAAATTTGGGTTGTACAGCTGCCCCTCTTTGCTTCATTGTCGTGTAACGGAAATGAAGCAAAGACTAAGAAAGACCAAATTTTCCCGGTCTTGCCGAGTCTTGACTTCTTGGTACTTCTCTTCTTCAAATAACTTCGTTCCAGTCTACTGTGTCTTGTTACTTCGATCCACTCCACTGCACTTCAGAGAGTTCTAACTTGTAGTTTCAATCTTCTTTGTAGCAACTTCGGGGGACGATGTTTGTGTTTTTCCGTCTCGCTCCGCCATCGCTAGGAGATAAAACTTGATGCGATCTGCTCCACTCTCGCTTAGGAGATAGGACCGGTGGCTTAAATCGCTTCACTCATGTTTAGGAAGATAAGATTTACCGTCTTCAATCTACTCCACTCTCGCTTAGAGATAGGATCTAACATCTTTGACTGCTCCACTCTCGCTAGGGAGATAGGACTGGTGGCTTAAATCGCTTCACTCTCGCTTAGGAAGATGAGATTCGCCGTCTTCGATCTCGCTCCACTCTTGCTTAGGAGATAGGATCTAACATCTTTGACTGTTCCACTACTGCTAGGGAGATAGGACTGGTGGCTTAAATCGCTTCACTCTCGCTTAGGAAGATGAGATTCGCCGTCTTCGATCTGCTCCACTACTGCTTAGGGAGATAAGATCTAACATCTTCGACCTGCTCCACTGTAACCTCAGGGAGATAAGATCTGAAATTCTTCGGTTTACTCTACTATAACCTCAGGGAGATAAGACTGATGCGATCTACTCTCAGTAACCCGGAGAGATGAGATCCTTTATTTTAATCCGCTCCACAGTAACCCGTGGAGATAGGATTACTAGCTCCAATCTGCTCCACTGTAACCTCAGGGAGATAAGATCTGAAATTCTTCGGTCTACTCCACTGTAACCTCAGGGAGATAAGACTTGCATATTCAACCTGTCCCACTATAACTTCGGGAAGATAAGGTTTGTGGCTTCGATCTGCTCCTCTGTAATCTCAGGGAGATAAGATCTGAAATTTTTCGGTCTACTCCACTGTAACCTCAGGGAGATAAGACTTGCATATTCAACCAGCCCCACTGTAACTTCAGGGAGATAAGGCTTTATGTAACCTGCTCTGCTGTAACTTCAGAGAGATAGAATCCTTTATTTTAACCCTCTCCACTATAACTTCAGGGAGATAGGATAGTGTCCTCGATCTGCTCCGCTGTAATCTCAGGGAGATAAGATCTCTGGCGTCAATCTGCTCCACTGTAACCTCAGGGAGATAAGATCTGAAATATTCACTGATCTGTTCTCTGGGGAACATGACCTGTATAATGAACCTAATTATGCCTAATGATTAGGATGACATAATCAAAATGAATCAAATGCTCCTAACTAGACATGTGTGAATGGTGTTTGCATGAATGCAGAATTTTATTTCAATCCTATCTCATCACGAATCGAGGATACATGACCTAAATCGTTCTGGTTTCTTACACCATTCTCAGGGTGTCATACCAAAGACTTATGCGCAGATGAAGGCTCCCTTCTCCGAGGTAACTTCTTCCTACTGCCTGATGATTATTGCTTGCTTGTTCATTCCAGCTTTGTCGTTAAGCCGTCATCTTATCATTTTGTTCAATCAACGCATTTGACAATTAAATCTAAAGAGAAAGTCCAAATTTAGACTCTTCCTTCTCAAATTTCCAACCTTTACCTGGTGTGTTCTAAACAATCGTCCTGTTTCAGGTTCCTGTGATATTTAGAAACTTTCCAGAGTAATATGCAAAACTTCCTTTGTGAAAGTTTTATTAGTCCATTAATCATTATTCCAATGCAACACGTTTGCAAAAATGTCATAACAATGGATAAGAATAAAGTTGGTTCTGAGCATGGCTCGAAAGAACAAATTATTGAAAATAGTAAAGAAGGATGACAAAGAAATTAATTGGGAATGTATATCTTGGAAAGGAAAAAAGTATTCCAAGAACAACAAATAATATGAGAATTGGGTGCCTCAGATATCGTAGCTTGAACTTCTCTGTACAAATTTTTTTGAAGACCATTTTGAGTTTAGCATGTGTTTAGGAGATCTACAGTGCTTTGTCGATGCCCCAATATGTCGCTTATCCTTTCCTGTTAATTCAGGCAGAGCAAGATCACCACATGCCCTAATATAATCAAAATTCGAATCGCTCTGATCGCTTCATGCCCCATTCTGAACAAGTATTTGAGCCGCCCTTTTCGGGTTTTCAACTCAAATCCCCTTTGGCCTAAGACGCCCTTTCCGGGTTTTCCCCTTAGCCTCTCCATTTTTCATTTTCATTTTTCATTCTCATTTTTTATTTTTTTGACTCAAAGTGCCCTTTGCGGGTTTTCACCTTGGTCCTTTCTCCTTCTTTAAACGAAGTATTTCTTAACTAGATCCGAGTTTATAGGACTAGCAATCTCACTCAGGATCAGTGCTCTTCTGAAGAATGTCTTCTTTACAACGTAGGGACATTCTGGTTTGGCATTTATTTCCCTCTGGAATCCTTTTGGAGAGGAATGATCTTTTTCGACATCCAACCCTCTCGTGGAATTCTCTGAGATGACACTGTTCATTATGGGTTCGTATCATTTGTTTCCGGTACATCCGACCCTGAAGAATAACTTTTAACCCTTTTCCTTAGTTCAACCGATCGCATTGCGATTGGATCCATTCTGCTTCATCCAATTACCGAAGGGGGAGGATTTCGATAGGTAAAACTACCTAAACCCCGCAAACCAAAGAGAAAGGTATTGCCCCGGTACAGATGTTCGTCAAGCAAGGAAGGCAAATAGTAATTTCTCATGCCAATCCTTGTAAGTCTCAGTCATTTTCCTTCAATTTTCGATGTTCAACTCTAGGCCATTCAGTGACGAATTGTGGTGTCCACTTCTGAGTTAGTTTGAGACCTCAGCTATCGTGCTATTGTTTAAAGCTCAATGCATTCTCCAATACCCTTTTTTCTGAAATTCTGTATCGGTATACGATGACTTTGGCTCATGAAGTAGCCTCTCAAAATGAAGCAATGCCCATTAGAATTCTTTGATAATGGTGATGTCCATGCCTCATTGTGCTCGAAATTTGAGTCGCCCTTTTCGGGTTTTCAACTCAAAACCTCATTTGGTCACAAAGTGCCCTTTGCGGGTTTTCGCTTTGGCCTCTCCTTTTCTTTTTCTTTTCTTTTTCATTCTGATTTTTCATCTAGATTTCTCTTTTTTTTTATTCTTCTTTCTTTTTCTCATTTTCATTTTGATTTTGATTTTTTTCTTCTTTCTTTTTAGTGTTTTTTTTATTTTGATTTTTGATTTTTTCATTTTCCTTTTGACTTTGATTTTGATTTTTCTTTTTTCTTTTTTGATCTGAGCCTTTTGGGCGCAACTTCGACAAAAACTTTGGATCTTCCTCTTTAATCAGGATGGACCCGACAACAACTTGAAGAGATGGAAATTCGACTTCAAATGGGCAAAGCTATGCTGACTCCACGAGACAGGCATTGCCTCGGCAATGAATTACATTGTTCATACTGCAAATTTCTGACATCGTGCTGTTGTGCAGATTTTATTATAAGAATCGAGGCATACCCTGGTATGTTCATACAAAGACATCTTTGAACTCTAGAGGTAACTCAAAGAATGTCTTGCTTCGTCTCGTGGTTAGGTCAATTCTAGTCTCCACCAAGCTCACAATTTCTAATGATTCCTTGAGAGGTAGGATCTGTTTATCCTCTTGTTCTACGATCCTCAACAAGTCCGGAGATAGGCTACAATTTATGTCATTTCCAAAGTCATGAGATCCGTATAAACACATGCCTCGCTCAAAAGGAAATTCTGAGTCTGTAGCAGTGTCACTTATGTCATTGATATCTGAGGACTCATAATAAGTACCAAAGAATATACAAAAGAAAGTATAAATTTATGAATAATTATTTATATAATATGATTATGAATGAATGATGTGGAAGAAAATCTAAAAGAATGAAATAATCAGAAATAATTATTCAAAAAGAATGAAAGAACATTGGCTCAAAAAGGAATGCAAAGATGTATTTTATTAGAATAATGACGTTCAGACATTAGCCTATTTCACAAAGAAATTTCTATCGCTTTAGGCTAAAAACAACAAAAATGTTCTGAACATTACTCTAAATAAGATCTAAAGACTACAAGGATTTCTTCCGCAATCCAATCGCTTAGAACGCTCTCAAATTTATAAGGGCGGTCATCTAACAAGTTCCCTTTTCAATTGTGTCATCATATATGCCATTGGTGTGAACACTTGCCAACACTTCTTCATACATCGCATTCATCCCATTGTCAATATGATTGGGTAGATAGCTTTCTGCACTAGATGAGTCATCCAACTTGACAATACCCATGTTGATGAATTTTTCGACTAGCTTCTTGAAGGCAATGCAATTCTCTATTGAATGCCCCGTAATTCCCGCATGGTAGTCGTATTGTGTATTCATATCGTACCATTTGGGATAAGGAGGTTGTAAAGGGGTCAAGTAACGAGGAGCAACAACATGCGCATCGAACAAGCTTTGATACAGCTCCTTATATGACATCGGAATTTGTGTGAACTGGAGCTTCTCAGTACCTGGTTTTACTCCAGGTTCTTGCTTTAAAGGGCTCTGATGGCTGGTGGTCTCCGTCTTTGGCCTGCTCACAGTGATTGGTTTTAAGTGGCCCTTGTTATATCCGCCTACATTATCCCTTTTATTCCCCTTCTTCCTTGGGGACTTTGTAGTATCTGGGTACTCTACCCTCATCTGCTTTATTTCAGCTAGATTAGCAACAGGATTAACTAAATTGTTCCTCAAATTGGATCCTAAGCCTGTCAGGTAATTCACTGGTGTCGATGTACCAGTCTGATAGTGTTGGGATCCGATAGTAAAGAGCGCTCCTTGTGGGCACCCATCTGGCTGGACCTGGACACTTGTCGGAGTACAATCTAAGGAATAGACAAGATCCTCATTATCAACTCCAAAGTAAACCACTGAGTCTTTCACTTCTTTTGACTTTCCAGCTAGCAATCGGTTAAACTGGTTTATCATAGTTCTCCGTAATTCTAGCATCTGATTTCTCATCTCCTGTTGAAATTCAGTCAATTGCTCCTGCATCTGAATATGCATTCGCTCTAATTTTTCCAACCTTCGTTCCATTTCTCTAGTCTTTGCTTGGATATCGTAAGGATGTTTGGTTGGTTGGTTTTCCAGGTTAGCTGAAATAAGTTTACTCGTTTAGACTCTTTCAATGGATTTTAATGCATGTAATGCATTGTAATGCAAATGCATGAAATGAAATCCTAAAGAGACGTTGATTCTGATTCAATTACATTTAGGAAACTTTTCTAAAAAACAAATTCCCTTACATAAAACGGATACATGTAAGGCCTCACCCTCATATTCCAAGAAACAACATCGATCTTTTTCTTCATCAGCATGTTTGAAGTAATCTCGCCAATAGATGCCATTGCTAGCTCCTTCTCTTGATCTTGGTTGCAATCCATCACCTGCCCGTCTTCATAAGGCTTGTCCGCCTCTTTAAGGGGGGTGGAACGTCGAAGGCTCTTAGACAATCGCCTTGAATCTTCAGGCCACGAAGCAAGGTCACGAACTCCTCCATCATCCTTCTTGTGTTTCTAAGAATATATTCAGGTAGTCGTATTGTTTTCCACTTT
The DNA here is from genome assembly GCF_025698545.1 of Gossypium raimondii. Lineage (NCBI taxonomy): Eukaryota > Viridiplantae > Streptophyta > Magnoliopsida > Malvales > Malvaceae > Gossypium > Gossypium raimondii. The sequence goes on from NC_068569.1 coordinate 24,258,829, forward strand.
ATCAAGGAATTCGTATTCCATGACAAGCTTTCTAAGTTAGTAATCAAACTTGAATCAATATCTCTTTCCTAATATGCAAATGCAATGCGATCAAAACACAACAAGAGGGGTTAGTACAAAATATAAGCAATGAAACAAAACTACCTAATCGGGTAACCACTAAGGATTTGGAGTGGCTCTACCTAGGGTGGGCTCCTAAGGTTCACTACATGTGGTATGGCTCTAGAGATAAGGTACCTGAACCAGTAGATTCCTCGATCCTCACCCATTATAGGCTCATCTGCATCGAAGTTCGGTTCGGGAATACATTTCCCTATGGCTACACGGAGAAGAAAATCTCACGAAGACATAGGTACGAATGTATCCCGAAAGCGATCCACTATCCTGCACGGAGGTGAAAACCTCACGAAGAACTAGTTTCTCACTCCCATCTAAAAAGGAATAATCGAGCAACTATATAATGCAATATGCAGAAATATATCAAAATTCAAACCAATAGAGCAAATACAAACCGAAGTAATGATAATCGTAACAAAAACGGACAAACATACAACAAAATGACCGTAGATTTAAACCAAGCTTTCAGGTGACCTCTAGGCATTCGGTGTTGTTCTACCTAGGGTAGGCTCTTAAGGCTCATTATATGCGGTTCGGTTCTAGAGTAAGGGTACTTGAACCAGCAGATTCCTCGATCCTCACCCATTATAGGCTCATATGGACCGAGTTCAGTTCAGGGGAATACATTTCCCTATGGCCATGCGGAGATGAAAATCTCACGAAGACATAGGTACGGATGTATCCCGGAAGCGATTCACTATCCCATGCGGAGGTGAAAACCTCACGAAGGCGTAGTTTCTCACTCCCACTAAAAAGGGTGTGACCAATGGTCATGCAATGCAATGTGCAGAAATATACATCTAAATGCAATAATTATAAACAAAATGATAAAGACTGAAATAAATACAAATGAAATGCAACACAAGGATCGTGTCAAGTTTTCAATCTTTGACAAAAAGACAATGTAATCAACACATGGCTCGACTCTCTTATTTTTTTGTCCCCAGCTGAGTCGCCAAGCTGTTGACACCATTTTTTGGATTGAAAACGGGGTCGACTTGGGTTTTAAAAAAAGAAACGGGAGTCGCCACCAATCTTTTTAATGAGGTGTGATTGGATCACCTCGAAAAGTGGTTGTTTTTAATAAATGGTTTGATTTTATTAAAACAACAAGTTTGGTCCACGAAATTCAGAAAAACAGGTTCGGGAGTCGGTTACGCACGAGGAAGGATTAGCACCCTCGATACGCCCAAAATTGGTACCTAGTTGATTACTTAATGTCTTAGTGTCGAAAAACTGAAAACTTTAAAGAAATTTAAAAAAACGATCCTTGTATTAAAATGTTGAAAATTTTGGAAAAAGGAGGACGTTCCACGTTAATCGAGAAAGAAAGCATCATATCCAGTAAGTTAGGACACAATGTCTCGAATTCCCGATATGCGAATGAATGTCAAAATTTACTTATTTAAAAGATGTTTAATTATCTCGGGTTTAGAAAAGGGAACATGCCTAGTAAGTTAGGGCACGATCTTTTCTTAATTCACGAGATTGTTTAAAACTTGAGTTTGAAAAGATTCGTGTATTTAGATTTATTATGAAAATCGAAACCCAATAAGTTAGGGTACAATATTCTCAAATCTAAACACGAAGTGCCATTTTTTAAAACAAATTTTGTTATATCGAGTGAAATAAAAACACGAAGTCGTAGTAAAAAATGTGAAAGCAAATTACATTATTATGCATGGCAAAACCATGATGAATACAAAAGTATAAAAATAATACGGGCAATAATACTAAAATAAAATAAAGAAAAGAACAATCGATAACATGTGAAATAATAAACCGTAATATATAAATAAAATGCACAAATACGTATAAATATTATATAAATATATATATATATAAAAATATATAAAATGTGCATGTGAGATATAAAAAATAAAAATAAAATAAGATAAATATATATATGTATAGATATAAAAGAAGCCATATAAAATATATAAATATGTATGCGTATATTCGTGAGAAAAATGGAAAGTATATATATATACATATATATAGATATACATATATAAAAAGGTATTTATGTATATATTAAATAAGTTAGAAAAGGATACATATACATATACGTATATACATATATAAGCAAATATAGAATAATATTAATATAATAAGACACATACATTTAAAATTACATAAGTAAATATAAATGAAAATATATAATGAGAATAACAATGATATATAATAATAATAATAATAATAATAATAATAATAATAATAATAATAATAATAATAATAATAATTGGTAATAATAATAACAACATCAAATTTGTTAACTTTAATAATAAACTAACAAAAATAACGAAAAAGGACTAAATTTGCATTTTAAAACAAGATTTTGGGGCGTATCAGAAAATAAATAAAGTATAATGACCGAACTGAGTGCGTGCATAAAGAAAAGGGACTAAATGGGGAATATTCCCGTCCTCCAGAACGCAGCACTCTACTTGAGGTTAAAATGAAGTCAAAATAAAATTTCAAGGCCAAAATCAGGAATGAAATAAATTTAATTGCCAATCCCTAAAAGCCCAAGGGACTAGAGCTGAAAATAACCCTAGTAGACCCAAAACACGCGGATCTGATAGCGGTCGGGTCGGGTTATGCAGGTACAGGCCTTGTACGACGTCGTTTTGAGGCCACTGCCATAGGCTTCAAACGACGCCGTTTCTTAGCAAACAAAATTACCCTAATCAGTGAGGTTTTCCCATTTTCAAACAAAACTAAAAGGCCAAACCAAATTTCTCTCCGCCTATTAACAGAGACCCCTCTTCAACTTCGATTCACGAAGTGAGCGAGGTCCGGCGACATGTTTTGAGAAGGTAAGACTCCCCTCTCCTTCCTCTTTTGTTTTATTTTGCAAATGTATGTAAAAAACGAAAAAGAACCGAAGAAAAAAAATAAAAAAAAAGTAAGTCGGAAACCACCTTATTTTCTATTCAATTTCTCTGTGTTTTTTGTAAAATATCTCCTCCCTTTTATTATTTTTGATCTATAAAATACGTATATAAAATAAAATAAAAAGCAAATAACGAAAAAAGACGAAAGATTCAAACCTAAAAACCTTTCCAGAATTCGATCTCTATTTTTTTATTTCTTTGTTTCAAACTCTGTTTTTTCGATACAAAAATCCCCCATTTTACATTTGTTTGATTCGGCTTTTTATAGCCGAAAACAATGATACCGTTCTATTTCACTTCTGTTACTGTTTCTTGTGTTCTGTCTCAGCCTTATTTTCGTCTTTTTGTTTAGTTTGCAGGACCTGATGAAGTCAACGGAGACGGAAAGCTTCCATTTTGATGCAAGGCGCAGCTGGCGGTGGCAGACCTCGGGCGTGGTGCGCGCCGAAGACGCACATGGGTAGCAGCGGTGCGAGGCAATGGCAGGGAACCCTAGGGTTCCCTGTGTTGTTTAGTTTTTGGGCCCCAATGGGCCGTTTTAGATTTTGGGCCTTGGGCCGAGTATTGTAGTTGGGCTTCAAAATTAGGTTAACTGTTTGGTTTTTAGGCCCGGGAAAATTTGGGTTGTACATACACTTTTTCGATCACCCAATATCAACTCTATGGTAACGTTTTTTTTTTGTGATTTTCGATTTTATGATTTTAATGAAACGTGGTTATCAAGAGAGTTTAGTAAAAAATATATTATCTAAAATTATAATGATAATTTATAAATTTATTTTTATTGAATAAAATATGATATTCATGTATTTAACTTTTATAATAAACTTTATTCTTAACAAATATTTAAATTAAATATTTAATAATAAAATTTAATTGATAATTTTTAAATTATTTATAATTTATAATTCTAATTGAAAGTAAAATGATTTCAAATTTGTTTTGGAACAAATTAAAAAAAGTACTTGAAATCACCTTTTGTTTTAACTAAAGACTAACTAATAGGAATATAAAAAATAATTGATTCCGGTATTGTTGTGAGCAAAACTACTAATAATTAAATTGTAGAAATGTAAAATCATAGGCGACCTATAAAACTTAAATGGAACAACTCTACACATATTTTTAAAAAATACATATTTCATATAAATATTTTAATCTTCCGATTGATTTAGTGTTACAAATTAATTGGACATCAAATCAATTTAAAAATATGAAAAAAAACTCCTTGTTTATTTAAAATAAGTTATATTATTACAATGATACTTTTATCTTTTATATTTTTAAAAACCAATAAAATTTGCTAATGAATCCTGCCACCAACATCAACAAAATACCAACTAACTTCACCACTTCAACTAGAATTTTATTTTGGAAATTTTTGTACATTTCAATATTATTACACAAGCTTTTTCACTCACATATATTGATTATGTCATTAATTTAGTTGCTTTCACAAGTCAACTGACACCAACTTAAAATTGATGAGAGTTTTTTTTAATCACTTTTGTTTGCTTCAAATTACATTTTAGTCACTTATGTTTGAAATGTTACGTTTTAGTTACTTACGTTATTGTTTTGTTACGAAGTAGTAACTTTACTGTTAATCTCCCTAACGGCGGTCCTATATGGCAATACAAATGGGTTTTAAATTCCAACTTAGATGTTTTACGTGACAGTCCAAATTAAATTAAATTAATTAAAACCCATTTGGACTGCCATGTAGGACTGCCATTAAGGAGGTAACGAAGTTTAATAGCAGAGTGACCACTTCGGAACAAAACGATAATATAAGTGACTAAAACGTAACATTTCAAACATAAGTGATTAAAATGTAACCTGAGTTAAACAAAAGTGACTATTTATATAGTTTACCCTAAAATCTTTTATACCCATATTGATGTTGAATTATTCTTTCACCAACTTAATGACATTTTGATAATATGCTAAATAATGCTATCTAACATAACAACATTTTAACACGCTATAGAAAAATGGCAATACAAGCCAAAAAGCAATTGGAGTACATTTACTATTCTTAATCACATATATTTACTTATTTAACTGTAACGACCCAAAACCCGTGGGCTCCGAAAAAATGTGTTATCGGGCCTCCATCTTAGTAAACTGAGTTAGTAAATAATTATTAGGAGTAATTATGAGTCTAATAGTGTGTTTAATTAGATTTTTATTTAGTGAATTTAACATAATTTAAAGTAATTAGGAAAAAGGATAAAATTGAATAAAGAATGAAATTTTAATTATAGATTAAAAGAAAATAATAAGGACTAAATATGCAATTAAGCCTATTCCATTAAATGAGGGGCAAGGAGTATAAAAAATCTTAGATTTTATGTTAATTATTTATAAAATATATTATTATTTATTCAAATTGTAAATTATATTAATTATATTATTATGTAATGGAATAAATTATAGTAAAGACAAATGTATGGTGATGATAATAGACAAGTGGGTGGTGTTGGTAAATAAATGTGTAATAATAATAAACATGTGTATTTAAGAATAAAATATGTATTTCTTATTAATTAAGTAAATATATATTTTATATTATTATAATTATAACAAAAATAAAATAAAAGAAACAAAAGAAGAACAGAAAAGAAACAGAGACGAAACAGGGGAGAAAGAAAGAAAGAAAAGAAAAAGGGAAAATAGGGTTTTTAAAGCTTAGAGTTTAATTTGGTAAGTCAATTAAGCTCTTTTCTTTTAATTTTAATGTTTTAGAAGTTTTAAAACAAAGTTTTGTTGAAAATAAGTTGAGGTTTTGGAAGTTTATAGGTTTTAAGCATGGTTTATGTTGAATAAATTGTTAAATTAGGGATTTATTTGATAGAAATTTTGATTGGAATTGAATAAAGGATTTAATTGTAAACTAAGCTATAAGTTTTGAATTTTAGGATTAAATTGAAATAAATTCGAAATTATGAAAATATGATAAAATTAGATAGTTAAATGTGAGTTTGGCAAGAAATTGAGTAGCAAAAAGGTATGAATTGAGAAAGAAAATATATAGGTTTAGTTAGGATTAAATTGGAATTAAAGTAAAAGTTAGATAAAAATTTCAGTAATTAAATTGTGTTATACTAATGATTGTGAAATTATTTTAATTGTTCGTAGCTAATATCGAGCCTGAAGCATCGGCCCAAAAAGGAAAAGAGAAGATCGTTAAGGATTAAATCCGAAGAAAATTCTAGTTTGTATCACTATAATTCAAACTTTATTATTATTAATTGTTTAATTTGCTAATTATGTGTGGTAAATATTTTAAGGTAAGTGTTTAAAAAATGATAAATTTATAATATGGTATTGAAATTGAAACTGATACTGAACTGATTTATGAAATACTGAATATTGTTATGTACAATGCATTGAATTGTGAAATTACTGTAGTAATGATTACTGCAATACTGTGAAACTGATTGAAACAATGAATTTATGATTAATACTGAACTAAGATGGAAATTGTATTGAAAAGTAATTAAATACCCTATTAACTAGTCGGGCCAGTCGGATTAGTTGGCATGCCATAGGATACGGAAGAGTACGGGGTATTTGCCGCCCATCGATCGAGCACTTATGTGCCGACTCATCGATCATTATCGATTCGGCACTTTGTGTGTCGAAATTCTTATCTTATCATTCGATTCGATACTTTGTGTGTCGAATACTGCTACCATTACTGATTACTGTTTACTGGTGTGTTTGGTTGGAATCCGTGTATCCGCCGAGTCCGAGTCAAGTTAATAGGGACAACTGAAATAAATTTATTGATAAAACCAACCCTGAATGATATAGTAAATGAGAAAGGTGAAAATTGGAATAAAGAGATAAGAATGATATTTATCTATAATTAATTGTTAATATAAAAATATAGATTTGTTCATTAAGTAGTTATTAGTTGTAATGAAAAAGTATGTGTATAATTTAATGTATTTAATTATAAATTTGAATTATAGTGATACCACTGAGTATATGCATACTCAAATGTCATTTATTTTTTTGCTGCGCAGTTGTAGAAGTCAAATCTTGAACCAAAGATCCAAAAATCGGACCGACTTGAAGAAAATTTTGGTGATGTATATTTTCTTTTTGGTAATGTGGCACGTACATAGGATGTGTATAAAGGTTACTATGTTTTGAATATAAATGGTTAAAAATGTTAGTATTATAAGTTTTAGAATTATAATGAAAGAAGTTTATCCATTTCAATTTAATTATTACATTGATAAATTTAAATTGTTATTATATTGATTGAGTTTGATTAGAAGGTATTTAGAATAGAAAATGTGAATGTGAAATTAATTGGTTGAATTGGTTATGTTTGGAAATGATGTGGTTTTAATTGCAGGGGGTTTTATGTGAAAATAAGCAGAAATGTTGCCGAAATTTAAAAAAAAAAAATTAGAGTACCTGAACGAGTCCCGTTCCACTTTTAATACATGTTTTAGATGTCGAAAGTTTATTACAGGAACTTAGTTATTCAATTATATTACGAATGCTATTTTATTTATAAATTATTCCTAAATTCTCTGATATGTTCGGTAATGCCTCGTAATCCTGTTTCGGCGACGGTTCGGGGTTAGGGAGTGTTACATTAACTTTATTTTTAGTCACAATTTTAACTAAATTTTAATTTTAATTTTAATTTCTTACATATTGCACATATGTTATTATTAGTTTCAAACCACATGTTTCATTATTTGTTATTTTAAATTCATTCATATGTTCTAAATGTGTGATTTTCACTCGAATATACATATGATATAATTGCTAGTATAAATTAAAACATTTTTATTAAAATATATAAAAAGTAATATAGGATATTTTTATGTGTGTGAGAGAGGGTATAACAAATTTTCAATCATTACACGTTTATTCTATTATAATTAATGATTCCATTAAAATCACATTAGACGTTGACGTGTCAACTCACATGATGATCTGTGTATCTTATTGCTACTACAACACTATTTTATTTTATATATCACGTTAATAAATAATTTAAAATTAAAAATAAATTATAAATAAAAATTAAGTTAATATATTTTAATATTCTTGCACAATTAAGTTAATATTTAAGTTTTTGTTTTTAACTTTGAAGAGTTTTTAAATTTGTTTTCATAATATTTTTGAATTTTTTAATTTTTCAAAAAATTTTAAAATTATTTTGCATTTCTATTTTTTAAAAATAATAATCTTTTTTTCCTTTGGAAATTTGACAAACTTCTATAATCTTTTACATTTTTTGTTATTTTAATTTGAAGGAGATTTTTCTCATAATTTTGAAAAATTTTATTTACACAATTTTTGAACTTTTCTAATTATTTTTTAATTTTTTTAATTTTAAATTATGCTTTAACTTGACATATAGAGCAAAATAATATAATGTCACAAGGTTGTGGTCTAATTTATTCCAAATAAAAGAGTAAGGCTGACTTGAAAAAAAGTGTAAAAAGCAAGAGCTAAAATTAATATATCATGGGTTATATATAAAAGGCCGAAAAAAGCCCATAATGACACTATCAATCTTGTGACACTGATTCTGGGTTTGTTGAGCATTGATTCTGGTTACCTGCCACACCAATCATATTGACATTCGAAACAACTACAAGTACTATCAGATATATTTAATACCATTTTTGAATTACCCCTTGAATTGGGACCAGGTTTCTGTACATTGAGCCGTTTTTTACATTTCCACACAGAGGAAGCCAAGACAACATGCATGATGCCTTTTTTTATATTTTCTACTTCAAATACAATATCACTTCTATTGTACACTCAACATTCCTACGAACAAAATATGTCTAATTAGCTTCATCTTACTCACCATCTTTGTTAGGCAGAAAAGACAACCTTCACTCATCTTCTACTCTCAAGTGTTACTTTGACCCTTTATTCTTCTTCTTATTTTTGAAGTATCTTGGTCTGAATTTTGCATAGGTACAAAGAGAACTTCTAAAAAACTCATGCATGGAAAAGTTAAAATTAATTTTGGACATATTTAATTACACAGATACTCATATCCAGCCTTTTCATTATCCAGAAATGAAACTGACATTATCTTGACTCATCGTCAGCAAGAGAAGTCACGACCAACTGGGACTTTGCTTGTCGAGATAAATTCCAAGGATAACAGATAAATTATTATGATTTTACTGCTTAAATAAATCACCATGTCAAAATTGGCAACTCTGCATGGCAATGCAAAGACTGCCTTCAAGGTGTGGGAAGAGATATTCCAACACTTGAAACTACACTATGGCTTGTCTCACAAAACCTAACAACAACATCACACCGTGTGAATCAAGTAAGCAAATATAGCAACATGTCTCAAAACTAACAATTACTTAGTTGAATTCGAAATAGTTATAAGCACTCCCCAAAAACAATAGTTTCAAGAAAAGAGACAAATAACATACAAAAATAACTCCCCCCTCAACAGAGCATTTGCCGCATACATTACTCTCCCCTTTTGTAGCCTCAGGGTTTTAGCTGTCATTGTAGTATCCAGATTCTCTGTGTTCTTTTGCATGCTAAACACCACATTCAACAATAGACATCACATATGTTTCAACATATCAAAATTTTGAGTCCTATCAAAATACCATGCATTAACTCAGTCCAACAAAGAAGAACAAAAATTGTTCTTACAACTCTTCAATAAAGACGGATGTGCCAACATCAGCTTTCACATTAAAAGCTATAATTAACCTAGCATCTCATTAACACAACATGGTACTTACGTCCTTCGCCTCTTTAATGGTTGTCACCTTATTTGCAAACTTCTCGAGCAAGAGATGTAATATCTTTCAAACTAGTTTCACCTCAAAATATTACTTGCCAAGAGTTCAAGCCTCACTAGTTATGTCACAAAATTTAACATAAAATTCAAGATGGGCTCATTATTATCAGACATTCGTAAAGATTCAAGGTAAGCTTTTAAGGTTTTGGTAGGCTGACTTTGAAAGTTACTTCATGGATGGTTTCAAGGATATTTCAAGCTTCACGAGATGAGATACACTTTGAAATCTTTATGTATTCTTGTTGATCCACCCCCATTGAAAATAACACACGATGCTTTTGAATTGAAATTCGCTACTTCATCATCTTTGGAGCAATGATGTTTAAACCGGACCGGCCGGTCAGCAAAAAATTGATTGAACAGGGAATTGGAAAATCCGGCGGTTGAACCTCCAACCGAAAAATGGGTAATACCGGTCGGGTCGGACCGGTTTTTCAAAAAAAAAAAAGAGCTTTTTCAGTCTGGGCAAGCCTGATAAAAAATAAAAAAAAAAACTAACTCGAGACCCACCCCCACCCAGGCAACCACCACTCTCGTCACTCGTCCATCCGGCCTCTCGTCACTCTCCAGTCTCCAATATCCCTTCATGGCTTCACCATCCGGCTTTCAGCCTCAGATCTGCTTCCACGTTCAGCCGCCTTCCATCTACTTCTTCCGCCGCCATCCTTGCTGAAAAATGAGAAAGTCAGAAAGATGGGCTTTGACCTTTGGCAGCAGAGGACAAATGATAAATTGAAAAGAGTTAATGATAGATATTTTCAGGTTTTCTTATTTTATTTTGGTTATGGCCTATGGGCCAAAAATAGATGGGCTGATTTAGTATTTTTAATAATTATTATTTTATATTATTAAACACTAAAATGGTCGGTTCAGTCATCAGACCAATTGAACCGAATATCGGTGGTCTGATCGATTTGACCATCGATCTAGTTCTGAAAACATTGTTTTTAAGGCCTAAGTCGTTTTAGCCTTTAGGATATGTACACCATTTGTTTTAGTCTAAGGAGATTTCATCGAGTTAGAATTGATCTCCATGTTTTCCCATCAATAGATTGATGAAACCCCTCATCTAAGCTTTCAAACGAATATAATTAGTTTCATCCAAGAGTGATTGACATATAGTTGAATAGCCTTCCTTCATACCTACCTACAGGACTACTACGTATAATATCTCACCGAATACCTTGTGTGTAACAGTCTAATTTTGACCCTAATCGGAACAGTAGTTTCGGGACCACAAATTCGAATTAAAAAAATATTTTAATGTTATTTTGTGTGTTTATGATGTGTGAATTTAATTGTGTGAAATTTTCGTGTTTTAATTTTGTCATTTGAGAGATTGATTAAAGAAAATGGCTTAATCGCGTAAAATGAAAATTTAGGGGTTAAATCTAAAGGTACCAAATTGTTGTTGTCTTTATTAAATGGAGGATTTATGATGTAATAAGGCTAAAATATAGTTAGTGGGTGGCAAAATACAAGTATAGCCTTATATATATGTATATATATATTTATATAAAGGTTAATAAAGTAAACTAATTATTAATGTTAGTGTATGTTTAATATATTAAAATTAAAGCATTATTTCTCCATCTTTTGGCCGAAACTAAGAACAAAGAAGATTGTTTAAAAGCTTTAATATATTCGGCACTTGCAAGCTTGATTGAGGTATGAATTTTGTTTTTTTTTTTGATAATTTTTACGTTTTTGAGATCGTTGCTTTGAATACTTCAAAACCCATGTCTTAATTCTGTGAATTGTTGATGATTTTGAAATGTACCATTGATGAATGTTTGAGTTTCATGATGTTAGTTGATGAAATATGAAATATAATTGTTAGATTAACATGTTTTGTCTTTCACTTTGAGTAATTAGGGCTAAATTGAGAAAATAAATTTTTGAAGGACTATAATGTGAAATAAATGAAATGTATGAGCTTGTATAAACACTAGGAATATTCGGCCCTTAAGGAGTGTAGTCAAAATTTGTGTATTTTGTGTTTTGAGCAAAAATGATTAAATTGTAAAAAGTGTGAAATTTTAGGGGCAAAATTGTAATTTGCCCATTCATGTGTTTTTAGGGTAAATTGAATAGAATGGTGTTTAAATAAGCTTAATTTGAATATTTTTAGATCAAGAATTAAAGAAATCGAATTTGGATCGGGGAAAGACAAAAGTGGTCGAGTAGCCGATTTAGCAGTCGACGACATCCGAGGTAAGTCGATAAACATTTAAATGTTGTTAAATTCAAGAATATATAAATGATAAGTGATAAATTAAATTATTTATTTGTTATATGTTTTGGCCGAAAATGATTATTAAGATAGGAATTTTCTTTTGAGTTCGATTCGATCGATAATCAACGCCTAAAAGCCCCGTACGAACCCTAGGAATAGATAGGATACTTATGTCATGACATAGGACTTCGATATGTGTTTTCGTGTAAGACCACGTCTGGGACGTCGGCATCGACTTGTGTTTTCGTGTAAGACCCTGTCTAGGACAGTGGCATCGGTATGTGATTACATGTAAGACCATGTCTGGGACGTTGGCATTGTACTAGCTTTTTAATTATCCGTGTATCCTTTTTAATTCCGAACGGTTCAACGGGCAATGTTAAGTGAAGACTGAATGTGAAATCGAAACAATAATAGTGTTCAGGTATGTATTTATATCATGCTATGAAATTAAGGTAAGTTGTTTATTGAATTGATGATACAAAGTTATTTGATATATGAACAATATGTGAGCATGTTTGTGCTTATAAGTGATTGGTAGTTTGGCTTATTATTGTAGTTTTTAAATTATATTTTGATAAGTATATAATAATTGGAGTATTTGTGCATTAAGCTATTAAAGTTAAATGTTTATTTATATTTGATTTGGTTGGTTTAATTTTAATGTTAAAATGAATAATGTTTGCTTATGACTTACTAAGCTTAAATAGCTTACTGTGTGTATGTTGTTCTTCGTTTTATAGATTTTGGAAGTTGGTTACGAGCTCGGGGATCGTCAGAGAAGATTATCACACTATCGACTCCTCTCGGTATTTTGCAAATTTTGAATTCGATCTTATGGCATGTATAGCGTAGCTGAAATGCTTGAATTTAAATTATGTAATATTAAGCCATGCGAAAATGGCTTAATTTTCTTGTTTGTGTTCGGTTTTGGGCTGAATTATGGTTTAAGCATACTTTAATCATGGATTAGTATTTTATGGTTAGTATTTATATGGTAATGTATATATATGTGTGCATGGTGATTTCATTCAAGTGTTTTGGTAATTATGTGGCTGAAGTAATTAAGTTGTTATATTCATTAAGATAAGTAATGTTAAGTGTCTAGGTTATGTATTATATATGAAATATATATGATTTGGTTGGATTTAGTAGTTAAGTGAATATAGGGATGATTTATAAATTGAAGTATGCTTGTAAATGTTGGTGATTAATTACGTTTGGCTTATTGATAGAGTAAATGAATGTATATCTTTGTCAAATTTTGATGTACAAATGCAGGTCAATTATATATGTATAAATGCGGTCCAATTATATATGTATATCTTTGTCAAATTTTGATGTACAAATGCAATCCAATTATATATGTATATGTTGTCAAATTTTGATGTACAAATGCAATCCAATTTGTAATAGGCCATTTTAGCCCGGCCCAAATGCATAAACACGAAAATAAAATACAATAAATTACAGACCAGCTTTTAAACCCAATAACACCCGACCTAATAACCGAATTATAAGCCCATTTTTTGACTCAATTGCGAGGCCCAACCGCCTAAAGTCACGAAACCTTAAGCAACAGATAGCCGATATTGCTTGCCCCACGTCGTCCTTGCACACCACAACCGCCCACGTTCTTCCTCGCAATAACGCCCACGTCGTAGCAACTCCCGCACAACGCCTACACACCGCAAACCACGAATAGCATTAAGAGGATATACACAGCAAAAAACTTGTAAAACGAGGGTGGGCTATATAAAGGGAATTGATTCTAGTTAGGAGCAATTGATTCATTCTGATCATGACATCCTAATCCTTAGGCATAATTAGGTTCATTATACAGGTCATGTTCCTCAGAGAACTGATCGGTGAAACCACCACCTTGCCTCCACAGGTTTGCAATGAGCAGATCGAATATAGCAGATCTTGCCTTCTGATTGACAATGGCGAGATCAAAGACACCACCTTGCCTCCACAGGTTGCGGTGAGCAGATCCGAATATAGTAGATCTTGACTTCTGATCGACAATGAAGCAAATCAAAGACACCACCTTGCCTCCACGGGTTTGCGTGAGCAGATGAATATAGCAGATCTTGCCTTCTGTCATCGACAACGAAGCGGATCAAAGACACCAGCCTTGCCTCCCTGGGTTTGCAGCGGAGCAGACTGAAAATAGCAGATCTTGCCTTCTGTCGACGGAGAAGCGATCGGCTACCACCTTGTCTCCACGGGCGATAGTGGAGCGAGTTGAAGATAGCGATCGTGCCTTCCTCAGACCGACAATGAAGCGATCGAAGATACTAGCCTTGTCTCCCTTGGCAGTAGTGGAGTAGGTTAAAGATAACAGATCTTGCCTTCTTGTACTGACAACGAAGCAGATCGAAGACACTAGTCTTATCGCCTTGACGTTGCAATGGAATAGATTGAGGCCACAGCGGTGAATTCTACTTTCCTGGGCAGCAGTGGAATAGATTGAAGATTTCAGATCTTGCCTTCCTGCATAGACAGCGAAGCAGATCGAAGATGGCGGATTTTACCTCCTCGTGGTTACAGTGGAGTACATTGAAGCCAGTAATTCTACTTCCCTGGGCAGCAGTGGAATAGATTGAAGATTTCAGATCTTGCCTTCCTGCATAGACAGCGAAGCAGATCGAAGATGGCGAATTTTACCTCCTCGTGGTTACAGTGGAGTACATTGAAGCCATAATTCTATCTCCCTGGTTGGCAGTGGAATAGATTGAAGATTACAGATCTTATCTCCCTAGGCAGTAGTGGAGTAGATCGAAGATGGCAGATTTTACCTCCCTGAGGTTACAGTGGAGTACATTGAAGCCAGTAATTCTATCTCACTGGTTGGCAGTGGAATAGATTGAAGATTTCAGATCTTATCTCCCTAAGCGTTAGTGGAGTAGATCGAAGATGGCAGATTTTACCTCCCTGTGGTTACAGTGGAGTACATTGAAGCCGTAATTCTATCTCCCTGGTTGGCAGTGGAATAGATTGAAGATTACAGATCTTATCTCCCTAGGCAGCAGTGGAGTAGATTAAATATGGCAGATTTTACCTCCCTGAGGTTACAGTGGAGTACATTGAAGCCAGTAATTCTATCCCCCTGGTTGGCAGTGGAATAGATTGAAGATTTCAGATCTTATTTCCCTAAGCGGTAGTGGAGCAGATTGAAGATGGCAGATTTTACCTCCCTGGGGTTACAGTGGAGTACATTGAAGCCAGTAATTCTATCTCCCTGGTCGACAGTGGAATCGATCGAAGAATAGCAGATCTTATCTCCCTAAGCAGTAGTGGAGTAGACTGATGACGGCGGATCTTGTTTCCTCGACATTGTAATTGGATAAATTGAAAAAGATAATCATATTTCCCTGAAGTTACAGTGGAGCGGATTAACACCACGGATCTTATCTCTATGAATTGCAAAGGAGCAGGTCGCGTCAACTTTCAGTGGAATAAATTGAAGCTACGAGTCTTATCTCCCTGAAGTTACGGTGGAGCAGACTAGAGATTACAAGTTTTGTTCTTTTGAGAAGTTACAAGGTACAAGTCCTATCTCCTTGATGTTGCAGTGGAGTGGATTGAAGCACCGATTCCTATACCTCTCCAGACGTAGTAGGTTCGAATGAGGCTACTTGAAGAGCGCTAAGGTCCAGTATGCCCGGGCAAAATTGGCCATCTTGAAGTCTTTGCTCTGTTCCCGTTACACGACAACAAGCAAAGAGGGGCAGCTGTAATAGGCCATTTTAGCCCGGGCCCAAATGCATAAACCTGAAAATAAAAATACAATAAATTACAGACCCAGTTTTAAACCCAATAACACCCGACCTAATAACCAATTATAAGCCCATATTTTTGACCCAATTGCGGGCCCCAACGGCCTAAAGTCACGAAACCTTAAGCAACAGATAGCCGATATTGCTTGCCTCACGTCGTCCTTGCACACCGCAACTGCCCACGTTCTTCCCTCGCAATAACGCCCCACGTCGTAGCAACTCCTGCACAACGCCTACACACCTGCAAACCACGAATAGCATTAAGAGGATATACACAGCAAAAAACTTGTAAAAAGAGGGTGAGCTATATAAAGGGAATTGATTCTTTGTAAAATGGGTTAGCAAAAATATTGTATGAAAATTAACAAGAAAATACAAGAGAAAGAAAACGATTTTGGAAGGTAACAGACTTTGTTTTTTCTTTCGTTCTTTTTCTTTTTTATTTTATTTTGTTTTCCTTTTGTTTTAAAAAAATAATAAACGAAGAGGGGAAGGAAAGGAGGACTTTCCGTCGTGAGATTCGTCGAAAAGCAACCTCGCTTGTCGTTTCATGGTCGGAAATAGGAGATGACCGGAATGGTGGAGCGAGATGGAGAGTTGCGACACATCTGTGGAATGCCGGAGAAGTGGTTTTAGGGTTTTAAAATTGGCTTTTATAGGGCATTCTTAAAAAGCGGGCATTTGCGCAATTGATCCCCTATTTTAGCGGTGTTTTTTTTATTTGTTTTGTTTACATTTCTTTTAAATTTCGCAAAATATTTTATTATTGTTTCAATTGGGTCCAATCTTTTTCGGCGTTTTAGGCGCTTTGGGTAAATTGTTTTTTTAGTCCTCCTTCATCAGTATGTTTTAATTTGATCCCTTTCACGTTATTTTGAAATTAGCCTTTTAAATTCTGTTTTTTTTTTACATTTGATCCCTATTTTATTATTTTTAGTTTTCATTATATTGCTAATATTGTTTATTTACATTATTATTACTGTATGGTTATTAGTTTATTATTGTGTGTTATATTATTATTATATTTATTTATATATGCGCATATACATATTAATTTGTTTTTTAATAAAAACATTTTAAATATATATACTATATACATATCCTATATTTTATTATTACTTTATTTTTCTTAGCTTTATGTACATATGTATGCGTATACCTTTGCATTTTATAGTATTTTTATATTTTCTATATTTTACAACCCAAACATATTATTTTCTTATAATATGTATACGTATATGCCCACATTATTCGACATTTTTTAAAATATATATCCTTCACATTTTCTTTTGTACATACATATATGTCCATATTTTTTTATAATTACTAATATATTATGCTTATATTTTCTTTATTTTATATATATATATATATTATGTTATTTTTGTTTACATGTATATATGCATCAATATTTCATCATACTTTTTAAAATAAATATTTTGATTTTATCAAAACATTAAAATTATTTCTTTTTTTATGATTCAAAGATTTTTTAAAAATAAAAAACGATGTTCAAAGTCGGGGATTTTCGAGGAAAATTGAGCCCTAACGTATTGGGTTCCGATTTTCTTTGTTAATTCCAAATAACCGAGAATATTCGTTATTTAAAATATATAAGTAAAAATCATTTTTGGGAACTTAGTTTGTTATGTCCTAACGTATTGGGCATGACATAATTGCTTCCTCGAAATGAAGATTTACTTATAAAGCAAAAGTGATATTCAAAGTTTGAGGATTTTTGAGAAATTGTACCCTAACGTATTGGGTCTCAATTTCTTCGTATGACTTGAATAATTGATTATCCTTTTCAGATTTCAACATTTGATTTTAAAAAAAACCTTTTTGACTCTCGACATTAAGACATCAAATAATCAAATTGGTACCAATTTTGGGCGTTACGAGGGTGCTAACCCTTCCTCGTCACGTTCGACTCCGAACCCGCTTTTCTCAATTTCAGAGACCAAAATTGTTTTTAAGGTGAGCCGATCACACCTCAATAAAGGATCGGTGGCGACTCTAGTTTTTGTTTTTAAAAGTTGACAACTAAATTTTTTGTTTTCAAAAAAATGGTTTCAACAGCTTGGCGACTCCACTGGGGACATTTAGAGAGTCGAGCCATAAATTGATTATTTTTGTCTTTTTGTCAAAAATTGAAAAGTTATTTTAAATCATGATTTTCCTCTTTGCATTCATTGGTTTTATCATATGCTTGCTTGATTGATCTAAGTCCGTTAGTTTATTTGCATTTTGCATTTCATGGTCAATTTTACCCCTTTAAGTGGGAGTGAGAAGCTACTCCTTCGTGAGGTTTTCACCTCCGTGCAGGATAGTGGATCACTTTCGGGATACATCACTTATGTCTTCGTGAGATTTTCATCTCCGTGCAGCCATAGGGAAATGTATTCCCCTGAACCGAACTCGGTCCATATGAGCCTATAATAGGTGAGGATCGAGGAATCTGCTGGTTCGGGTACCTTTGCTCTAGAAGCCAAACCTCATATAGTGAACCTTTAGGAACTCACCCTAGGTAAACTTACTCTTAACCTTAGTAGATACCTAATTAGGAGTTTTACTATTTCTTGGTTATATTGTATTTAATTGATGCTGACTTTTTGTGTTTTACTTTGATTGCATGACATTTCAATTACATGGCATCTCACTATAGAAAAGAGATGTTGATTCAAATTCGATTACTGACTTAGAAAGCTTGTCATGGAATACGGATTTCTTGATAAAATGGAAGATAATACAGTTGCCCGAATATATCCTGAGAAACACGATAAGGGCGATGGAAGAGTTCATGACTTTACTTTGTGGCCCGAGGATTCAAGCTGATTATTCGAGAGCTGTCAACATTCCAAATTCCTTAAAGAAGCTGATAAGCCTTACGAGGATGGGCAGACGATGGATTGCAACCAATATCAAGCAAAAAGGAGCTAGTAGTGCTGTTCATTGGAAATTTGCGAGATTTATCTTAAACATCCAGATGAAGTAAGAAGTCGATGTTTCTTGGAGTATGAGGGCGAGGCCGTACATGCATCCGTTTTATGTAAAGAAGTTTGTCTTCTAGTGAAGTTTTCTAAATGGAATTGAATCAGAATCAACGTCTCTTTATGCATTCATTTCATGCATTCGCATTACATGACATCATATGCATTAAATTCAAATGATTAATAGTAATAATAGAAGTGCAAAATACCCATATTCAATATAGAGTTGAAATTAGAAAGCAAATAAAAAAACCTATTGTGCCCAATTAATCCCTAATTTCTATATTAGGTAAATTACACATGAATTTAATTAATTATAATTTAGTGCAATTATTTACATAAAATTTTAGTTATAGTTTAAATGTAGATATTAAATTTTAATTATAATTCAATTATATATATTTAAAAAATAAGTAATAAAATTATATATATTGCATTCATATCATGTTGTCGTGTTAGGTCAAAAAAAGTATGAAATAGAGAGTTGGAAAAAGACGATACAAAGAAGTACATTAAAGAGGAGATCGGAGAAGATTATGATGATGTGAAATTGGCTTAAAGCCGACCCTAAATTGAAACACCCCCTGCTTCTCCCCATGTGACTATTACTTTTATTGTTTCCCTTCATGTGTTTAATGTGTACCTCCAATTTCATATACTATATATGTATATTATGTTAAATCTATATGCTATACATACAAGCCATTTTCTCTTTTTTTTTTTTTAAATTTTAAAAGAATGGTCCAATTTTAGTTGTTGAAATTTAAAATTTTATTTTTGACATGATAATTTAACTTTTATAATATCATAAGTAGTCTAGATACTTTATTCGAATTAAAATGTTGACATACACATGTCCGAATACACAACCTTCTATTTCTTTTTGAGATATAATAATGGTCAAATTTTAATTTTGGTCCTTATATTTTATGCTCAAATTTGATATTTGATCTCTATATTGTAATATTTGACATAATTTGATACATATATTTTTGTGATGTCATTATTAGTCTAAATACTTGATTCTGGTTAAAATGTTGATGTAAATGTGTCTAAATACATAGCCTTTTACCTTTTTTTTTGAGATTATATAACAATGGACAACTTTCAAATTTTGTCCTTGTACTATACTCAAATTTGAAAATTAATTTTATACTTTAGTTTTTGACACAATTTGGTACTCCACCTTTTTAATATTATTACCTAGTCTAAATACTTTTTTCGATTAAAATGTTGACATAAATTTTAAGAATTACAAACACTTTTATAGTTTCTTGATAAATTCAAGTCTATTAGATTGTCATTTTTTGTTACATGGCTGCAAATATCATAGCATATTTTGAAATTTGAAATTTGAAATCTCAAAGTAGATGGACTAAATTTCATGAAATAAAACTAAAGAGATTAAATTTCTAATTTTGAAAATTACAAATATTTATAGCATATTTTAACCTAAAGTATTTGTATAAATTTAATATATATATTGAAAATTAATGATGAAAAATAGGGTTGTTTGGGATCAATCCCGAGCTCTCATAACTACAACATAATGCTCTTACCATTAGGCTAAGAGGTTATTGGCATATAAACTTAAGGGTAAACTTCCTAGTTGGTTACTCAATTTTTAGAGTGCTTTTATTTTGGTTACCTAAAATAAAATCCTTGTAATTTGGTCACCCAACTTTTAGGGCACTTTCATTTTAATCACCCAAGCATTAAATTTCTAACGGTGGTTAACTGTAAATGCCACATCATTTTTGCACTTTCATTTTGGTCACCCATAAAATATCTTTTTAAAGTATTGGTTGGGGTAAAAAAAATCAAGGATTAGAGTGAAAAATAGTACAAACTAAAATAATACAAAAAAATTTGTCAAATTGTACTTGTTTATCCCATTGCTGAAAATTCTAAATTTGGGTTTTGAAATATACAATTTTAAATATTAAGATTCAAAATTATAGTAACAAATTGGTTTACATTATTAATGGATAAAATTTTTCAACAATTTATTTAATTTTGGTTAAAAATAATAATTTATTTTGATGTTTTAAAATTATTTTAAAAATTATCAATAAAAATATTGTCTTTAATAGTGTTCCACAAAACACAAATTCTTTTTGATTATATGATTTTGAATCATCCATGCTAAGCTAAAAGTAAAGAAAAATTCTTAAAATTAATTAATTTTATCTTCCATTCCAAACAAAACTCATCATTTTTTTTATCATATCTTTACCCAAATGTAGAACAAGCAATTAATTTAATTAATTGCAAGTATCTTTTCTTTTACTTTTACATTAGTATAGAAGATTCGAGAAGTTTAAATTTCATAGATAATTATTAAATATGAGTTATTTGAGTTGATTTTGTTAAGGATAATTTAGAAACATAAAATAAAATTTTAAAATTTAAAAGAAGATTAAATTATTATTTTTTATAACTAGGGGAGGGGAAGGGGCTGTGACTTGGAATTGAACCTAATATCTTATACTTACAATATAATGCTCTGGCCATTAGGTTAAGAGGTTGTTGGCTAAATGAATTAATTTTAATATTATAGTAACAAATCGTTTAACATTATTAATGGATACAAAATTTTCTACAATTTATTCAATTTATTTTGATGTTTTGAAATATTAAAAAATTAAAATTTTCGACAATGGGAAAAACAAGTGCAAATTAACAATTTTATGTATTATTTTGGTTTCTACCGCTTTTTCACTTTAATCTTTAATTTTTTTACCCCAATCAATACCTTAAAAAAAATATTTTTTAGGTGACCAAAATGAAAGCAACCTAAAAATTGGGTGATTAAAATGAAAGTGTTAAATATGGTGTGGTGTGCACAGTTAACCGCCATTAGATATAATAATGCCCGAGTGATTAAAATAAAAGAGTTCTAAAAGTTAGATGACCAAATTGTAAAAATTTCCAAAATAAAATCCGTTTTAAAAGTTGGGTTACCAACTACATAATTTAACCTAAATTTGATATATTAATAGATTATGCTCGGTACATTTTTCATATATACACCGACTATGTTTTTTGCATCATATAGGACATTCTTACTTACATTCTGCACACAAGAAAAGGCTATTGATCAGTTTCTCTCTTGAAAGAGTTAAAATTCCCTCTCTTTGACCCCAAATGATAATGAAAGACAGTTCCTGCTCTTATTTTCATCCCAAAGAAGGTGTTGGGGTATGCCCTTTGTGCTTGAATGAGAGGCTTCTTATCTTAGCTTCAACCACTAGCAGTGACACCCATAGATTTGTTCAACCTGTTTCTCACATAAAATCTCCCAAGTTCTTTGCTTTTACCTCTCTTCTCAATCGTCTTCAGTTCAAGCATTCCAAATCTCAAACTTCTTATGATCCTGATGATGCTGCTTCAACCCCTCAAGCAGGTAATTTTTCCTATTTCAACATAGTTCAAGCAGGTACATTTACCATTATTGTTGGACCAAGCACTTCATTCGTATCAAAAATCATAAAGACAAGAAAGATTATACAATTTTTCTACTCTCAATCCACTACGGGGCCTTTTTTTCGTGTCATTTTTTGCTAAATAATGTTTTCAGCATATAAAACTCAGGTAAAGATAACTTTTCCTTCTATATAATTTTAGTTTTTTAGGGACTTAGACCTGTATGAATCAATTAAGCTAAATCCCGAGTTTGACATCACGACATAGATGTCGGAATTCAGACTCCAAACTTGTTAGATGTCGGTTCTTATAGGTGAGTGCATGAAATTTAGGCTAAATTCCGGTTTCATGCTCCAAAATTTACTTTGGCAGACTCCTTTATCTCAATCAAGTTTGAAGAGGACGGTGTTGGTTCATGGGAAACAGGCGAAGTTACAAAGGTCTCACTTGAGCACTGCACCAAGTCTTGGAACCCCACCACGACCCAGAATCAAAGGGAGGCCAATAAAAGTGTGGTAGAACAGGTCAAACCACGCGGTTTGCTTAGGTGGCAAAAGCGGATAGGCCACTTGTTCCAACTCATCAAAAGTGGAAGAGGTCCAGCAAGCCAAAAGTGTGCCACATTGGCAGCAAGGTAGAGGGAGCCAAGGTGATGAAGAGGGACTGAATAAGGACTCTAACAAAGAGGACCAAAAATAAAGAGTTCCTTTTTTGTTGTTATGCTTTGTTGTATAGAAAAGGGACGCAAAAGCTTTGTCCACTACTCCACTATATCAATTTGTGTCATCGGATAGTGCTTTCGGCTTAAAGTTCAATAAACTACAACTCACAATAATACTTGTCGATGATACCTCTTATCATTTATTCCGGTGCAAATTCCGGTCGGTATCGATTTTACCAAAATATGGTGTATGGACCGATACTAAAGAATTAATTTTAAAATTAAAATTTATTATTTATTTTAAATTTATTTAATTATGAATTGTTATATACATAATATGAAATGATTTTATTGTTTAATTTATGAAATAATTTGCAAAGCATATTAAAAATATTTTATGCAGTTGATGAATTTTTTTATCTTAAAATTCACATATGGTGAAATTTAAATTTATACCTCTAACATTTTTAAAATATTTTCTTTCGACTTTAACCAAAACTTTATTTTTATGAGCATTTTATATTTAAGATTTATTTAATTTTATTATTTGATATTTATAAATACTTTTATTTACATATATCAAATGTTCTTTTAAATCGCAATAATTTGAAATGATAGACCGAAATAGACTAATATTGACACGTACCAAAACAGGTAGAAATATTAGAACTCATAAGTCAAAAATTTACATTATAAAAATTTTGTTTGTACCTTGAGAAGGCTATATTTTATGTTTGATTTAAATACTTCAAATCTCATATCTATCCTTGCTAACATATTCATATCAGACACGTACCATTATATGATCCCGAGTCTTCGTAACAAAGAAAACGGAGAATGGGGGGACTCGAACACTATAGAGAATAACAATCCGACAAGAAAACGCTTCACGTAGATAACGCAATTACAAGAATGATGAAGACAGCATTCTAGTAGAATCACATAGAATGTGGAGTGCCGAGTTCTTCGGCAAATGAAGGTTGTAGGGCTCGGATTCGAACATCAAATTTTCTACGAGTAGAAGCTTCATTACTGGACAATGAATCCGATCCATCTAATACAAGAGGGTGATCGGAAGTTCTATCATCATAAGCATTTCCAATATGGTTGCCACATTTGCGGCAAAGAAGTTTGGTTCTACGGCGGAACAAACCCCACGAATGCTTTGAAAAGTAAGGACCCCATCGGAACTCATCAACTTGAGTAAATCTGCTCTCATCTATACTAAAGAATGATATAATCCCTCTCTTTATTGATTTTCCGTATTTAGAGCCAATTGTTGTAGTGTTTCGACTAGAGGAACTTAGGTTTAGCTCATACCCACAAGAACCACAACTGCAAAAAGAATGGTTTCCACCATTTTATCGTCAGGTGTACAATGTTAAGAAGAAAAAAATCCAATCTGATGCTTATACTACAACATCAGGACGTTCACCGAGTAAGGTATCGTAGTTTGTAATACTTGGAGCACCGAAAAGCCATAAAGAAAGAAACAAACTCTAACTTTGGTTTCCACTTTGAGATGCTTAAATGGACGACAACCAACTAGAAGTAAACAGAATAACAACAATCACATTGGAGTTTATCGCCAGCCTTAGTAACCGACCAAATATAGAAAATTAAGAACTATCAGTAGATGCCAAAGGTAGGGAAATCAAATTACAGCTCAGCAACCGATGAAAAATCGAATCCGATCAGATGTTTCATTACCACATATCTATAAACTATCAAGCATGCTAGAGAATCTGAAAAATTCAAAGTTACCATAAACGTTTCATAACTACATATGTACTGACTATGAAGCAAACTAGAGTATCTGAAGAATTTGAAGTTACCATAAATGCAAAACAACATAGATAATCAGTTCTTGAACATCCTAATATACCTGTAAGATAAAACAGTTTTTATGGTGAATATCATCGGCCATTAAACAGAATATTATCCCAAGAAAAGAAAACCACACAAAAGTTAGCTAATTCCGAATCCCAGCCTCCCCAATCCATAAATTTTGACAGTGATCAAGTATTCTGCTACTGCTGCAACATTCTCATTGACCGACCTATGTTGCTCCGACCCGGACACATATTCAAACATGAGTGGATATGATCATTCAAATACACATAAAAAATTAGTAAAAGGAAAACTGAACTTGCTCTTGTCGGACAAATACTCGTATTCCTCACCCACCCAAGTAACATAGGCATTGACCGTGGTGAAAGTTAAACAACTGGTTTTGCACAGAAATCATAGGGACTAAGCCAATTTTACTCAGGTTAACAAGCATTGTAAAACAAGGTAGGTACTTTTTATGTGATCTTTGAAGATAATATATGTGTGTGTATATATCACCGTTGTCACAGCAAGTGGTCCCAATAACCAATCTTATCAAACTCCAATTAACAGTTAATAATTAACTCTTGGTTAATCTAAACCAGTCCCTTAGTCTACAATCAATGGAAACAAAGCTAAAAACATAAAACTTTACACAAATTAACACAGTTAGACACGGTTAACACAGTCAAGTTCTTGCATAAATCAACAAAAAAACAACAAACCCAGAAAGAGTTATCACATAACAAACAAAACACAGAAATCAAAAACCAAAATTTTTAAACATCCAATTCAACAAAAAGAAGCAATCAAAATTCAGGCCCACAAAAGGAAAGAAAGAAAGAAAGAACAAACCTGTAAGTTACGTGTCTTTGAGAAGCAGAAGAAAGAGAATGATGGAGATTTCCAATAAACATCGATTTCTCCATTGGTTTTTCTACTTCCCACAGAATCAAAAGCTCAGACAATGACTGTGACGGTGATGGAGATGAAAAGAACCCAAGCTCTAAGTTCTAATTGAGGGGTTAACTGTTGGGTCGTCGGCTTAGAAACGTGTCAACCTGAATCAGAAGTGACCTTAACGCCTATTTTTCAGGGCAGACTTATAGAATAATCAAAAAAGGAAGTTCCAAAAACAGCAGCTGTTTGTAGAACAGCAAAAACAAGGCTCTTTGTTGAAAATGGAAAATTAGTTTATGGCTGTCCTTTTTGACGTAATTTATAACCAAAAAAGAAAAAAGTAGAGAGTTTTTTTTTTGCCAAAATTTAAATATAATTAGCTATCATATCAATTAAAAACTATTATGCCATTTCTCTAACATAAAATTAATGGATTAAACCAAAAAAGATACCTTACGTCACGAAGAGGACATTGGTCCGGTACCATAAAAAATTTACATCGGAATCATACTCTAACTTGAGTTTAAATTAAACTCTAGTAAAAAAAGTAAAGATGATAGAAGAGACTCACTCCAATCCATCCTTCTATAAATATCCCCTCCTCCATCTTTGTTAGCTCTTCATACCACCATTACACATTACAAAATCTTGTATAACATAATTATCTAAATAATTAAGGGTGTTGGATTTGGTTAGATTGATTTTTTTTTTTGTAGATTTTTTGAACCGTTGTGGTTTTCAATTTTTCATTTTAGATTTTTAATTTATTTTAGCAAAATGAATTTTATTTTATTTATTTTTGTGTTATTTGGTGAAGTTCCAAAGTATTTTCTATAAATATCTTTAAAAAAATAGTTTTTCTTGTAAATAAAAATAAGATTTATTATTTGCATTAATCTTAATACAAATTGAATATATTTAAAACCGCTAAATATGGAAATTTAGTTGGTAAAAAGAAAATATAATAAATATTTAAGTGAGAAATAATAATTTGGATATCCCATCATTATCAACAAATTCAAATATCTAAATATCCAAATTTATTATCATAAAAGTAAAAGACATCCATTACCATCGTAATTTACATTAAACATGGTTTGGGTATGTTAAAGTCAACATATGTACTATTTTCTCTTGTACATAAATTTACAGTGATACCACATTTTGAACTGAAAAAGAACTTCCTGTATGAAATCAATGGAAAACAAAATGATTGCTTTAAGATGGAACCAAGTCTTCCCGTCATTCGTGGCGTTTCGGATTATTCTGCTGTGGTTTCTTCTCTTTCTTGAAAGCATTGAAGAGGTCGATGCCGAGAAAAGCATTAAGCAAATTCATTCCTGCCATTCCGAGCATGGCAAGTGGCCATTCGATACCCTTTTCAAACTTGGAAGCATCTTTGATTAGCTTTCCGGTAATCAGAATGTGTGATACGAGTCTAGTGAAAACGAACATGATCCAATTAAGAATCCATTCAACCTTCACGACTCGGCTCTCGGCATCACGAACACCGGCCATCCGCCTCAGTTTCCTCACATGTAGAAAGACGGAATGCAGCTGCAACGTCGGAGCAAAAGGTTAACCTTTTAGCATTCCACAACAACGTCAACAACCTTGCTAGCATTGCCATTAATAAAAACTAAAACTTCTCCGAATCTAAACATGATTTTGAGAAAAACCAATTAAGTCGCTTACAGTTTTCACATATCATAAATATCAATATAACAATGAAGAACACCACATCCCAATTCTTTAAAAACAAAGGGCGAAAAAAGATCCCTCATGTGCAACCTATGTTACTCAGATGCATATGAAGAGACGACTTCAAGCTGTCCTAACAAGACATATCCAACAACAAGATGTATGCCTCACCAATGAATATTGGTCTACCCGCCACATGTTGAATTTTAACCGTTTCCCTAATCCCATCTTAGTGACTACCAAACAACACTACAAGCTACATATAAGTTTAAAAAGTGTAATTATTTATCTTGAACTATAAACACGTCCTACTAAAATTATGTTTCATTAGCAACCTGTATAATTCTTTCAACTTTTTGGCCGAAAAGGAATTGAAACATACCTCACAAATGAGAGTGAGAATAAGATAGTTGATGGTTATACGTCGATACAATGCAAGGGTGAAGCAAATAAGGAGTACTAGATGATGGGTTAAGATGGAAGGGATAAAGCCACTATATAGTCGGTACTGCAGCATATCTTGCTGATCATACGCGAAGTAACCACATGAAAAGCAAAGAGCCTGGTATGCCCATGGCCAGGTACCCTCAACAAGTTCCTTATGCTCAAACATCCTCTTGAAACTGGTTAAGGACCATTGATTAAGCAGAATGAAAACCACTGCAGAGAAAGTAGATAGAAAACAGAATTTAAGAAACCCGATCAAGGAACAAAACCACTCGGAAACACAAGGATTGATAAGAAGAAAGGTCCATATGCATAGCCTTGCTTCACATGGGAGCTCTTGCTTTCATCCTTAAGAAGTATAGCTTACTCATTAAAGATGTTAAGACGCTCTTTACTCGGCGTCGACTTGCTGCACCACTCTTCATCTAGTAACAAGCCTATGAAGAATATCTTCAATTCATATATATAATTGGTTTGTTATCAATACGGATTATCCAACACCACCTAAGCTTGAAGTGATGTTCTTAGCAATACATTCCTATGTGTATATATATATTTGAAATTTCCAGTTTGTGCAATTTAAATTGTGTGTCTTTTAATTTATTTAAATTTAGAATTTACATGTTAGTCACCAAATTAACTCTTAAAATGTAAAACTCAAATGCAGTGTTTTTGAATATATATATATAGGCCTTTAAGTCCAAAATATCCAATTTCTAATATAGTATACATAATGTTTTCTAAAAGCAAATTCAATAAAATGGGTCCAAAATAGCTAACTTCAGACCTTCTAAATTCCCAAGAAAAAACAATAAAAGCCAAAAAAGATAAACCCCAAATCTCTGCTATGATTAAGGAAACCTAAGCAGACAATAAAGCTAAATAGACAATAGAATACAAGGAACGAAAAAAGATACAAAAACCCAAGTCAGAAATATGAAATCAGAAAGGCAAAAGTGAAGGGAAGGGGAACCTGAAATGGAAGTAACGGCAGAGTGAAGGAGAGAAACAGAGGTGTTAACAAAGAGAGGGTCACGAGAGACGGAAAACCTAATGACCCAATTGGCAAATTGGTAAAAGAAACCCCCAGCAAAGATGTAAAGGAGGTCCCTCCGCTTGTTGAAGAGGATTTGGAAGAAAACAGAGATCACCCAGAGAAGCAGAGTCGCTGAGAAGAAAGTGGACACTTTGGTGGTGCTGGAACTTTGATGTGTTGGAGGCATTGCTGTGGCTGTTTGTGAAACAAGAATGGAAGGAGGAAAGCGAGAGAGTTTGCCGCTTTGAATCCTGAAAAAGGAAGGAAGATTAGATTGCTTATGTAAACGCGCAAACTTACTCCGCCTGTCCACTTGTCGAATGTGCGGCCACGTTAGAGCATAGGGACGTGTTTTAAGTAGGATTCTACGAAATAAAGAAATTTGGTGAAAAAATGACGCCATTAGTCAAGAGTTGGTAAAATCGAGTCTTCTCAAGAAAAATTAAGATTGGAGACAGTTTAACATGCTATTCAACTTTTTCGACTTAACCTTGATGTTCTTATAGCGATTTCTTGCCTAATGTCTATTATATGGTCTAATCACGTTGTGAAAGTTAAAAAGGTACCGCAAATTTAATCATTATCTTATAATATTTGACAAAACAACTTTAGATACATGTTATGTAAATGTAAAGGAGGGTTTGTATTTTATAAAAGTTGAGGCATTAGATTATATAAAATTTAAAAGAGATTAAATTTTGAGCATAATATGAGGACTCAAACTCAAATTTGGAAAAAGTAAAGTGATCGTGGTTGAAATTAAACCATTAAAGCTTAAACACTTGCATGTAAGGAATGCCTAAGGCCTGAAACTTAAAATAGAAACAAAAAGATTAGATAAACCAAAATACGTACGCAATAGATTTAGGGTTGGATAGCTGTGTATAAGTGTTGATTTTATAATCTGAACTCCTGTAAGCAAATGGCACATTCATCCTCTCTCTTCGTCATTGAATCCCATTTAACCCTTTCCAGACCTTCAATCGATGACCTACTTGCTGGCGTGAAGTTGAACACAACGTTCATCAATAATTCATCAATCAACTCATCATCATAATCAATATCATAAAGCAACTCATCATCATAGTCAATATCATCATCCTCGATGATGTTCACATCAACAACTATGTCCACAACCACCTCTATATTTATTACTTTAAGCCCAAGGTTCATTGGGTTGCTATTTGCATCCCTCGCAAAACGTAAAATGGGAGGAACGGCAGCGAACTCAATGAATTCTCGAGAAACTCTTGAATGAGGAATTATGCAGTCAGTGATGTCTCGATGATTTAGTTTAGACAAAAACATATCTCGATCAAAAATCAGGCTTTGTTCAAAGGTATCTACAGTGATTTCGGAGTTGAGAGATGGAACATAACGAAACTCTATATCGATGTTGAAAACATTATCATCAATTTCTTCTAAGTCGGGCTCGTTTTCTTGCCTAATATTCACCTTGTAACATAAAGCCATGGTAGTATTTTGAATTTTTTTTCTTTGTTATGATATGATTTTGAAAGTGAAGAAATAATACATTTATAGATAAATGTGTTTTAATTATACTCTAATTAGGAATTCAATAGAGAAGTTGAAGTTGGAATTAAACACTGTTCTTATATGATTTTTTTAAAAAAAATTGTTAACATGATTTTGAGAAAAAACTTTGCTAGCATTGCCATTAATAAAACCTAAAATTTCTCCGAATCAAAACATGATTTTGAGAACCAATTTGGTCGCTTACAGTTTTCATATATCATAAACATCGATATAACAATGAAGCACACCTCATCCCAATTCTTTACAAAGATCCTCCATGTGCAACCATGCGAAAAGTAAAGAGCCTGATATGCCCATGGCCAAGTACCCTCGACAAGTTCCTTTTGCTCAAACATCTTCTTTGTTTCTGCTCTCCCCGTCATCGCCTTCGGCGAGCAGCTGAGCCTAGATACAGGTTTGTCACTGTTCCATTCATGAAACAGTATTCAATGGTGAAGTTAAAAGGTTATGTTTAACATGGATTTGGGTTTAGATGGGAGCCTAAGCACGGTTGAATTGTTGGCATCGACTGCCCTTTGCGGTATTCTACACTCGATATTCGGTGGCCAACCACTTTTGATTCTTGGAGTTGCAGAGCCAACTGTTATCATGTATACATATTTGTATAACTTTGCAAAAGGAAGAGATGACTTGGGGCAGGAACTATGCTTGGCTTGGGTCGGATGGTAAAACGAGTCTCCGTTGTTATAGGTTTTGCGAAAGTTTTGGAAAGTACTGGATCTTCTAAGTTGATAAACGTTTTGCAGGGTTTGTGTTTGGACTGCTCTCTTGTTGTTTCTGCTTGCAGTATTCAATGCTTGCACGGTAATTAACCGGTTCACAAGGATTGCAGGCGAGATTTTCGGCATGTTGATCAGTGTTCTGTTTATTCAAGAGGCTATAAAGTATAAAGGTAAAAATCTGATCAAAAGAAAATAAATCATCTACTATATGAAGTTCTAAACACCTACCGATGATTCGATTGCAGGGAGTTGTGAGTGAATTTCAAGCTCCCGATCATCAAGACGCGAAGTCAGAGAAGTATCAATTTCAATGGGTTTACACAAATGGATTGTTGGGAATCATGTTCTCGCTTGGCCTTCTCTATACCCCCTTGAAAAGTCGAAGGGCGAGGTCATAGTGGTATGGCACAGGTTTGTCAAGCAAACAAATTCATAGCATTTGACTATTTTCGGGTTTAGTATACAAAATAAGCTCTCATAAATGGTCTTTGAATGTTGTGCGTGGTGGTTTAGAAGCTTCATTGCAGATTATGGGGTACCTTTAATGGTTGTAGTGTGGACAACAATGTCATTTAGTGTACCAAGCAAAGTTCCTTCTGGGGTTCCAAGAAGGCTTTTTAGTCCTCTGCCATGGGAACCTGCATCATCACAACATTGGACCGTAATTAAGGTAACCGTACTCGCTTATCGTGTATGTCTTGCAAGAAAAGGCTACAAGGTTCAAGGTTGACAGTGTTATAAATAATCAAATTGCAAGATATGGGAAGGATCCCTCCATTGTACATCTTTCTTTGCATTTATTCCAAATTGTGATGATTGCGGGACTTTACTTTTTGACCACGTGTGTTGCTTGCGAATGGCACAAGAAAAGGAATTCAATCTCAAGAATCCATCTGCATATCATTATGACATCTTGCTGCTTGGATTCATGGTAAACCTCATGCTCCAACGGTACGACCACCCGAATTATAAACAATCTTATCGTATACTCACGTTTTACCACCGGGAACATGCTTGCAGACTTTACTTTGTGGACTAATATGCCTCCCTCCTTCGAATGGAGTCCTACCACAGTCTCCTATGCATACTAAGAGCCTTGCAGTTCTCAAAGGGCAGGTGGGTACGTACATTCTAAAGCAAAGTTTCCTACCAGATATAATTGACCTGGTTACATGTTTACGAAATGCAGATCATCCGACAAAGATGGTGCAGAGTGCTAAAGAAAGCATAAAGCATAAAGCTAGTGACTCCGAAATATACAGCAAAATGCAAGCGGTGTTCATCGAAATGGACAAGAGTCCAGAAGTAAGTGATCCTTTATCTTGAAACATTGCAAATGACATTTTAGTCCACAACTCGTAGTTTTGCTTCAACTCCGAATTGCTTGTCCGTATTCTCCGAATACATAACGATAAGTCTTATACAATGCCTGCATCTGACCTTAACTGTTCAAGTTACAGACTGCAGTTATTAAAGAGTTAGAAGACTTGAAGAAGGTTGTTATGAAAGGTGAAAATGAAGGAGAAATAAAAAAGGAAACATTTGATCCTGAAAAGCATATCGATGCCTACTTGCCAGTTTGAGTTAATGAACAGAGAGTGAGCAATCTTTTGCAGTCACTCCTAGTTGCTGCATCAGTATGCGGTATGCCTGCAATCAAGTTGATACCTACATCGGTTCTTTGGGGATATTTCGCGTACATGGCCATCGATAGTCTTCCCGGGAATCAGTTCTGGGAAAGGATGTTACTTCTCTTCATTGCACCTAGCCGGCGATACCAGTATGCACTCTTTGCTTCAACTACCTTGATTGTTCACAATAAACACATTGCTAGGCAATGTTGCTAATTCCTCTGTTGCATCAATGATCCAAATTTGCAGGGTGTTGGAACATGTTCATGCTTCATTCGTGGAGTCGGTACTGTACCGATTTATCGCGATATTTACGCTCTCCCAGTTCATATATCTCCGCATATGCTTTGGTGTAACATGGATTCCTATAGCTGGAATCTTGTTTCCATTGCCGTTCTTCCTTCTCATCATCATAAGGCAATACATTCTCCCAAAGCTCATTCTCCCAAATTATCTCCGTGAACTCGATGAGGCCGAATACGAGGAGCTTACCGGTGCCTTCCCAAGAACATCCCTCAGCATCTCTTCAAGGGTATTTGCTATTGGTCATTTTCTATTTGTAGAGCCATAAAAAACTAACAAAAACAGCTAAAAATGTTGAGTTTTTTTTTTTGTTAAGAAATGGATATATCTCGTCTTGAGAATGAGGCTGATGCGGTTGAAAGGTTTGATGCTGAGTTATTAGATGAGTTGACAACAAGTAGAGAAGAGTTAAAGCTCCGAACTGTTAGCTTCAGTGAGGAGCGGAAGGGACAGGTAGGATGCTCCAATTTTTTCGTACCTGTTTTAGGCATTCACATGTGGCATATTAGCACAATGATATGACTTTCAAAAATATTTTAAATACATGAAAAAACTCAAAAAAGAATCTAAGCATAGGTTTGTGAAATGCATGTCTATATCCAATAACATAGTTTTTTTGTGCATGATAATCTTTTCGCTATATTAGTCTAAGTTTTTGTTTTCTTTGAATTACCTATATTAACATTCGTGTTTGACATATAGGATATGACTTTAAAGAATTCTTCACGTACATGAATCAACTTTGAAAATTCTAACTATACCCATCTATGAATAACATAACTTTTTTATGAATGATTATCTTGCCAATGAATTTTATATAACAATGTCTTTTATATTTGTATTTTGCAGGTTTATCCAAAGGATATTGTTGAGGAAGAATGAGATTGAGAGATAAGAGTTGAAAAACATGAACATCATATAGGCTTCTTAGATGTTTTCCTTCTCTCTTTTTTTCCCTTTTTCCTTCATGGTTGTGTCGAAACTGTTTTTTGAAAAACAAAAATTTTAGTTGTCGACTTTAAAAATAAAACTGGAGTCGCCACCGATCCTTTATTAAGGTGTGATCGGCCCACCTTAAAAAATATTTTGGCCTACGAATTTTGAGAAAATGAGTCCGGAGTCGATTCACATACGAGGAAGGTTAGCACCCTCGTAACGCTTGAAATCGGTACCAAATTGATTATTTAATGTCTTAGGGTCGAGGGTTTAAAAAGATTTTAAAATCAACTCAAACGATAGAATTTAAAAATGGATAATCAATTGCTCAAGTCATGTAAAGAAATCGAGTCCCAATACGTTAGGGTACAATTCCTCATAATTCCCGAACTTTGAATATCACTTTATTTTATGCAAAAATTTTCATTTTGAGAAAGTAACATGCCACACCCAATACGTTAGGACACAACAAGTTAAGTTCCCAAAATAATTTTTATACTCATGCATTTTGAATAAAGAATATCCTCGGTTATTTAAGATTAACAAAGAAAATCCGAACCCAATACGTTAGGGCTCAATTTCCTCGAATATCCCAAACTTCGAATATTGCTTTTATTCAAAATAAAACTTGAATCAAGTAAAAATGATTTTGATTTATCGAAAAAAAAACCAAGATTTATTTTCCAAAGGGTATGTTAAAAATTAATGTACAATGTGAAACACAATGTTAATTTCTAACATATATGAATAAATATTTACAAATATATACAAGTACAATTTACAAGTAAATTAAAAATGTGAGTGTGCATGTATCTTTTTAAAAACATATAAGTTTACATGTGAGAAAAATGAATGAAATATGTAAAAAAAAACCTCACCATAATTTTACGAAAATGTATATACTTATGTATGTGAAAATTGTGAAATAAAACAAAAAAGGTGTATGCGTGTATATTTACAAAAAAACAAAAAATGTATAAGTATATATGTATTGGTAAAACATGAAAATATGTGTGTATTTAAAAAATTATATATGTACAATATGTATATAGAGTAATGAGATACATGAAATAACAAAAAATATTTATAATGATTAAAAATGTATGTATATTATAGAAAAGGTATAAATGAATGTTTTGAGTTATAAAATATAAAATGTGTATGTATATTTATATATGGACATATATTTGTAAAGAAAGTGAAAATGATATAAAAACATGCGTATATATATATATTTATGAAAGTAAAAGAGAAAAATAAAAAAGTAAAAAATAAAAATAAACCAAAGTATAGAAGTATATATATATATGCATATAAAAGTGAGGAAATAAAATACTATGTATAAAATATGTACCAAAATACGTGAACTATATACAAAACAATATATATATATAAATATAAAAAACCGAGGCATGCCTAAGGATATAAAAATAATAAAATGAGAATAAAAATAAAAATAAATAATAATAATATAGTACTAAATAATACAAAAGAAACTAAAAAAATCGATTAAGGATCAAATTGAAAACTAAGCAGAACTTAAGGGCCGCATTTAAAAATAAAAAATCTGAGAAGGGATTAAATAGAAATGCGCGCAATAAAAGGGGGTCCCAAACAGAAATTAACCCATTCTCTCAGAACGTTGCGCAGCAGCATGGGCCAAATTGAAATAAAAATAAAATATGCGTCCCAATTTAAAAAGAAACAAAACAGGTTTAATTGAAGCGTGTTGCAAAAAGGAGGGATCAATTGCGCAAATTTCCCACCTGACTTCAGAGCGCGCGGATCCTCCCCTACGGGTCGGGTAACCACGCGGGTCAGGCCTGGGAAAACGGCGCCGTTTTGATCTTTTATTAAAAACAAATTTTTTACCAAAAAAACCATTAAAACCCGATTGAAAGAAGGAAAAAAAATAAAAAAGAAAAAAATCCATATACCCTCTGCTAGGGTTTCATTTCTGCGCCGCCGTCGCCCTCAATCCCCTCACCAAAACTCCGATTGCGACGGAGATGGTGGTGGCGCGGCGGCTCCGACAAAAGGGTAAGCCTTTCTCCCTTCTCTTTTATATTTTTTTAAACAAAAAAAAACACTAGGTGCGTAAATAAATAAATCAAACACCCACAAAACAATCTAAAAAAATCACCTCTATTATTCAAAAAGTTTGAATCCCTCTCCCCATTTACAAATTTTAATCGGCTTTTAAATAGCCGAAAGTAACAAAAAAAATAAAAATCAAAACAGAAAATCCCCTCTTTTTTGTTATTTTTCCTTGTCGTTGGTGCCTTGTTCCTGTTTATTGCTGCAGGTGCAAGACAAGGCGCACGTGGAGGCGCGATTTGCGCGGAGAGGGACTCTGGCTGCTGCGGTAGAGGCGGCTGCGTATAGGGGAGGCTGGTTTAGGGTTTCAGCAAACTAATTTTGCTGGGCTAGGGTTCGAAAAAATGGTTGTTGGACCGTACAGGTTATTGGGTTTGGGCCCAGGCACTATTGGGCTTGTACAGCTGCCCCTCTTTGCTCATTGTCGTGTAACGGGAGCAGAGCAAAGACTAAAAGCCCAATTGTGCCTGGTCTTATCGAGCCTCAACTTCTTCAGTGCTTCTTTCTTCAGGTAGCATCATTCCTTCCTACTGCATCTTCAGAAGGAAAAGTACTTCCTAACGAAATTTGAGTCGCCACTGATCCTTTATTAAGGTGTGATCGGCCCACCTTAAAAAATATTTTGGCCTACGAATTTTGAGAAAATGAGTCTTCAATGTACTCCACTGCAACCTCAGGGAGGTAAAATTCACCATCTTTGACCTGCTCAAGCTGTCGAAACCGTTTTTTTGAAAACAAAAATTTAGTTGTCGACTTTAAAAAAAAAATAAAACTGGAGTCGCCACCGATCCTTTATTAAGGTGTGACCGGCCCACCTTAAAAATTATTTTGGTCTGCGAATTTTGAAAACAGGTTCGGGAGTCAGTTACGCACGAGGAAGGGTTAGCACCCTCGTAACGCCCAAAAATCGGTACCAAATTGACTATTTAATGTCTTAGTGTCGAAAGTTAAAAAAGATTTTAAAACAAGTTTGGATGATGAAATTTGCAAAAGGATAACCAATTGTTCAAGTCATGTAAAGAAATCGAATCCCAATACGTTAGGGTACAATTTCTCATAATCCCCGAACTTTGGATATCTCTCTTATTTTATGAAAATCTTCATTTCGAGAAAGTAACATGCCACACCCAATACGTTAGGACACAACAAATTAAGTTTCCAAAAATGATTTTTATGCATTTTGAATAAAAAACTATTCTCGGTCATTTAGGATTGACGAAGAAAATCGGAACCCAATACGTTAGGGCTCAATTTCCCTCGAAAATCCCAAACTTCCAAAAATACTTTTATTCAAAAAACCTTTAAATCAAGAAAAAAATTTTGATAAATGGTAAAAATCAAAATATATATTTTAAAAAAAAAACAGGTATGTTAAAAAGTTAATGTATAACATGGAACCGAAATTTAAAATTAAATTATACACGTATATATACATTTACAAAATATACGGATATAGGCACATACAAATAAATTTAAAAGTACACATGTGCATGGGCTTAGCATACATATAAGAATACATAAAACACATCAATCCAAAAACCTAATAAAATGTATGCATGTATTTGAATATTATGAGAATGGAAAGTTTGGATATATACTTATGCATAAAACAAAAATGTGCAAGTATTCTAAAATGTATATGCATACATATATATATGTTTGTAAAAATTTATGAAGAATAATATATAAAATACGTATATACATATTTACAATGGTAAAAACAAAATTGAATCTAAAATATAAAGGTGTATATAAGTATGTATATATATATATAGAAAAATAAAGATGTATTTAGAGCCATATAGATATATATGAATTATTAAATATATGGAAAAACAAATGAAAATATGTACATAAAAAGAGGTATGTATGTAGGTATATTTACAAAAAGCAGGAAAAAACTAAAGTATAAAAATGTTTATATATGTATATAGAAGTTATGAAAGAAAGTAGAAATGAAACATGTGAATAAAATATAATATATGTATACTATAAAAACGTACCTACATATATATATATATTAAAAACATGCATGTATTCTATATATAAAAGTATATATATATTATATAAGAACCATGCGAATGAGTATAGAAATAATAATAGTAATAAGCAATAATAAATAATACAATAACAATGGTATTTAAAAAAGAAAAGAGAAAAAACGGACCAAATTGAATAAAAACTAAAATAAATGGGGCAAATTTTAATAAAAATAAAAACAAAAAGAAGAAAGGGACCCATTCGAATGCGCGCGAAACAAGGGAGGGCCAAAAATGCAATTATCCCGCATTCCTCAAAACGCAGCGCAACAATGGACTAAATTGCAATGAAAACCAAATGCGCGGCCCAATTTTTAAAAAAAGTAAAGAGGATTCAATCGAAACACGCTGCAAAAGGAAGGGCCAATTGCGCAAATAGACCATGTGACGTCAGAGCGCGCGGATCCTCCCCTTCGGGTCGGGTCACCGCGCGGGTCTGCCTTAATGAAAACGGCGTCGTTTTGATTGTTAATTAAAACAAATTTTCCCTTTCAAAATCATTTGAAACTGAATGAAAAGAGGGAAAAAAAAACTATGCTTCTGGTGCTCTGCTAGGGTTTCACCCCTAGCGTCCTCGCGTCGCCCCTCCGGCGATTCGGACGATCCGAAGTCCGACACCGATTCCGACGACTCAGGTAAGTTTTCTTTTTCTTTTTCTTTTTCTCTGCTATTTTAAATGAAAACAAAATGAAAAATAAAAGAAAATAAAAAAAATAAAACAATAGACCCTTTTAACAAAAAAAAGTAATCACCTTTAAAAACAAGTTTATTGCTTTTTTATTCTTGATTCCCTATCAAAAGATCCGTCCCATTTACAGATTAAAATATAGCCTTTTATAGGCCGAAAGAAAAAACAAAAAAAAAATTATTTGCTTGTTTTTTCCCCTTCGGACTCTTTAAGTCCGCGTTTGCAGGTACGTGGAGAGTCTGGCATGCGTGGAGGCCGAGACTTGCGGCGTCCGGATCTTCTTGGGGCGCAAAAAGCGGGGAGCTGCGGCGCTCCCATGTTGTCATTAGGGTTTTTAGTTTTGGTTTAGTTTTGGGTCTGTAAGGCCATTGGGCTTGTAGCTGGACTGTTTTTATTATTTGGGTCAATTAATTGGGCTTGCACTGCCTTCTTTTTGTGTTTGGACCCAGGCCGATTGGGCCTTATTACAGGTTGAATCTGAAAAATTTCACTTAGCCCTTCCAAATATGTAAAATGTAAATATACTTTCAAGTAAACTACAGAAACATGCATGTAGTGTGTCTTTTCACCTTCAACACGTAAATCTATTTCCATGTAAAGTGCAAATCTATTTCATTGTTTTTTTTCAAAGGGAAAAAAAGAAATATGGTTGTCGACCGGTCTGGACCAATCAGTTAGGGTATTGGTCCAGAAAGATATTAGACCGGTTGATTTGTGAATAAAAAAGAATTAAGTTAAAAAACTAGTTGAACTATTTTTTATTTGTATTTTTATAAATCTCTTAATGACTAATTTAATTTAATTGTACAAACCAATTAAACCGACAAATCAATAATTTAATCATCAATCTGATTTTAAAAACCTTTCCTTAATCACACAAAAAAGAAATAAATTGGGGAATTGTCATTTTCAACATAAAATCCGTTCAGATTCTAATAAAATAATAATTTTGCTGACGAAGTTAAAATCCACCAAAATATTTCGTCACTAAAAAGCATTTTACTTGTAGTATTAGCAACAAAAGAACCTGTAGAGACTAATATTATACGTGCAAACATGAGTAGTCCCAGAGGCTAGAGAGATTTTCGATTGACAATATTATTGTCGAGATAGTGAGATTATTTTTTAAAAAATGATTGCAGAACGAAATGTCCTGTAATAATAAAATTCTCTCATGTAATAACAAAATCCCGTCATTGTATAAAAGGTAAAAAAAAAAATACAAATAGTGAGGTCCCCTACCATAACTCACGCAAACCTCAAACATTTGAGGTAGGGTGTTAGAGAAAGATATATTTGGTTTGTTTTAAGTGTTTTTAACTTGGGATTTTCTTTACAAGCTCATTAGTTTAAGTTACAGTTGTCTATCCTTCGTTGGGTGTTTGAAGAGGTGGATTCTGCATGTGCACTTGATCACCCATTAAAGAAATCTCAACATTTGCATTTGATGGGATTTGGACCTGTGCCCTACAACATAGAGGGAACTTATGAAAAAAAAAACTCATTCAAATACCAACCTTATCACAGTTTACCAAGACAAGCTATTACTAACATTGCCTAAAACACAAAGCAAGAAGGTAAAGACTTAGGCCCCATGGCTTTTGACGTCAAAACTGCGGTGCGAAAGTGTTTTTTCACCGAAACACAAAAGCTGATATTTAGGTACTTTTAGCTTTTGGCTTTTGTGTTTGAGAGTGAAAAATATCAAAATATCCTTATTTATATTAATTATTTAAAAGGTATATAAAAGTAGATTAATTTATATTTTATGTATCACCATATTAAAATATTAAAATCTAATTTATTATTATATTTAAGTTATTAAATGATTTTATGTATCATTAATTTTACAATAATATATTAATTACTTAAAAGGTATTTAAAATTTAAACTTAATGTACCATTATATTAAATTATTTAAATATCGTATAATTTAACTAATTTTAACTTTCACGTACCATTATATTAAATTATTTAAATATTGTATAATTTAACTAATTTTAACTTTTAACTTCGTGTCTAAAATAATATTTTAACCTTCAACTATAATTTTCTTTTAAAACAATAGAGAACACTAAAAATTAATAAACCACACTTTTTCACGGTATCTTTCTATCACACTTTTGAAAAACATTTATTGACCACAATAAAAAAACGTAGATATTCAACAAGGAAAAAACTCAGACGACGCAAAGCACAATTCTAAGATGGCATAATTCTTCAAAGCCAATTAAATGTGCGTACGTGTCTCAACAATTTTGATCCTCCAATTTGCCCATCCTAGAAAACAATCACATAACATTCTCATTATTTGGTAAAAACTCAAATGACAATTTTATCCACCAAAAACAAAGTCATTGTGGTTATAAAACGTGCATGTAGCATGCAACTCCTCCCTGTCACACGTATTGCTCAATTACAAGTTGCCAAGACTCCTACCCCTCTTAAAAAGTATAAATCTGAAACTACATTACTTCGTTTTGGGAAAGGGCACTTTATAACTATTACCTCATATTTCCTTTGACTTGAGTTAGAAAATTGTTATACATGCCTCACCAACCATGTCTAAGATAAACTCACTCGTCAGCGACGCCTCAATAAGTATGATCTTCACAATCACATACATGGTTGACACGTGGAACGATTTCACTCTACTTCATCAAAGATAGATTTAGAACCTTCTCGCATGAAACACACATGAGACTTTATCAAGTCTATAATTGATATGAGTTATTTGCTGAATCTAATCCCATCGATTACTAAAAATTTAGATTACCTATAACCATAAGTTGTCTTCTCACATTATAATCTAAGTATGTAATATAATTTAACGTTTGTTAAACCTCAAATAACCAGTGAACCAATTTTTATTTATACAATTTACTTTACTTGTAAAAATATTGTGGACATCATACAAAAAATATTAAATAATTATATAATAAGTTTTTTATTTAATCAATTCGAAAAATTACAAGTACATCATGAAAAAATCATTACAGGGAAAAATGCTAACAATTCAATTAAAGCAAATCTTAGCACACCTCCACTGTTTGAACTACCATGTTCTTTCTTCTTCCTAATTTTACCCTCAATATTAAAGATGTTAAGACGCTCTTTACTCGGCGTCGACTTGCTGCACCACTCTTCATCTAGTAACAAGCCTATGAAGATTATCTTCAATTCATATATATATATAATTGGTTTGTTATCAATACGGATTATCCAACACCACCTAAGCTTGAAGTGATGTTCTTAGCAATATATTCCTATGTGTATATATATTTGAAATTTCCAGTCTGTGCAATTTAATTTGTATGTCTTTTAATTTATTTAAATTTAGAATTTACATGTTAGTCACCAAATTAACTCTTAAAATGTAAAACCCAAATGCAGTGTTTTTGAATATATATATATATATATATAGGCCTTTGAGTCCAAAATATCCAACTTCTAATATAGTATACATAATGTTTTCTAAAAGCAAATTCAATAAAATGGGTTCAAAATAGCCAACTTCAGACCTTCTAAATTCCCAAGAAAAAACAACAAAAGCCAAAAAAGATAAACCCCAAATCTCTGCTATGATTGAGGAAACCTAAGCAGACAATAATGCTAAATAGAACAACAGAATCAAGGAACGAAAAAAGATACAAAAACCCAAGTCAGAAATATGTAATCAGAATGGCAAAAGTGAAGGGAAGGGGAACCTGAAATGGAAGTAACGGCAGAGTGAAGGAGAGAAACAGAGGTGTTAACAAAGAGAGGGTCACGAGAGAGGGAAAACCTAATGACCCAATTGGCAAATTGGTAAAAGCAACCCCCAGCAAAGATGTAAAGGAGGTCCCTCCGCTTGTTGAAGAGTATTTGGAAGAAAGCAGAGATCACCCAGAGAAGCAGAGTTGCTGAGAAAAGCGCTATAGAGGTTAAAACGATTGAGATAACACAAGGTCCTTGGCTTAGGGTCGATGGGGGGCCATAGAGGAACCCAACTGCTCAACAACAAAACCACACATCACAAATTTGCCCAAGATTATGGGTAAGGGAAAATCGATGATCCAAGGGTCTCTTCATATCAAGTAGAAATCTCTTTAACCCTAATGCTCACTCTAAAACAAGCAAAGTTGGTTCCGTTGAAACCAAATGATATTATAGGGGATCCACAAAGATATTGAACCATCCCAAACTCGGAGGGAACAATTTTGGGAGACAGTTGTGATGTTCAACTGCCACTTTGCACTCAGCAAAATATATTGAATCTGTGGGAGAATGGCTCCATTAGCCAAGAATGTGAAATCCAGTTTTCTCAAGAAAATTAAGATTGCAGATTGTTCAACATGCTATTCAATTTTCTTGGCTTAATTTTGAGGCTCTTATCATTATATATTCTAATGACGTTGTAAAAGTTAAAAAGTACCATTAAAAATTAAAATTTCAATAATGAAAAAGAATTAGATATGTGATAAAGGGTTACACTTACAATTGAGAGTAATGTTGATCAACATTTTTTATATATAATTTACTTTGTGAAAATACAAAAATCAAAAGCATGTTAAAAATAAGAGACTCGAAATAAATATAGAATTAAAAGTGAATCAAAGTTGGCATCTCGTATCGACACAGTGGGCAAATATGATTAGTTTCCAACCATTTAACGATGCAACCATCATGGTAACCATGGCCACAAGGCATCCAAGCAACCTCCTCGCCTTCCACAAACTCCTCCAAGCAAATGGCACATTCATCCTCTCTCTTCGTCATTGAATCCCATTTAACCCTTTCCAGACCTTCAATCGATGACCTACTTGCTGGCGTGAAGTTGACCACAGCGTTCATCAATAATTCATTAATCAACTCATCATCATAACCAATATCATCAATCAACTCATAATCATAATCAATATCATCATCCTCGATAATGTTCACGTCAACAACTATGTCCACAACCACCTCTATATTTATTACTTTAAGCCCAAGGTTCATTGGGTTGCTATTTGCATCCCTCGTAAAACGTAAAATGGGAGGAACGACAGCGAACTCAATGAATTCTCGAGAAACTCTCGAATGAGGAACTATGCAGTCAGTGATGTCTCGGTGATTTAGTTCAATCAAAAACCTATCTCGATCAAAAACCAGGCTTTGTTCAAAGGTATCTACAGTGATTTCGGAATTGAGAGATGGAACATAACGAAACTCTAAATCGATGTTGAAAACATTATCATCGAATTATTCTAAGTCGGGCTCATTTTCTTGCCTAATATTCACCTTGTAACATAAAGCCATGGTAGTATTTTGATTTTTTTTTCTGTGGTATGATATGATTTTGAAAGTGAAGAAATAATACATTTATAGATAAATGTGTTTTAATTATACTCTAATTAGGAATTCAATACAGAAGTTGAAGTTGGAATTAAACACTGTTTTTATATGATTTTTTCAAAAAAATTGTTAACATGATTTTGAGAAAAAACCTTGCTAGCATTGCCATTAATAAAACCTAAAATTTCTCCGAATCAAAACATGATTTTGAGAAAAAACCAATTTGGTCGCTTACAGTTTTCATATATCATAAACATCGATATAACAATGAAGCACACCTCATCCCAATTCTTTACAAAGACCCTCCATGTGCAACCACGCGAAAAGTAAAGAGCCTGATATGCCCATGGCCAAGTACCCTCGACAAGTTCCTTTTGCTCAAACATCTTCTTTGTTTCTGCTCTCCCCGTCATCGCCTTCGGTGAGCAGCTGAGCCGAGATACAGGTTTGTCACTGTTCCATTCATGAAACAGTATTCAATGGTGAAGTTAAAAGGTTATGTTTAACATGGATTTGGGTTTAGATGGGAGCCTAAGCACGGTTGAAACGTTGGCATCGACTGCCCTTTGCGGTATTCTAAACTCGATATTCGGTGGCCAACCACTTTTGATTCTTGGAGTTGCAGAGCCAACTGTTATCATGTATACATATTTGTATAACTTTGCAAAAGGAAGAGATGACTTGGGGCAGGAACTACACTTGGCTTGGGTCGGATGGTAAAACGAGTCTCCGTTGTTATAGGTTCTGCGAAAGTTTTGGGAAGTACTTGATTTTCTAAGT
Organism: Gossypium raimondii; assembly: GCF_025698545.1. NCBI lineage: Eukaryota > Viridiplantae > Streptophyta > Magnoliopsida > Malvales > Malvaceae > Gossypium > Gossypium raimondii. The sequence goes on from NC_068569.1 coordinate 24,303,750, forward strand.
TGATAAACGTTTTGCAGGGTTTGTGTTTGGACTGCTCTCTTGTTGTTTCTGCTTGCAGTATTTAATGCTTGCACGGTAATTAATCGGTTCACAAGGATTGCAGGCGAGCTTTTCGGCATGTTGATCAGTGTTCTGTTTATTCAAGGGGCTATAAAGTATAAAGGTAAAAATCTGATCAAAAGAAAATAAATCATCTACCATATGAAGTTCTAAACACCTACCGATGATTCGATTGTAGGGGGTTGTGAGTGAATTTCAAGTTCCCGATCATCAAGACGCGAAGTCAGAGAAGTATCAATTTCAATGGGTTTACACAAAGGGATTGTTGGGAATCATGTTCTCGCTTGGCCTTCTCTATACCCCCTTGAAAAGTCGAAGGGCGAGGTCATGGTGGTATGGCACAGGTTTGTCAAGCAAACAAATTCATAGCATTTGACTATTTTCGGGTTTAGTATACAAAATAAGCTCTCATAAATGGCTGCTGAATATTGTACAGGGTGGTTTAGAAGCTTCATTGCAGATTATGGGGTACCTTTAATGGTTGTAGTGTGGACAGCGATGTCATTTAGTGTACCAAGCAAAGTTCCTTTTGGGTTCCAAGAAGGCTTTTTAGTCCTCTGCCATGGGAACCTGCATCATCACAACATTGGACCGTAATTAAGGTAACCGTACTCGCTTATCGTGTATGTCTTGCAAGAAAAGGCTACAAGGTTCAAGGTTGACAGTGTTATAAATAATCAAATTGCAGGATATGGGAAGGATCCCTCCATTGTACATCTTTGCTGCATTTATTCCAGCTGTGATGATTGCGGGACTTCACTTTTTTGACCACAGTGTTGCTTCGCGAATGGCACAAGAAAAGGAATTCAATCTCAAGAATCCATCTGCATATCATTATGACATCTTGCTGCTTGGATTCATGGTAAACCTCATGCTCGAACGGTACCACCACCCGAATTATAAACAATCTTATCGTATACTCACGTTTTACCACCGGGAACATGCTTGCAGACTTTACTTTGTGGACTAATATGCCTCCCTCCTTCGAATGGAGTCCTACCACAGTCTCCTATGCATACTAAGAGCCTTGCAGTTCTCAAAGGGCAGGTGGGTACGTACATTCTAAAGCAAAGTTTCCTACCAGATATAATTGACCTGGTTACATGTTTAATTTTTCGTGTACGAAATGCAGATCATCCGATAAAGATGGTGCAGAGTGCTAAAGAAAGCATAAAGCATAAAGCTAGTGACTCCGAAATATACAGCAAGATGCAAGCGGTGTTCATCGAAATGGACAAGAGTCCAGAAGTAAGTGATCCTTTATCTTGAAACATTACAAATGACATTTTAGTCCACAACTCGTAGTTTTGCTTCAACTCCGAATTGCTTGTCCGTATTCTCCGAATACATAACGATAAGTCTTATACAATGCCTGCATCTGACCTTAACTATTCCAGTTACAGACTGCAGTTATTAAAGAGTTAGAAGACTTGAAGAAGGTTTTTATGAGAGGTGAAAATGAAGGAGAAATAAAAAAGGAAACATTTGATCCTGAAAAGCATATCGATGCCTACTTGCCAGTTTGAGTTAATGAATAGAGAGTGAGCAATCTTTTGCAGTCACTCCTAGTGATTTCGACGTTGAGAGATGGAACTGTTGAAGCCGTGGCCTGCATTGCAACAAAGAACCAACAGCAGCAAATTGTACAATTTTAGCTGCTATACTGTTTTGTAGCAAAGAAATGGAGTTGGTTCAGTTATAAAATTATTTTTTGAATATTTTGTTCCTATGGAACTTAGCCTAAATCTTTGTAATGAGTTAGCTAAGTTAGTAGGAAAGATTGACTGATGTAATAGCTGGTATGCCAACTTTCTTTTGTATACAAGTTGCTATATTTTTAGTAAGTATTAAGTAAGAGCGATTAAATTAGTAGGTAACATCAAATACTTTTGTAACCTTCATATATTCAAAATTTGAATGAAATTATGATGACTTTCGATTACAAATTTTCTTCTTGAGTTCTTTTCTTTTGTTTTTTCTTTCATTCGTTTTGCTTTCTTTGCTACGCCATTTATCCAACAAATGGTATCAAGAGCTTTCAGTCTTTGAGGGCCTTGGTTGTACAATCGTCACTAAGCAAATTGTGTTTGAAACAAAAGAAGAAGAGGTTGTTTTGCTTGCTGAAAAATGAGTTTTACACCACCTCCTCCACCTGTCTTTGCTGGAGAAAATTACAACATCTGGGCAGTGAAAATGAGAACATACCTGTAGGCACACGACCTGTGGAATGTTGTTCTCAATGACACTGAGCCACCACCACTAAGAGCCAACCCGACCATAGCCCAGATTAGGCAGCACAATGAAGACTGTGCCAAGAAGTATAAGGCTATGTCGTGCCTTCAAAGTGGAGTCTCTGATGTTATCTTCACAAGAATAATGGCTTGTGATACTCCAAAGCAGGCCTGAGACAAACTCAAGGAGGAGTTTGAGGTCCGACAAGACCGAACAAAGACATCGATCAACATGAGAAGAGATTTTAAAAATCTCAAAATGAAGGACTCAGAAACCATCAAGCAGTATGCTGACAGAATCATGGCTACTATCAACAATATAAGGATGCTTGGGGAGGAATTCAGTGACCAAAGAGTGGTTGAGAAGGTCATAACAACCTTGCCAGAGAAGTATGAAGCAAAAATTTCTTCTTTGGAAGACTCAAGGGACTTGTCAACAATCCCTTTGACAGAGCTTATAAATGCTCTTTTTGCTCAGGAGCAGAGAAGGGCAAATAGGCAGGAGGACCACTATGAAGGAGCTTTTCAGGCTAGAAGCAGAGAAAGCTCAAGTGCAAACTTAAATGCCAAAGGCAAGAAGCCCTGGACTGAGAAGAAGAAGAAAGAACCTGTCAAAAGGAAGTTCCCACCTTGTGTCCATTGCAAGAAGACTACTCATCTTGAGAAATCCTGCTGGTACAGACCAGACATTCAATGTAGAGCCTGCAAGCAATTTGGCCACATTGAAAAGGTCTGTAAGAGCAAGCCAAAACCACAACCACAGTTTCAAAGCCAAGCTCAAGCTGCAGAAGAGGTTGAATCACCAGAAGAGCATGTCTTTTCAGCATCATGCTTTGCAAGCTCGAGCAAAGTCAGTAAAATATGGTTGATTGACAGTGGATGTACCCACCATATGGCTTCTGAGAAAAGTATATTTAAGGAGCTTGACACCACCTTCAAGTCCAAAGTCAGAATTGGCAATGGTGAGCTGCTGGAGGCAAAAGGGAAAGGCAAGGCCTTGATAAGCACCAAGTCAGGTATTAAAACCATTTCAGAGGTTCTCTATGTACCTGACATTGACCAAAACTTGCTAAGTGTTGGCCAGCTATTGGAGAAGGGCTACTCTCTGATTTTTGAAGGCAAGAACTGTTTGATCAAAAATGTTGCTGGTGAATTGTTGACTACAGTGTCTATGCAAGACAGAACCTTCATTGTGGATGTGAATCAACTGCAGGCAAAGGCATATACATCTCAGTCTGATGAAGTAGATTTGTGGCACAGGAGAATGGGACATGTGAACTACAATTCATTAAGTATAATGTATAAAATGGATTTGGCCAATGACATGTCCAAAATCGAGCCAAAGAATGCTGTATGTGAGGTCTGTCAGCTAGGCAAACAGACTAGATTACCCTTTCCAATCAACAAGGCATGGAGAGCACAAGGGAAGCTTCAGCTTGTTCATACAGACATCTGTGGACCAATGAAGACTACCTCCTTAAATGGCAGCAGGTACTTTGTACTCTTCATTGATGATTATTCAAGGTTCTGTTGGGTAAATTTTTTGAAGCATAAGTCAGATGTTTATGACTCTTTCTGCAAATTTAAAGCCTTGGTCGAAAACCAAGCAAATTGCAAACTAAAATGTTTGAAGTCTGACAATGGTTCTGAGTATGTATCTCAGAAGTTTCAAAAATTGTGTGATGATGCTGGAATTCAACACCAATTGACTACTGTGTACACACCACAGCAAAATGGTGTTTGTGAAAGGAAAAACAGAACAGTCCTTGATATAGCTAGGTGTTTGTTATTTGAGGCTAAAATGCCTAATGTTTTTTAGGCTGAAGCTGTGAATACAGCTATTTACCTGTTGAATAGGTTGCCAACTAATGCAGTCAAAGGAAAAACTCCCTTTGAAGCCTGGTTTGCACAGAAACCATCTGTCTCTCATTTGAAGGTATTTGGCTGTCTATGTTATGTGTTGGTACCTGAGGAGAGAAGAACCAAGTTGGACAGGAGGTCCATGCCTAGGGTGTTTGTTGACTACAGCAATGTGAAGAAAGGATACAGAGTCTTTGATCCATGACCAAGAAGGTTGCGATGAGCGAGATGTGAAATTCGATGAAGCAAGTAGTGGAAATGGGATGAAATTGAAGCAAATTTGCCTGATGGAGAACAGATTGATGTTGATCTGCAGCAAGCTGAAAATGAAGAAGTAACTGAAAATGGCTATGATGATCAACCTGTTCGAGGCACCAGGACATTAACTGACATCTATGAGAGATGTGCAGTAACTATAGTAGAGCCTTCATGTTTTGAAGAAGCTGCAAAAGAAAAATGCTGGCAGGATGCTATGGAAGCTGAATTTAAAATGATTCAGAAAAATGATACATGGGAGCTTGTAAACAGACCTGAAAACAGAAAAATTATAGGTGTAAAGTGGGTCTATAGAATTAAGAACAATGCAGATGGCTCTCTTAATAGACATAAGGCCAGACTGGTTGTTAAAGGTTATAGTCAGCAGCAAGGGGTTGATTTTTCTGAAACCTTTGCACCTGTTGCAAGGTTGGATACTATCAGATTGCTGCTAGCTTTGGCAGCTCAAAAGCATTGGAAGGTGCATCATCTGGATGTTAAGTCAGCCTTTCTAAATGGCTTTCTTAATGAAGAAATATTCATTGAGCAACCTGAGGGTTTTAAGGTCACTGGTGAAGAACAGAAGGTCTACAAGCTGAAAAAGGCTTTGTATGGTCTAAAACAGGCTCCAAGGGCCTGGTATGAGAGGATTGATGCTACTTAGCAAGGCTCGGGTTCACAAAGAGTATCAATGAGCCTACACTCTATGTTAAGAAGGATCAGGAGGAAACCTTGTTAATTGTTTCCTTGTATGTTGATGATCTGTTGGTTATTGGCTGCAAAGATGAACTTATTGAAGACTTCAAGAAACAGATGCAACATGTCTTTGAGATGACTGACCTTGGTCTGATGACCTACTTTCTTGGCATGGAGATAAAACAAGGAAGTGATGGCATTTTCATAAGTCAGCAAACATTTGCTTCCAAGGTGCTTGAAAAATTTTGCATGTTGAAATGCAAATTAGTCACTACACCAGTTGCATTGGGAGAAAAATTGTCAAGTGCCAGTGAACATGATCGAGTAGATGAGAAGGCATATAGAAGCTTAATTGGTTGTTTGCTTTATTTAACAGCAACTAGACCAGACATTGTCTATGCTGTTAGTCTACTTTCAAGGTTTATGCACTGCAGTAATGTGGCACATCTGAAGGCAGCAAAAAGAGTGTTAAGGTATGTCAAAGGAACCATCGATACTGGTGTGAAGTTTTGGAGGGCAAAGGAGCTGAAACTCGTAGGCTATTCTGATAGCGATTGGGCAGGGTCAGTTGATGACATGAGGAGCACTTCAGGTTATTTTTTCACCTTAGGCTCGAGTGTTTTCAGCTGGAGTTCAAAGAAGCAACAAATTGTTGCACAATCCACAGCAGAGGCTGAATATATCTCAGCTGCAGCAGCAGTAAATCAAGCCATTTGGCTTAGGAAGATTTTGGATGATTTGAATGAAAGTCAAGTTCAGCCTACTGAGATTAGAGTGGATAATCAATCAGCTGTGGCCATAGCCAAGAATCCAGTCTTCCATGGTAAGACTAAACACTTCAAAATCAAATTCCATTTTATTAGAGAAGCTGAGCAATCTAGGGAGGTTAGCTTAGTTCATTGCAGCTCAGAAATTCAGCTAGCTGACATTTTAACTAAACCATTGGGAGCCAACCGATTTAATGCTTTGAAGGAAAGGATTGGTGTTTGTTGCATACAGACCAAGGAGGAGTGTTGAAGCCGTGCCCTGCATTGCAACAAAGAACCAACAGCAACAAATTGGTCAAAAGACCAACAGCAGCAAATTGTACAATTTTAGCTGCTATACTGTTTTGTAGCAAAGAAATGGAGTTGGTTCAGTTATAAAATTATTTTTTGAATATTTTGTTCCTATGCAACTTAGCCTAAATCTTTATAATGAGTTAGCTAAGTTAGTAGGAAAGATTGACTGATGTAATAGTTGGTATGCCAGCTTTCTTTTGTATACAAGTTGCTATATTTTTAGTAAGTATTAAGTAAGAGCAATTAAATTAGTAGGTAACTGTCAAATACTTTTGTAACCTTCATATATTCAACATTTGAATGAAATTATGATGACTTTCAGTTACAAATTTTCTTGCTGAGTTCTTTTCTTTTGTTTTTTCTTTCATTCGTTTTTTGCTTTCTTTGCTACTGCCATTTATCCAACAGGAACATAACGAAACTTTATATCGAAGTTGAAAACATTATCATCAAATTCTTCTAAGTTAGACTCGTTTTCTTGCCTAATATTCACGTTGTAATATAAAGCCATGGCAGTGCTTTGATTTTTTGTTTTGTATTATGATATGATTTTGAAAGTAAAGAAATAATACATTTATAGATAGGTGTTATAGTAAGGAATTCAATAATGTTTTTATATGATTTTTTTAAAAATGTTGAACATGATTTTGAGAGAAAAAAAAAACCTTTCTGGCATTGCCATTAATAAAACCTAAAACTCCGAATCTAAACATGATTTTGAGAAAAGACCAATTTGGTCGCTTACAGTTTTCATATATCATAGACATCGATATAACAAAGAAGCACACCTCATCCCAATTCTTTACAAAGATCCCCCATGTGCAACGACACGAAAAGCAAAGAGCCTGGTATGCCCATGGCCAAGTACCCTCGACAAGCTCCTTATGCTCAAACATCCTCTTAAAACTGGTTAAGGACCATTGATTAAGCAGAATGAAAACCACTGCAGAGAAAGTAGATAGAAAACAGAATTTAAAAAACCCGATCAAGGAACAAAACCAGTCGGAAACACAACGATTGAGAAGACGAAACCAGTGACCATGTTGATACGCTATTTTAAAGCACGTTATCCTTCACATGTCAGCTCTTGCTTTCATCCTTAAGAAGTATAGGTTACTTATTAAAGATGTTAAGACGCTCTTTCCTCGTCGTCGGCTTGCTGCACCACTCTTCATCTAGTAACAAGCCTATGAAGATTATCTTCAATTCATATTATATATATATATAATTAGTTTGTTATCAATACGGATTATCCAACACCACCTAAGCTTGAAGTGATGTTCTTAGCAATACATTCTTATGTATATATATATTTGAAATCTCCAGTTTGTGCAATTTAAATTGTCTTTTAATTTATTTAAAATTATAACTTACATGTTAGTCACCAAATTAACTCTTAAGTGTAAAACCAAAAAATTAATTTAATTATTTCATACAAGTATTTTTTTAAATGTCAAGTACGAAAATTGTTCAGATTTTAAATTAATTATCTAGGCAAAAAAAAAAAAACAATTTACAATTGCGTATTTATGCATGACAAGTAGACTTCTAACAAAGCCGAGTTTAACTCAAGCTATATGAAGCTCAAATTTGCTTTTAAAGCTTGAGCTTAAAGGTAAAGATCAGAGCTCATTCAATTAATCCCAATAAACTCGATTACTTCAAGGGAAAAAACAACACAGTTATGTTTATTATAACCATCGTTGACACCTTTTTATTACACACAAGTGGACTTAATTATAAAGGTTTATTTTCTATAAAGATTGTGAATGACACCTTTTCGGTTAAGATTGTGATGGAACATGCCAACTCACGTATCTGAGGCCCACTGGTAGTCTGCATGAATTACTTCATTAAGCATGCCTGCAAGAAAGGCAATGCAAAGTGCTTTGAGTTGACACAAATTAAATGCTTGTGATTTTAAAATATATATATATAAAAAAGAAAGAAAGTTAAAAAGGTTAAACTAAATCGTTGGTCACTCTTCTAGCAGGCGTAAGTTTTCAATCTCGTCGTGACGTTGAATTTTTTAATCACTCTTTAATTTATTAAATTATTTAAATGATGTGGTCTTTTTTTTTAATTGGATAATAATATATTTAACTATCAATATTTATATATTTTATTAATTTAATCTTGATTCTTAAAATTTTAAATATATAATTCAAAAATTATTAAAAATAAAATATGTATATAAAATATTCATAAACTCAAAATATAAAAAAATCAGAAAAAATCTAAAAACCCAAAAGATTATAATTTTTTACTCAAATTTTCAATAAAAATAAAAACTAAATTTCTAAAAAATTTGTGAAGGAAACTATAAATGGTACCAAAACATCAATCTCCATGACTCCAAATCAATATGGTGCATCAAGATTTCGGATATGAAATCTTCATTGGAAGAATTAAATTTAACTAACAAAGAAAAAGAGCTCCTCTCTTTATCAAGTGAATTGTTGTAACGAAGCAAACAATTTCGATTAAATGTTTAACCATTGGGGTTATTTTCTAAGTATTTTTCAATTTATAATAAATATATATATCATACAACAATAGTGTAATTGTTTATTGAATCTTAGCTAAAGGTTTTTTGGATGAGCGGTGAAATTAATTTTGATAAGATTGAAAATTATGGTAATGGTGAATTAATTATTGTACCAATGAAATTAAATACTATAATAGTGAGATTAAAATTAATTGTGAGAGATGTGTTTGGATTCAATCAGTAGTTGACAGTAAAATAAATTTTAATGAAAAGATAAAATGACAAATTTTGATTAAACATATTGATATATCATAAAAACAAATGTATAGATTATTCAACATTTTCAAATTAATAAATAGTACAGTTATATTTATGTCGATAATAATTTTATTGATAAATAATTAAAAGGAATTAAAACTTGAGAAATTTTCAAATATTTGTTATTTTATATTTCAGAACTAGTTATATATTTAATTATAATATTAGAATTTATTTATTACTTTAAGCCCAAGGTTCATTTGGTTGCTATTTGCATCCCATGCAAAACGCAAAATAGGAGGAAAGACGGTGAACTCGACGAATTCTCGAGAAACTCCCGAATGAGGAACCATGCAATGAATGATACCTCGACGATGTTGTTCGGATAAAAACATGTCCCAATCAAAAATCAAAGTTTAGTCAAAGGTATCTAACGGAACTCTATATTGATGTTGAAAACATTATCATCGCATTCTTCTAAGTCGGGCATGTTTTCTTGCCTAATATTCACGTTGTAACAAAAAGTCATGGCAGTGTTTTGAATTTTTTTTTTTCTGTGTTATGATATGATTTTGAAAGTGAAAAAATAATACATTTATAGATAGGTGTGTTTTAATTCTACTCTTATTAGGAATTCAATTCAAATGTGAGTTGGAATTGAGTAATGTTTTGATATAAATTTTTAATTTAATAAGTGAAAATATTAATTAAAGATAAATGATAGTTTTTTTTTTTTTTAAAATGGTTATAAGATTAAAAAATTCCTAAATACCGGTAACAGTGCCAACAATGAAATGCGTAAATTCAAGAGGATTTAAAGGACTGGTCTAGTTATTCATCAATGAAAATGCGGACGCAAGAGCCATAGTGCCAATGGAAGAAGCTGCTTTGGTTAGGTCTGACGTGGGGAATATTAAAGTATACTCCGCCCCTAAAGTTACTGTACCATCTGTTTTTCTCAGATTGGGTGTTTACTATTTTACTTTCGGTTCAGTCCATTATCTTTGGAAATTTGATTGAAATGTGGACCAATAAGAATCTATCATGTTGCACTCCAATCCAAAATACAATTCTAAAAAGTATATATTAGGTAATTTTTATTTTTATACTTTCTATAATTTCTATACATTTTCTAGATTATATATATTTAAAAAATTATATTCTTTAATGCTTATGTGCATTTGACAAAAAAATATTTATTTTTTGAAAAAAAAACCCCCACATGATACAACGTAATTGAACAGTAGCCTTTTTTAAAGCTCTGTTAAAAATACTAAAATAGAACGGAAGAACACTCTTAAGTGGTGTATTAACTTTAGATACCAAACTTTTTTAACTCCTGAAATCAAAATTGGGTTAGAATAAATTCGCCATTCTACATTCGAGAGCATGTACGAAAATTTTCCGATTATGTAGGGTTATTTATTCAAAAATCTCTTGTTAATGGCCCCCCGCTCGACTCCTGATTCCTGAACATCGCAAAAAAGAAAGAAGAAAAAAAGGAAGCAAAGAGAAAATAAATTAAAATATCCTCTCTCTAGGTTTTGCTCGGATGTTTCCTATAGCAAATTTAACTGTTACAAAACTATTATAACATCGTCTAAACCTTCTAAAAATAAAAATACATCCTGCATTATTCATAGCTAGGTCTTTTTTAAATGTAAAGCTAAAGGAGATAAGGTAAAAAAGGGAGATCAGTCATCCGCTTAGTCAATAGCAATTCTCGTATTTAACGTACAATGCACTATTTATGTCTCTTCTCTTTTCAAGTCCTGCAAAACCAAAACAATTTTTGGTATTAAATTTTTTGGAATGGCTAAGAGTTAGCTCATAATGCACTTTGGGAAACAAACACAAACACGTGTATATAAATAGAACTGTAAGAAAACTTACCCCTCTTCAGAGCTCATCTTTTAATGCCTCTTGATGAGCAGTTTTTTCCCTGTTCTTCTCAATGAAGTCAATGATGTCTTCCTTTGTCCTCTCACCTTCGTATGCACTTATGTTTCCGTCCGCTGATCTAAAGTACACAGTTGGGTAGCCTCTAACATCAAAGTTTGGATCCACTATATCATTTGCAGTTGCATCCTGCAAACAAAAATAGAGAAACCAATGGATCAAAAATAGAGCAATGTCACATGCCTAGATATTCGTATAATCCTAAGAAAGTTACTTGATAATTTGAGTAAAATCAAAGTAAGTGCCACTAAGGAACTATCTTAAGTTCAAAAAAAACCACCATGGTGTTATTATTCTACCAGCAATACCCGACCAAGACATTTTTGTTGTATTGCATTTTCTACCATTTTTATTATTCTCTTCTAATCAAAGTAATACTCAGAACTTCATCTCATCAATTAGATCCAAACTGAAACCAAAACCTTACAAGTTGAGCAATATTTAGTTATAGAAAGCTATATGGTCCCCTATCAAAATCATCGAGAGTATAAAAGCTTACAAGTTTTGCAATCAAAACTTTAGCATCATTTTCATAGTGGACAGCAACTTCCTCCAAGATTGGTGCCAATTTCTGGCAATGTCCGCACCAGGGGGCATAAAACTCGAGCAGAACTGTTGAAAGAAAAGCTTGATATCATTTTAAAATTCCCGAAAAGGTGGTTAGAGAAATAGAGTTATCAAAGCTCATTGTACACGAAGATTGAAGTCTAAAAACCCCATCCAAAATATGTTCCCATACAGTTGACTACAAGGATATTACGTTTCTAAGGATATCAAGAAACGTTACATACAAGGGTACATTGATTACTGGCGTACTAACAAGTTATATACCAAAGATCAACTCAGTCCAAATTCAAAGTTTCATACTGTTAGATAAAAACAAAACATTCCAATTCTGATTAAAAGAAATAGCAGACAGTAAACAAAAGTAACAATCACACGCACCATTTTTTCCTGATTTGAAAACCATGTCATCAAGGGTGTCAGCAACCACCACTTTCACAGGTTCATTATTTTCCACCGGAATAGGTTCAGATTTTACATATGGTGGAACTTTTCCTTCCTGCAAAAGAGTACTTTGGTCAAACAAAAAGGAAAACACTCACTAATATTGCACAACTCTTGGCTAGATATTGTATCACTAAAACCATGACCTGAACAAGTACATGCTTTTGGATTTGCAATTCTACCACATTTATCTTGGTAAGAAAGGCTAAGTTCTATCATCTATTCTGAGAAAAATACATCAACTGAAATGCAGAAGTCACCTTGTAATCCTTTACCCATGGTGCAATGTGATCAGCCTCCAAGTATGGCTTCAAATACTTCTTCCCATCATTCTCCAGAATGATGATGAGAGGTACTTGGCTTTCTTGAACTCCAAAATACTGCTTGGCAACCAACAGAAGAATTAGACTTACTAACAAATCAAGAAACTTACTGCCATATTAAAGTAGATACTAACCTGGAAGGCAGCTTGACTAGCCTCAAGATCTCCCAAAAGGAAACCAATACCCTGTCCTTTGTATTGCTCAGCAACTTCACGAAATTTAGATTTTAAGGAATCAACTCCTTCATTGCTCAAATTTGCGAACAACATAGCCTACCATATTCAGAAGTCCTATTAGCGTATGGAACAAGATATTATAGATTATTACATTCCAACCAGAACGATATTATATTGAAGAGCAAGCAGATAAAGAACCCGATCATATAGTCCAAAAGAAATCAGAGGAGAATCAAGAAGAGTGTATCAGGTAGTTCAAATAAAAACAGGACAAAAGTTGGTAACCGAAGATAATGCTCAAAGCCAAATAAATACCAGCAACACACTGCCTTTCTGCAAAGGTATAAGAACAAGCTGGTAGAGAGAATAAAATTTCTGATGGTGTAATTCACCTTCACAAGGGGACTGTTATAGAATTTGATAACGAAGGGGTGGTTGCTTGGGTCATTGTTAAAGAGAGTCACAAGAGGAATGCTAGATTCTTCAACAAACTTCTCTAGAGCTTCCACATTAAAATCCTGCAAGCAAATAGCTTCCGCATAAATAGCTAATAGTAAATGGTACAAAAGGTATGTTACATAAACACAATGCCATAGAATCTAGCAAGATTTCCACGTTACCTTGAAGTCAACAAAGAGTTCATCAAAAGGCTTGAAAAGTCTGACCACAGGGCCAGTCACTGATGACTCGCCACGGGGAAGGTACTTAGCATCCAAAGTATGACCAAATTCATAGTCAGAACGCAATTTCTCAGCAAGAGCCATATAGTTGTCAAACTCTTGACCGGAGAATTTGGGGAACACACCAACCTAGAAACAAACATTTTGATACAAATCAGCTAAATTTCACCAATGAAAACGGAATAGAAAGGATTATCAAATAACTTACAATTACTATCTTCTTTTCATCAATAAAAGAACTGGCATCTTCTGCAGACTTCATCTCAGCAGAAGCAGGACCACTTTGTTTCTTCAAATATTCCACAATACCATCAGCTTCACGTGGACCTTTGTATTCTTGAACATTCTTTCCTCCATTTCTCAAAATTTTAAGAGTCGGGAAACCCCTGACTTCATATTCACTTGCTAAATCTTTGTTTGATTCCTCATTGGCATCAACTTTAGCTAGAAGGATCGGAGGATCATGTTTACTCAACATAGATGCTGCTTTCTCATACTATACAACAAACAAAAAGTTTTATTGTCATTAGCCAACAAAGAGTATGAATTAACAACCAAAACTCAATACTTTGTGGAAAATCTAATTTCATTTACCTCTGGAGCAAGATTCTTACAGTGTCCGCACCTAAAAGTAGAGGTCAAAGGAGACTATTTAGTGCAGGAAAGGCAAAGAAAAACTAACTAGGCATATTAAGGAAAGATTCAATTCGATATTTTCAATTAAGAAGGCACAAGGAACTGTAAATTGTAAACAAAGAATTCAAGTTAAACCTCTCAAGGTTGAAGTGTTTCGCCGCTCTCTTGGTTATACAAGAGAATCAAATGTTCTATTTAGATAATAAATTATTTTATGAATAAAATAAATAAATAAATAATAACAAGCCAAAAAGTATCCAGAAACACAGCCTGATATGACAAGAATTGTTTATTAAGCTAATCAAAAAGGTCAAACTTCAACTGCCTACCAGATGAAAAAACCATGTCTAATTACCAAAAAGAACATAATAATCTCAATTATCCAAAACTATGTTATTCGGGCTAAAGGGTGAGTGCCAAGTGCCAACATGGATATGCTTAATTTTCTACGTTTTAACATATATTTGGAGAACCATAAGTTCATAACCAATACCCTTTCCGAATATTTGGGATGCAGATGATGGACAGGGGTACTCAGGGAAATAACGAGTCAGAGAACCACACAAACAATTACAAATCCTAATCTAAGGCAGTCTTACTGTTTAATTAGAATCGAAAAGAATTACTCGCTGCTTCCTATGGCAATGATTCCGTTTTAGTTCTCGATATTCGGAATCCATTATCGAGATCACTTTCACATAATCAAACGCCAGATTGCAAACTACGAATTCAATTTTACATAACGAACTGCTACTTCCAAACAAGCAATCCTAACATTAATACTAAAAATCCTAGAAAAAGATCATTTAAATGGCATTGAATTTTGAACAATTTATTCAGATCTGACTTCTCAAATCTCAAATCGACTACTAAACTTATTGCATGTACTTGGAAAAAAAATCAAAAAACAAAAACAAAAAAAACGTAAGCAACGGAACAAAAATCGAAACTAAAGGGGGGAAATGGAACATAAAAGTTTACCAAGGAGCGTAAAATTCGACGACTATGAAATCGTGCTTACTGACGGTGTCAGTGAAATTAGATTGATCCAAAGTCAACACAAACTCTTTCGATTCGCCGCTCTCTTCAGCTGAGATCGCCGTTAGAGAGCATGCGATGACAGCAAAAGCAAGCCAAACTGAAACGATTCTCCCCATTATCGGACCTCTCTTCCTTTCTTTCTCTAACTTACTTTGCCTTTTAGCTTTCCGTCTCTGAGATTTATAGGGTTGTAAAGTAGTAGTGATAGCAGCCAAGGAGTTCAGAAAGTGAAGGAGACAAAAAAAACAGGAATCCTTAGTTCACGCTCGCGAGTAGGCTATGATGATCTACTCGCTTCGTGCGTGGTTGGATCTAAACGTGGAAGATAATAATTGGATGTTTTCCGTGTGATTAGGAGAAAAATCAGTGATAGAAAGGCAAGTATATCTAAGTCTTTTGAATTTCTCGAGATCTTTTAATCAAGCCGAATATTGCCACCTCATTTTTATTGTATTTTAATTCCCGTTATCTATATAGTCCGTGAGTTTTGGATCTTATAATTTTTTTTTCTAATGTGGACCGTTTTATACAATATATCCTGATTTTGTAATCTTCAAATTATTTTCCTCAAATTTTCTTTTCCGATGATAATTTTTTACAACATGTTTATAATTAAATTTAAATATCGTAATTAACAAATTTTTTTGGAAGAGTCTAAAACCGTTTGGCAACTATATACAATAAATGTTGAAGGTACGGTCAGGTCTGCCATGACCGGCGGAGAAGTTTAGGAAGATGAATACTATTTTCTTTTTTCTTTTTTTAAACGGACAACAATGACGTTAGTTTAAATAATTGTAACTTAAGATTAGAGATTAGGCTTTACAGTAAGCTACGTTTGTAAATGCAATTCTACTATCTTAGAAAGGCTCATTTAATATTTAAAAAGTTTTCGAGTCATATTAATCTGGTTACTGTTAGAATTTTATTTTTTCTTGTAATTCATCAAATAATAAATGAGATTCGACAATGAGATTAATTTCAACTTTTTAACTCTTAAATTTTAAGTTATAAGTAAATTATTTTCTCCGTGTCTTGTTTTATCTCATCCATATCAAAAGTACAAATAGATATACTATTTTAATATAATTCATTCATGACAATTGAATACGGTAAGATAAGAGATTCACACATAGAAGTATTCATGAATTGGATACATACAAGGTATATAGATCAATTTTTTAAGTTTGGGTGCGGCTCGCTCCAAAAAATGGGCTGACTTTTTGTCCAAGTCAACCCAATTTAAGAAAGATAAACTCGAACCCGACTCAGCCATGTTTGATTTCTTTTTCAATTAATTTTTATTTAAAAATATTATACACTAAAATAAAAGTTTTTTAACACATTAAAAATAAACACTACCATAAATATAATAAACGTTTTATTATAATTTTTATATTTTTATATTTTGGGTTGGGTTATTTAGTTGGGTAAGTATTTTTTTTTAAATTTTGAGTAATGTGTTTAATTATTATTTATATAATATAAATATAAATAATTATTATTTAACATATATAATTAATATAATATTTTTATGATATAATATATTCGGGCTAAACTCAAACCCCGACTCATATAAAAAATGAATCTTAAATTTTACACAAATTCATTTTTTAAACTTAATATTTTATCCAAAATTTTTAATATTTCGAACTACCTTTTTAGGTAAATAACTTTCGCACTTCACGTGTTCGTATTTGAATGATTTTTTGCCCTACAAATTCCCAGGCTTTACTTGTTTGCTTCTCTAGTCTGTCCAAAATAAAAATTCAGTATTTTTTTTGTATAAATAATAAATAATGTTATGTCATTTATTGAAAAGTTTAATTATTTGTATTAGAAATTTTATAGTCTATATACTTATAGAAATCACAAATTTAAAATATAAATATGTGTTTAAAAATTATATACAATAAATATTAAAACGTATGGTTTAAAACTAATTAATAATACCATATGAAATATGTACGATATTAAAATAGAATAAATTAAATTAATTTTTAGTAAAATAAAATTTAAAACCATAAATATATATAATCTTAAGTTGGTGTCGAGTTAACTTTTGAAACTAACTTAATCAACAACATTATTAATATATACAATCTTGAGTTGGTGTTGAGTTAACTTGTGAAACCAACTTAATCGATTACATTATTAATATATACAATTTTGAGTTGGTGTCGAGTTAACTTATGAAACCAACTTAATCAACAACATTATTAATACATACAACTGATGAAGGTAATAAAATGTGCATATTGAAATGAAAATGTATAAAAAGTATTAAAATAAAGTTTTGGTTGAGTGATAAATTTAAAGTTTTACTATTGTAATTAGCACGAGTTCAAATCTCATCATATGCATTTTGTTTTAAATAAAGAGATTAAAGTGACCTTCAATAATATAATTTATTTTATTTATAGAAAGACATTTCCGTAATTTCCCAATTAATGTTTTATTGTTGTAAGTTCAATCGTATCACATGTAAATTTTTATTAGCTTAAATCTATAATATACACAAAAGCACAAGTTTAGAAAAACTTTTGAACCGAAAAGAATATCATTTATTTTCCATCATATTACTAAATTAACTTTAAAATTAATTATAATTTAATTTAGAATTATTAGTTAAAAATTGTGTTGATTTTAAAATAGAGTCATTATTTGGATAAAATTCTAAACATAAATATAGAAAAGATTGTGATAATTATAATTATAATTATAATTTAATGTATAATTATCAATTAAAATTTTGGCCTAAAAGTTGTGTTAATTTTAATTTGACATTATATCAATTTTATCTCTTAAGGTTTACATTTTTTGGAAAAATTTGACCCTTAACCTTTAAAAAGAGTCGAAATCATTTTTTAGCTAGAATACTAACTAAAATTTTAAATTTCTAAACATGACAACATGCATAACAATCCATGTGTACTCTCATGCTATTTTTAAAATTTTTATGAACTTTTATATTTTTAATTTTAATTTTGATTTTTTTATAATTTTGAATTATTTATTTACGTGACATATAAGGCAAATGATGTTATATTAACATGATGTGCACATGGACTATCACACAAGTTGTCACACCAACAACGTTAAAATTTAATGTTTAGTTATCATTTCCATTAAAAAACGACTCGACTCTTTTTTGAAATGTTAAGAGCCAAATTTAGCTCATAAAGAGAATAAGAGCCAAGTTGACAAAAAATGTAAACAATAAGAGCTAAATTTATCATTATGCCTTTAATTTTTTTTAAATTGATGTAAACTATAATTATTACTTGAATAGAACTCTAAGCATATTAATTATCACTTGATTAATTTTAGAGTTTACATAAATTAAAATTCAAGTTTAGCTCTAGAAATAGCATTTGGTAATTAAGCATATTCAATCAAATAGCATCTAAGACAAATTACTAGCAAAAAGTAGAGATTTTAGCATTAATGAATTAGAATTATATAAAAATAATAAATAATTAAAGCCATAGTTTTTTCGAAAAGGCAATATCAAATCATATTCGAACAATAATAGCATCGAAAGTGGTCAAGAATATAATAATTGATGATAAAATAAAATAATATTATTATATTATTTTTAAAAAATTCTTTTATAAGTTTATATTGTGGGAAGCAAGCGTTTAAAACTGTCTCTTTTTATTATCTTTATTTGTTTGGTGCAGTGACAAATGTTTTATGGATTTGTTTTAAAAAGAAAGTCAAATTTCAACAATTATTTTTAATCACTATTACTAAATATGTTTATTAATTTAGTTTAAATATTTTCCTGTTTATCATAAACTATTATTATAATCATTACATGTTGTTTTACCTATTTTTTTATTTTTAGATTAATATTATAGTTTCCTTTCTTATATAGTTCCAAATATATATATTATTTAAAACCTAAAAGAAACTATCATTATCAATGATAGGTGACAATAATTAAAAATATTTTATTTAAAAATAAACGTGTAAATTTACATACAAAACATGTAAAATTAAAACTAGTAATAGTAAAGATAAACGATTGATGGAGGTAATAAAATATTCATAATATACTTAAAATGTAAATAATAATTAAAATAAAGTTCTGGCTTAATGGTAAATTAATGTATTGCTAATGTATATAGCACAAGTTTAAATATCACCACATGTAATTTTTTTATTAACTTTTTTGAAATATAAAAAGATTAAAATACTCTCAAATAATATAATATATTTTAACTACAAAAGTACATTTTTGTAATTTCCCTAACCGAGGTGGTGCCCAGTTTACTCGTGACACCACTCAATCAGAGGCTTAATTAATAGCAAGCATAAATGCGCAAATATATAAAAGAATTATATAACAAATATATTTATTAAAGCCTTATATGAAAACTAAAAATTGTTTTAGTTTAAACCGTTAATAAAAAAGTTTAATGTGCATGATGCATTTGGCTCAAGTCTCATTATGGATAAATTTTTATTGATGCATAAAAACTTAAAAAGACAAACATCCACATAACCATATAACTTACTTGGCAAATAAGATGGTTTTTTAGTAATTCCCTAATTGATTTGGAGTTCGGTTGATGGGTGATACGAACTCAATAAAAGGCTTAATAAATAGTATAAATGTATTTTAGATTTATATTTAATTTATTGTAAGCATATAAATTTTTATATATCAATAGTTTACTATTAAAACTTTTTATTAGTAGTATTTATTTGTAAGAGTTTTTTTTTTTTTGATGAAATATTTTAATGTCTATTTAAGAGAGAGGTGACCTAGAGGTTACCTAGGGCTTGTAAAATAGAGAAATGATTATTGGGGCAAGTTTGTGGTTCGAGAAATTCTTTGATACCTTAATCCTATTAGAACATTTTCAAGTATTTATAGTGTTCTAATAATTATAAATAAAAGGGTGTAATGTCTTTTGGTTATTGATCAAGAGTTATATCACTTTTTTTCAAAGAATTATAACTATGAGATATTAGTTAAATAATTATGTCTCTTTTAAAGAGTGGTTATTAAAAAAAGACATCTATTGAAAGTTATGTCTCTATAGAGACATAAGAATTCCTATAAATAGGGGTGAGATTTCATTTGAAAAACATACAAAAAATTTTCAAAAGTTTTTTCTATCATTCCCCAATCTTCTACTATTATTAGATTGTTTTATAAAGAATTACTGCAAAAATTCTTTATAAAAATTGATTTTCTTGTTATTGCTTTGTGGATTATTTTCGTCAATGCAAAACGCAAATAGGCATTGGGTTTCATTGTATCCTCAAGGTTCATTTGCTTGAAACTCATTTGCTCACCGAGTATAGGTAGGGGCAAATAGAACCTTAAAGATAGTGGCTTGATACACGTCTTGGAGCCTTGTTCTATTGTTTCGTTTTTCTGTTTGAGTTGTTGTTCGTGTTCCGTTCACGTGTTCGAGCTTTTCTTCACCAAAGTTTTGCACTAACAATTTTAAGAGTTTAATCATTTTTCGTGATGGCTACTACAACACATGAAAGTGGAACACTAAGGGAGTTAGCTTCCAACTTTGTCAAGTTTGATCGGTTTGATGGTGACAATTTTCGATGATGGTAGAAAAAGATACACTTCTTATTATAAACTTTGAAAATTGCTTACGTTTTGGATAGTCCAAAACCGAAAGAGAATGAAAATGAATATGTTGTTGCGACCCGAGAAAGGAAAAAATGGGACAATGTTGATTACATGTGCATAGACCACATATTGAATGGTTCATTCAATAGTTTTTTCGACACATATCAAAATGAGGTCACTACTAAGGAACTATGGGACAAATTGGAGACAAGATACATGATCGAAAATGCTACAAGTAAAAAATTCTTTGTTAGTTGGTTCAATAATTATCAAATGATAGATGGTCGTTCTGTTATGGAGCAATTTTGTGATATTTGAAAAAATATTGAACCAATTTAAGCAGTATGATATGAAAATGAATGAAATAATTGTTGTATCCTCCATTATAGTCAAACTTCCTCCATATTGGAAAGACTTTAAAAGAAGTATCGAACATAAGAAAAAGAAAATATCTCTTGAAGTTTCGACAAATCATCTTCATATTGAAGAAGAATACCAAAAGTAAGATCAGAACATAGATTCTGAAAATACCAAAGTGCATGTTACAAAGGAAGTATAGACTACTAAAACATCCAAGAGAAAGTACAAATAGATTGTTAAAGCGCCTAAGTTAAAAAAGAAACAAAAGGGCTCATGCTACCATTGTGCTAAGTCGGGGCATTTCAAGAATGAATGTCGATTTTTAAAAAAGATATATTCTTCTAAGGTAGATAATAAAAAAAATTTGCTACCATGGTTTCTGAAATTAATATGGCACAAGATGATAATGTGTGGTGGTTTCATACTAGAGCAACCAAACATGTGTACAAAGACAAAAGCATGTTCACAAAGTTCACACAAAGTGAATATGACAATGACTTGTACATGAGAAATTCTTCTACCGCAGCAATCAAAGGCAAAGAGTCTATTGAACTACAATTCACTTTTGGAAAGATTTTAACCTTGAATGATGCATATTATGTACCAAAAGTTAGGAAAAATTTAGTGTGTGGATGTCTGTTGAATAAGTTTGGTTTCAAATTTGTCTCTGAGGCAGATAAGTTTATTCTATCTAAGGGAGGAATTTTTGTAGGGAAAGATTATATGTATGAGGGTATGTTAAAACTCAATATTATTAATAAGAATAAATATATTGTTTCTACTTATATGGTTGAATCTTCTTGTTTGTGGCATTATAGATTAGGTCATTTAAATTATAGAAAATTGAATGACATGCATAAGTTAGATTTAATTATTGTTTTAATAATAATGTTAAAAATACAATACATGTATATTGACTAAAATTACTAGAAACCTTTTCCTCAAAGTTAAAAGGAAAAAAATACTTGATATGATACATAATGCTTTATGTGACATGCATAATACTCCTACATTAGGTGGAAAGAAATATTTTGTTACTTTTATTTATAATTGTTCTTCATATTGCTATGTATGTTTATCACATTCAAAAGATGAAGCACTTGATAAATTTAAGGTTTATAAATATGAAGTTGAACTTTAATGTCATTTATCAAGTTCTTAAGATCTAATAGAGATGGATAATACTATAACCCAAGTTATTTTGAATCCATTGGAATTATCCATCAAGTTTCAGTCCTTTACACACCACAACAAAATGGTGTAGCTGAAAAGAAAAATAGAGTCTTGACTAAAATGGTAAATTCAATGTTATCATATCCAGGTTTTGGACAAGGTTTTCAGGGATAAGCTATTCTAACAGCTTGTCGCATATTGAATAGAGTTCCTAATAGAAAAACTAAAACAGCCCCCTATGAACAATAGAAGAAAAGGAAATTAAACTTTAATTATTTGAAGGTTTGGGGCCGTAGAGTTATTGTCAAAGTTCCAACACCTAAACGTAACAAGTTAGGCGAAAAAGGAATTGAATGCATATTTATAGGATATGCACATAATAGCAAGGCATATAGGTTCATGGTAATTGAACCAAATGATTCAATTTCAATTAATATTGTTATTGAATCAAGATATGAAATAGATTTTGTTCTATTTCAAGACAATTACAACCACACCAATTAATTCATTCTTCAAAGGAGAATTATATTCCATTGGAACAAGTTGATAATAATGATGAACCTTGTCAAGAATTAAGAAGAAGTAAAATGATTAATAGGTCAATGATTTTGGACTAGATTTCATCATGTTCCTTATAAAAGGTAAACGTGAAAGTATAAGCAATAATATACCTTATTGTTTTAATACGAAATCTGATCCTATTACATTTTAAGAAATAATGAAATCTCAAGACTTTAATTTTTGGAAAGAAACGACAAATGATTAGATGACTTCAATAATGGGAAATTAAACTTGGACCTTAGTTGACCTTCCACCGAGTTCCAAACCAATAGGTTGTAAACGAATCTTCAAAAAGAAAATGAAGGTTGGTGGAACCATTGATAAATTTAAAGCAAGGTTGGTAGCCAAAAGTTTTACAAAAAAATATTGTATTAGTTACTTTGATGCCTATGCTCTAATAGCAAGAACTATGATTAGACTCTTAATATCACTTACCTCAATATATAATTTGGTTTTTCACCAAATGGATGTTAAAATTGTATTTTCAAATGGTTAATTAGAAGAAGAAGTGTACATGGAATAACTGGAAGGATTTGTTGTTCCAGAACAATAGTATAAGGTATGTAAGCTTGTTAAATCCCTATATGGGCCTAAACAAACACCAAAGCAATGACACCAAAAGTTTGACAAGATTATTCTAGCTAATGACTATAAAATAAATGAACTTGATAAGTGCATATATAGCAAATTTGAAAATGGAAAAGGTATCATAATTTGTTTATATGTAGATGACATGCTCATATTTGGCACGAATTTGAAACAAAAACACATAAATTTTTGTCAAGCAGCTTTGCTATGAAAGATATGGGTGTAATAGATATTATTCTTGAGATTAAAGTAACCTGAGAGAAAAGCACTATAGCTTTATCACAATCACATTACATTAAAAAGTGCTTAAAAAGTTTGATCTTTTCAATTGTTTACCAACATCTACACCCATGGATCCTAAAATAAAACTAGTATCTAATGCTCGTAGAAAAATTGGTCAATTGAAATATGCAAGTCTAATTAATTGTCTCATGCACATAATGACTTGTAGAATACCTTGTATTGCATATGCTGTGGGGAAATTAAGTAGGTACACAAGTAATCCAAGTAGTTTGCATTGACAAGCTTTGAATAGAGTACTTAGGTACTTAAAGAAAACTATTAACTATGGGTTGTGCTATAATGGATATCATTCAGTTTTAGAAGGATATTCAGATGCTAGTTGGATTACAAGTTTGCAAGATTATACATCTACTAGTGGATGGATCTTTATTCTTGGTGGATGTGTCATTTCTTGGGGTTCCAAGAAATAAACATGTATTATTGATTCCACCATGCAAGCTGAATTTATTGCAATAGTTGCTACATCTAAAAAAGCAGAATGGTTAAGAAATTTGCTTTATAATGTACCTTTATGGCCTAAACCAATTTCACCTATTTCTATCTGTTGCGATAGTGTGGCTACTCTATCAAAGGCATATAGCTATGTATATAATGGAAAGTCTAGACACATTGGATCAAAACTTAGTTATGTTCGACAATTAATCTCTGATGGAGTAAACACTATTAATTATATGAGGTCAAGTGAAAACTCGGTGGATCCTTTGACAAAAAATCTAGTTATAGATATAGTGAATAAGATCTCAAAAGAGATGGGACTCAAGCCCATTAATTAGAGTCACCAATGATGGAAACTCAGCTCAACATTTGGTATAATGTCAGGTATTGAGTTCATTGAGACAAAGTACATCATTAGTATGTGACTGCTAGCACTATAAATAAAACCATCCTAAGATTAAAATGCTAAGTACCCATAATGATAAGGGAATGATGAGTAATATACTCTTAATGGACCCAAAACATAAAAATTGTTAGTGCTATAATTACGGGAACACTCTCGAAAATGTCACACTAATAAATTTAACCAAAAAGTTAATAGTTTTGACAATCGAACTTGAATTCTAAAATCTGAAAAGTAAGGCCAAATTCTGAAAAGTAAGACCAAATTCTAAATTTGTGAAAAATAATGTATCTTGCAACACAATTTAACCTTTAGTATTTGTCTCTCCGTTTGTTGTACCAAAAAATGCAACATTTCAACATTTTAATATTTGTATTAGTTTTGGTTGGATAGATATTTTTGAAGAAAATTTAAGTTCGTAAAATTTTATGGGATACAAAGTAATTTTAAAAGAAGAATAATCATATTAAAAATAAATATTAAAAAATTATTACCTGATGTAGATTTAAAATATCTTCCTCTATTTCTTTTAAAAAACAAAAAAAATATACATGTCGAATTGATGTCTTTCATGTATTAACCAAAAACTTTTTATTTTTATAAAAATTATTACTTTAAGAGTAGTATTATCTTTTTGTATAAAAAAATACATGAAGTTTCAACTTCAATCCTCATGTTTATAAACTCAACTAATTTCAACTAGTTTTAAACCAATTTGAATATTTTGATTAGTATCAAGACCAAACACACCACTGCTTTTCGATCTAATAGGTCAATTCAATTTTTTATTTCAATGGTCACATTCACTGGAGCTTCGGCTCGGTGCTGCCAGATGTCTTCCAACTAAATAATAAGCAATGATTCTCGTCGGCGGCCAACAAATCTGCCACCTCACCTGACCATCGGCCTGCCTAATCGTGCTTTCATATGCCCATATCCCATCAGACGAAAATAGAGGGACTATAAATAGGCCATTCAAAAATTTCAGAATTTAACACACTATAACATCATCTTCCTTCCAGCACTGCAAATGAATCAAAAACCGGAAGTTTTATAGTCTCGAAATGAAGAATCTTGAGAACCAATTGGCTTCACTCAATCCATCCTTCCCTTCAAGATTCTTTCCTTTACTTCAGTTGGTGTGCTGCAAATTTACAGACATCAATATATTAGGTTAAATTTTCTAGACAATCTTTGTATTTTAGTTTAATTTGCAATTTGGTCCTACTATAAAACTAAGTAACTTCATCTTTGAATTTTGATATTGGTTAGACCTACCCTAGGGCCAAGCTACCTGCTCAAGTCCAACGGGTCACCCAACATTTGTAAAGGTTCGGAAAAATTAGAAAAAAAAAAGGGACTTAAACGGGCATGAGTTTAACCATTTACAAATATGAGCTAATTGGGACAAAATTTGATGCCTATATTTCAGACTGAGCAGAGAGCCGAGCAGATATTTATGCTGCTGGTACCATGCATAGGCTTGGCCCAACCCGTGTACATCACTAATATTGGTGCAGACAAGTAAAATTGATAACTGTGTTAACGAAAAACCATTTAAATTCTATTGTACACTTCTGACCTCTGACAAAACTTATGCTCTTAATATAAAGAAATTCTTTTACCGCTTTAATTCTATCTACAATTCTAGATTATCATAATTTAGAACTTGATGTATTTAACAGTTTTCTATTAATAGTGTTAATCAATTTTACTTACTTTCTTCAATATCAAGTGTATAAAGATTAAATCACTCGATTCTATGTTACTGCCTAGATACTTCAACCCTAAATATTGCATTCTCTATAAGAGAATGGAAAGAATTTCGATGGTTTTAATCAAGATCCACTTCGGCAAACCCTATAAGAAGTACCACCCTAGGGGAAAAAATGCTAAGATAATATACAAGTCGTTCAGAAATGCTTACACGACATAGACATGTCCTCCCCAACCACTAAGACAGTCACGATCTACTGATGAAAGGAGAGCTTGCGAAACCGTTTCAAACAATTCCTCAGGTTCCTTAATAAGAAGAAAACATTTGAGTCAATAAAGCATGAATAATTTAGTAGGTAACAAAACACTTTTAACAATGACCAAATAATCTACTCCAAAAGAAAGCACCATGCTAAGCTTTTAGGTTACATGCACAAAAGGAATGGATTTTATGCTTCTTAAAAAGGATTCAAATCTACTGTGATTGTGTTTTGATTTGAGCATAGTAAAATAAATGAAATGACCAACCATGTCCTCCTTGAACATTGACTCACAGGCACCGTAAAGAGACTCAGAGGCAGTGCCAGCCACAACAAAATCTTTTGCAAGCTCCCTGCATTTAAAAGATAGCAAACATAACTGAAATATGAAAAATAATTCAACCCACATAATTCAAAACAGTCTTTCCAGTCAATAATCCAACTCATTGGTGCCAAAATAAACATTAAAACAAAGAGAATTACATGATAAAGCTCATATAGCTACGTTATCATGCATGTATAAATCAAATCTCAGAGAGAGATGACAAGATATGACACATGACAAATTATCCTATGATCATCCAGAAATCCCTTAGATTTTGAATAATAATGTCGGAGGTTGTCCTTTTAAAATTTAATGCATCAAAAGGAAATTGCAAAGATTGATCTTAATGCTATGCATGTCCTAAACTTAATACTATGAAATAACTCAGATAATTCTTCTGCTTGGTAAGTTATTGGAATTTAAGTAATGGTAGCTGCACCTGTCCAATTTGGAAATTGGAAGTAACCAATTTGAAAGTCAGAAAAGAGAAGAGGGTAATAGCTATCTACAAACATATGGTCGTCTGAATCAAAACCCTGTTGCTATTCCATTTTAAAGTGCCACTGACTACAAAACTTCTTTAGATTTTCTTTTGATGCAATCAGTATGGATATATACATTTCAGGTTTCCTTGAAAAGTGAAAAGCAAAGAAACATGAAGAATATTTTCAAATTTAAGCTTTATTTGTCTTGAAAGTATTAACATCAACATACACACACACAAAAGAACCTTTATAGAAGAAAATTAATTATATAGAGGTAGCGGCTAGGGGAAGGTTTTTCCCAGTTTATCATGTGTGGCAGGAGAAGGCAAGTAAAGAACGTGTATGGGTTTTGCCCTTATTTTGTTAACAAGCTGCAATTATGATTGAGACCCCACACCCCTAGTTTGTCAAGCATCAAGGATCATTTGTAATGAGTTGTACACAACAGAGTTGGAACAATAATGGGAGTCTTTTATTGACCAGTTTCCGAATTACTGGTTTTGAACAATAGAAGATTTTTTTACTAAAAAGTGCTCAGATTTCTGCTTCAGGGATAATAGGGGTGTTTCTTTATTTATTAAACAGTGTTCAAATTTATGATTTTCTCTTTTAGATGTCACAGGCCACCTGGCAATCTGTTATCATGGAGTAAAAGTTCTTCTTTCTTTGACTTTTGATTAAGATATTAAATAAAGTTTTCATTTCCATAGAGGAACTTTCAACAGCAAAGCTTGTCTCTGCCGTAGGAAAGTTGCAAGCAGTTATTTTACAAGACAAAGTCTCATGTTCGTTAAATACTACAGGTAAAACAAATATGAATATTCCAAGCAACTAAGACAACTTTATTTCAAAAATACATTTACAGGGAATGAAATCAACTTACTTTGCTCCAATGGAATCCATGGTGCAAATGAAAGGCTTGTCTTCATCTCCCAATCCGGCAATTACTGGTTGGCAAAAGTATGGACCAAACCTACGGGGAAAAAATGTCATAAAACTCATCTCTTGCACGCATAAAAAGGACACCCTTTTCAATTGCAATTCCTACTTCAAATCTAACACTTCCAACTAATTCCTTTCAAGGTTGACATATCATAAAGTAAGGGCTTGAAATTGTTAGGAAAAGATGAAATCCATCTTTTAGATTTCAAGGCTAGAAAAGAAATTATGAAAAGAGAAAGTCAATATTATCCTTGATGCTCATTGCTCAGTTTATTCTCAAAAGCTAAGTAGGTTATTTCTCTTCAAGGACATATGTAAGGTTTATCACATGACATGTGCTCCATAAACTTTTCCTCCCCTGAGCTCCATTTCTTTTAAAAGAAATACATTTGCTTTTAGCCATTTAACTAGTATTATTCAAAAGCATTGTTGCTCCAACTCTTTAATTTTTTTGAAGCACTCATGTCTAACACTCAAGTCCAACACATATCCAGATGAGTACGGGATATGATCCTCCAATACATGGAAAAACTAAGAAAAAAATTAAACATACATATGCTGAACACATATCTAGACACGAGACTTAAAGCCAGTCTTAGTAACACAATTCGAAAGTACTACACATAAAAAACAGATATAATTTACCATTTCTCAACTACTCTTATCTTATAGACCCATTATCCTTAAGAAATCAATTCTCTCCTAGTATTTTTTCTAATTAATTTGAATGTCCAACTAATCAAGAGTTAATATTTTGCAGTATAAAGCAAAACTAAAGCTACACATTTCTTCCATCAATTGAACAAAGCCAAAGATAAGTAAGTGAGGATTTTAAACAAACCTTTTCTCGTAAAGAAGAGCAGAAACAAGGTTAGCAAAAGTTTCAGGTTTCATGTCCCTCTCTTCTCTTAGCTGATACAACTTATGCCGAAAGACAAGCCTTTGATACCTTGAATTTAAAAAAAAAACAAAGAAGATAATTATTTATTAAGTGAAAAACAGAAATCATAGAAGGCAAAAAATAAGGGGAAAAAAAGGGTACAATGTTTGAGCATCGGTGGCAAGGCCAGAGAGTCCGAGAAAGACACGATCGTGGATTTTAGAAATCCTTTGGAAATCAGTGGCGATTGTTTGGAGTTGAACTCCGAGTCTACGATCGCTAGCAATGGCGAAGCAGTTCTTGCCTACCATGGCTACCAGAGCGCTCCCATTGTACTCGAAGATCTGCATCATCATCGACCACAAAAGAAAGAAACTCTGTTATTAAGCTTCGAAGAATTAGGGTTAAAAAATAAAAAAGAAAAATGACATACCGACATTGGAAATTTTAGGGTTTTCGGTGTTGATTGCACAAGAAACTGATTTGATTTTAATAAATTGAGATTTTAAATGACGAAGAAGAAGACTGTAGGATATGGATTGGAGGACACTCCGCTATTCTCAAAGCTCCAAGTTTTGACCCGGTATGTCCGGTTAGGATTCAGTTGAGTTGCTCATGGCCGGGTCCGTTCCGGTCCGATTTGACGGGTCTATATATAATATCAACTCTACTAAAGTCACTAAATTATTAATAAGTTATATTTTGATCATTTAACTTCAGAAGTTACAAAATGGTCATTGAGGTATTTAAAAGTTTTCATTAAGTCACTAAATTATTCGAAAGCTTTACTTTAAGTCATTAAACTATTCGAAAGTTTTTCTTTAAGTCACTAGACGATTAAGTTTTTTTTTAAGTTCGACTAACGAGCTCCAAGCGACTATTCAACAATCGGTATAGTAGACTAGTATTCATCGATAAGTAGAAAAACATAGCTCCAAGCGACTATTCAACAATTAGTACACTAGATTAGTATTCATCAATAAGTAGAATAACATACCTTAGATCCAAGTTGATCTGACAGTCAGTAATGAAGATTGGAAAATAAAGTTATTTGGACTCTGGTTTGCATATTTGCGATGTTCAAAACGAATTTCATATAAAAAATGAATTGTAGAAGAGAATGAAAATAAGAGTTTTTGATTAGTACAAGCAGTGAGAACAAAGAAAGTCATACAATAGTGATTTTAACAGTTCAGTGACTTAAATGAAAATTTTTTAATAGCTCAATGGTTATTTTGTATTTTTTTGAAATTCAATGACCAAAATGTAAACTTACTAATACTTTAACCTTGAGTGGAGTTTACCCATAATATTAATACCCTTTATATTTGTCTAAGTTACCTAAAACTTTGTTACTTTTACTCATATTTGTAAATGATTAACCAAAACTCGTTTTAAATTCTTCTATGTTATCTTTTAAAATATAATTTTTAATTTAATATTTTAGATGGTTCTTCTTTTATTAAAATTTTAAATTTAAACAACTTGATATATTTTTAATCTTTATATAATATTATATTTAATTTTATATGATTAACCAAAACTCATTTTAAATTCTTCTATGTTATCTTTTAAAATATAATTTTTAATTTAATATTTTAGATGGTTCTTCTTTTATTAAAATTTTAAATTTAAACAACTTGATATATTTTTAATCTTTATATAATATTATATTTAATTTTATATGATATAAATTATATCATTTATAAAAATAAATAAAAATATAAAAGAATAAAACATATCGGCTACACTCAGTCCTTGAATCTGAAGTCCAGACTCAATTCATATTTTAAATAGATCTAACTTTTTTTAAGTCTATTTTTCTGATTTCGTACTTTACCTAAGAGACGAGTATCTATTTTTTTAAGTCTATTTTTTTGATTTCGTACTTTTTAAAGCTAAAAGACGAGTATCCGATAATCCTTTTGATAATGAGATTGAGATGCAAAGAGGAAATCAAATCATACGGAGAGAAAATGAACCATTTATATAGAGGAGACGTATAAATACGTACGATCCCATATACCATATTGGTCTCCCAATTTCATTGACTAATGGCCCCGAAAAGCAGTTGGTGAAGATATCATTAAGTACATGTACAAAAAGCCGAAATATCATGGGACTCGGTAGAAACCAAGCCCTGACGTACTTAGAAAATCAAGTCCCATGAGACTAGAGGCCACATCCATCCATGTCAAAAGACAGAAAGGATTATTATTGCGACCAGACCTTATCCTACTGAAAAAATGTTCAGAATCTAGCATACAAACAAAGCCCGAGAGAGAAGCGGGATTGGTGACCAACGACCAAACAAGTGATCACCCTAACAACAACTAAAAAACTATAGAAACTAAAATAACAAAACTTGCTCGAGATCTCCTATCGGAGATTCAAGTAGGTCACTGATAATGTAGAAATGGTCAAGGGGGTGGCTCACTGGAGGTGTTACCAACATTGAAATGCAGCAATGTGGGATCATCTATGCAAAGTTAATTGTTGATCTCTCTCCTACCTTAAAGATGCATGGAGAAGAAAGATGGCGGTGGGTTGCGGGAAGGGGGCAGCTCTTACCCAAAACTAAGCCGGCTGATAAAACGGGAGCAATGCATGGGACCAAAACAAGCTAGCCAAATATACAGAGATAGAGAGGAGAGAGAGGTCTATCTAGCACCTAACACCATGGTCAAAGAAACCAACGGAGTTGGCCGCTATAGGCTAATTAATTATAATTTAATGATTCCTAATTTTTTAATTCTATGCACATATATATAAATAAGATCATAAATACTCAAGAAGATATTTATTTAAAATCATAAATAACCAAATATAAATCTTTAAAATAAAACTGTAAGTAATTTAATAAAATATATTATTTAGAAAAGAAAAAAAAGGTTTACCTGCGGATCGCACAAGAGTATTCCTTATTATCATTTGGCGCAGTTTGTTATTGTTGAATAAAAATAAAATATATTTGGCGCAGTGAGTCACTTACTGTTTTCCCTTCCCTTTCCCTCTTCCTGAAATTCCCCTTTTCTCATCCTTTCCGACAATTAGACCCCACAATTTCTCCGCAATTTTCTCTCTCTCTAAATTCCCTCTTTCCCAAATTCAAATCCAATGCCAGCTTCTTCTCCTTCAGGCAATCTCTCTTCTTCAACTTTTTCATTTCAATTTCTCCTTAATAAAAAAATCCCCCTTTTTTCTGTTATTTATATTTAATTAATTCTTTAATTTTCCATTTCAACAGATGGTCGAGGTCGGTGGAAGCGGCGGAAGCGAGACCGGAGACCCAAGCATCTCCAAGAAGATAACGATGTCCCGGAGGAAGATGTAGAAGAGGAAGATAACAACAACGAGGACATCGATAACCACCGCGATAACAATTCCGGGGACGATGCCGGAGGGGGATTTAGGGATCCGTCTTTGCTGGGGTCCAGCGAGTGTGAGGTTCTGGCTGATGGTGGAGTTCGCATCTCGGAGTTCCCCCCCGTGGTCAAGCGGACTGTGAACCGTCCTCACGGTTCTGTGATGGCGATCGTGGCGGCTGAGCGGGCCGGTTTGGTTGGGGATAGCAAGGGCCACCAGCAGGTGGCTCTGGCGGTTTTGGAGAACGTTTCGTACGGGCAGTTACAGTCGGTTTCGACTGAAGCTCCCATTGTTGAACCGGAGAAGTATGTGATTACACCTCCTCCGATAATGGAGGGGCGTGGCGTTGTTAAGAGGTTTGGGAGTAGGGTTCATATCCTGCCAATGCATTCAGGTTCAGTTTTTCTCTTTCTCTTATATCTCTATGCATTAATTTTTTGCCCGGTTTCAATTCCTAGTCTGATTAGAGCGAAATAGAAACAACTATCCGTAGATGACTCTTGAGTTTCAAAGGACAGCTTTTGTTTTAATTTTCATGTGCTTTTGATGAAAGATATAACTAGATCATGCTTATTTATGTTAATTTTGACTAACGTTATCTTTAGATATTTCTGTGATGTTTTCTTAAAATTTGAACTTTTTCTTTGCATCGTGCTTAGTGTTACATGAAAATGGTCTCTTTAAACACTTTTGCTATTAGTAGGATTGAATGGCTTGAAAAGTATATACTTTGGTACCTTTCTTTATAGGACTGGGGAACTTTATACTAATCTTTGTTTTACTTGATTTTAATTGGACTCTCTAAGATGTCTTGGTTTAGTAATTCAATCTAAATCAAAACAGAAGTTCAGCAATTTACACTTGGGTTTGTTCTATTTACTTGATATGAGTTTCATGTTCTGTCTGTTGCTTAAAGAGTATGAGCAAGATATTACCACACATTTATTTTTTGTAAAGCACTGACCTTATCTTGCACCCTCTCTCACTTTCCCTTTCCCTTCCCCCCCTCTCTCTTTCTGCCCTTATCTGTCTTCTTAGTTGTGTATTAATATTTGGCTATGTTTGTGGGATTCCCTTTCAAGCAGAGTGGTTCTCACCAGCCTCCGTGCATCGACTAGAAAGACAAGTTGTGCCACATTTTTTTTCTGGAAAATCACCTGAACATATGCCCGAAAAATATATGGAATGTAGAAACCACATTGTTGCCAAGTATATGGATAATCCATTGAAGAGAATTACAGTTTCTGATTGCCAGGGATTGATAGATGGAATCAGTAATGAGGATTTAACTCGAATTGTTCGGTTTCTTGATCACTGGGGAATCATCAATTATTTTGCAGCTGCACCAAGTCATGAGCCTTGGAGTGCTGGGTCCTACTTAAGGGAGGAGCCAAATGGCGATGTTCATGTGCCATCGGCTGCATTAAAGTCTATTGATAGCTTGATCAAATTCGACAAGCCAAAATGTAGGCTCAAGGCAGCTGATGTTTATTCATCATTGTCATGTCATGCTGATATCTCTGACTTGGACAATAGAATACGAGAGTGCCTAGATGAAAACAATTGCACTTCATGTTCTCAGCCCGTTGCCACTTCATATTATCAGTCACAGAAGGAGGTATGTGATTTTATAGCCCTGTTTGTCTTTATTTATTTCATGCTATGTCTTAATAATTTATTGAACTACTTAAAACAAGCCATTTAAGATAAAAAAAGGGAAAACGAGGCATGTTTGATATGGAACAGAATCAGAATTAGCATCTATGAGGGAATAGGCTCCTGGTATTTTATTACTGGCCTTCTTCTTCTGGGGTTTGGGAAAAAGAATTAATCCCCTTTTTGATGTTCTTAGAGAAAACCCCTTTGGTTTAGGATTTTGGGAGGCTTCTATATATGATCATGTTGACTGCCTAGCTCTCACCAACCTCTGTGGTTGGGTTCAAATGTTGTTTTCTTGGTTCCTCATCCTACAGTATATATATTAAAATCAGCAGCACATTCAAATAATGCCTTCAATGTTAATTGGATTATAAAACATTAACACTGGAAGTTTTCTATTGGAGGTTGCAATAGTGTGGGGGGGGGGTGTTGATATCATCTGTAGATGCAGTTCCATATGTTACAAGTGCTGGGGCTTTTTTTGTATTTGCATTTTCCAAAAGTTTTCCCTATATCCTCAACAGAAAGGAACTAGGTATTTTAAACAACTATTGCTGAGAGTATATTTCTTGTGTGCTGTGAGAATACTAGGTACTTTTTTATTTAATTTTGGTTGTCAAGAAAGGAACAACAAACTATTTCTATCCTCTGTTATAGAGAAGAAATTTTTTGCTAAAGCTTGCACTTGTAAGTTGTAACTATGAACCAGTAGATGTGGTTTAGAAAGCTGAGTTAGTGCTCACTTGATTTGATTTGGTATGGTCTGGTTTCTGAGCATCAATTTACTAGTTCAGTGTGTGGTTTAGGTTTCTTTGGGGTGTATTTTGGATATACCATCTAATGATGAAATAAGGGATGATGAAAGACATTAAATCATGCAAATCAGTTATGTAATATCTTATAGATGCTTGCTTCAAAGTATTTAGAAGATGGAATCGTGAGGTGAACATTTGTTTTATTCCAGTGTAAAAGGATAAATTTGATAAGTACTTGTAGTGGAGCTGAGTCTAAAGTGCTGTTTGTGGACTCATGTCAAGTTTGTAGATAAACATTGATTGATGGGAGAATTTGTAAACTTTTAGATTTACCTAAATCTTGATGTTAATTGTGCACATTTGTTTCTATTATTGGCTACTTGACAGGTTGATGTACTGCTGTGCTCTGATTGCTTCCATGATGGGAGATTTGTTTCTGGTCATTCAAGCATAGATTTTGTTAGAGTAGATTCAACAAAAGATTATGGGGACCTAGATGGAGATAGTTGGAACAACCAGGAAACTTTACTGTTGCTTGAGGCAATGGAAATTTACAATGAGAACTGGAATGAAATAGCTGAGCATGTGGGCACTAAGTCAAAAGCACAATGCATACTTCATTTTGTACGTCTACCCATGGAGGATGGCCTATTGGAAAATTTGGAAGTTCCGAGCATGCCCAAGTCAACAATTGTTGCAAACGGAGACAGCCAAAGATTACACTCAAACATGAATGGGAGTCTACCAGGTTTTTTTTATACTTAGGTTCTACTTGCCATGGAAATTAAGATGTTATGCATGTTAACCTTTTATCTAATTTTTGCATGCTTTTCAGGGCCCAGCCTTCAAGATGCGGATTATCAAAGCAAGGTTCCTTTTGAGAATTCTGGGAATCCAGTTATGGCTATGGTATGTTACTGCATTTTTCAGACACCTCATTACTCTTTTAACACTTTATTAGTCATTTAAGATTTAGGATTGTAATATTTCACTGTGGAGTATGAGCATTGAATCATTTATTCTTTATTTCTCTAATAAATTCCTCAATTTTAAGTTCGTTAAATGATGTCATTTTCATGTAATTTGCTGGTATTGTAGTAACCATCTTTGGCACACAAAAATGGGGAAGCTTAAAATACTTCTAATGTTGGAATTACCTTTTATCTTTTTGGTCAAAAAAATAGTGTTCTTTTGGCCTCATATCAAAGTCACTATTAAGGTTTATTCCCTTACTCCTATTGGCAGTTTGGATGAGAAAAAGTGTAAATGGATCCAAAAGATTTTAAGCAGTTTGTGAGTGTTTATTTGCTTTTTAAAAATGTCACAAATTAGGCTCCTATTAGCATTGAAATTTTCATTTCATCAATGATGAGTTTGTGATGAAAATTGCAAAGATGGATCCAAATTGGCATCTTTTGTTGTTGAAAATTGCTTCTTAAAAATGCAAGAGCTGAACTTTTACCCCAAGAGATTGTGATAAAATTGTACTCAAAGATGGATCTCATGGTATTGCTAATTTTTCCCCATACATGGGTCTAACTAGTTTACAATATTCTAGGTTGCTTTTCTGGCATCTGCTGTTGGACCAAGAGTTGCTGCTGCCTGTGCCCATGCATCCTTGGCAGCATTGGCTGAAGATGTAGATAAGGAAGGTTCGGGACATGGTAATAGGTTAGTGGCATATCCTCATGATTCCAAAAATCTTCAATGCTATTATGAGGTTCTTCTCTGATGATATGAATTGAATTTTGAGCATACAATGTCTTCCTTCCAAGTCATGAAGTTCTGTGGATTGAATATTTGAACATTTCTTTGCTTTGATTGGATTAAACCAATCTAAAGTTTTTTCATCAAAATTCTTCCTGTTAAATTGCTTATTACTATCCATTTGAACCGTGAAGGATGAATATGGAGAGTGTACATAGTAGAGAAGGTGGTTTACATGGTTCCGTTCATCAAAAAGGTAGTCCATAAGTTTAACTTGCACTATTTTCACTACATTTTAGTTCCCTTTTTTCTCTCCCATATTAGGTTTTTTTTTTTTTTTTTTTTGTAATTCATTTTGCATAAAAACTCCAGAGAACTCAGCAATACATTCATTTGGTCAAAATGAGGCAGAGGATCATCCACTATCTGC
The DNA here is from genome assembly GCF_025698545.1 of Gossypium raimondii. Classification (NCBI taxonomy): domain Eukaryota; kingdom Viridiplantae; phylum Streptophyta; class Magnoliopsida; order Malvales; family Malvaceae; genus Gossypium; species Gossypium raimondii. The sequence continues at coordinate 24,340,435 of NC_068569.1, forward strand.
TGAAAAAGTTAAAGCTGCTGCCAAAGCTGGCCTTGCAGCTGCAGCTATGAAGGCAAAACTGTTTGCGGACCACGAGGAACGAGAAATTCAAAGGTTATCAGCCAATATCATAAATCATCAGGTGTTTTTCTTGTCTTTTTCACGTGTATACCTGGTAATGATATGGAACTTTATTTGGCTGATAAGAGAGTTGACTTCCGTTAAAGACTTGAAACCAGGACAAAAGAGGACTTGTCCTGTTGCATTTATTGCACACCTTTGTTATTTAGCCTAGAAAATGGAACCAAAAAAAGGAAAAAAGAAGGGCAAAGTTGCATGCCTTTGATTTTGAAATTACATAAACTTGTACTTGGAGATGTCTTAAATTTGAAAGATACATTGAGAAGTTCTACGCTGTTGAGATCTGTTCTAGGCTAGGGTTTCTATATTGTTCTTAATCCAAGTTGAATTTTTCTTTAGTACTTGATTCACATATCTATTACTGCCATGGATACTGGCTATGTTAATGCAACTCTCCTTGAAATACCTGTGTTTAGACCTGTTCCACACATATTCATAGTTATGGGGGCATGATCCTCCATTTATATAGGAACCACAAAAAGAATTATCATATACCCATTCCAGGTACATACCTCATCTCAAACTCATCCTTGAATCCAATGCTAGTCCAAGTAGCATATGATACTGGAATCCCGGGCCCTGGCTGGGATATTGATAATTTTGTGAAGTGTGTGTTTTCTGTTCATGTATTCTTTTGAAAACCAGAGGCTACTTAATAGTATCAAAACTTTATAGGATTATCGCTGCTGTTTTAGCATCTCCCATAAGTTATCTTAGAATTATGTTTAAGGTTTCTTCCTCGAATACTTCCTCGGATTATGGTGGATGTAAAGAAGATGCAACAATTAGATATTTGGAGTGTCCATCGAGATTTCATTTTCTCGGAACTTCCAAAACATTCTATTCTTACTTTTAACTTGTATTATAAATTGTAGATAAACTTGTTTTCAATCTGTATCGCAGTTGAAGAGATTGGAGCTGAAGCTTAAGCAGTTTGCAGAAGTTGAAACGTTACTCATGAAAGAATGTGAACAAGTGGAGAAAACAAGGCAAAGGTTTGCTGCTGAGAGGGCTCGAATTGTATCAGCTCAATTCGGAACCACCGGAGTCGCTTCACAAATGAGTGTACCTGTGATTTCTTCTCCCATGGTTAATAACATTGGCAACAACAGGCAACAGGTATTGTCAGCCTCACCTTCAACGCCAAGCAATTCTGGATATGTTAACAACCAACCAGTAAATCCCCATATGCCATTCATGCAACGCCAACCGATGTTTCCTATGGGTCCGAGGATGCCCCTTACAGCCATGCAAGCATCCACATCAGCTCCTCCTAATGTCATGTTCAACTCCCGAGGGAATGCACAACCAACTCTTAACCATCCACTAATGAGGTCGGTTTCCGGGGCTGGATCTGGTCTAGGTTGAAATGAAAGAGTCAAAAATAAATTTTGGATTTTATTGATGGAATTCATTGGTGGTGTTGATTTTCTGCGCTTCGGAGACAACCAGTAGCTTGGACGAACAGTTGAAGCATCTTCAGCTTCAAAATATAGAACCTGAAGCAATTTTTAGGGTTTGTAACATCATACAATTAATGTAGTTTGGGGTTTAATTATGAAATATTGAGACTAATTACCAAAATTAATTGTATAAATAAATTATCTAAAAATTTTAGAGCATCCCAATCGAATGAAAACTAATGCGCGTCTATTCTTGCTAATTTTACTCTTCCTGTAAAGTAGAAAAATTTGAACAGTAATGCAGTGAAGTGGGCTCCTTTACATGGGGACTGCAGTTGCTTTTTTCTTTTTATGTGGGTTTATATTGTTGAAGTCTCAAAGAAAATGGTCTTGAATTCTGTCAGTTGATAATTTTGAAGAGTTTCCTCAATGTGGGTGTGGTTGAACTTTGATGCAGATCAAAGTAATGGATTATAGTTATTTGGAAAATCGATAATTTGTTTTATGGTAGAGAATTAAATCTTTAACCATTTTTTCATGTATTTAGAAAATCCATGAGAGTTAGATGATCATGATTTTAGACTTTGCTACGAGAAGCAATGACATGAAATCCCTGCAACTCCAATGGAGAATACCCTATTAGAGCAAAACATCTAAACCCGGTTCATTCTTGTCATCTAAAAAAACAATCCCAAATCATGCAATGAACTTAAATGGTCAGAAAAGCTCAATGCATATGGCATCCAATGTGAGAAGCCAAGGACCCTTTCCGACAAGTTGGATATATTCTTCCCTTCTCAATAAGCATATCCATTCTTGTCATCTAAAAACCATCCCAAGTCATGCAGATAACTTCAAATCTAACCAAAACATGTTTGGGAGAGATTAAAGGGTCCAAAAAGCTCTCTGGGTATGGCAGAAAAAGTAACGTTGTAACAGAGATTTCCTCAACCAAATATCATCAAACATTCTTCCCTTAGTGAGCTTATCCATTCCTGTCATCTCAAAAACCATCCCAAGTCACCCAAAATAACTTAAAATTTAAGCAAAACAAGTTCGTGGGACAAAAGGATAAAAAAAGCTCAATGGTTATGGACAATGTAACGTTGTAACAGAGATTTCCTCAACCAAATATCATCAAACATTCTTCCCTTAGTGAGCTTATCCATTCCTGTCATCTCAAAAACCATCCCAAGTCACCCAAAATAACTTAAAATTTAAACAAAACAAGTTCGTGGGACAAAAGGATAAAAAAAACTCGATGGTTATGGAATTCATTGTAACTTCGTATTACATATTTCCCCAACCCAATATCATCAAACATTCAAACTCTTCTTCTACATACATATACTAAAATTTCATCCAATATCAATGAACAACAATATCATTTGATCAGAAATGACTACGATTTCATTGAACAATCTTTATGAGCAGCTGTATTAACCTGTTTAGAGAGGTAAGCTTCATAGATTTCCACTACAAGCCGAGGATCCTTTTCCACAAGTTCAATATATTCTTCCCTTTTAGTTAGCTTATCCATGTTGTCTGTTATCAAACACAAAGCCGCATCGAGGACGAGTTTGGCGTTGTGCTGGTGAGCAAAGGCATAGCTCATAAGTGAATTATCCCAGTTCAATTTCGATACCAAGAACTTCTCACAATACCCTTTGAGATGCTTCACTTGGTATTTTTCAGCTAAGACCAGAAGATCACAAGCCATTTGTTCATCCAAGCATGCTTCTGCAGTGTACAAATAGTTTACAAAGGCACGAAGAGCATCGTATGATACATCACTTACTTTGATTGTTCCACTTCTGCTTTCTTCCATTTCATTCTCCAGCATTGCTTTGAATACGGGTGATCGATTCACCTGGTTTCACCATCAAAATGTTTATAAATTATGAACATTATAAATAACTTGCTCGGTAACATAATTTCTAAATTGGGTTTTAAAGCAGATTCCGATTATAGCGATTTTCTTTTTCATATTTGATAAGAAATTAAAAGAATCCAAACAAATAGGAAGTACCAAAACGGCTTTATTGGCGGGTACGAGCACAGGGGGAAACCCAGGAGACCCATCATCGGAAGCGATCAAAACGACATCGGAGAAGAAGGGACCGGGAGTGGTGGTGGAGCCACGGTGGGCGTGATCAAGCGGAGACCAAAAGCGTAAGAAGGCGACTTTGGCTTTGAGATCTTCGATCTCTCGCTTCAACTCTTCCTCGGTCTCGCTTGCTTCCTCGTAGCACTCCTTGCAAGTGCCGGCATCGCGTGATCCGTACTCCTCTTTGCACGATATGCACTTCATGGTCTCGGCGTCTGTATCGCTCTCCGTATCGGACTCCGATCGGATTACCTGGTTGCATCGGTGTCTTCGCATTTTTTGGTTTCGGCTTTGGCAACTAGCACTATAGCCAAGTAGTCTGGTTTTTTTTCTTTTTTAACAGTTACACACGTAAAAGTAAAAATTTATTGAAGCCCAATTGAAGTAATGACTAGTTATTGCCGCTATCGTTACTCATGGCTTGACTTCTACTTGTACTTCTTTCTCGCTTTGTTCCATCAACTATACTTAAATTTTGTTGTTTAAAATATTGATCCTTCCTTTTTTTTAGCTCTGTTAAGAAGTCTTGCTTCTAATATCTCTCTCCTTCAAGAATACCAAAATCAGCCTTAAAATTGTAATCCCTCCGATTGCATTTTAAGATTACAAACAATTATTGACTTCCTCCTTGAGCTGTCCTCTTATAATACAAAACACCACTTTCCACTTACTAGCTTCACTTCCTCTAGATTGGGATGTAAGCTTCAGCCTCCTTGACCCTTGTTCTTTCTTCATTCCCACTTGAGGTTACATTTGGCGGTCTATCAATGGCTCTGTGTATATAGTATAGCATCCGCTTGATTTGTTCTAGCGTACGAATTGAGTTTCAACATTCCTTCTGAAAAAAACCACCACATTCCTTGCCTTCCATGTTCCCCACAGAATGCACATGAAAATTGAGTAAAAACCTATTGCTTCCTTGTACTCCATATCAACCCCATTCAACCATTGAAAAACCCTTCCCTAATTTAGTTCAACAAGACATGTTGGATTCAAACAAAGAGCCAACTTCCAAACTAGATGGCCCGCGCAAACTCACAATGGACAAAGAGGTGTTCCACCATGTTGTCATATGAAATATTCAAGTTCATTATGTCTCTCTCACACTTCCTAAGCCTTTCTCACTTAGATACCTCGAGAGCCACTCAAAGTCTTTTATCAATCCCATTGGCATCCAAAACATTGATCTCTAGAGTCTTTTCCATTTCTTCATCAATTCAGTACGAAATTTCCTCCATAAGAGGAGTTCATAAAGCCTACTCCTTGTCCTTTCTAAGCTCCTAGGTTGCACCCCACACCTATGTAACTTTTATCCTCTTTTATTTTTATTACCGATTCCGTTTGTCACCTACTTCCACCAGGATTTCGGAGATATGGAACAAGTTGAGAAGCTATGAGAAACGAGAGTATCGTTCATAGAGCTCCCTTGGGTTAAGTTGATCAAGGCAAGTTTCTCACCAATGATTAGTTTCTGTGCCACTTGTGATCTGCTTAGAAAGCACCTTTTGTTTCTCATTAGATGCATCCATTAGGCTCTGCACCTCATTGTTAAGCTGGATTACCTTATTGATTCTTATAATATGGTGAGCCTCAATAAGAGTGTTTGTGTTTTCAATTACATGTATATTCTTGTTCAAAAAGCAATTAGCAATGCATTTGATAGTGGGGTGACCAAATAAAAAGGGTTTACCAATAGGTGAGAAGATAATAAAAACAATCTCATTACCACATAAAGTGTAGAGCTCGCATATTATTTTGTAGATTCATGATCGGCGTTTTGAGAATGTGATCAACTGAGCTTCCTCATTTTCGATAATTTAATGTAACATCTCAAAATTTTAGATGCAGTAAACGGTATTTTACCAGGAATGTATAAGAATAATTATCAAGAAAATGGATTGATATTATTGGAATAAGTATATTGGAGGTGGATTAGATATTTGAAGAGAAAGTATGAATAATGAAAATTTAAGTAAGAAATAAATTAAAATTTTGAGAAAGTTGGAAGACTAAACGTGTAAATTTATCATTTAGGGAAGGAGGTGAAAGTGAATAAATATTCTTTTATGAATGTGGTATGGATATGTATTGATATGTGGAAATAAAAAAATTGAGAGACTAAGTTGAATAAAATGAAAATATAAGGACTAAAGTGTAATTTTCTTTTGTCTCACCAATCATATTTTGACACAATTAGTGCTTAATCATTACTCTTTCCATAATTATTTATTTCAAATAGTTACCGTATTGTCCTTCAACTTTTTCTATAATACCACTTATGAGTCATATTTTCTTTTGGTAAATTTTTACCTCTAATCCCTCCTCCTTTTTCCTTTAATTCATTTTAATCATTTCAACTCTTAATTTCTTACTTTGGCCCTGATAATTTTCACTCCCTTGTAATCTAGTCAATACCCAGGATTTATTTTTCTCAATATACAAGTCTTTCCAAATGCCTTCCGTATCTGTCTTCACCATCTACTAACACTGATGGTTTTCAAATTATGACTTTTTTAAATTATAATTGATTCACTATTGATTTGACATGATTTCTAATTCATGAAATTTCGAGGATGTTACAATTACAAATTTATATTTTACATAAATTCTGTAATAACCCGAAAATTAGTGGTGTCAAAATAATAATAATAAAATTTCGGGACTATTTTTCAGAATCAAGCCCGTAAATATTATTAAATATTTCGGAGTTATTTTATAAGTGAATTAAATTTTGGATTGGTAATTTGGTCGAATTAATTATTAATTAAGGTTCGAGACTAAATCGTAAAAAGTTTAAATATTATAGAATTCTAATTTATAAAAGGCTTGAGGACCCGAGGTTTATTAAACCGTTGTTCTTATTTAGTTGGTGGGTTATAATTATGATGGAGGGTTGGCAAGTGTAAATTTTTTAATAAAATTAATGTATAAAAAAACATAAAAGTAAAAGAAAAGGAAGATATTTATCATCTTTTTTTTCAATCCTCTCTTTGGTCGAATGTTCATGAGGAGGAGGACGTTTCAAACGTTTCAATTTTAACCCTTTGATTGGTAAGCTATTTCAAGTCTGTTTTCTTTAAATTTATATTTTTAGGATAGTGGAAGCTTAATTTAACTATCCGTGTATTATTTTCCAAAATTGTTAAAATTTTCAAAATTTCCATTGTTAATTTCTTGAAGTTTTGATGTTAAATTATTAGATTTTGAGCTTAGATATGAAAATGATTAATTGTAAAGTTTAAATGTTAGTTTTGTAACATAAGGACTAAAATGAATTATTTGTAGCGCTGTTATGAGACTTTGATAAAATAGATAGTAGAGGGTTTATAAAGGATGATATTGAAATAGAATTACAAAATAAAGCTCAAATTTGAAAGATATGGTTATTTTTGTTTTAGGGACTAAATTGAATAAAATGTAAAAATTTAAAGGACATTTGAAAAATAAAATTGAACCGATACATGCTTATAATAGGATGATATGAGATGTTTGGAATTGATAACGTGAACTCAATTATTCTATAGATCAAGAATAGAGCCAAATCGAGGCTAGTTGTGGAAAAGCAAAAGTTGTCGAATAGTCCTTAAAAGCTTGTTTGGTTACTAGTTCGCTAGGTAAGTTCATATGGAACTTACTAAGTTAATTCATGCTATGTTTTTATTTCTATAAATTGAATAATTATTTTTGTTATATATTTATTTTGTTATGCAATGTATGATATCGAAGAAATTGAAAATAGTTATTTGAGTTTAAAATGTTATGTTTGAGATTAATTATCGAACTAGAGGACTAATTTGAACAACAATAAAATTTGTGTAGCTTAGTGATTATATGTATTGGCATTAAATTTGGTTGTAATGTATTATGTTATATAATGAAATGAGATGAACTTACCCAAATCATGGAAGAGCAAATTGTTTAACTAAACACTTTATGGACAATAGTGATATTACAACTTTGAAAATTTACCAAAAATTGTAGGAATCGAGTTAGAGGTTTGAATTTAACATTAAATTAAAGCTTATTGAGTCTAGTTTTGCACAAAAGCAAGGGTGAAAGAAATGGAATTGTATATTATGAGATATAATATTTTTATGAGGCAATGTCTAGAGGTGATCATGGGTTGGGCTACCGGCCCGGCCCGACGGCCCACCCGAAAAATGTGAGGGTTTGGGTAAAAATATAGGTCCGAAATATGAGTTTGGGCAAAAAAATGAGGCCCCTTTAGAAAACGAGCCAGGCCTTGGGTAAAACTTTTTTGGCCCAGGCCTGGCCATATATTAAATATATATATTATTTTTAATCAAATATAATTTTTAAAATTTAATATGCTATTTTCTTTTTAAAATATGCTATTTTGGTGTTGTAAAATTTAATATGGGCCAGGCCGGTCCGGGCTCGGGTGTGATAGCCCGAAATAGGGCCTAATCAGAATAGTGGTTTCGTAACCACAAATCCGAAGTGAAATAGTTTTATTTTATAATTTTTTATTAGTTACTGATTGATTGAAATATTGTGTGAAAATATGGATAGAAAATTTTAATGATTTAGTGCCTAATTGAATTTTTAGGACTAAATCGAAAAAATGCAAAGTGTGTCTAATTAGTGATTAAATGACTTAATTGAATTATTGCATGAAATTGGAAGTGTTTATGTGGCAATTAGACCATAAATTAGTGTTATGGACACAAAAGGGTATTTCTAGAAAAATATCTAAATAATGGGTCAAGGGCATTTTTGTCCAAATTGAATAAAAGACAAAATAAAGATGAAAACAAGTGTTCATCTTCTTAAAAAGTTGAAGCTTGCTGCCGAAATTTTCATGTTACCATAGCTAGGGTTCTTGATTTTTCTAAACTCAATTGTAAGTGATTTCTTGCCCCGTTTTTAATTATTTTCGTATTTCTATGCTTATTGATGCTTGAATTTCATGTTTCTACTATTTAATTTAAATGAAATTAAAGTTTAAAAATTGACCCATTCATGATATAATTGTAAATTGATTAGTGATGTTAGATAATGAATGTTTGAAGTGTTAATTACAAGTTTTACTAGATGAATTTCAATGAAAATGTTGAAAAGGACTAAATTGTGAAAGATGGTAAAGTGTGCATAAAGTTGTGATTTTGTGAAATTGAGGGCTGTTATGAGCATGAAATATGATTTAGTGAAGTTTGAAATTTAAGAATTTAGTGAATTTTATTTTTACGAGCTTAGGGACAAAAGTGGAATTTTGAAAAGTTTTGGGGAAAAATGTAAATTTGCCAAAATGTTGTGTATGAATTGTATTTGAATGAAATGTTGATAAAATGTATTAAATTGTGTTAATATAGATCAAGAAAGAAGAAATAGTGCAAGTGATTGGGGAAAAGAGAAAGTTATCGACTAAATTACAAAAATAGTCGTTTTGCATCCGAGGTAAGTTACGTGTAAATAATAGTTATATTTTTATAAATTGTGAATTATATTTGATATGTGAATTAATATTCAATGTGGAAGGAAAATTATTCATGAATTATTCAAGTGTTAAAGTGTTGAAAATAAAGTGTTAAGTGTAAATTCCCGGTTGAACTTAGGAATAGAAGTGGATACAAGTGACATGTCAACAGAGATCAGTGTTACAGTGTTATAGTGAATCCCGGGTGCTGGGTGATCTAGCATGTGTTGCAGACACCTGACAGCTTGTGTGAGCAGGCCCGTGGACATTTCGAGTGTTATTGATCGGTGGTAGCTTGACTACGTTTGATGGTAACCGGCTACATAACAGTGGTAGCTTCGGCTACATTTCAGTGGTAGCTTCGGCTACATATCAGTGTTGCACTTATGTGCTAAATCTCTACGTATCTGTGTATATTCCGAGTGTTCAACGGGATTAATAATGAGTTAAAGTGAATATGAAATGAAGTGTGTATGCAGGTACATTTGAAAAGAATGAGCATAGTGATAAATGTTAAGTGTGAAAATGTATATGCCAGTGAATTGGTAAGATTGTGCATGTATAAGTGATTGAAATTGCTAAGAAATGTTTTGATTAGTTATATGTTAAAAGTGTTAATTATTAAATGAGTAATTATTGTTTACATGTAACTTACTAAGCTATTAGTAGCTTACACATTTCTTCTTTTCCTTTGTTTTATAGTGATTTGAACTTGATCGAATTGGGGATCGTCGGAGCTTGTATCACATTATCATAATCATCTCGGTATTATGTGATTTTCAAAATGTTTAAACTATGGCATGTATAGAGTCTTGATCATTTTGAGCATGTTCAAATGATATGGTTAATATTAGCTATCGAAGTAGCTGTTAAAGAATATGTTTTGGTGTTATATATGTTAAAATGGTAACTAATTCAAAGAAGCAGTTTCTTTGACAGCAGCAGTGACATGAATGTGAAAAATCACCATAAATAGTAGAAATGGAATTAGAGAGTGAATTATATATATAATTAAAGCTTATCAAGTCTATTTTTATATGAAAGAAATGGTGTAGGCAAAGGAATTCTTTATTTTGAGATATTTGAATTTTAGTGAGATAGGGTCAGAATGGTTTTGAAGTCCCTGTTCTGACTTTGGAAAATCATTATAAATTGTACAGAAATAATTATAGGTCATAATTTATATTTCTAGATTCCTTAGTGAGTCTATTTTCAAAAGAAATAAACGGTAACCTTATATGAATTCTGTAAAAAGATATAATTGATTTTTAGTGGCAAGAGGTCAGATCTGTCGAGATGGGAAACAGGGGATAATTTAATGAATAAAATGTACTAATTAGCTAAGTAAAAAATTCTGAAAATTTTATGGTAAGTATAAATATGAGTCTAGTTTCAGAGAAAATTTACGGATTTAAATTTTGAGTTTCGTAACTTAAGTTATAATTAAATTAGTGACAGTCGCGCAGGTGGACAGTTTTGTTGTAAACAGTGAATTTAATTTTAAAAGCAAATTTTTATACTCCAAAATGGTAAGTTAAATTGGGTAAGGGGTGTTACATCGGGATTAGCAATTTTCTTTCGGGCCGGGCTTGGACAAATTTTTAGGCTTAGGTTGGGCAGGGCCTGGGCCTAGAAAACGGGCCTAAAATTTTGTCTGGGCCCGGGCCGGATCACCTCTAGCAATGTCAGAATGATTTTGGGTTCAATTATTCTAACTTTGTAAAATCATTATAAATTGTACAAAAAAATTTAGGTGATGAAATTTATATGGCTAAAATATTAATGAGTCTTTTTCCAAAGGAAGCAAACAACAATATAATCTGAGACTTGTACTGAAAGATATTTATTTTTTAGTGAAGAAGAATCGAAGTTACCTAGAAGCAGAACATGGGAGGTTTTAAAAAAATTGGTATTAATCTACCTAGAAATAAATTTTGAAATTTTATGGTAAAAAGTTTATTGAATTTAGTTTCAAAAACAAAAGAGGATCTTAATTTCAAATTCTGTAGGTGCGGATATAAATAATTTAGTGATTACTACTTAAGAAGACAATTTTATTAAAAGTATATGTATAAATAGTGAAAGGATAATTCATGTTACATAAAGGCGTGTCATACTAAGGCTAAAGATTCTTGTATAAATACTTGTAAATAAACGAAGTGTAATGGAGAGGAGGATGAGGAAAAATAATAGAAGAGTTATAAAATGAATTAACAGTTGGTTACGATGATCAAATCATATTGGTGTAAATTTAATTGATTATTCAGATAGATGTGATTAAATTGATAAAGTGAAAATCTTAAAACTAAATGAAATGGTGAAATTGGTTTGGAATTGAAATAGTATGTTATGTTATGTATGAAATGATATCATGAGTGATAAATTGATGATATTGAGATCGATAGAATGAGAATTGAATTTATAAGGGAATTGGATAAATGATTACCCTATTAATTGCTCGGGTGGTGTTATTTCAACTATATGTTGATTAGCGCTGTGTGCAAACTAATTACTTCGGACATTCCGATGAGGCACTGGGTGTCAAATGGTTACTTCGACTATGTGTCGATGAGTGCCGGGCACAATATTTACTTCGGTCATGTTGATGAGTGCCAGGCGCAATCTATTTTCTTCGGAAATTATCTAATGAGGCACTGGGTGCCAAATTGAGGTGTTGGTTGGATTTGTGTATCCGTTCGTGTCCAAGTCAATTTAAGGATTTAATATGTAAAAATTTATAATTATAATGAAAAGAATTTTTAATGTGAAAAAAATTTGTAAATTGGATTAATAAGTCCGAAAGATTGGTTTGAAATTCTGACGAATTCAACGATTCAATTTGGGAAATGACATGCTAATATGATATATTTCTAACTAGTTATTTGTTCATATTTAAGATGATTCATAAGACACATTTATAATGAGATAGTGAGTGTTGATGATTAATTGAATTGTGATTTTGAAATTGAATGTGAATATATATTGGATTGAACTATAATGAAATCGTTATCATGTGATAAGAACGATTATACAGGTACAAGTATGCAAATATGATCAAATACATGATATGATTTGTGGAAATATGAATAGTTCTATCGGGTATGATACTATAATTGGAATTAGAAACTTAACAATGTAATGAAATAGATTGATAATAAAATGAGTTATGTGAAATTGGTATGAGTTAGTGACTTAATAAAAGAGATCAAAATGAAATTGTATAATGCTATGGAATCAATTGTGTATATATATGTGAATCATGATAAAGGAAATACATGAAGTTCTGTGTGAATAAATTGGAAACGAGCTTTAGGGGAGGTTGAAATGAATACGAATGAGTCGACCGAACCTCGAAAGAGATAAATGGTTTATTGTTGTGGAATGAACCTGGAATTGATTGTTATAATGTTAGTGATATAAATGTTCGATTCATAATTGGTATTGAGTTTTAAAAAGACTTTATAATAGGCGTTGACATGTAAATGAAATTGATCACTTCTATTGCAATGTTAAATGAATTGGTTTGACACTTGATATGAATGACCTACTAGTTGGATGTTACAATTTTTTAACTTGTAATTTTGTTATTTAAATCATGGAAATACTATTGAGTTCCATTACTCAACATATGGTTTGTTTTTTGTGCTTAGGTTAGGTATAATTCAATATATTTGAACTACGACTTCAGCATCTAGTCAACAATCCCGAACTCATCAACGTTTGTATATTCCGTTTTTATTCTAACTTGGCATGTACCTAAATGAGTCTAATTTGGTTTGTTATTAAGTGAATGCTCCTGTTGAATTTGGTATCATATGATGGATGTTTGGTTTATTTTCAACCTTGGATTAATTCTTGGAGCTTTTGTGAACGCTTATAAATCCCATAAATGATTGATTATTGTGATTAATGTTTGTTTTATTGAATTAAATCTTACAATGGCTTAAATTTGAAATAAGTTGATCGTAGTCGCTCCGATGACGAATGTGACATCCTATTACTCGGACATGACGATCGAGTCAGGTGTAGGATGTTACAAATTCTAATTAATTTGTGAATTTATTTTCTTTGATTTTTGTAAATTAAGTGCACAATTATTTTATTTTAATTTAATTTATTTTGATTTATATGTGTGTGTAACAAAATTAAGTAGAGAAGCAAAATTATTACACAAATGTTAGTACAGTGTGATATGTTTGCAGACAACGTGCTATCCAATATATCTTTCTTTTATATTTTATGTGTTTCATATTGTTGCTAAAATACCAACAAAATTGTAGAGCTCACTTTCTTTTTGTATAGATTCCTAATTGACGTTTTGAGAATGTGATCAACCGATCATCTTCATTTTCAATCATTTTAATCTCAATCTATGGTACTATGGAGAATGTGTTTCAACAAATTAATAATAGTTTGATTTTTAACCATCGATAATTTACTTAAATTTATTTTATTTTGCATGAAAGATTACAATGTTCACATCAAACCACATGTAAGTGAAAATAAAATAAAATAGTTGTGCATTTAAATTGCGAAACTCGAAAAAATTCACAAATTATTTAGAATTTATATAAAATATCAATTTGCAATGGGCTCCAAAACTTGAAACATGGGCCAAATAATCCTATTTCAAATGTAACTCTAGAATTAATACTCACCTTTTGATTTTAGACTTAACACAATTAAAAGAAAGACTTTTGAACTCAAATTTAACCTCTCTTTCTTAGCATTCAAATTCAGCTCAAAATATGAAAAATAAAATAAAAGGAAAGTACAAATTAGTGTATGGCTAGATAAAAAATGATGTAACCATTTACTAAAAAGGGATAATCTATTTTCCTAATAATAAAATTCAAAGTATGTAACAAAGAACAATAAAAAGAAACTATGAATTAGTTTATAGCGGGATAAACAATGGTGTAACCATTTTCTAAAATTGATATTTTTTCATCCAAAATATGGAAAAAAAACAATAAAAGAGAAGTATAAATTAGTTTCTAGCTGGATGAAAATGGTCCAACCATTTTCTAAATAAAAATTTATTTTCTTAGTATGATAATAATTTTATTATTTCTCCTTATTTAGATATTTTCATCATTAAAATGTAAATCAATTTTGAGCACATTTTCAACGTAACATTTTAGGCACTAATATGAACTACCGTGGATTGGTTTTCTTGATTTACTTTATTACAAAACTTTGTGTAAAAAATATAATAGCAATGTTGTATTACCTTTCAAATTGTATTTTCTAGTAAAGAGATAAAATGTAATTTAGAATATAATATAGCGATTGTTACAATAATTTTACAGAAATATTTGAGGAATTATAAAGGAATTTGGTTTTCTTTTCTTGAGAAAGAATAAATTAGTTTTCTTTTATTACATACAAATGAAAAAAAAAACCAAAATGAACATTACAACTCAATTTTGTCTTGATTTAATAAAATACATTCGTCAAAACTTAATTGGTCCATTGAAATTTTTAAAAATCTGCTTACATCTCTCTTTATCCATAAATATCGGGTTAGGTATAAAAATAATATAATTTTCTTATAAACTATTAGTTTTAGATAATTTTTAAATTTAATTTTGGACACTTATGATAATTCAAATACATATTTGTAAACATGAAATTCATGTTTTCATTAACACATTACAAGTGTAAATTCTCCTATATATTAATCACCAATTTATTGAAAGTAAATATTAGTATATATTCCTATCGGGTTAGGTTTAAAGAATTTTTATTAATCATCAATTTATTGAAAGTAAATATTAATGTATATTCCTATCAGGTTAGGTTGAAAGTACTTTTATTAATCACCAATTTATTGAAAGTAAATATATGAATTGATACTACTGGTGCTCATGTACAAGAACCGAAATGGAAATATGGCTAGCCCCTGAGTAGTCAAGGAAAGTTTAACTTGTTTACAACTATCGGTGACCATGGTCATATCTAGGAGTAGGGGCATCCTCAGCAGGACCTGTTGGAACAACCATTGAAGAAGCAATTGCAATCTTCTTGCTCCAAGAGATATGGAAAAGGTTGAGAAGTTTCGAGAAATGAGAGTATCGCTCGTAAAGCTCCCTTGGGTTAAGTTGATCAAGGGGAGTTTCCCACCAACGATTGGAATCTGCCCCACTTGTGATTAAAATGATGGATCTTATCTCTCTAAAGTTGCAGTAGAGCAGACCGCATCAGACTTTATTTTCTTCAAGTTGCAGTGTAGCATACTTAATATAGCAGATCTTATCTCCCCGAAGTTGCAGTGGAGTAGATTGAAGATATTAAGCCTTATCTCTCTGAAGTTGTAGTAAAGTAAGTCACACTATAACAAAATCTTATTTTCCTGAAGTTGTAGTGGAGCAGACTGAAGCTACTAATCCTATCTCCCTGAAGTTGCAGTGGAGCAGATTAAAACCACGAATCCTATACCTCTAAAGTTGCAGTAGGTCGGATTAAATCTACCACAACAAGCCTTCTCTCCCCGAAGTTGCAGTGGAGCAGACTAAAACCATGAATCTCGTCCCCTGAAGTTGCTGCGGAGAGGGTTAAAGCTACAAATTAGATTTCTCCGAAGTACAATGGAGCAGATTGAAGCAACAAGACATAGTAGACTGAATGAGGCTACTTGAAGAAGAGAAGCGTCAAAAGAAGTCGAGACCCGATGAGGCTGGGCAAAATTGGTCTTTCTAAGTCTTTGCTCTGTTCTCATTACACGACAACGAGCAAAGAAGGGCAGCTGTACAACCCAATATTTTGCCCAGCCCAAAACCCATTACAAAACCTACCCAATACCCAATACCCATTACAAACCCCACACCCAAGACCCAACTAGCCTAACCCAAACCGAGGCCCAACAAAATCCCAACTCCAAGTCAGACTAGGGTTTCAGAAACTGAAACCCTAAGCGCCGCACCTAGGGTCTTTAGACCCTTGGTCTTCTGGCGCCGCAGCCGTCTCCCGCACCTGCCACCGTTGGACGTCCCATCGCCCCACTTGTGCCCGTCAACCACCTGCAAAGAAGAAAACAAGCAAAGAAAAGGACAACAATAATAGTAGAAATACAATCGGCTATAAAAGCCGAAGAAAATGTAACCTTTTTCTCTTCCAATTTTTGCAAAAAAAAAACATTAGTAGGAAGAAATAAAAAGCAGAAAATAGATCAAAGGTTTTTTTCTCTATTATTCTGTTCGTAAGCTTTTTTTATCTACTTTTATTTCTAGATATTAATAATAAGATAAGATAAAAGGACTTACCGGACGGCCGCGGCCTCGCCGTCAGAGGGCTTCTCCTATGTTGCCCGATTCAGGCCTAAGGAGGGGTGAAAATCCCTTTTCTATGATTTCGCGGGTTGAGAGAGCTCGGATCTCAAGGATGCCATACAACGAAGGGTTAAAAGCCTATTTTGCGCAACGCCGGCCATTGGTCACGGCGGCGGCGCGACGAAGGCCAAGGGAAGCTCAAAGGCCTGAGAGAGGGGAGTTTGAGAGGAAACTCTCATTTTTTTCTTCTTTTATTTTTTTTTCTGAAAAGTGATGGGAAATGATTTTTTTTAAACTTGACTTTTATGGGCCGACTAAACGGCGTCGTTTTGGGTTGGTTACAATAGCCCTAAAACGGCGTCGTTTTACCCTGACCCGCGCGGTGACCAAACCTTGGGGGGAGGATCCGCGTGTTTTCTTAAAAAGGGATATTTGCGCGCACGATCCCTCCTATTTTGCAAGGCGTTGCAATTTGACCCTTTTTCTTTCTTTTCTTTTCTTTTAATTTAGCCGCATAATTTTATTTTTGTTTCATTTTAGTCCATTGCAGCGCTGCGTTTTGGGGGACTTGGTTTATTTCTTTTTTTGGTCCTTTTTCTTTCACGCGCGTTATGATTTAGTCCTTTTCTCTACTCTTCATTTTCGTTTTCGGCCCTAAAGTTTTGTTTAGTTTCGATTTAGTCCTCTGCTTAGTATTTTAGTTATTTATTATTAAATTGATCATTTTAATATTATTACTATTATATTACACCATTAATCTTGTATTATTATTATTTACTTATTTATACTTGTAAACTTCAAATTTTGTTATATATATATACATACATACTTTTTATAATATGTACATATACGTACATATGTCTTAATTTTATAAATATATATATATACACATACTTTTATATATATTCTATGCTTCATAATTTTATATACATACTTATATTTTTTTTACATTTTAAAATATGTATATTATATATATACATTTTTTATTCACATACATTTATATTTTTCTTATATGTACATATATATATTTTATATTTTATAATTTTATCTATTCTCTTTGTTGTTATAATTGCTTCACTTGGAGTTTATTTATTTATTTATTTACATGTCCATTATTATTTTTTAATGCTTTAGTTTTATTTGTTTATTACTTGTTATTGTGTATACATGATTGACTTTCTTTTATATATATTTGCCTTCTTATTTATTTATCTTTTTGTTTTTGCTCGTATTATTTTTACTTACATTATCATAATTGTTATTCTATTACATCAATTTTTACCCAGATTCGTAAAAAAGAAAATTTTGAAAATAAAGGCAATACTCGGTATTTGGGATCTTCGAGAGGATTGAGCCCTAACGTATTGGGTTCCAATTTTCTTCGTTGAATCTAAATAATCGAGAATGCTCTTTAATCAAAATAAATAAATAAAAGCTCATTATTGGGAATTCGATATGTTGTGTCCTAACGCATTGGATATGACACGTTGTTTTCTCGAGATGAGGATTTTTCTAAAAAAAAATAAAGGCAATATTCAATGTTTAGAATTTTGAGAAATTGTGCCCTAACGTATTGGGCCGCGATTTTTTCATCTGACTTAAACAATTGAATACCCTTTTAAATTTTATTGCACGAGTTTTTGGATAAGCTCATTTTTGAGGAGGTGAAATATCATGCCCTAACTCATTGGGTATGACATTTTCTCTCTCCGAAATGAGAGGGTCTTAACATGCAATTTGATTTATACAAATTTTTTTTAACAAAGGATCGTATTTTAAAACTCTTCACAGCTTTCAATCTTCGACTCTAAGACATTAATTAATCAACTACGTACCAATTTTGGGCGTTATGAGGGTGCTAATCCTTCCTCGTACGTAACTGACTCCCGAACCTGTTTTTTTGAATTTCGTGGACCAAAATCATTGTTTTAATAAAATCAAATAGTTTATTAAAAACAACCACTTTTCAAGGTGATCCAATCACACCTCATCAAAAAGGATCGGTGGCGACTCCCATTTTCGTTTTATTTTCAAAATCCAAGTCGATCCCGTTTTATCAAAAAAATGGTGTCAACAACGTTGTCTACAAACATATTGCATTGTATTACCATTTGTATAGCAGTTAAGTTGGTGCAAAAACAAGATTGATATGTTGAAAAGTACTGAAAATCACTACTATTACTCGGTAAAGCTTAATGCGCATCCTAGAATACCTGATTGAATGTTTGTAAAAAGGATTCCTTGTAAAGAAATGAAGAAAAAAAATACCCAAAGTGCATAGAAGGAAATGACAGCTATGTAATTTATTACATTGCTGATTATAGCACATTCTAAAACAAGTTAGGCCGTGTAAGCATGACCTGTCCTGCCAATCCAATTTGATGATGTTGTTAATAGATAGCATCTGAAATGGACCTAGTTTTGCTTCTCTACTTGGTTCTGTTTTACCATGCATGAAAGACTGTAATGTTTGCATCGAAGTTATATAGAATAGATGAAGGAAACCAATTTGTTTTATGTTCAAAGAATTCAACTCATAATGTTACTGAAAATTATTGCAGGTTCTTGGAGGCAAGCATTGTCTTGGTGAACGAAAGCTGAAACACCACACAATAAACAAGATAACACACTACACAGAAGAGGGTTATCTAGTTCAGCTTTTCTCATGTGCAAACACCAAAAACCATGAACAACGATGGAGTGCCAACTTGTTTTACAATCAGTAGTAGCCTGTTTTTCACAGAGTTCATAGGTTGAAGTTGTAAGAATGAAGAT
Organism: Gossypium raimondii; assembly: GCF_025698545.1. NCBI lineage: Eukaryota > Viridiplantae > Streptophyta > Magnoliopsida > Malvales > Malvaceae > Gossypium > Gossypium raimondii. The sequence goes on from NC_068569.1 coordinate 24,359,548, forward strand.
TGAATGTTAACCGATTTTACTTCATGGAGTTGTTCATGTCATAGTCCAATGTTTACTTGTAAGAGCTATTTTCATTTGCATGTTTATTGTATCAATAAGAACGCAGGTGAATTTGATTGATTTTAATTCACTACTTGCAGGAACTATGCCATTTCCATCGTGTTGATGTGACATTTTACACTTCTGTTGAGTTGTTTTAATTTGAAGAAGAAATGAATTATTTTCTTGTTCTGAATTTGAAATATGTTTGCTGCCATACAAGGTTAAGCAATAGAATTAAATATCAGGAAAAGAAAAAGAAAAACATGAACATGACACAAATAAAGGAATGTTCCAAAATATAAACAATATCAGGAATACGTCTTTTTGGTGTTGTGATATTTTCTCTTGATTGTGTAATATGAAAAGTTTTTTAACGGTAAACTGAAAATAAAAAGTGTATTCACATATGAACTGAAAGCAATAAAAGCAGTAGAAATGGGATGATGCAAGGCTACTTTTATTAGTCACCAGTTTATTGAGAGTAGATAGATGAATTGATACATGTACAATAACCAAAATGGAAATATGGCTAGCCCCTAAGTCGTCAACGAAAATTTAACTTGTTTAGAACTATTGGCGACCATGGCCTTAACTAAGAGGAAAGTTAGTTGGGGCATCCTTAGCAAGACCCGTTGGAGCAAACATTGAAGAAGCAATTGCAATCTTCTTGCTCCAAGAGAAATGGAACAAGTCGAGAAGCTTCGAGAAATGGGAGTATCGCTCGTAGAGCTCCCTTGGGTTAAGTTGGTCAAGGGAAGTTTCCTACCAACGATTAAAATCTGTCCCACTTGTGATTTGTTGAGCAAGCACCTTTTGTGTCTCATTGGATGCATCTATTTGGCTCTACACCTCATTGTAAAGTTGAATTAGTTTATAGATTCTTGCCGTACGGTGAGCCTCAATAAGAGCGGGAGTGTTGTCAATCACAGATATGTTCCCATTCAAAAAGTGGTTAGCTATAGATTCAATAGAGGGGTGACCATATGCAAAAGGTTTTCTTGCAAATGAAAAGATGATAAAAAAAATATTATTACCACATAAAGTGCAGAGCTCACTTTTTTTTTTATAAATTCCTAATCGACGTTTCGAGAATGTGACCAACCAATCATCTTCATTTTCAATCATTTTAATCTCAATTTTTTGTATTCCTCTAAATTTCTTTCCTGTGCTTGCCCTTGCCAAAAGATGGGAGGACGAAAAAAAAAGCAAAAGGATTACAAAGGAATGCTAAATTAGGCCTCTAAGTTATCTCTTTTCACTATAAATTCTCACATTGTTATGTGTAATATAAATTATTTGTCATTGACTAAAATTGTACTTAGTTCGTTTATGGTACTATAAAGATTGTAATGTTTGCATCAAAACACATGTAAGTGAAAGTAAAATAAAATAGCTGTGCATTTAAATTACGAAACTTTAAAAAAAAATCACTAATTAATTAGAATTTATGTAAAATATGGATTTGTAATGGGCTCCAAAACTTGAAACATGGGTCAAATAATCACATTTCAAATGTAAGTTTAGAATCAATAGTCACTTTTTGATTTCAGACGTAACCCAATTGGAAGAAATACTTTTGAGCTCAAATTTAGCCCCTTTTTTTTCACATTCGACTTCAATTCAAAATATGGAAAAAAGGGCAATAAATGGAAAGTATAAATTAGTGTATGGCTGGATAAAAATAATGTAACCATATTCTAAAATAGGGATATTTTGTTTTCCTAATATGATAGTAATAAAATCCAAAATATGGATTCTACCAAAATAAAATTCAAAAATATGGAAAAGGAACAATAAAAGGGAAGTATAAATTAGTTTATAGCTGGATAAAAATGGTCTAACCATTTTTTTTTAAAAACAATATTTTATTTTCCTAATAATAGTAATTTTATTATTTCTCTTTATTTGGACATTCTCATAATGTAATGTTTTGGGCACTAACATGAATAATGGTGGATTAGTTTTTTTATTTATCTTATTGCAAAATTTTGTGTACAAAATCATAGCAATCATTGTATTATATTTTAACTCGCATTTTCTAGTAAAGAGATAAAATGCAATTTAAAATATAGTACAGATGATGAACTATAATAGTTTTACGAAATATTCGAGGAATTATAAAGAAAATCAGTTTCTTTTTCTTAAGAGAGAATAAATTAGTTCTCTCTTTTATTACATGCAAATGAAAAAAAATGAACCTTAAAACTCAATTTTGTCTTAATTTAATAAAATATACTCACAAAGCTTAGTCCATTAAAATTATTAAAAAGCTGTTTACGTCTCCCTTTATCAATAAATATCGGGTTAGGTTTTAATATATAATTTCCTTATAAAATATTAGTGTTTATATAAATTTCAAATTTAATTTTGAATACTTATGATAATTCAAAGTACTTATATTTGTAAACATGAAATTCATGTTCTCATTAACACATTGCAAGTGTATATAATTAGATTTTGTTTTAATTAACTCACACGTAATATACAAGCATTTTATTATTGTAATGTATATAATAAATAAAATTCAAATCTCTAAATTCATGTTCTTAATAAGATAACTTTGTGGATTTAATTCTTTTATTTTCTTAATGTTTCATAAAAATATAATAATATTATATATTTTAAATACATTAAAATGTAACACCTCTTTCTCGACTTGATTGTTGGGTTCGAGCTACGGGATGTCACATCTGTATTTTTTTTATTGTTTGATTATATATCCATATAAATCACGTATTTTTTGTATTGAGATATTTTTATTAATTGTGTAATATGAAAACCTTTTAACAGTAAACTAAAAGTAAAAGGACATGTAATTTGTAGCAATAGTAGTAGAAATGGGATGATGCAAGGATACTTTTATTAATCACCAATTTATTGAATGTAAATATAAGGATTGATGTACAAGAACCGAAATGGAAATATGGCTAGCCCCTGAGTAGTCAAGAAAAATTTAACTTGTTTGGAACTATTGGCGATCATGGCCTTAACTAAGAGGAAAGTTAGTAGGGGCATCCTCAGCAGGACCCGTTGGAGCAACCGTTGAAGAAGCGGTTGCAATCTTCTTGCTCCGAGAGATATAGAACAAGTCGAGAAGCTTCGAGAAATGGGAGTATCGCTCGTAGAGCTCTCTTGGGTTAAGTTGGTCAAGGGGAGTTTCCCACCAACGATTAGAATCTCCCCCACTTGTGATTTGTTGAGCAAGCACCCTTTGTGTCTCATTGGATGCGTCTATTTGGCTCTGCACCTCATTGTAAAGTTGGATTAGCTTATTGATTCTTACCGTACGGTGATCCTCAATAAGAGCATGCATGTCGTCAATCACAGGTATGTTTCCGTTCAAAAAGCGGTTAGCAATAAATTCGATAGAGGGGTGACCAAATGTAAAAGGTTTTCCTGCGGGTGAAAAAATGATAAAAAGAATCTCAGTACCACATAAAGTGGAAAGCTCACCAATTTTTTTATAGATTCCTGATCGACGTTTCGAGAATGTGATCAACCGATCATCCTGATTTTCAATCATTTTAATCTCAATCTTTTGTTTTCCCTTGGTTTTCTTTCCAGTGTTTGCCATTGCCAAAAGATGAGAGGACAAAAGAAACAGGTAAAAAGATTACAAAGGAATGCTCTATTAGACTTTTGGGGTATTATGAAATGAAAATCTTATTGAATGGGATGCATATATATAGGGGACAGAAAACTCAAGAATGAAGGCCCAAACTAATGAAATTAGGCCTCTAAGTTATCTCCTTTCACTATCAATTCTCACATTGGTATGTGTATTACAAATTAGCTGTCACTTTCCAAAATTGTGTTTAGTTAGTCTGTGGTACTATGGAGATTGTGTTTCAACAAAATTGATAGTAGTTTGATGTTAACGGTCGATGATCGTGTAAGTAATTAAGCCTAATCTTGGATTAGGTAAGTAAATGTATTTCTTGATCATAGTATTTATAAATTTGTCGTATCGATCACTCGTATTTAAATCTTATCTAATTAATTGTGATTTTAAGGACTCGATTATTGTCATATAATGTGCTAGGATAGTACGTTGTCTACAAACATATTGCATTGTATTACCATTTATATAGCAGTTAAGTTGGTGCAAAAACAAGATTGATATGTTGAAAAGTATTGAAAATCAATGCTATTACTCGGTAAAGCTAAATGCGCACCCTGAAATAATTGATTGAATGTTTGTAAGAGAGATTTCTTGTAAAAAAAATGAAAAAAAATACCCAATGTGCATAGAAGGAAATGACAGCTATGTAATTTATTACAAAGCCGATTATAGCACATTCTAAAACAGGTTAGGCTGTGTAAGCATGACCTGTCCTGCCAATCCAATTTGATGGTGCTGTCAATAGATAGCCTCTGAAATGGATCTAATTTTGCTCCTCTACTTAGTTTTGTTTTACCATGCATGAAAGGTTGCAATGTTTGCATCTTAAGTTATATAGAATAGATGAAGGAAACCAATTTGTTTTATTTTAGTGTTGCTGAAAATTATTGCAGGTTCTTGAAGGCAAACATTGTATTGGTGAACTAAAGCTGAAACACAGCACAATAAACAAGATAACACACTACATAGAAGAGGGTTATCTAGTTCAGCCTTTCCCATTTGCAAAAATCAAAAACCATGAACAACGATGGAGTGCCAACTTATTTTACAATCAATACTTGTTTTACGATCAGTGGTAGCCTGTTTTCCAAAGTTCATTGGTTGAAGCTATAAGAATGAGGGTTGAATGTTTAACTGATTTCATTTCATGGAGTTGTTCATGTCATAGTCCAATGTTTACTAGCAAGAGCTATTTTCATTTTCATGTTTATTGTATCAATAAAAACGCAAGTGAATTTGACTGATTTTAATTCACTACTTGCAGGAACTATGCCATTTCCATCATGTTGATGTGACATTTTACACTTTTAATTCACTTTTGTTGGGTTGTTCTAATTTGAAGAAGAAATGAATCTTTTTCTTGCTCTAATTTGAAATATGTTTGCTGCCATACAAGGTTAAGCAATGGAATCAAATATCAGGAAAAGAAATATTAAAAAAGAAAAAGAAAAACGTGAACATGACACAAATAAAGGAATGTTCCAAAATATAAAAAATGTGTTATTATATCAAAATTCATATAAATATAAAATACTTTACACAATTAGGAAACGGTAAAATACATTAACACAACAAGAAAATACAAATTGCTAGTTCTATCGGAGAAGATCAACATGGCTTATTATTGGATTTAGATGGTGAAGATGGCATGGCTTTGGCAAAATCAAGAAGGTCTCTGAAGAAAGCATCTTCTGGGTTTACTTGTTGGGTTGGGATCTTAGAATTAATGGAGAGATTTTGAGTTTGTCCAACAAGACTGTCATAAGAGGAATCAAAACCATTAATGGAATGAAAAGAACTACCGGTATAACCATGTTGTTGCTCAAAGAATTGATGTCTTTGATTGAACATAGAAGACGGTGGGTAGTTTCCAGCAGGATTGTCCAACTGAACCAGAGGCAGCTGCTCAGCATCAGCAGGTTTGACTAAGGAAGCCAGTTTAGGTTGTTCACTGAACACAGGTGCAGATCCAGTGTCAGCCGAACAGGAAGGAGATGATGGAGCTAAAGTTGAAGCTAACTCTAGGGAGTTCATGTATGCATCAGTAGGATCAGAATGAAGTGTGGGTTCTTTAATTTCAGAGAAATCCTCGGACTTGTAAGTATCACCGCTAAGATAATCAATGAAGCTGGAATTTGACGTAACTGGCCTTTTTGATGAGGGTGGAGGAGGAAGAAGAGGAACAGCTCGAGCAGGTTCACTTTTTTGTGCTCTTTGAACCTGTCTTTGAGCATTATCCCTTGACGATCTATAATATACAAGGACAGAGATTCATTAAATTAGATGAAACAAGAATACCGAAACATCACAAAAAATATTCCCTTTAAGTAAGGATTGGTTACCCAAATCTTATATTGCTCAGATATAAGTGTCGAATATTGGTATCTGTTCAATATAAGAATGGTCTTTTTTTTTTTTTTTTTCCAACAAACCATATTCAAGCAATCTTTAAGTATGTTCATTTTTTTCCCCGCAAACTATATTCAGAGAAATCTTTAAGTGTGTTTTAGAGAAGATAAGACAAAACCACTACAATTTCCTCTTACGTTATAGAGACCAGGGCATGTAACACATCAATGTTAAGTTACTCAGACTCGCTGGTAAATTTCTAATACGAGTATTTATCTGATACAAACACGTTAACTTTTTTTAAGTAAAAACATTCACGTATCTAGAGGATCCTTAAAGGATATCCTCATACCCTTGTCTCGATATGTATCAAACATGAATACCAAACATGGAAATATCAAGAAAAACAAAAAGTCAACGTAACATAGCATCAAAACATTGTCCATGTGCAAAGTGGATGAATTGAACTGATGTATGTTTTTTCTCCGACTTTTTCATGGTTTTGAAGTGCAAGATTAATCCAGCACACTGTAAATATTTTCTGTAAACTAGAAGAAAAATGTCCAAAACAAAAGGGGGGCAGAAGAATAACATGATAAAATCACCTGTGAGCCAGCTGAGCAAAGTCATCTTCCGAATCATCATCGTCATGGTTAACATTAACAATCGGCACAACACGAGTTTCTGCTACTGCTGTGGTAGCACTACCGGTGTTTCCTTTCAGAATGTCATCATGCTGGCAAAGAACATGCTGCAATCGATCATTTAGTGCTAATCCCTGACATAAAAGTTGCTCATTTCTGGAAAAGCAAAATCCATCATCAGCATTATTCTATAAAACAGGAGGGAAATCAATGGAAGATACAAACAGATTCTCACGTTGTATGATTCACGAGAAGAACAACACGTTTTTTGTAAGAACGGCATTGCTCAACGAGGTCAACAATCACTTCTTGCTTCAAAGACTGAACAACATCCAAAACAGTAAGCCTAATCATTTGATTTGAATTTATTTAATCCCCGGCATGCATAAGGACCGCATTGGATAGTATGTAATATTTATTAGATTTATCTTCTTTATTTCTTATTTGGTGTTGATAGATAAGTGGGCACATATTTAGCTTCCAGGGTTGCTTTTCATCTAGAACTGTGCAAATACCACACAACCTGCCCAAGCCCAAAGTCTCATTCAATACTCAGGAAGCTTAGGACAAAACTGTTAAACCCGAAAAATGGGCTTAAGCAAAAAAAATTAAGCCTATTTAAAATATCTACCAAGACCAATTTATGCAATAAGTCCAATAATACGGTCAAAATCAAGAATCAATTTACCATGCCGCAGCAAGGAAAAAACCAAGATTTTACATTGTGCCATGTGAAACCGGAAAAGAGGATTAATAAAGCTGATCCCAGACAAAGAGATTAACAATGAGAGCAATAAATTTCCCCGGTGCTAAATAGAAAACCAAGAGGAAAATGAAAACCTTGCAATTTGCACATTAAAACAAGTAAACCAACGTACAACAGCAAGAAAATAATCTAAAACAGAAAAACAGGATAGTACATGGGTCAAGCATAATGGTTCATTTCTAGAACAAAGTTTTTACCTCAGGAGTCTTGGGCTCCAATGCACTAAGCACTTCCATTAAGATATCTGCTAGTCCACTAGCATTTTGAATCTCTGCCAAGCTGAAAGTAGACAAGTTTCATTGTCTTTGCAGGCAAATGATAACCAAAATACCGCTAGTTTATGTAGGAAGTTTACGTGTCAGCAGCAAAGATGTTAAAACACAAAGATGGAAAGAGATATGCAGTGTAGTACCTTTGAAGTGGTTTAATACAGTTCAACAAAGAAAAAAGGATAGCTTAAGCCTCAATCTTTATGTCCCAATGTTAAAATAATCCATACTGTGTTCATGTATTTTGCCATGTCATAATCATGTTTATGATATTGAAAAATTCATGTAATCATATTGTGTTCATGTTATATCTTTATGTTCTGTAATATCAATTTTAGATTTATTAAAGAAAATAAGTATAAAATTCATTTCAACATTGTTAGTCATATATATGCTAAAACATGCCAATGAACACATAATAGAAACTGTTAGATAATTATGTAAATCATAATGTGTATTATCAATTGAATGATTTTTCTTAATTATGAGCTGTGGTGAGGTGATGTCTGTTATAAGCTGTGATGCTCTGTTCTTTGTAATCTCTTCAGAGTCTTTATTTTAATAAAATTTTATTTAGGCCTATCAAAAGAAAAAAATTGTAAATCATAATGTATATGATTTTGCATAAGCAATGACGACTTATATATATGAAGATATAAATATATTACACATTCACATATGGTTTACAATTTATACGGTAAACATAAAATCAAACACAACAAACAAGAGATGAGAGATCCAATCCAAGCAAAAGAGTTATGGATACCAACAATAAATCGGTTGACTTTTCTTTTACCGATTCAAGTCATTATTGAACTAAGAATCAAATACTTTGAAATAATTTGAGTGAAGCAAAGGTTTCAAAATCAGTTTTCGGACAAAGATGTTGTATCAAGGACAACTGTTTAATCCGCAACAAGAACATAATAATCTAGCAAATTAGTACCTCAAGCCAGAAGCATCATCAGACTGTCGAGAGACCTCAATAGCAGCATCTTGACGTGCTGAAACTGGTTGGTGGGTTACTGGATTGTTCTGAGGTGGAGTAAATAACGGTACACTATTCTTTTCACGAGGAGGAAATGCAACTCCAGCAACCTGAAAATACACAAAAGAAGGTTTAACTTTAAGAACAGATACGAATAGACTATGTTATTCCGATTTTTCATTTTCTTGAAATACCGTATTTGACACTCATGTCCAATAGAAATCCAAAGATGGGTATGGAGATATGACCCTCCAAGAATCCTCCAAATACATGAAAAAGATAAATTATGGAAAATGAAAGGGAACCTAATATATCCAAGCACAAAAGAACAAGTTTGATAATATTCGTCCTTGGGAAAATAGATGCTTATGAAGGGCCAACAAAAGAACGGGCTGGCAGGTAAACACAAACTAGAACGTTTACCCGTAGTTCTTTATATGCTGCAAAATACTGTGGATACCTTCCCCCGGGTCCTCCAAAGGCTACTTGCCATGTGTCTATGAAAGTAAGTACCTTTTCCCTGACATTCAAGTCAGGCTGCACAGTTACCAGAATGAAGCGTAAGAGTAGTAAGAACCAGAAAGTGAGGAAATTAAAAAGAAATGTTAGATATCACAGATCAGGCAAAGAAAGGCACCTTCTTCGTTACGATTTTAACCATTTCGTTCAAGATATCACACTCAACAATCTGCTGAAAAACATGCTCCCCGCAATTTTTACTGAGAGAATCCAATACCTGGACGAATATATAAAGATATATGGTATCGTATTACTTCTTTATCATCATGCAACACTAAGGAAAAAACATAGGATGGTACCGAGTTAATAATCATTTGAGACCACATGATGAAATTAAATCACTGAAAATAACCACGTTATACATATTATTACACCATAAGAGTTGACTTCCGAACACATATCTGAAAGAGCAATATATACGAGGAAGAAGCATGTAACTCACATTAAGAGCTAGTAGCTGTACTTTTGGGTTTTTATTGCCCAGTTGCTTCTTGAGGACTTTCAAAGCATCCTTAGCCTGCCTACAATAGACAAATAGAGAATGTCAAAACCTTGACTATGATTTTCACTGAAGTCCAGATGATTTAGGATCCAAATGCATCTGCGATAGCGAATAATAGGCTTGGATCAAGTTATGACAAGATGCCAATACATTCAACACAATCGCAGGACAACCATGCAACTTTCCTACGAGAGGGTGTTGTATGTCTACAGAAAACCCCTTGGGAGCATAAAATCATATTTCGAACAATTAAATTGGTGACAATAACATACACTGTGCATTTCTTAGCATCGGACAATGACTTTCTGTTTATTCAAACATTTTCATTCCTGTTCACACTTCAGACCCTTCAATTCTTTTTCTAGTAAAGAGATAAATTACAACCCAAGACCAACTCAAGTACCCAAAGTGTACAAGAAAGATATTAAAGCCGAAAAAACAATGAGTGTGAGAGAAGGAACTAGAAGAAAAATAGAGAACGTGTCTGTCATATAGACAAACACCAAATAATAGACTGACAAGAGAATATAGAATAGGAAGGTAGCCATCATATTGGTCCTACATTGCATGGAGTTAGGTGTGAATACCTAATTCTAACAAGGGTATTTTTCGTAACATTTCACTCACTATAGTCAAGCTAAATGAATCCAAGAGTAGGGTATAAACATGTATACACCCTAAAGCTTCTTGTCCTTGTTTGTGACATAAATTTCCCCTCAAATTGTCCTTCCTCTTCTCCTACAAGACAAAGGATACCATATCCAGAAGATCCAAAAATTTCCTCCTTCCACATCCCTCCCTTCATCACTCTCTTCTGAAAAAAATCATGCCATATCATCCTCCCATTAACATTTTTGAGGCAAGATACATTTTAATCAAAGCTTGAAAAAAACTTCTCTCATCTATTGCAATGGCAGCACAAATCAAGTTAACCCAGCAATCTCCTCACGAGCTCCACCTCTTTCATGATTGGACAACAACTGAATTACAGTGAAACGTTCCACAAAAGTGTACCACAATCTCTTGTGATGATATATTACACTATCAAAAGATGGATTACATCACAAATTTGACTTAAAACAATTAAAGTGGTGATTAGAGCTGCTATTCAGCAAACAATGCTTGCAAGTTTGAAAATCACCTAAGTAGCCTACATTGCATAATTCATACCACAACTCACGTGATTCAAATAAAACTACTGGTGCTTCCCAGAAAACCAAATAATCTAATTACCAAATCACAATCACAAGTACAAAAACACATAAAAGAACAGAAAAATGGCCACTAAACTGACAAACAAAAAGAATGATACCGTGGATCCGTGTTTATAATATCACATAGCTCAATGTTTACAGCCCAATCTGGACCAATCAGCATATCATGAGTTGCCCTTTCGGCACAGGCTGCCGCACTATTAGCCATGAGAACCTGCTTCTTTTGTTGAAGTACAAAATCCCAGATTATTCTATAAGCACAGCCTACAGCAAAATCAGTAACTTTATCATTGAATATCATGAATTTGAGGCAAAATTTGAGATTTTAATTAAAATAACTAAAAAGCAAACGATCATCAAAATCAACTCTAGAACATGATCGTCAATAAACTAAAATTGGCAATTAAAAGAAACTATAGCAAACGATCATCAAAATCAACTCTAGAACATGATCATCAATAAACTCAAATTGGCAATTAAAAGAAACTATAGCAACCCCAAGAATAGAAACAGCCCATATAAAAATAAAAAGGATATCAAACGATCAAACCCCAGAACTTTAAGCGTAGAATTAAAACCCAGAACAGTTTAAAAAAAAAACCCAAAAAGAAAATGAACAGATCAGATACTAATGGAAATAAAAAAACAAGCTTGAATAACATTTCTATCCCCAAGTGATCAAACCAATAAAACTACTCCCCCCTTCACCTAAATTAAAGAATAACAAAAAAATTTGGAAGTTTTTGGGATAGTGGATCTTACATAACAAAAATGACCACGAATAAGACACGAACAAAGCTTGATTTTGTAGTATGTTTATACGAATAATGACTTAAATCTTTCCTCGTTTTCTCTTGGACTTGGTTGAAAGGTTTTGCCTTTGCCCTTCGGTGATTTTTTTTTTCTTTTTTCTATTTCAATTTCGGAATTGCGTCAACCTTAGGCTTGCCTTGTCTGAACTCAAATCAAATTTGACTTTTTCTCTAATAAATATTTTATAATTTTAAATCGGAAAAGATATATGGCGTTAGGCATAATTTTCTCTAGTTTTTATTTTATTTTGGCATTTCGGTGACCAAACATTTATTCATACTATATATATAATTTTTGGCTAAATTAAGGATATTATAATTTTAACTTTTTCAAATAAAGTTATAATCATCAACTTAAAATCATTAGTATGATTTTCACTCACTTTTCGTCCTTTGTTTTTTCTTAAATTATAGATTAAAATTTTATAATTGTAATATACTTACTTTTTTATATTTAAAATTTAATCTTCATATTTTTATTTTTTAAAATTAAACTTTTATTTCTGGAATTTTAAATTTTAAATATTTTTGTTAACATTGTTATAATTATTCTATTAAATTTGATAATGTGACATTTTAAAATTAATAAAAAATTCTCGTTTGGTATCTATTTAATAAAATAATGACATTGTAATGCATCTGAATTTAATAGAGAATTTTAACAGTGTTACCAATTCTTACAAATTCACATAAGCATTTTAACCAAAATAAAGTATTTAGACTAACTAATGATATTAATAAGAGTTGAGGTACCAAAGTATAAAGTTTTATGTTAAAATTAAAGTATAGAAATTAAATATTAAATTTGACAAAATATAGGGATCTAAATTGAAATTTAGCAATTATTATATAATCTCAAAAATAGAGGATTAAAACTGAAATTTAGCCATCATATTTTCATGTTAAAAATAAGAAGAATAAAAAACAGGTGTCATGAAAGTCCATCCTTTTATATATTAGTATAGATTATAATTAAATTCTAATATATTTTTAGTTTTAAATTAAGCAATTGAGGTTATACTCTGTTTTACATAGATATTATTAGTTTTTAAGTTTTAAAGTGTTGAAATTATACAAATTTGACATGTGTTGAGGAAAGAAAAAAAGTATTTGGAAAAATTGCAACATAAACCCTTAATCTTTTTTATATAATTTTTCTGATGTTCTACAAATTGTATTTTTCCATTCCAATTTGTTTATATTTACTAATTCAACTTACATTTTGCATAATAAATCACTGTTTAGAAAATCATTTTAAGTTTATCACTATTTTATAAATGAAAAAATTATTAGGATTCAAATAAATATTTAATAATATAAATAATGTTACAATAAATTATTTGAAGGTCACAATATTTAAATTCAATTAATAATTTATATTCACTAATTAATGATTAAGTTAGAAAATATATATAAAAGATAACTTCACGCAATCTACTGATATAATATTTATATTTTAAAATAATTTTAAAATACTATTTATTTAAATTCAGTCTAATAACAATTATCATGTTTTTAAAATTAAACTTATATATTATTATGTTACAATTTCATAATCATGTTGTTAATGAAACATTACAAAATTTATGAAAAATTAAAAATAATTTAATATAATTTAATTAATACATACAATCAATTTGTGCATAGCACGGATAAGGAAAGCTAATATATCTATTATAAGATATGCAACATTTAATGAAACTTGTCTACATGTTATGGTTATTTGTGACAAACAGATAGTCTCATTGCTTGACACATCACTATATCTTATATTAAATTAATATAAATATAAAGGATAAATTGTTTGAATCATTACCCAAGTATTTGGATCAATAGGATCACATGTTTATATTAGAGATGTAGCCACATTGTTTAGAGCATCAAATTCAAGAAGGGTTTGTTCCTTCCCAAATTTGCAATGGTTCAATTGTAGAGATAGATAGCAAGCCTTTCAAATTCTTAGTCATTTAGTTGTTGGGTTCTCCTTATTTTCTTTCTATTCTAAAAGAGATAACATCATTGGAGGAATCACTTTCTGAATCGATCTTTTCTCCTCCTTCACTTTTTTATTCAAATCAAAACCTTTTGAACTATTGTTGCTAAAATCAATATCAGGGTTTTGACTTTGTTATTGGTTATTTAACTTTATTAAGGATTCTTTAATAGATTGATTTTCATGTTCACTTTTCATTTTGGATCATACTTACTTGTCCTATTAATTTTGGTCATATTTGAAGAAATAGAGCGAAGTTAAAACTTGATTCTCAAAAGAAAATCACGAATATCATATTCTAGTAAAGGAACAAGAGGTATTTCAAAGTGAGTACAATTTCTACGTTAGGGTGAAAGATAAAATAATAATCAAAACATCGTCCTATTTAAACATAAATATTTTATCAAATAGGTAAACTAGAGTTTGAGAAAGTAAAATATTGTAATGGATAATTTTTCTTGTTGTTTGAGATAACTTTCAAAAACAATGACATGATCGAATGAAGAACAAAACAAAAAATATACAATAAAATTTGAATATTACAAATCATTATATCACTTTAAAGTCTCTCAACCCTGTTACCATCCAATAATTTTATAAAAAAGTTACTCAGTTGTTTGTCTATGGGCACATGTTTTAACTTAACCATTTTATTCTCAACTAAGTCTTTCATGAAGTGGTGACGATATATTTTATTCTTGAGTGTAATACTAGATTCTTTGATATGTTAATGGCATTTGTGTCATCACAATACATTGTGGCACAAGTTGTGGGTACATCAGAGTCTACAAGCATTTGTGTCATTCAAATTAATAAGTGGATAGGGAGATAGAATTTTGCTTATTGATATATCATAAGATTATATTGTTTACAAGATAAAAGCATGCTATGGAGGTGTTTTTTCGATCATTTATGTTCCCTGCCTAATCAACATCACAATATCTTACAAGGTTAAAATTAGTATATTTAGTAAATCAAATAACCAAATTCAATCTAACATTCACATGTCTAATGATTTGTTTGACAACCTTCAAATGTGAATCCTTTGGCAAGGCTTGATGTCGAGCACATATGCCAACATGATGGCTAATATTTGGTTTGTTAGTTGTAAGATACAAGAGACTACCAATCATATGCTTCAATAAGTGGTCAATCTGTTGCCACACCCTATTCATCTTTAGTGAGTATCATTCAATCCCGATTGAAGTTCTTAAAACCTTATAAGATTCTATGCCAAATTTCTTTACTAAACCTTAGACATACTTTTCTTGAACGATGAAGGTTCATTTCTTAAGTTGCTTAATCTGAAAACTTAGAAAATATGCTAGCTACCCTACCATACTCATTCCAAATTCAACTTTCACGAGGTCAAAAAATTCTTAAGAAGCTTTTGAAGAAGTGAACTAAAAGAAAAATGTCATCCACATAGATTTGTTTACCTACCATACTCATTCCAAATTCAGCTTTCACGAGGTTAACAAATTCTTAAGAAGTTTTTGAATGAGTGAAATAAAAGAAAAATGTCATCCACATAGATTTGTGCTATTGTGATTCATTATTTTATCCTTTTAATAAAAAGGGTTTTATCAACACTCTCTCTTACAAAACCTTTCTCGTACAAATACTTAGGGGCATAGTTAGAAATTTGTTTTAGGGGGGGCTAGAGATGAATTATAATTGTTTTCTTTAGTATAATTTTACCATTATACTAATATATCATTTCATAAATTTTA